>NC_090651.1:11350004-11950004 GCF_040937935.1 Hyperolius riggenbachi | reverse complement strand
TACTCTATATGTGTCCTATATTTTCTTTGATATATATTCATTAAGAAATGTTTGTCTCTTTTAAGTTGACTGTATGTCCTCTTTTCTTGCAGTCTTGAAATATTTGATGTGACCAGAGGTATTGTGTAAAATCCATGTCTCTATTTTGTCTGGTTCAATCAGGACGTTTCTGTATTGAGAATAAGTTTATCTTGCCGAGTTCCGGGTGTAGTCTGAATTTGGCTTTATTTTACTAAGTTTTTTCTAACAATAAGATATCATGCCGACACCCGGGATCGAACCAGGGACCTTTAGATCTTCAGTCTAACGCTCTCCCAACTGAGCTATTTCGGTTACATTGCATCACAGTTTGTGTGATTTTTTTTCAGCACAAGTGTCCTGTGCAGGCAAAGACTCATGATATTTTCGGAGTCGTAGTAGCAGTGGTGTGTTGTCGGTGTGGTTAGAGGGTCTAAGGCGCTCCATGCAGGTTGCATGTGTCCTGTAGACCTTGGTTCAAATACCTTTCCTGACAGTCATTTTTGAATTTTTTGCCCTCCTGCAGCTGTATTTATGAGTTCCCATAAGACAAACCTCCAATCTAGTACCTTTTATTCAGGTAAATGCAGCTGTATTTATGACTTCCCATGAGATAAATCTCCAATCTAGTACCTTTTATTCAGGTAAATTATCTACTCTATAGGTGTCCTATATTTTCTTTGATATATATTCATTAAGAAATGTTTGTCTCTTTTAAGTTGACTGTATGTCCTCTTTTCTTGCAGTCTTGAAATATTTGATGTGACCAGAGGTATTGTGTTAAATCCATGTCTCTATTTTGTCTGGTTCAATCAGGACGTTTCTGTATTGAGAATCAGTTTATCTTGCCGAGTTCCGGGTGTAGTCTGAATTTGGCTTTATTTTACTAAGTTTTTTCTAACAATAAGATATCATGCCGACACCCGGGATCGAACCAGGGACGTTTAGATCTTCAGTCCAACGCTCTCCCAACTGAGCTATTTCGGCTACATTGCATCACACTTTGTGTGATTTTTTTTCAGCACAAGTGTCCTGTGCAGGCAAAGACTCATGATATGTTCTGAGTCGTAGTAGCAGTAGTGTGTTGTTGGTGTGGTTAAAGGGTCTAAGGCGCTCCATACAGGTTGCATGTGTCCTGTAGACTTGGGTTCAAATACCTTTCCTGACAATCATTTTTGAATTTTTTGCCCTCCTGCAGCTGTATTTATGAGCTCCCATAAGACAAACCTCCAATCTAGTACCTTTTATTCAGGTAAATGCAGCTGTATTTATGACTTCCCATGAGATAAATCTCCAATCTAGTACCTTTTATTCAGGTAAATTATCTACTCTATATGTGTCCTATATTTTCTTTGATATATATTCATTAAGAAATGTTTGTCTCTTTTAAGTTGACTGTATGTCCTCTTTTCTTGCAGTCTTGAAATATTTGATTTGACCAGAGGTATTGTGTTAAATCCATGTCTCTATTTTGTCTGGTTCAATCAGGACGTTTCTGTATTGAGAATCAGTTTATCTTGCCGAGTTCCAGGTGTAGTCTGAATTTGGCATTATTTTACTAAGTTTTTTCTAACAATAAGATATCATGCCGAAACCCGGGATCGAACCAGGGACCTTTAGATCTTCAGTCTAACGCTCTCCCAACTGAGCTATTTCGGCTACATTGCATCACAGTTTGTGTGATTTTTTTTCAGCACAAGTGTCCTGTGCAGGCAAAGACTCATGATATTTTCGGAGTCGTAGTAGCAGTGGTATGTTGTCGGTGTGGTTAGAGGGTCTAAGGCGCTCCATGCAGGTTGCATGTGTACTGTAGACTTGGGTTCAAATACCTTTCCTGACAATCATTTTTGAATTTTTTGCCCTCCTGCAGCTGTATTTATGAGTTCCCATAAGACAAACCTCCAATCTAGTACCTTTTATTCAGGTAAATGCAGCTGTATTTATGACTTCCCATGAGATAAATCTCCAATCTAGTACCTTTTATTCAGGTAAATTATCTACTCTATATGTGTCCTATATTTTCTTTGATATATATTCATTAAGAAATGTTTGTCTCTTTTAAGTTGACTGTATGTCCTCTTTTCTTGCAGTCTTGAAATATTTGATGTGACCAGAGGTATTGTGTTAAATCCATGTCTCTATTTTGTCTGG
Source organism: Hyperolius riggenbachi (assembly GCF_040937935.1). Lineage (NCBI taxonomy): Eukaryota > Metazoa > Chordata > Amphibia > Anura > Hyperoliidae > Hyperolius > Hyperolius riggenbachi. The sequence continues at coordinate 11,947,835 of NC_090651.1, read as the reverse complement.
TTCAATCAGGACGTTTCTGTATTGAGAATCAGTTTATCTTGCCGAGTTCCGGGTGTAGTCTGAATTTGGCTTTATTTTACTAAGTTTTTTCTAACAATAAGATATCAAGCCGAAACCCGGGATCGAACCAGGGACCTTTAGATCTTCAGTCTAACGCTCTCCCAACTGAGCTATTTCGGCTACATTGCATTACAGTTTGTGTGATTTTTTTTCAGCACAAGTGTCCTGTGCAGGCAAAGACTCATGATATTTTCTGAGTCGTAGTAGCAGTGGTGTGTTGTCGGTGTGGTTAGAGGGTCTAAGGCGCTCCATGCAGGTTGCATGTGTCCTGTAAACTTGGGTTCAAATACCTTTCCTGACAATCATTTTTGAATTTTTTGCCCTCCTGCAGCTGTATTTATGAGTTCCCATAAGACAAACCTCCAATCTAGTACCTTTTATTCAGGTAATTGCAGCTGTATTTATGACTTCCCATGAGATAAATCTCCAATCTAGTACCTTTTATTCAGGTAAATTATCTACTCTATATGTGTCCTATATTTTCTTTGATATATATTCATTAAGAAATGTTTGTCTCTTTTAAGTTGACTGTATGTCCTCTTTTCTTGCAGTCTTGAAATATTTGATGTGACCAGAGGTATTGTGTAAAATCCATGTCTCTATTTTGTCTGGTTCAATCAGGACGTTTCTGTATTGAGAATCAGTTTATCTTGCCGAGTTCCGGGTGTAGTCTGAATTTGGCTTTATTTTACTAAGTTTTTTCTAACAATAAGATATCATGCCGAAACCCGGGATCGAACCAGGGACCTTTAGATCTTCAGTCTAACGCTCTCCCAACTGAGCTATTTCGGCTACATTACATCACAGCTTGTGTGATTTTTTTTCAGCACAAGTGTCCTGTGCAGGCAAAGACTCATGATATTTTCTGAGTCGTAGTAGCAGTGGTGTGTTGTCGGTGTGGTTAGAGGGTCTAAGGCGCTCCATACAGGTTGCATGTGTCCTGTAGACTTGGGTTCAAATACCTTTCCTGACAATCATTTTTGAATTTTTTGCCCTCCTGCAGCTGTATTTATGAGTTCCTATAAGACAAACCTCCAATCTAGTACCTTTTATTCAGGTAAATGCAGCTGTATTTATGACTTCCCATGAGATAAATCTCCAATCTAGTACCTTTTATTCAGGTAAATTATCTACTCTATATGTGTCCTATATTTTCTTTGATATATATTCATTAAGAAATGTTTGTCTCTTTTAAGTTGACTGTATGTCCTCTTTTCTTGCAGTCTTGAAATATTTGATGTGACCAGAGGTATTGTGTAAAATCCATGTCTCTATTTTGTCTGGTTCAATCAGGACGTTTCTGTATTGAGAATAAGTTTATCTTGCCGAGTTCCGGGTGTAGTCTGAATTTGGCTTTATTTTACTAAGTTTTTTCTAACAATAAGATATCATGCCGACACCCGGGATCGAACCAGGGACCTTTAGATCTTCAGTCTAACGCTCTCCCAACTGAGCTATTTCGGTTACATTGCATCACAGTTTGTGTGATTTTTTTTCAGCACAAGTGTCCTGTGCAGGCAAAGACTCATGATATTTTCGGAGTCGTAGTAGCAGTGGTGTGTTGTCGGTGTGGTTAGAGGGTCTAAGGCGCTCCATGCAGGTTGCATGTGTCCTGTAGACCTTGGTTCAAATACCTTTCCTGACAGTCATTTTTGAATTTTTTGCCCTCCTGCAGCTGTATTTATGAGTTCCCATAAGACAAACCTCCAATCTAGTACCTTTTATTCAGGTAAATGCAGCTGTATTTATGACTTCCCATGAGATAAATCTCCAATCTAGTACCTTTTATTCAGGTAAATTATCTACTCTATAGGTGTCCTATATTTTCTTTGATATATATTCATTAAGAAATGTTTGTCTCTTTTAAGTTGACTGTATGTCCTCTTTTCTTGCAGTCTTGAAATATTTGATGTGACCAGAGGTATTGTGTTAAATCCATGTCTCTATTTTGTCTGGTTCAATCAGGACGTTTCTGTATTGAGAATCAGTTTATCTTGCCGAGTTCCGGGTGTAGTCTGAATTTGGCTTTATTTTACTAAGTTTTTTCTAACAATAAGATATCATGCCGACACCCGGGATCGAACCAGGGACGTTTAGATCTTCAGTCCAACGCTCTCCCAACTGAGCTATTTCGGCTACATTGCATCACACTTTGTGTGATTTTTTTTCAGCACAAGTGTCCTGTGCAGGCAAAGACTCATGATATGTTCTGAGTCGTAGTAGCAGTAGTGTGTTGTTGGTGTGGTTAAAGGGTCTAAGGCGCTCCATACAGGTTGCATGTGTCCTGTAGACTTGGGTTCAAATACCTTTCCTGACAATCATTTTTGAATTTTTTGCCCTCCTGCAGCTGTATTTATGAGCTCCCATAAGACAAACCTCCAATCTAGTACCTTTTATTCAGGTAAATGCAGCTGTATTTATGACTTCCCATGAGATAAATCTCCAATCTAGTACCTTTTATTCAGGTAAATTATCTACTCTATATGTGTCCTATATTTTCTTTGATATATATTCATTAAGAAATGTTTGTCTCTTTTAAGTTGACTGTATGTCCTCTTTTCTTGCAGTCTTGAAATATTTGATTTGACCAGAGGTATTGTGTTAAATCCATGTCTCTATTTTGTCTGGTTCAATCAGGACGTTTCTGTATTGAGAATCAGTTTATCTTGCCGAGTTCCAGGTGTAGTCTGAATTTGGCATTATTTTACTAAGTTTTTTCTAACAATAAGATATCATGCCGAAACCCGGGATCGAACCAGGGACCTTTAGATCTTCAGTCTAACGCTCTCCCAACTGAGCTATTTCGGCTACATTGCATCACAGTTTGTGTGATTTTTTTTCAGCACAAGTGTCCTGTGCAGGCAAAGACTCATGATATTTTCGGAGTCGTAGTAGCAGTGGTATGTTGTCGGTGTGGTTAGAGGGTCTAAGGCGCTCCATGCAGGTTGCATGTGTACTGTAGACTTGGGTTCAAATACCTTTCCTGACAATCATTTTTGAATTTTTTGCCCTCCTGCAGCTGTATTTATGAGTTCCCATAAGACAAACCTCCAATCTAGTACCTTTTATTCAGGTAAATGCAGCTGTATTTATGACTTCCCATGAGATAAATCTCCAATCTAGTACCTTTTATTCAGGTAAATTATCTACTCTATATGTGTCCTATATTTTCTTTGATATATATTCATTAAGAAATGTTTGTCTCTTTTAAGTTGACTGTATGTCCTCTTTTCTTGCAGTCTTGAAATATTTGATGTGACCAGAGGTATTGTGTTAAATCCATGTCTCTATTTTGTCTGGTTCAATCAGGACGTTTCTGTATTGAGAATCAGTTTATCTTGCCGAGTTCCGGGTGTAGTCTGAATTTGGCTTTATTTTACTAAGTTTTTTCTAACAATAAGATATCAAGCCGAAACCCGGGATCGAACCAGGGACCTTTAGATCTTCAGTCTAACGCTCTCCCAACTGAGCTATTTCGGCTACATTGCATTACAGTTTGTGTGATTTTTTTTCAGCACAAGTGTCCTGTGCAGGCAAAGACTCATGATATTTTCTGAGTCGTAGTAGCAGTGGTGTGTTGTCGGTGTGGTTAGAGGGTCTAAGGCGCTCCATGCAGGTTGCATGTGTCCTGTAAACTTGGGTTCAAATACCTTTCCTGACAATCATTTTTGAATTTTTTGCCCTCCTGCAGCTGTATTTATGAGTTCCCATAAGACAAACCTCCAATCTAGTACCTTTTATTCAGGTAATTGCAGCTGTATTTATGACTTCCCATGAGATAAATCTCCAATCTAGTACCTTTTATTCAGGTAAATTATCTACTCTATATGTGTCCTATATTTTCTTTGATATATATTCATTAAGAAATGTTTGTCTCTTTTAAGTTGACTGTATGTCCTCTTATCTTGCCGAGTTCCGGGTGTAGTCTGAGTTTGGCTTTATTTTACTAAGTTTTTTCTAACAATAAGATATCATGCCGAAACCCGGGATCGAACCAGGGACCTTTAGATCTTCAGTCTAACGCTCTCCCAACTGAGCTATTTCGGCTACATTGCATCACAGCTTGTGTGATTTTTTTCAGCACAAGTGTCCTGTGCAGGCAAAGACTCATGATATTTTCGGAGTCGTAGTAGCAGTGGTGTGTTGTCGGTGAGGTTAGAGGGTCTAAGGCGCTCCATGCAGGTTGCATGTGTCCTGTAGACTTGGGTTCAAATACCTTTCCTGACAATCATTTTTGAATTTTTTGCCCTCCTGCAGCTGTATTTATGAGTTCCCATAAGACAAACCTCCAATCTAGTACCTTTTATTCAGGTAAATGCAGCTGTATTTATGACTTCCCATGAGATAAATCTCCAATCTAGTACCTTTTATTCAGGTAAATTATCTACTCTATAGGTGTCCTATATTTTCTTTGATATATATTCATTAAGAAATGTTTGTCTCTTTTAAGTTGACTGTATGTCCTCTTTTCTTGCAGTCTTGAAATATTTGATGTGACCAGAGGTATTGTGTTAAATCCATGTCTCTATTTTGTCTGGTTCAATCAGGACGTTTCTGTATTGAGAATAAGTTTATCTTGCCGAGTTCCGGGTGTAGTCTGAATTTGGCTTTATTTTACTAAGTTTTTTCTAACAATAAGATATCATGCCGACACCCGGGATCGAACCAGGGACCTTTAGATCTTCAGTCTAACGCTCTCCCAACTGAGCTATTACGGCTACATTGCTTTATAGTTTGTGTGATTTTTTTTTTCAGCACAAGTGTCCTGTGCAGGCAAAGACTCATGATATTTTCTGAGTCGTAGTAGCAGTGGTGTGTTGTCGGTGTGGTTAGAGGGTCTAAGGCGCTCCATGCAGGTTGCATGTGTCCTGTAGACTTGGGTTCAAATACCTTTCCTGACAATCATTTTTGAATCTTTTGCCCTCCTGCAGCTGTATTTATGAGTTCCCATAAGACAAACCTCCAATCTAGTACCTTTTATTCAGGTAATTGCAGCTGTATTTATCACTTCCCATGAGATAAATCTCCAATCTAGTACCTTTTATTCAGGTAAATTATCTACTCTATATGTGTCCTATATTTTCTTTGATATATATTCATTAAGAAATGTTTGTCTCTTTTAAGTTGACTGTATATCCTCTTTTCTTGCAGTCTTGAAATATTTGATGTGACCAGAGGTATTGTGTTAAATCCATGTCTCTATTTTGTCTGGTTCAATCAGGACGTTTCTGTATTGAGAATCAGTTTATCTTGCCGAGTTCCGGGTGTAGTCTGAGTTTGGCTTTATTTTACTAAGTTTTTTCTAACAATAGGATATCATGCCGAAACCCGGGATCGAACCAGGGACCTTTAGATCTTCAGTCTAACGCTCTCCCAACTGAGCTATTTCAGCTACATTGCATCACAGTTTGTGTGATTTTTTTTTCAGCACAAATGTCCTGTGCAGGCAAAGACTCATGATATTTTCTGAGTCATAGAAGCAGTGTTGTGTTGTCGGTGTGGTTAGAGGGTCTAAGGCGCTCCATTCAGGTTGCATGTGTCCTGTAGACTTGGGTTCAAATACCTTTCCTGACAATATTTTTTGATTTTTTTTGCCCTCCTGCAGCTCTATTTATGAGTTCACATAAGACAAACCTCCAATCTAGTACCATTTATTCAGGTAAATGCAGCTGTATTTATGACTTCCCATGAAATAAATCTCCAATCTAGTACCTTTTATTCAGGTAAATTATCTACTCTATAGGTGTCCTATATTTTCTTTGATATATAATTATTAAGAAATGTTTGTCTCTTTTAAGTTGACTGTACGTCCTCTTTTCGTGCAGTCTTGAAATATTTGATGTGACCAGAGGTATTGTGTTAAATCCATGTCTCTATTTTGTCTGGTTCAATCAGGATGTTTCAGTATTGAGAATCAGTTTATCTTGCCGATTTCCAGGTGTACTCTGAATTTGGCTTTATTTTACTAAGTTTTTTCTAACAATAAGATATCATGCCAAAACAAGGGATCGAACCAGGGACCTTTAGATCTTCAGTCTAACGCTCTCCCAACTGAGCTATTTCGGCTACATTGCATTACAGTTTGTGTGATTTTTTTTCAGCACAAGTGTCCTGTGCAGGCAAAGACTCATGATATTTTCTGAGTCGTAGTAGCAGTGGTGTGTTGTCGGTGTGGTTAGAGGGTCTAAGGCGCTCCATGCAGGTTGCATGTGTCCTGTAAACTTGGGTTCAAATACCTTTCCTGACAATCATTTTTGAATTTTTTGCCCTCCTGCAGCTGTATTTATGAGTTCCCATAAGACAAACCTCCAATCTAGTACCTTTTATTCAGGTAATTGCAGCTGTATTTATGACTTCCCATGAGATAAATCTCCAATCTAGTACCTTTTATTCAGGTAAATTATCTACTCTATATGTGTCCTATATTTTCTTTGATATATATTCATTAAGAAATGTTTGTCTCTTTTAAGTTGACTGTATGTCCTCTTATCTTGCCGAGTTCCGGGTGTAGTCTGAGTTTGGCTTTATTTTACTAAGTTTTTTCTAACAATAAGATATCATGCCGAAACCCGGGATCGAACCAGGGACCTTTAGATCTTCAGTCTAACGCTCTCCCAACTGAGCTATTTCGGCTACATTGCATCACAGCTTGTGTGATTTTTTTCAGCACAAGTGTCCTGTGCAGGCAAAGACTCATGATATTTTCGGAGTCGTAGTAGCAGTGGTGTGTTGTCGGTGAGGTTAGAGGGTCTAAGGCGCTCCATGCAGGTTGCATGTGTCCTGTAGACTTGGGTTCAAATACCTTTCCTGACAATCATTTTTGAATTTTTTGCCCTCCTGCAGCTGTATTTATGAGTTCCCATAAGACAAACCTCCAATCTAGTACCTTTTATTCAGGTAAATGCAGCTGTATTTATGACTTCCCATGAGATAAATCTCCAATCTAGTACCTTTTATTCAGGTAAATTATCTACTCTATAGGTGTCCTATATTTTCTTTGATATATATTCATTAAGAAATGTTTGTCTCTTTTAAGTTGACTGTATGTCCTCTTTTCTTGCAGTCTTGAAATATTTGATGTGACCAGAGGTATTGTGTTAAATCCATGTCTCTATTTTGTCTGGTTCAATCAGGACGTTTCTGTATTGAGAATAAGTTTATCTTGCCGAGTTCCGGGTGTAGTCTGAATTTGGCTTTATTTTACTAAGTTTTTTCTAACAATAAGATATCATGCCGACACCCGGGATCGAACCAGGGACCTTTAGATCTTCAGTCTAACGCTCTCCCAACTGAGCTATTACGGCTACATTGCTTTATAGTTTGTGTGATTTTTTTTTTCAGCACAAGTGTCCTGTGCAGGCAAAGACTCATGATATTTTCTGAGTCGTAGTAGCAGTGGTGTGTTGTCGGTGTGGTTAGAGGGTCTAAGGCGCTCCATGCAGGTTGCATGTGTCCTGTAGACTTGGGTTCAAATACCTTTCCTGACAATCATTTTTGAATCTTTTGCCCTCCTGCAGCTGTATTTATGAGTTCCCATAAGACAAACCTCCAATCTAGTACCTTTTATTCAGGTAATTGCAGCTGTATTTATCACTTCCCATGAGATAAATCTCCAATCTAGTACCTTTTATTCAGGTAAATTATCTACTCTATATGTGTCCTATATTTTCTTTGATATATATTCATTAAGAAATGTTTGTCTCTTTTAAGTTGACTGTATATCCTCTTTTCTTGCAGTCTTGAAATATTTGATGTGACCAGAGGTATTGTGTTAAATCCATGTCTCTATTTTGTCTGGTTCAATCAGGACGTTTCTGTATTGAGAATCAGTTTATCTTGCCGAGTTCCGGGTGTAGTCTGAGTTTGGCTTTATTTTACTAAGTTTTTTCTAACAATAGGATATCATGCCGAAACCCGGGATCGAACCAGGGACCTTTAGATCTTCAGTCTAACGCTCTCCCAACTGAGCTATTTCAGCTACATTGCATCACAGTTTGTGTGATTTTTTTTTCAGCACAAATGTCCTGTGCAGGCAAAGACTCATGATATTTTCTGAGTCATAGAAGCAGTGTTGTGTTGTCGGTGTGGTTAGAGGGTCTAAGGCGCTCCATTCAGGTTGCATGTGTCCTGTAGACTTGGGTTCAAATACCTTTCCTGACAATATTTTTTGATTTTTTTTGCCCTCCTGCAGCTCTATTTATGAGTTCACATAAGACAAACCTCCAATCTAGTACCATTTATTCAGGTAAATGCAGCTGTATTTATGACTTCCCATGAAATAAATCTCCAATCTAGTACCTTTTATTCAGGTAAATTATCTACTCTATAGGTGTCCTATATTTTCTTTGATATATAATTATTAAGAAATGTTTGTCTCTTTTAAGTTGACTGTACGTCCTCTTTTCGTGCAGTCTTGAAATATTTGATGTGACCAGAGGTATTGTGTTAAATCCATGTCTCTATTTTGTCTGGTTCAATCAGGATGTTTCAGTATTGAGAATCAGTTTATCTTGCCGATTTCCAGGTGTACTCTGAATTTGGCTTTATTTTACTAAGTTTTTTCTAACAATAAGATATCATGCCAAAACAAGGGATCGAACCAGGGACCTTTAGATCTTCAGTCTAACGCTCTCCCAACTGAGCTATTTCGGCTACATTGCATTACAGTTTGTGTGATTTTTTTTCAGCACAAGTGTCCTGTGCAGGCAAAGACTCATGATATTTTCTGAGTCATAGAAGCAGTGTTGTGTTGTCGGTGTGGTTAGAGGGTCTAAGGCGCTCCATTCAGGTTGCATGCGTCCTGTAGACTTGGGTTCAAATACCTTTCCTGACAATCTTTTTTGAATTTTTTGCCCTCCTGCAGCTGTATTTATGAGTTCACATAAGACAAACCTCCAATCTAGAACCTTTTATTCAGGTAAATGCAGCTGTATTTATGACTTCCCATGAGATAAATCTCCAATCTAGTACCTTTTATTCAGGTAAATTATCTACTCTATATGTGTCCTATATTTTCTTTGATATATATTCATTAAGAAATGTTTGTCTCTTTTAAGTTGACTGTATGTCCTCTTTTCTTGCAGTCTTGAAATATTTGATGTGACCAGAGGTATTGTGTTAAATCCATGTCTCTATTTTGTCTGGTTCAATCAGGATGTTTCAGTATTGAGAATCAGTTTATCTTGCCGATTTCCAGGTGTACTCTGAATTTGGCTTTATTTTACTAAGTTTTTTCTAACAATAAGATATCATGCCAAAACAAGGGATCGAACCAGGGACCTTTAGATCTTCAGTCTAACGCTTTCCCAACTGAGCTATTTCGGCTACATTGCATTACAGTTTGTGTGATTTTTTTTCAGCACAAGTGTCCTCTGCAGGCAAAGACTCATGATATTTTCTGAGTCATAGAAGCAGTGTTGTGTTGTCGGTGTGGTTAGAGGGTCTAAGGCGCTCCATTCAGGTTGCATGCGTCCTGTAGACTTGGGTTCAAATACCTTTCCTGACAATCTTTTTTGAATTTTTTGCCCTCCTGCAGCTGTATTTATGAGTTCACATAAGACAAACCTCCAATCTAGAACCTTTTATTCAGGTAAATGCAGCTGTATTTATGACTTCCCATGAGATAAATCTCCAATCTAGTACCTTTTATTCAGGTAAATTATCTACTCTATATGTGTCCTATATTTTCTTTGATATATATTCATTAAGAAATGTTTGGCTCTTTTAAGTTGACTGTATGTCCTCTTTTCTTGCAGTCTTGAAATATTTGATGTGACCAGAGGTATTGTGTTAAATCCATGTCTCTATTTTGTCTGGTTCAATCAGGACGTTTCTGTATTGAGAATCAGTTTATCTTGCCGAGTTCCGGGTGTAGTCTGAATTTGGCTTTATTTTACTAAGTTTTTTCTAACAATAAGATATCATGCCGAAACCCGGGATCGAACCAGGGACCTTTAGATCTTCAGTCTAACGCTCTCCCAACTGAGCTATTTCGGCTACATTGCATCACAGTTTGTGTGATTTTTTTTCAGCACAAGTGTTCTGTGCAGGCAAAGACTCATGATATTTTCGGAGTCGTAGTAGCAGTGGTGTGTTGTCGGTGTGGTTAGAGGGTCTAAGGCGCTCCATTCAGGTTGCATGTGTCCTGTAGACTTGGGTTCAAATACATTTCCTGACAATCATTTTTGAATTTTTTGCCCTCCTGCAGCTGTATTTATGAGTTCCCATAAGACAAACCTCCAATCTAGTACCTTTTATTCAGGTAAATGCAGCTGTATTTATGACTTCCCATGAGATAAATCTCCAATCTAGTACCTTTTATTCAGGTAAATTATCTACTCTATATGTGTCCTATATTTTCTTTGATATATATTCATTAAGAAATGTTTGTCTCTTTTAAGTTGACTGTATGTCCTCTTATCTTGCCGAGTTCCGGGTGTAGTCTGAATTTGGCTTTATTTTACTAAGTTTTTTCTAACAATAAGATATCATGCCGAAACCCGGGATCGAACCAGGGACCTTTAGATCTTCAGTCTAACGCTCTCCCAACTGAGCTATTTCGGTTACATTGCATCACAGTTTGTGTGATTTTTTTTCAGCACAAGTGTCCTGTGCAGGCAAAGACTCATGATATTTTCTGAGTCGTAGCAGCAGTGGTGTGTTGTCGGTGTGGTTAGAGGGTCTAAGGCGCTCCATGCAGGTTGCATGTGTCCTGTAGACTTGGGTTCAAATACCTTTCCTGACAATCATGTTTGAATTTTTTGCCCTCCTGCAGCTGTATTTATGAGTTCCCATAAGACAAACCTCCAATCTAGTACCTTTTATTCAGGTAAATGCAGCTGTATTTATGACTTCCCATGAGATAAATCTCCAATCTAGTACCTTTTATTCAGGTAAATTATCTACTCTATATGTGTCCTATATTTTCTTTGATATATATTCATTAAGAAATGTTTGGCTCTTTTAAGTTGACTGTATATCCTCTTTCCTGATACCTCCATGTCGGCATACTCTGGGTAGGCTCCGCCCCCTTGACCCCTACAGGACCCAATCAAAAATCTATATAAGGTCTACCCCTTCACCCCCACTGCATTCTTTTTTTCGTCCTCTGCCCTATGGGACCCTTTAGTGTGTACAAGTGTGTGTAGATAGTATGTATAAGGTAGGAGTGTTTATTATGTGTTTTACAGGTGGATATGTAAGCTCATTGAGCGCCTTACCTAGGGCAGGTTTTTCTTTGTGTACTTCTTTTCCTGCTCGGTCTGCAGCACAGAGCTACTAAATGTGCATTCATGTCTGCAGTACCTTCATGGTCATCGGTACCTGCAAGCTAAACGCTGGGATTCACTGTGCGCCCGTTGGGTGAGGTTGTCTCTGGTTTCTGCGCTCATCTGCGCTGTTTTCCGTCTCCTCGTGGTGTGCTGTAGTATGTGGAGAGGCGGCGGGGGGCGTGTCCATCCTCGGCGTCCGGATCTCCGCTCTGCGCATGCGCGCTGCCCGACAGGGTTGGTCTTCCGTTCGAGCGGCCATGTTTTTTGAGGGCAGCGTGCCAGGAGAGCGGGGAGACGCTATGCACGCTCTCTTGCCCGCACTATTTAAGCAGACAAGTGTCAGTTCAGCGCTGGCTGTCTCGCTGACTGGTCTGCATCTTAGTTGCCGGAGGCTGTGGCTGTTTTGTCTGCGTGGCAGAATCGTTGATATTGAACTCAGTAAGTGGGGACATCTAGTGGTCAGATAGTATACTGCTGTTGGTGTATATAGATATATGTGTATATTATAGGTTCTAATTACAATTATTGTTTATTCACAGTGGATCCCGCAGGTACCGAGGAGAGTGATCATGAACGTCCCTCTGGGTAAGGTATTTTTGTTTTAAAGGGACAGAGAAAAAAAAAAAAAAAAAAAGGAATTTTAAGGGGACATTACTGAGCAACATAAATTGTTGTTTATGTCTTCCAGCTCTACAGAAGAGAGAATATCAAGTGTAGTGACTATAAAATCACGATCACCATCAAAATCGAAGAAACATAAGTCGAAGAAACATCATAAGGAATCGTCAAGACGTTCAAGATCTAGGTCACGTTCTCCAAGAAGAAGATATGATTCAAGGCATGGATATCGTCATCACCACAGCTATGATGATTACTATTACAGAAATAGATCAAGATCCCCAGTTTCTAGACGCCTACCCAGCAAGGGGCAATGCTGGGCATGTCTGAATCGGGCCCTTCAAGATAAGACGGTCTGTGAATCCTGTTTCGGGCAGTTGTCAAGGAGTAATGAAGCAGAATCACTTCAAGAGAAGAAGTCAGATGAAATAATCGATGTGATCAGAAAGGTAGTAAGAGAAGAGGTGTCGGCCCAAGCCTCAACTTCAGCCCATCCGGAATTAGAGAACAATGATAGCACGGCTGAAAATACTGGAGATGAAGACATTCCAGGACTTTTCAATTTTAGTCTGATGGCACCATTCATAGCAGCAGTCAAGGAAGCGCTAGAATGGACAGAACAAGAGGAGGAACAAGAGTTGAACAAAGAGTACTACTCTCATCTTGTAAAAAAGTCCTCGTCTTTTCCTTTAATGAAGGAAATAAGAAATGTCATTCTAGAAGAGTGGAAGAAGGTGGAGAATAAACCTTCCATACAGAACAGGTTTTCAAAATTATATCCTTTAAAGGAGGAGGAGGTGCCTTTTCTTCTCAATCCACCGACGGTGGATGCTTCATTATCAAGGCTTATAAAGCACGTTACTCTGCCTATGGAAAATTCAGTAATGTTCGTTGACGTTATGGATAGACGGATCGATAATGATCTAAAAAAGATTTATTTAACAGCAGGTACAGCGTGCAAACCCGCCATTTCCCTCACATCAGTGGCAAAAGCCATGAAGGTCTGGGTATCAAACATAGAAGGAGCAATAATAGAGGATATGGAAAAATCACAGATTCTTAGTGCATTTGAAGACTTGAGAATTACAGCAGATTTCTTAGCAGAAGCATCTCTAGATCTGCTTAGATCCTCTTCACGTATTATGCTAAATGCAGTTACAGCAAAAAGAGCTCTATGGATGAAACCGTGGAAAGCGGATCAGAGTTCCAAGCAAAACTGGATCAAAATTCCATTTGACGGTAAGACGCTTTTTGGAACAGAGATGGATAAGGCCATATCGAGAGTGACAGGGGGAAAATCCGGCCTGATACCACAAGACAGACCCCAGAATAAGCCACCTTCTGGAATTAAAAAGCAGAATTTCAACAGATTCAAGGATGCTAAAAGTTACAAGCCAGGAAAGCAATTCAGGAAAAATTGGAGAAGCTCTCAGGCATCATTAGCCAGAAATCTCAAATCAACTACTCAGATTTCGGGGCCATCCAAGCAGTCGTTTTGAAGGCACGTCCACCCGGTCGTACCCAGTGGGATCCAGACTGCGATTCTTCAGGGAATGCTGGGTGGAGAATATTCAGGATCGTTGGGTAATATCTACGATATCAAGAGGCCACAGGTGGAAGTTCAAGTCTCTGCCTCAAGACAGATTTACTCCAACACGTTTACCAAACGGTGTACTAAAAAGGTCAACATTAAAAGACTATGTGAAGTCTTTGGTAGATCAAAAGGCGATAGTACCAGTACCACAACAGGAGAGGTTTCAGGGCATATATTCTCCAATATTTCTGGTACGCAAAAAGACAGGAACATTCAGACCGGTGATAGATTTGAAATACCTCAACAAATCAATAGCCCTAGCAAAGTTCAAAATGGAATCCCTTCAATCCATAATAATGGCAATAGCTCCAAACGATTGGATGATCTCAATCGATCTACAAGATGCCTATTTACATGTACCGGTTCATCACGATTTTCAGAAATTCCTGAGGTTTGCCCTGATAGACCTTCATTTCCAATTCACTTCGCTTCCTTTCGGACTATCCACGTCACCAAGAACCTTCTCAAAGGTGCTAGTAGCCGCGATTGCTGTCCTGAGAGTACAGGGGATAAGGATTCACCACTACTTAGACGATGTCACGTTCCGTAACAACTAGAGAGGACAGAGAGTGACTGATCTCTGGAGATCTGCAGTATCGCCAGAAATACAGATATACCTGATTATAAGTGATCTGCAGTCTCACCGATAATCCGATATATACGCTAACCTCTGTCCACCCAAAATGGGGTGTAATGATTGGTGCAAACAATAATAGCGTATTGTTCTGTGGCGATGGCCCACAGAACACAGACTACCGTCCAGCGGCAAGGGCCCACTGGCGGGGATGGTCGACAAGCAAGGATCGGCAACAGGTAATCAGAAATACGAGGTACAGAATCAGGAGGCGGAGTCGGAGACTAGAAGGCTAGCCGGGGTTCGGCAACAGAGATCAGAGATATGAGGTACAGAGACGGTAGGCAAGAGAGTAAACGAGGGCACAGCAAGGTAGGCAACGGAAAATCAGATAGGCAGCAGTACAGAAGGATTAGGCAAACTCAGAGTCAAGGACAGGCAAAAGATCAAAGACACAGGTAAATACAATGGTATATTTCTTCCAGTACCTATATATTGGCGTAACCAATATATAAGTATACTGTGGATCCGAGAGCTAGCACAGAGTGTGATCGCTACAGCGGACAAGGAGTACTGACAGTCTGCTGCTTAAATGCAGATTGTTCCTCCAGGAACCCCCACCCCCAGGATGATGTCAGCAAGGGGCGGAGCGTGCCTCCACAGGGCGGATCAAGGCAACCTTCTCCTCAGGGCATAAAGGGCCTGACGCTCCGTGCGTGAGCGCGTTGCCCGGCCCTGCAATGATGACCTGTGGCTGTGACGGCCGCCGGCGCCGCCAGCTGATGCCGACCGGAAGTTCGGGGATCCGGTGACGTCAGCGCTGCGAGCGGCGTCCATACTGGCCGCCGCTGAAGAGGTGAGTCTCTCCCTGACATTACCCCTCCGCTGAGGCGTGGTCTCCGAACGCGCTAAGGAAGGTTTATCAGGATGGGAGTCATGAAACTCCTGTATGAGTTCTTGTGCATGGCAATGATGAGCTGGTACCCATGATCTCTCCTCAGGACCGTATCCCCTCCAATGAACCAGATACTGGAGAGACCTCCTAAGAAATCGAGAATCCAGTATTCTCTCGACCTCATACTCAGGCTCACCATCCACTAACACAGGAGGAGGACCAGGGTCCACATGCACCGCAGGTTTTAGTAATGACACATGAAATGTTCTCACCCCACGCATAGATTGAGGCAACGTTATCTGATAAGAAACTTTATTGATTCTTTTAGCTACTGGATATGGACCCACAAATTTAGGCCCAAGCTTAGCTGAAGGTTGCCGTAAGGCGATATGCCGAGTGGAAATCCATACAAGATCCCCGGGAGAGAACTCCCACTCAGGTGAACGCTTTCGGTCAGCCTGTACTTTCTGGAGTGAAACCGATTTCTTTAAATTGGCATTTACTTCCTTCCATCGGGATTTTAGTGTCTCCTGCCAGTTTTCTAGGGCAGGAAAAGGAGAAGAACTAACAGGAAAGGGGGAAAACCTGGGAGATCTCCCATTAACAATCTGAAAGGGTGAAAACCCTGAGGAAGAGTTCCGGAGATTGTTATGGGCAAATTCGGCGTATGGTAAGTATTGTACCCATTCTGTTTGGTTATCTGCCACATAACACCGGAGATACTGTTCCAGTGACTGGTTCACCCTCTCTGTCTGACCATTGGTCTGAGGGTGATAACCAGATGAAAATGAAAGCGTAATTCCTAGTACTCTGCAAAATTCTTTCCAAAATTCCGAGATAAACTGCACCCCCCTGTCAGACACTATATTCTCCGGGACCCCATGAAGGCGAAGGACATGGACTACGAATAGCTCAGCCAGTTCCTTGGCGGAGGGAAATTTTCTCAATGGCACAAAATGAGCCATTTTAGAAAATCGGTCAATAATGACCCAAATCACCGTGTTACCATCTGAAGAAGGCAATTCCCCCACAAAATCCATGGATATGTGAGTCCAGGGTTCAGAGGGTATGGGCAGGGGTTGGAGGGTACCTACTGGGGATAAATGTGAGGGTTTGCTCCGTGAACATACTGCACAAGAGGCAACAAATTCCTCGACATCCCTCCTCCAGTTGGGCCACCAGACACTCCTGGATAACAATTCTCTGGTTCTGTCAATTCCAGGATGACCTGCCAGTCTGGATGAATGGAACAACTGCAACACCTGTAACCTAAACTGTAACGGAACAAACATCAGATCAGGTGGCTTCCCCGTCGGACTGTCTGGTTGATGAGGAAGAAGAACAGAGGCAAGATCCTCCCTCGAATCTACACAAGCCAACACCACTTTCTCAGATAAAATTGGATCTGGTTCAGAGGGCAATACCGACTCTATGTCAAAACATCGGGAGAGGGCATCTGCTTTGACATTTTTACTTCCCGGTCTGAATGTGATAATGAAGTCAAACCGGGAAAAAAATAAAGACCACCGTGCTTGTCTGGGATTCAATCTCTTGGCCCCCTTCAGATACTCCAAATTCTTATGATCTGTATAAACTGTGATCACATGTTCTGCCCCCTCAAGCCAGTGTCGCCACTCTTCAAATGCCAACTTCACAGCAAGCAATTCCCTATTGCCAATATCATAATTTTTCTCTGCTTCGGAAAATTTTTTCGAAAAAAAAGCGCAGGGATGGAGTCTTCCCTGTGACCCGGTGTATTGTGACAAGACTGCCCCAACCCCAATCTCAGATGCGTCTACTTCCACAATAAATGGTCTGGAAGAATCCACGTGATGCAAAATGGGGGCGGAACAGAACGCTGTCTTAAGGTTTTGAAAAGCGGAAATGGCCTCGGAAGACCAATTGACGGTGTTAGCCCCTTTCTTGGTCATGTCAGTAAGAGGGGCTATCAAGGCGGCATACCCCTTTATGAATTTTCTGTAATAATTAGAAAACCCCAAAAATCGTTGTAGGGCCTTCAGTCCAACTGGCTGAGGCCAGTTCAAAACCGCCGTGACCTTGCTGTTATCCATAGATAACCCAGAACTTGAGATTATATAACCTAAAAATGGAACCTCTGTGACCTCAAATAAACATTTTTCTAATTTAGCATATAATGAATTCTCACGTAATTTGAGCAAAACATACTGAACTTGTGACCGATGTTCCTTGATATCATGAGAAAAGACCAGGATGTCATCTAGATAGACGACCACGAACCTCCCCACAACGTCCCTGAAAATGTCATTGACCAGCTCCTGGAAGACAGCGGGAGCATTACACAGACCAAAAGGCATGACCGTATATTCGTAATGCCCGTCCTGAGTGTTGAACGCTGTCTTCCACTCGTCCCCCTGCCTAATTCTGACCAAATTGTAAGCTCCCCTGAGATCTAACTTGGTAAATATCTGAGCACCTGTGACCTGATTAAAGAGATCATCGATCAGGGGGAGCGGATAACGATTTTTAATTGTAATGGCGTTAAGAGCTCTGTAGTCAATACAAGGCCGCAGGCCACCATCTTTTTTCTTTACAAAGAAAAACCCTGCCCCAGCGGGTGACTTAGAGGGTCTAATGAACCCTTTCTCCAAGTTCTCCTGGATGTATTCCCTCATGGCCACTTTCTCGGGACCAGTGAGATTGTAAAGGTGACCCCTGGGAGGCATGGTTCCAGGTCTGAGTTCAATCGGGCAGTCATACGGTCTGTGAGGTGGCAGTGAATCAGCAGATCGTGGACAGAACACGTCGGCATAAGATACATATGGCTGAGGGAGTCCCTGAAGAACTAACTGAGTGGCACGGAGAGGTATTTGGGAAATACAGTGCTTCTGACAGTATGGTGACCAGGATAATAATTGCCCGGAGGCCCAATCTATTTGTGGGGAATGCAGACGTAGCCATGGTAGGCCCAAAATAATAGGACAAGAAGGCATTCTGATTAGATAAAATCGTAACCTCTCACAATGTAAGATCCCCACAGTACATGTCAACTCAGGTGTGACGGAGACCGGCAAACTATCCTGTAATGGCGAATCATCAATGGCCGTGACTATGATATGTTTTTCTAACGGGATGACTGGTATGCCCATCTTTAAAGCTAGACTAGAGTCCATAAAATTGGCTGCAGCGCCTGTATCAATAAAAGCCTGCAGTAAACTGACCTGTTTATTCCAGGAAATGGAAATAGGTAATAACACTTTATCTCTGGGAGGTATCGAATTCTCGCCCAGGGTAGTACCTCCGACTAACCCTAGGCGGAGAAGTTTTCCGCCTTCCTGGTACAAACAGATGCGATATGACCTTTCTCCCCACAATAAAGACATAGACCCTCCTTTCTTCTTCTTAACTTTTCTGTCTCAGATAGTTTAGAATGACCCAACTGCATGGGCTCATCAGTGGAAGGAGAGCTGGGAAGACTTATGGGAGTTTGAAGTCGCATAATGGGTCGTTGTCTAGATGACTTATGAAAACGTACCCTTCGATCAATTTTAATAGCAAGGCTTATGGCTTCATCCAGAGTTCTGGGTTCAGGGTGACTTAACATTAATTCAGATATAGAGTCAGCTAACCCCGTCAGAAACCTATCTAAAAGAGACTGTGCCTCCCACCTGGTGGAGAACGACCACTTGCGGAACTCTGCCGCATAAGTCTCAACAGAGTTCTGACCTTGTCTGAGTCTCTTGAGTTTCATTTCAGCTGTGGCGGCTATATCTGGATCATCATATACCACCGCCATGGCATTAAAAAAGTTCTCAACAGAGGTAAGGGCCTCATGACCTAAGGGTAAGCTGTAGGCCCAGGTCTGTGAGTTGCCCTGTAAGAGGGTCTTTATAAGCGTGACCCTTTGTAATTCTGAACCAGATGAGATAGGACGCATCAAAAAATAAGACTGACAGCGATCCCGAAAATTTCGGAAATCGGAACGTTCCCCTGAAAATGGTATCGGTAACGGCATCTTAGGTTCGACAGGTGCTATGGGAGCGGGAACACCTGGTGCCTGCAAGTTTTGCACAGTCTCTGTTAGTCGGTTGATCTGGACCTGCTGGTTTTTAATGGTCTGGTCCAATTGAGCAACGACTGTAGTCAGAGTATTGACCTGCTGGACCAGGGCTTCCATATTAAGTGGTCCGCTGTACTGTCACGTTCCGTAACAACTAGAGAGGACAGAGAGTGACTGATCTCTGGAGATCTGCAGTATCGCCAGAAATACAGATATACCTGATTATAAGTGATCTGCAGTCTCACCGATAATCCGATATATACGCTAACCTCTGTCCACCCAAAATGGGGTGTAATGATTGGTGCAAACAATAATAGCGTATTGTTCTGTGGCGATGGCCCACAGAACACAGACTACCGTCCAGCGGCAAGGGCCCACTGGCGGGGATGGTCGACAAGCAAGGATCGGCAACAGGTAATCAGAAATACGAGGTACAGAATCAGGAGGCGGAGTCGGAGACTAGAAGGCTAGCCGGGGTTCGGCAACAGAGATCAGAGATACGAGGTACAGAGACGGTAGGCAAGAGAGTAAACGAGGGCACAGCAAGGTAGGCAACGGAAAATCAGATAGGCAGCAGTACAGAAGGATTAGGCAAACTCAGAGTCAAGGACAGGCAAAAGATCAAAGACACAGGTAAATACAATGGTATATTTCTTCCAGTACCTATATATTGGCGTAACCAATATATAAGTATACTGTGGATCCGAGAGCTAGCACAGAGTGTGATCGCTACAGCGGACAAGGAGTACTGACAGTCTGCTGCTTAAATGCAGATTGTTCCTCCAGGAACCCCCACCCCCCGGATGATGTCAGCAAGGGGCGGAGCGTGCCTCCACAGGGCGGATCAAGGCAACCTTCTCCTCAGGGCATAAAGGGCCTGACGCTCCGTGCGTGAGCGCGTTGCCCGGCCCTGCAATGATGACCTGTGGCTGTGACGGCCGCCGGCGCCGCCAGCTGATGCCGACCGGAAGTTCGGGGATCCGGTGACGTCAGCGCTGCGAGCGGCGTCCATACTGGCCGCCGCTGAAGAGGTGAGTCTCTCCCTGACAGACGATATTCTAATACTAGCAGAGTCGGAAGAGAAACTTCTGTGTCATCGAGACAAAACGCTGAGGTTTCTAGCAGATCTGGGATGGATGATAAACAGCCAAAAAAGTCAGCTTTCTCCGACACGGCAACTAATATATTTAGGGGCTCTTTTCGACACGATCCAGAATACAGTGTCTCTTCCCGTGGAGAAGATGGTGAAGTTCAAAATGTTGTTCTCGGAAGTAGTACAGCTTCCTTGGATAAGAGTGAAGAGGTGTCTACAATTACTGGGAGTTATGTCCTCATCTATTCCCATGATAAGATGGAGCCGTTGGCACATGAGGAAGTTACAATGGGAATTTCTGACGCAATGGAACCAATACTCGATGAATCAGAAGATTCGGTTATCACTGGAAACCAGACAGTCCCTAGTATGGTGGACAGAGGATCACAATCTCCTGCTAGGACATTCTTTGATCCCACATACATGGACCATTCTTACGTCAGACTCCAGCCAACTAGGATGGGGAGCACATTGTCAACATCTGTGGGCACAGGACTTGTGGATACCACCCCAACTAGGAGTGGTATCCAATGTGCTAGAATTGAGAGCCGCGGTGAAGGCATCACAAGCGTTCTCTCACTTTCTACAAGGAAGGGCAGTCTGTTTCCAACTGGACAACAAAGCGGCAGTGGCATATATCCAGAAACAGGGGGGTACCAGAAGTACGACTCTAATGAGGGAATTATCCCCTCTGATGGATTATGCAGAAAAGAATTTGAAGGCATTGCGGGCAGTATACATTCCGGGAGTACAGAATGTGCAGGCGGATATGTTATCCAGGAAAAAGATGCAGAACAACGAGTGGCAACTGAAGAGATCGGTGTTCACGGACTTAGTACATCAATGGGGGTTGCCACAGATAGACCTCTTTGCGTCAGAAGTGAACAGACATACAAAAATCAGAGGGCGCTGCCTAAATTGTGAATAATTACAATAATTATGTTGTACAGATTTGTACAATGTTGTCTCCTGCTGCGACCTTCTCGGGTGGGGTTAACCCCCGTTCCCCACCTTACACAAGGAATGAATACTAAAATATCTTTGAGAGGTGCGCTGAAGAACCAATACCCACTCTGCGTGGCTTTATTTCGTTTTATTTATATAATTTCCTGATATTAAAAATGTTGTTAAAACATACGCATCCACCAAAAACTGTGTGTAGGAGGAGCAAACCAAGAGCGCTTAACACATCCACACCACCACACAAAACCACACTATTAGCGTTTCATTACATCCATACTACCACACTTAGCGTGCTGGTTCCCTGTAATTAAGGGAGGTATACTCCTCTTAAAAAACAAAAATAAAAACAAAAATAAAAAACAAATAAAAATGATTAAAAATGTAAAAATGTAAAGGATTATATATATTAAAATATATGTATGTGTGTCGGAAATAACAACCACATAAATATGTGGTAAGGGTCCCAAGGATAAAGATTGTAGTGTTTAGGAAATTTTGGATCAATACCCGGGTTTTCGTTCCAAAAGTCCCAGGTTTTATCATGAATATTCAGCTGGATCAAATGTATGCTGGGTCTAATGTGTGCTGGGTCTCTGTTCCAATAGCACTATGTCCCTTCACAATAGAGGTCTTATAGATACTCCACCGATAACTGGGAAAGCTATTATTGACGTTCCATTATCTCACCTTCTATGGCGGGTCTTCATTTAATAATTGCAATGTCCCGGTCCCATGTAGGTTGGTAGATGGATCGTCTGTTCCAAAAGGTTTATCCGGGTAAACGTCCAAAGGATCAGTAGCGGAGATCCGTCTCTTACCAGTCCTCTCCCACTCCGGTATCAACTTCCGGTTTTCGGCTCCTTCGTGATGGCGTCACTTCCTCCAGTGCGTCTCACCACTGTTGCTCACACCACTTCCCTGCGTTCCACCTCGCCGATATGGGGTTGTTACACTCTCCTCAGGCTGATGTGCAGGTAGAAGTGGACTGACTAGTAGATGTTACTACCTCCCTTAATTACAGGGAACCAGCACGCTAAGTGTGGTAGTATGGATGTAATGAAACGCTAATAGTGTGGTTTTGTGTGGTGGTGTGGATGTGTTAAGCGCTCTTGGTTTGCTCCTCCTACACACAGTTTTTGGTGGATGCGTATGTTTTAACAACATTTTTAATATCAGGAAATTATATAAATAAAACGAAATAAAGCCACGCAGAGTGGGTATTGATATTTTAGAAGTGAACAGACAGTTACCCAACTTCTTCTCAAGGAAACCAACCCCGAACTCTATGGGGACAGATGCATTAACCATGCCATGGAAAGCCTCGCTGGTCTACGCCTTTCCCCCAGTACCTCTACTGCTGAGATTTCTGAAGAGATTATTATCAGAGAGAGTGGAGGCGATCGTAATAGCACTATTCTGGCCAAAGAGGCCGTGGTTCCCGCTGTTACATCATATGGCGGTGTGTCCACCTCTGAGGTTGCCGAAGATTCCAGACATTGTTTCCCAGAACAGATGCCTTCACAAGAATCCTCACAGATTGGAACTGACTGCGTGGAGATTGAGAGGGGGATCTTGAAAGAAGCTGGATTCTCAGATCCTGTCATAGATACTTTGCTAAAAGCAAGGAAGAAGTCTACCAATAACACCTACTATAGGGTATGGAAAAAGTTTATTGACTTCGCAATGCGAAAAAATATAGACTATCTTAATCCATCCATCCCTGATGTGTTGGACTTTATCCAGTCTGGAGTAGACTTGGGTCTAAGTGTAAGCACCTTGAGAGCTCAAGTATCTGCTGTCTCAGCTCTCACTGGGATCCGTTTTGCTTCAGAAAGACCAGTACAACATTTTTTCCAGGCATTGTTGAAAATAAGACCTCCTATAAGGAAAGTGGTACCAAGCTGGGACTTACCTTTAGTCTTATCCTATTTGTCAGGAGCTCCTTTTGAACCAATGGAGCAGTGTTCCATCTGGAATCTGACTTTGAAAACAACTTTTTTGATCGCAATTTCTTCAGGTAGAAGAGTGTCAGAAATTCAGGCATTAGGATGTAAAGAGCCCTACCTGATATTTTTTCCAGACAGAATAGTGTTAAGGCCACTATTACATTTTCTACCAAAGGTGGTTACGGAAAGGCACTTAAACCAAGAATGGAATCTTCCAGCTTTTCCAGAGGAACAACATCCTTTGGATGTACCAAGAATCGTGAACAGATATTTATTGGTGACCGAATCATTTAGATCGGCAGAAAATCTATTTGTCTGTCCTGCAGGCCCGAGGAAAGGCAAAG
Organism: Hyperolius riggenbachi; assembly: GCF_040937935.1. Classification (NCBI taxonomy): domain Eukaryota; kingdom Metazoa; phylum Chordata; class Amphibia; order Anura; family Hyperoliidae; genus Hyperolius; species Hyperolius riggenbachi. Next base: position 11,924,439 of record NC_090651.1, on the reverse strand, counting down.
AAGTGACGTCAAGGACAATTGCAACCTGGATCATCAGACTCATAAAAGCAGCCTATAGAGCCAGGGGGGAAAGTTCTCCTTCAACCTCGGCGCATTCGACAAGGAGTGTGGCATCCTCATGGGCAGCGCATGCTGGAGTATCATTGACTACGATTTGCAAGGCAGCAAATTGGACATCTTCTAATACTTTCATTAATCATTACCGGGTTGATCCGGGAGCACTGTCTACTGTAAATTTTGGGAAAAAGGTGTTAACTGCAGTTCATAAATAACAGGTGAGTTTGCATTATATCCCTCCCTTCTTGGTCTTTTTGTTACTAGTTAAATCCCAGAGTATGCCGACATGGAGGTATCAGGAAACTAGGAAAATTTGTACTTACCTTGGTAATTTTCCTTTCCTGATACAACTCCATGTCGGCATGCGACCCGCCCATTAGGGTCCATAGCTCTGAGTACTAGACGAGAATGCAGTGGGGGTGAAGGGGTAGACCTTATATAGATTTTTGATTGGGTCCTGTAGGGGTCAAGGGGGCGGAGCCTACCCAGAGTATGCCGACATGGAGTTGTATCAGGAAAGGAAAATTACCAAGGTAAGTACAAATTTTCCTAGTTTTCTTGCAGTCTTAAAATATTTGATGTGACCAGAGGTATTGTGTTAAATCCATGTCTCTATTTTGTCTGGTTCAATCAGGACGTTTCTGTATTGAGAATCAGTTTATCTTGCCGAGTTCCGGGTGTAGTCTGAGTTTGGCTTTATTTTACTAAGTTTTTTCTAACAATAGGATATCATGCCGAAACCCGGGATCGAACCAGGGACCTTTAGATCTTCAGTCTAACGCTCTCCCAACTGAGCTATTTCGGCTACATTGCATTACAGTTTGTGTGATTTTTTTTCAGCACAAGTGTCCTGTGCAGGCAAAGACTCATGATATTTTCTGAGTCGTAGTAGCAGTGGTGTGTTGTTGGTGTGGTTAGAGGGTCTAAGGCGCTCCATACAGGTTGCATGTGTCCTGTAGACTTGGGTTCAAATACCTTTCCTGACAATCATTTTTGAATTTTTTGCCCTCCTGCAGCTGTATTTATGAGTTCCCATAAGACAAACCTCCAATCTAGTACCTTTTATTCAGGTAAATGCAGCTGTATTTATGACTTCCCATGAGATAAATCTCCAATCTAGTACCTTTTATTCAGGTAAATTATCTACTCTATATGTGTCCTATATTTTCTTTGATATATATTCATTAAGAAATGTTTGTCTCTTTTAAGTTGACTGTATGTCCTCTTTTCTTGCAGTCTTGAAATATTTGATGTGACCAGAGGTATTGTGTTAAATCCATGTCTCTATTTTGTCTGGTTCAATCAGGACGTTTCAGTATTGAGAATCAGTTTATCTTGCCGAGTTCCGGGTGTAGTCTGAGTTTGGCTTTATTTTACTAAGTTTTTTTCTAACAATAGGATATCATGCCGAAACCCAGGATCGAACCAGGGACCTGTAGATCTTCAGTCTAACGCTCTCCCAACTGAGCTATTTCAGCTACATTGCATCACAGTTTGTGTGATTTTTTTTCAGCACAAGTGTTCTGTGCAGGCAAAGACTCATGATATTTTCTGAGTCGTAGTAGCAGTGTTGTGTTGTTGGTGTGGTTAGAGGGTCTAAGGTGCTCCATTCAGGTTGCATGTGTCCTGTATACTTGGGTTCAAATACCTTTCCTGACAATCTTTTTTGAATTTTTTGCCCTCCTGCAGCTGTATTTATGAGTTCACATAAGACAAACCTCCAATCTAGTACCTTTTATTCAGGTAAATGCAGCTGTATTTATGACTTCCCATGAAATAAATCTCCAATCTAGTACCTTTTATTCAGGTAAATTATCTACTCTATATGTGTCCTATATTTTCTTTGATATATAATTATTAAGAAATGTTTGTCTCTTTTAAGTTGACTGTACGTTCTCTTTTCTTGCAGTCTTGAAATATTTGATGTGACCAGAGGTATTGTGTTAAATCCATGTCTCTATTTTGTCTGGTTCAATCAGGATGTTTCAGTATTGAGAATCAGTTTATCTTGCCGATTTCCAGGTGTACTCTGAATTTGGCTTTATTTTACTAAGTTTTTTCTAACAATAAGATATCATGCCAAAACAAGGGATCAAACCAGGGACCTTTAGATCTTCAGTCTAACGCTCTCCTAACTGAGCTATTTCGGCTACATTGCATGATCGTTTGTGTGATTTTTTTTCAGCACAAGTGTCCTGTGCAGGCAAAGACTCATGATATTTTCTGAGTCATAGAAGTAGTGTTGTGTTGTCGGTGTGGTTAGAGGGTCTAAGGCGCTCCATTCAGGTTGCATGCGTCCTGTAGACTTGGGTTCAAATACCTTTCCTGACAATCTTTTTTGAATTTTTTGCCCTCCTGCAGCTGTATTTATGAGTTCACATAAGACAAACCTCCAATCTAGTACCTTTTATTCAGGTAAATTATCTACTCTATATGTGTCCTATATTTTCTTTGATATATATTCATTAAGAAATGTTTGTCTCTCTTAAGTTGACTGTATGTCCTCTTTTCTTGCAGTCTTGAAATATTTGATGTGACCAGAGGTATTGTTTAAAATCCATGTCTCTATTTGTCTGGTTCAATCAGGATGTTTCAGTATTGAGAATCAGTTTATCTTGCCGATTTCCAGGTGTACTCTGAATTTGGCTTTATTTTACTAAGTTTTTTCTAACAGTAAGATATCATGCCGAAACCCGGGATTGAACCAGGGACCTTTATATCTTCTGTCTAACGCTCTCCCAACTGAGCTATTTCAGCTACATTGCATCACAGTTTGTGTGATTTTTTTTTTCAGCACAAGTGTCCTGTGCAGGCAAAGACTCATGATATTTTCTGAGTTGTAGTAGCAGTGTTGTGTTGTTGGTGTGGCTAGAGGGTCTAAGGTGCTCCATTCATGTTGCATGAGTCCTGTATACTTGGGTTCAAATACCTTTCCTGACAATCTTTTTTGAATTTTTTGCCCTCCTGCAGCTGTATTTATGAGTTCACATAAGACAAACCTCCAATCTAGTACCTTTTATTCAGGTAAATGCAGCTGTATTTATGACTTCCCATGAGATAAATCTCCAATCTAGTACCTTTTATTCAGGTAAATTATCTACTCTATATGTGTCCTATATTTTCTTTGATATATATTCATTAAGAAATGTTTGTCTCTTTTAAGTTGACTGTATGTCCTCTTTTCTTGCAGTCTTGAAATATTTGATGTGACCAGAGGTATTGTGTTAAATCCATGTCTCTATTTTGTCTGGTTCAATCAGGACGTTTCTGTATTGAGAATCAGTTTATCTTGCCGAGTTCCAGGTGTAGTCTGAATTTGGCTTTATTTTACTAAGTTTTTTCTAACAATAAGATATCATGCCGAAACCCGGGATAGAATCAGGGACCTTTAGATCTTCAGTCTAACGCTCTCCCAACTGAGCTATTTCGGCTACATTGCATCACATTTGGTGTGATTTTTTTTTTCAGCAGAAGTGTCCTGTGCAGGCAAAGACTCATGATATTTTCGGAGTCGTAGTAGCAGTGGTGTGTTGTTGGTGTGGTTAGAGGGTCTAAGGCGCTCCATTTAGGTTGCATGTGTCCTGTAGACTTGGGTTCAAATACCTTTCCTGACAATCTTTTTTGAATTTTTTGCCCTCCTGCAGCTGTATTTATGAGTTCCCATAAGACAAACCTCCAATCTAGTACCTTTTATTCAGGTAAATGCAGCTGTATTTATGACTTCCCATGAGATAAATCTCCAATCTAGTACCTTTTATTCAGGTAAATTATCTACTCTATATGTGTCCTATATTTTCTTTGATATATATTCATTAAGAAATGTTTGTCTCTTTTAAGTTGACTGTACGTCCTCTTTTCTTGCAGTCTTGAAATATTTGATGTGACCAGAGGTATTGTGTTAAATCCATGTCTCTATTTTGTCTGGTTCAATCAGGATGTTTCTGTATTGAGAATCAGTTTATCTTGCCGAGTTCCAGGTGTAGTCTGAATTTGGCTTTATTTTACTAAGTTTTTTCTAACAATAAGATATCATGCCGAAACCCGGGATCGAACCAGGGACCTTTAGATCTTCAGTCTAACGCTCTCCCAACTGAGCTATTTCGGCTACATTGCATTACAGTTTGTGTAATTTTTTTTCAGCACAAGTGTCCTGTGCAGGCAAAGACTCATGATATTTTCTGAGTCATAGAAGCAGTGTTGTGTTGTCGGTGTGGTTAGAGGGTCTAAGGCGCTCCATTCAGGTTGCATGTGTCTTGTAGACTTGGGTTCAAATACCTTTCCTGACAATATTTTTTGAATTTTTTTGCCCTCCTGCAGCTCTATTTATGAGTTCACATAAGACAAACCTCCAATCTAGTACCTTTTATTCAGGTAAATGCAGCTGTATTTATGACTTCCCATGAAATAAATCTCCAATCTAGTACCTTTTATTCAGGTAAATTATCTACTCTATATGTGTCCTATATTTTCTTTGATATATAATTATTAAGAAATGTTTGTCTCTTTTAAGTTGACTGTACGTTCTCTTTTCTTGCAGTCTTGAAATATTTGATGTGACCAGAGGTATTGTGTTAAATCCATGTCTCTATTTTGTCTGGTTCAATCAGGATGTTTCAGTATTGAGAATCAGTTTATCTTGCCGATTTCCAGGTGTACTCTGAATTTGGCTTTATTTTACTAAGTTTTTTCTAACAATAAGATATCATGCCAAAACAAGGGATCAAACCAGGGACCTTTAGATCTTCAGTCTAACGCTCTCCTAACTGAGCTATTTCGGCTACATTGCATGGTCGTTTGTGTGATTTTTTTTCAGCACAAGTGTCCTGTGCAGGCAAAGACTCATGATATTTTCTGAGTCATAGAAGCAGTGTTGCGCTCCATTCAGGTTGCATGCGTCCTGTAGACTTGGGTTCAAATACCTTTCCTGACAATCTTTTTTGAATTGTTTGCCCTCCTGCAGCTGTATTTATGAGTTCACATAAGACAAACCTCCAATCTAGTACCTTTTATTCAGGTAAATGCAGCTGTATTTATGACTTCCCATGAGATAAATCTCCAATCTAGTACCTTTTATTCAGGTAAATTATCTACTCTATATGTGTCCTATATTTTCTTTGATATATATTCATTAAGAAATGTTTGTCTCTCTTAAGTTGACTGTATGTCCTCTTTTCTTGCAGTCTTGAAATATTTGATGTGACCAGAGGTATTGTTTAAAATCCATGTCTCTATTTGTCTGGTTCAATCAGGATGTTTCAGTATTGAGAATCAGTTTATCTTGCCGATTTCCAGGTGTACTCTGAATTTGGCTTTATTTTACTAAGTTTTTTCTAACAGTAAGATATCATGCCGAAACCCGGGATTGAACCAGGGACCTTTATATCTTCTGTCTAACGCTCTCCCAACTGAGCTATTTCAGCTACATTGCATCACAGTTTGTGTGATTTTTTTTTCAGCACAAGTGTCCTGTGCAGGCAAAGACTCATGATATTTTCTGAGTTGTAGTAGCAGTGTTGTGTTGTTGGTGTGGTTAGAGGGTCTAAGGTGCTCCATTCAGGTTGCATGTGTCCTGTATACTTGGGTTCAAATACCTTTCCTGACAATCTTTTTTGAATTTTTTGCCCTCCTGCAGCTGTATTTATGAGTTCACATAAGACAAACCTCCAATCTAGTACCTTTTATTCAGGTAAATGCAGCTGTATTTATGACTTCCCATGAGATAAATCTCCAATCTAGTACCTTTTATTCAGGTAAATTATCTACTCTATATGTGTCCTATATTTTCTTTGATATATATTCATTAAGAAATGTTTGTCTCTTTTAAGTTGACTGTATGTCCTCTTTTCTTGCAGTCTTGAAATATTTGATGTGACCAGAGGTATTGTGTTAAATCCATGTCTCTATTTTGTCTGGTTCAATCAGGACGTTTCAGTATTGAGAATCAGTTTATCTTGCCGAGTTCCGGGTGTAGTCTGAGTTTGGCTTTATTTTACTAAGTTTTTTTCTAACAATAGGATATCATGCCGAAACCCAGGATCGAACCAGGGACCTGTAGATCTTCAGTCTAACGCTCTCCCAACTGAGCTATTTCAGCTACATTGCATCACAGTTTGTGTGATTTTTTTTCAGCACAAGTGTTCTGTGCAGGCAAAGACTCATGATATTTTCTGAGTCGTAGTAGCAGTGTTGTGTTGTTGGTGTGGTTAGAGGGTCTAAGGTGCTCCATTCAGGTTGCATGTGTCCTGTATACTTGGGTTCAAATACCTTTCCTGACAATCTTTTTTGAATTTTTTGCCCTCCTGCAGCTGTATTTATGAGTTCACATAAGACAAACCTCCAATCTAGTACCTTTTATTCAGGTAAATGCAGCTGTATTTATGACTTCCCATGAAATAAATCTCCAATCTAGTACCTTTTATTCAGGTAAATTATCTACTCTATATGTGTCCTATATTTTCTTTGATATATAATTATTAAGAAATGTTTGTCTCTTTTAAGTTGACTGTACGTTCTCTTTTCTTGCAGTCTTGAAATATTTGATGTGACCAGAGGTATTGTGTTAAATCCATGTCTCTATTTTGTCTGGTTCAATCAGGATGTTTCAGTATTGAGAATCAGTTTATCTTGCCGATTTCCAGGTGTACTCTGAATTTGGCTTTATTTTACTAAGTTTTTTCTAACAATAAGATATCATGCCAAAACAAGGGATCAAACCAGGGACCTTTAGATCTTCAGTCTAACGCTCTCCTAACTGAGCTATTTCGGCTACATTGCATGATCGTTTGTGTGATTTTTTTTCAGCACAAGTGTCCTGTGCAGGCAAAGACTCATGATATTTTCTGAGTCATAGAAGTAGTGTTGTGTTGTCGGTGTGGTTAGAGGGTCTAAGGCGCTCCATTCAGGTTGCATGCGTCCTGTAGACTTGGGTTCAAATACCTTTCCTGACAATCTTTTTTGAATTTTTTGCCCTCCTGCAGCTGTATTTATGAGTTCACATAAGACAAACCTCCAATCTAGTACCTTTTATTCAGGTAAATTATCTACTCTATATGTGTCCTATATTTTCTTTGATATATATTCATTAAGAAATGTTTGTCTCTCTTAAGTTGACTGTATGTCCTCTTTTCTTGCAGTCTTGAAATATTTGATGTGACCAGAGGTATTGTTTAAAATCCATGTCTCTATTTGTCTGGTTCAATCAGGATGTTTCAGTATTGAGAATCAGTTTATCTTGCCGATTTCCAGGTGTACTCTGAATTTGGCTTTATTTTACTAAGTTTTTTCTAACAGTAAGATATCATGCCGAAACCCGGGATTGAACCAGGGACCTTTATATCTTCTGTCTAACGCTCTCCCAACTGAGCTATTTCAGCTACATTGCATCACAGTTTGTGTGATTTTTTTTTTCAGCACAAGTGTCCTGTGCAGGCAAAGACTCATGATATTTTCTGAGTTGTAGTAGCAGTGTTGTGTTGTTGGTGTGGCTAGAGGGTCTAAGGTGCTCCATTCAGGTTGCATGAGTCCTGTATACTTGGGTTCAAATACCTTTCCTGACAATCTTTTTTGAATTTTTTGCCCTCCTGCAGCTGTATTTATGAGTTCACATAAGACAAACCTCCAATCTAGTACCTTTTATTCAGGTAAATGCAGCTGTATTTATGACTTCCCATGAGATAAATCTCCAATCTAGTACCTTTTATTCAGGTAAATTATCTACTCTATATGTGTCCTATATTTTCTTTGATATATATTCATTAAGAAATGTTTGTCTCTTTTAAGTTGACTGTATGTCCTCTTTTCTTGCAGTCTTGAAATATTTGATGTGACCAGAGGTATTGTGTTAAATCCATGTCTCTATTTTGTCTGGTTCAATCAGGACGTTTCTGTATTGAGAATCAGTTTATCTTGCCGAGTTCCAGGTGTAGTCTGAATTTGGCTTTATTTTACTAAGTTTTTTCTAACAATAAGATATCATGCCGAAACCCGGGATAGAATCAGGGACCTTTAGATCTTCAGTCTAACGCTCTCCCAACTGAGCTATTTCGGCTACATTGCATCACATTTGGTGTGATTTTTTTTTTCAGCAGAAGTGTCCTGTGCAGGCAAAGACTCATGATATTTTCGGAGTCGTAGTAGCAGTGGTGTGTTGTTGGTGTGGTTAGAGGGTCTAAGGCGCTCCATTTAGGTTGCATGTGTCCTGTAGACTTGGGTTCAAATACCTTTCCTGACAATCTTTTTTGAATTTTTTGCCCTCCTGCAGCTGTATTTATGAGTTCCCATAAGACAAACCTCCAATCTAGTACCTTTTATTCAGGTAAATGCAGCTGTATTTATGACTTCCCATGAGATAAATCTCCAATCTAGTACCTTTTATTCAGGTAAATTATCTACTCTATATGTGTCCTATATTTTCTTTGATATATATTCATTAAGAAATGTTTGTCTCTTTTAAGTTGACTGTACGTCCTCTTTTCTTGCAGTCTTGAAATATTTGATGTGACCAGAGGTATTGTGTTAAATCCATGTCTCTATTTTGTCTGGTTCAATCAGGATGTTTCTGTATTGAGAATCAGTTTATCTTGCCGAGTTCCAGGTGTAGTCTGAATTTGGCTTTATTTTACTAAGTTTTTTCTAACAATAAGATATCATGCCGAAACCCGGGATCGAACCAGGGACCTTTAGATCTTCAGTCTAACGCTCTCCCAACTGAGCTATTTCGGCTACATTGCATTACAGTTTGTGTAATTTTTTTTCAGCACAAGTGTCCTGTGCAGGCAAAGACTCATGATATTTTCTGAGTCATAGAAGCAGTGCTGTGTTGTCGGTGTGGTTAGAGGGTCTAAGGCACTCCATGCAGGTTGCATGTGTCCTGTAGACTTGGGTTCAAATACCTTTCCTGACAATATTTTTTGAATTTTTTTGCCCTCCTGCAGCTCTATTTATGAGTTCACATAAGACAAACCTCCAATCTAGTACCTTTTATTCAGGTAAATGCAGCTGTATTTATGACTTCCCATGAAATAAATCTCCAATCTAGTACCTTTTATTCAGGTAAATTATCTACTCTATATGTGTCCTATATTTTCTTTGATATATAATTATTAAGAAATGTTTGTCTCTTTTAAGTTGACTGTACGTTCTCTTTTCTTGCAGTCTTGAAATATTTGATGTGACCAGAGGTATTGTGTTAAATCCATGTCTCTATTTTGTCTGGTTCAATCAGGATGTTTCAGTATTGAGAATCAGTTTATCTTGCCGATTTCCAGGTGTACTCTGAATTTGGCTTTATTTTACTAAGTTTTTTCTAACAATAAGATATCATGCCAAAACAAGGGATCAAACCAGGGACCTTTAGATCTTCAGTCTAACGCTCTCCCAACTGAGCTATTTCGGCTACATTGCATGATCGTTTGTGTGATTTTTTTTCAGCACAAGTGTCCTGTGCAGGCAAAGACTCATGATATTTTCTGAGTCATAGAAGCAGTGTTGCGCTCCATTCAGGTTGCATGCGTCCTGTAGACTTGGGTTCAAATACCTTTCCTGACAATCTTTTTTGAATTGTTTGCCCTCCTGCAGCTGTATTTATGAGTTCACATAAGACAAACCTCCAATCTAGTACCTTTTATTCAGGTAAATGCAGCTGTATTTATGACTTCCCATGAGATAAATCTCCAATCTAGTACCTTTTATTCAGGTAAATTATCTACTCTATATCTGTCCTATATTTTCTTTGATATATATTCATTAAGAAATGTTTGTCTCTCTTAAGTTGACTGTATGTCCTCTTTTCTTGCAGTCTTGAAATATTTGATGTGACCAGAGGTATTGTTTAAAATCCATGTCTCTATTTGTCTGGTTCAATCAGGATGTTTCAGTATTGAGAATCAGTTTATCTTGCCGATTTCCAGGTTTACTCTGAATTTGGCTTTATTTTACTAAGTTTTTTCTAACAGTAAGATATCATGCCGAAACCCGGGATTGAACCAGGGACCTTTATATCTTCTGTCTAACGCTCTCCCAACTGAGCTATTTCAGCTACATTGCATCACAGTTTGTGTGATTTTTTTTTCAGCACAAGTGTCCTGTGCAGGCAAAGACTCATGATATTTTCTGAGTTGTAGTAGCAGTGTTGTGTTGTTGGTGTGGTTAGAGGGTCTAAGGTGCTCCATTCAGGTTGCATGTGTCCTGTATACTTGGGTTCAAATACCTTTCCTGACAATCTTTTTTGAATTTTTTGCCCTCCTGCAGCTGTATTTATGAGTTCACATAAGACAAACCTCCAATCTAGTACCTTTTATTCAGGTAAATGCAGCTGTATTTATGACTTCCCATGAGATAAATCTCCAATCTAGTACCTTTTATTCAGGTAAATTATCTACTCTATATGTGTCCTATATTTTCTTTGATATATATTCATTAAGAAATGTTTGTCTCTTTTAAGTTGACTGTATGTCCTCTTTTCTTGCAGTCTTGAAATATTTGATGTGACCAGAGGTATTGTGTTAAATCCATGTCTCTATTTTGTCTGGTTCAATCAGGACGTTTCTGTATTGAGAATCAGTTTATCTTGCCGAGTTCCAGGTGTAGTCTGAATTTGGCTTTATTTTACTAAGTTTTTTCTAACAATAAGATATCATGCCGAAATCCGGGATAGAATCAGGGACCTTTAGATCTTCAGTCTAACGCTCTCCCAACTGAGCTATTTCGGCTACATTGCATCACATTTGGTGTGATTTTTTTTTTCAGCAGAAGTGTCCTGTGCAGGCAAAGACTCATGATATTTTCGGAGTCGTAGTAGCAGTGGTGTGTTGTTGGTGTGGTTAGAGGGTCTAAGGCGCTCCATTTAGGTTGCATGTGTCCTGTAGACTTGGGTTCAAATACCTTTCCTGACAATCTTTTTTGAATTTTTTGCCCTCCTGCAGCTGTATTTATGAGTTCCCATAAGACAAACCTCCAATCTAGTACCTTTTATTCAGGTAAATGCAGCTGTATTTATGACTTCCCATGAGATAAATCTCCAATCTAGTACCTTTTATTCAGGTAAATTATCTACTCTATATGTGTCCTATATTTTCTTTGATATATATTCATTAAGAAATGTTTGTCTCTTTTAAGTTGACTGTACGTCCTCTTTTCTTGCAGTCTTGAAATATTTGATGTGACCAGAGGTATTGTGTTAAATCCATGTCTCTATTTTGTCTGGTTCAATCAGGATGTTTCTGTATTGAGAATCAGTTTATCTTGCCGAGTTCCAGGTGTAGTCTGAATTTGGCTTTATTTTACTAAGTTTTTTCTAACAATAAGATATCATGCCGAAACCCGGGATCGAACCAGGGACCTTTAGATCTTCAGTCTAACGCTCTCCCAACTGAGCTATTTCGGCTACATTGCATTACAGTTTGTGTAATTTTTTTTCAGCACAAGTGTCCTGTGCAGGCAAAGACTCATGATATTTTCTGAGTCATAGAAGCAGTGTTGTGTTGTCGGTGTGGTTAGAGGGTCTAAGGCGCTCCATTCAGGTTGCATGTGTCTTGTAGACTTGGGTTCAAATACCTTTCCTGACAATATTTTTTGAATTTTTTTGCCCTCCTGCAGCTCTATTTATGAGTTCACATAAGACAAACCTCCAATCTAGTACCTTTTATTCAGGTAAATGCAGCTGTATTTATGACTTCCCATGAAATAAATCTCCAATCTAGTACCTTTTATTCAGGTAAATTATCTACTCTATATGTGTCCTATATTTTCTTTGATATATAATTATTAAGAAATGTTTGTCTCTTTTAAGTTGACTGTACGTTCTCTTTTCTTGCAGTCTTGAAATATTTGATGTGACCAGAGGTATTGTGTTAAATCCATGTCTCTATTTTGTCTGGTTCAATCAGGATGTTTCAGTATTGAGAATCAGTTTATCTTGCCGATTTCCAGGTGTACTCTGAATTTGGCTTTATTTTACTAAGTTTTTTCTAACAATAAGATATCATGCCAAAACAAGGGATCAAACCAGGGACCTTTAGATCTTCAGTCTAACGCTCTCCTAACTGAGCTATTTCGGCTACATTGCATGGTCGTTTGTGTGATTTTTTTTCAGCACAAGTGTCCTGTGCAGGCAAAGACTCATGATATTTTCTGAGTCATAGAAGCAGTGTTGCGCTCCATTCAGGTTGCATGCGTCCTGTAGACTTGGGTTCAAATACCTTTCCTGACAATCTTTTTTGAATTGTTTGCCCTCCTGCAGCTGTATTTATGAGTTCACATAAGACAAACCTCCAATCTAGTACCTTTTATTCAGGTAAATGCAGCTGTATTTATGACTTCCCATGAGATAAATCTCCAATCTAGTACCTTTTATTCAGGTAAATTATCTACTCTATATGTGTCCTATATTTTCTTTGATATATATTCATTAAGAAATGTTTGTCTCTCTTAAGTTGACTGTATGTCCTCTTTTCTTGCAGTCTTGAAATATTTGATGTGACCAGAGGTATTGTTTAAAATCCATGTCTCTATTTGTCTGGTTCAATCAGGATGTTTCAGTATTGAGAATCAGTTTATCTTGCCGATTTCCAGGTGTACTCTGAATTTGGCTTTATTTTACTAAGTTTTTTCTAACAGTAAGATATCATGCCGAAACCCGGGATTGAACCAGGGACCTTTATATCTTCTGTCTAACGCTCTCCCAACTGAGCTATTTCAGCTACATTGCATCACAGTTTGTGTGATTTTTTTTTCAGCACAAGTGTCCTGTGCAGGCAAAGACTCATGATATTTTCTGAGTTGTAGTAGCAGTGTTGTGTTGTTGGTGTGGTTAGAGGGTCTAAGGTGCTCCATTCAGGTTGCATGTGTCCTGTATACTTGGGTTCAAATACCTTTCCTGACAATCTTTTTTGAATTTTTTGCCCTCCTGCAGCTGTATTTATGAGTTCACATAAGACAAACCTCCAATCTAGTACCTTTTATTCAGGTAAATGCAGCTGTATTTATGACTTCCCATGAGATAAATCTCCAATCTAGTACCTTTTATTCAGGTAAATTATCTACTCTATATGTGTCCTATATTTTCTTTGATATATATTCATTAAGAAATGTTTGTCTCTTTTAAGTTGACTGTATGTCCTCTTTTCTTGCAGTCTTGAAATATTTGATGTGACCAGAGGTATTGTGTTAAATCCATGTCTCTATTTTGTCTGGTTCAATCAGGACGTTTCTGTATTGAGAATCAGTTTATCTTGCCGAGTTCCAGGTGTAGTCTGAATTTGGCTTTATTTTACTAAGTTTTTTCTAACAATAAGATATCATGCCGAAACCCGGGATAGAATCAGGGACCTTTAGATCTTCAGTCTAACGCTCTCCCAACTGAGCTATTTCGGCTACATTGCATCACATTTGGTGTGATTTTTTTTTTCAGCAGAAGTGTCCTGTGCAGGCAAAGACTCATGATATTTTCGGAGTCGTAGTAGCAGTGGTGTGTTGTTGGTGTGGTTAGAGGGTCTAAGGCGCTCCATTCAGGTTGCATGTGTCCTGTAGACTTGGGTTCAAATACCTTTCCTGACAATCTTTTTTGAATTTTTTTGCCCTCCTGCAGCTCTATTTATGAGTTCACATAAGACAAACCTCCAATCTAGTACCTTTTATTCAGGTAAATGCAGCTGTATTTATGACTTCCCATGAGATAAATCTCCAATCTAGTACCTTTTATTCAGGTAAATTATCTACTCTATATGTGTCCTATATTTTCTTTGATATATAATTATTAAGAAATGTTTGTCTCTTTTAAGTTGACTGTACGTCCTCTTTTCTTACAGTCTTGAAATATTTGATGTGACCAGAGGTATTGTGTTAAATCTATGTCTCTATTTTGTCTGGTTCAATCAGGACGTTTCTGTATTGAGAATCAGTTTTTCCCTGGTGCCTCCATGTCGGCATACTACTGGGTTAGCTCCGCCCCTTTAACCCCTATAGGACCAATTAAATTTGATATATATATAGGTCCCTGCCCCTTCCACCGTATTCTTTTTTCCGTCCTCAGACACTATAGGACCTGTGTCTGTTAGAATTATTTAGCTTTGTCTTACTATAAAAAATATATTTCTTTTCAGGCTCAAATTATCCCCTTACCCATAGCGCAGGTTAAGCTTCCTGTGCCAGGGCTGCTAAATGCGCCCATTTATTCCCCAGTACCTTCTTGGTCAGGAGAAACGCCAGCCCAGCTCCAGCTAAATGCTGGGGGAATGGTCTGGAAGATGGAGGCTTCATCATCTGGAGCGCTGCGGGAGTACAGGTGCTGAGTGCGGGAAGCCTGACTGACAGGTAAGTGGTAATGGCGGCGGATGGCTCTGTCTCGTGGTCCCCGGCGGGCGGAAATGACGTCTGCGCATGCGCGACCTCCGCATTCAGTACACTTCTGAGGTCAGGTAGTGCGGCGGCCATATTTGTTAAGGGCAGAATGCCCTAACAAGAGCGTAGAGGCGTGCAGACGTCGGGGGCAGGCTATTTAAAGCAGGCTGGAATGCCTCAGTGTAAGGCTGACCTGCTCAAGTGCTGCTACACCTGGGTTTCTGCTGCCAGACTTCACTGCAAAGACTTGATCCAGGATGGAGGAAGGAGAAGCTTCTGATGCATCCGGATGTAGGTTTTTTCTTTTGAATTACTAGATCTCTTTGTTCTCAAGAATCATTAATGTTATCAGGAAAGTGCTTAAAAGAATTTCCTCTTTTTTTTTGGTTTCTTTATAGTGGACATTCCCTCTGAGGCTGCCGATCAATATGGACCCTCTGGGTAAGGGGAAGAAGAAAAAAAAAAAAAAAAAAAAAAAAAGCTTTATTCTATCACTGAGCTAATAAATATATAAATTATGTTTTACAGCTCTTATGTGATACCGCCGGGACAAAGAGGTGCTAAAGGCCCTCGTTCACCTTCAAGGCGCAGAAGTGAGACGTACCAGGAACATCGTTCAAAATCACGATATGGATCCTCTTCTTACCGCAACAATCAATATTATAGATCTTCAAGACGCTCAAGATCTAGGTCTAGGTTAAGGTCTCCACGAAGACGGTCAGTTCCTGATAAAGGCCAATGCTGGGCGTGTCCTAATGCGGCAATACAAGGGAAAACTTTGTGCGCCTCATGCCTGGGGCAATTAGCAAAGGAAAATGAGTCGAAGACTGAGGATCTGGTTGATGTCATAAGAAGAGTAGTAAGGGAAGAAGTGGCTACACTCTCATCAGCAAGTACCTCGCAAGCCGAGGCGACTGTAGCTGATAAGCAACCAGATCCAGAGGCATCAGATGAGGAGACATCTCCAGGCCTTTTTAGTTTTTCCCTGACAGCTCCTTTCATTTCCGCAGTTAAGGAAGCACTAGATTGGAAAGATCCTCCGGAAGAACAACCACATAACAAAGAATATTATACACATCTGTCTAAGAAGCACTGTTCCTTTCCACTGATGAAAGAAATCAAGAATATAGTACTAGAAGAGTGGGAGAAAGTGGAAAACAAATCTTCTCTACATAATAGATTCTCAAAACTCTACCCAATAAAAGACGAAGAGGCTCCTTTCCTGTCTTCTCCTCCGACAGTTGACGCATCCCTTTCTAGGTTAATGAAGCACGTGACCTTGCCAATGGAAAATACGGTTACATTCCAGGATGTTCTAGACAGGAGAATTGATAGCGATCTGAAAAAGATCTACCTTACAACAGGGCAAATATGTAAGCCTGCCATAGCCTTAACGTCAGTGGGGAGAGCGTTGAACGTATGGATTGCCAACGTAGAAGAGGCTATTGAAAAAGGAGTAAATGGAGCAGAAATTATTTCAGCCCTGGACGACTTTAAGCTTTCAGCTGATTTTATCAGTGAGGCCGCAATGGACACTTTAAGGGCAGCCGCAAGAGTAATGTTAAGCTCGGTGACGGCCAAGAGAGCACTATGGCTGAAGCATTGGAATGCGGATATGGGCTCGAAGCAAAGTTGGGTGAAGATTCCCTTTGATGGTGCCTCCTTGTTTGGGAAAGAGATGGATAAGGCCATTACGAGAGTGACAGGCGGTAAATCAGGACTCCTACCACAGGATAGACCAGCAAGGAAAAATTATCCAGACAAGAGAAGACAGGCAACAAGCAAGTTCTCAGTAGCAAAAAGTTATAGACCTGGAAGGGCATTCAGGAAGAATTGGAAGAGTACCCAGGCGAATTTAGCAAGATCCCTAAAAACATCAGCCAAACCTGGGGGACAACAGAAGCAGCCTTTTTGAAGGTGCGCCCGCCCAGACAGTGACGGAGGGATCGAGGTTAAGAACTTTCGTCAAGGTCTGGGTGGAAAAGATCCAGGATCCATGGGTTTATTCGGTGATAAAAAATGGACACAAATGGGCTTTTCGAAATGTTCCACAAGACAGATGGATGCCGACAAGAATCCCTACAGATCAACAGAAAAGACGAGTGTTGACACAATATGTGCAATCCCTTGTTTCTCAGAAGGTGGTACTACCAGTGCCAGTGTCAGAAAGATTCAAGGGGGTCTACTCCCCTCTCTTCATGGTAAAGAAAAAATCAGGAGGATTCAGACCGGTGATAGATCTAAAGTATCTGAACAAGTCAATACATTTACCCAAGTTCAAGATGGAGTCATTACAAACAGTGATACTAGCGGTATCCCCGGGAGACTGGCTAATGTCCATAGACCTCCAGGATGCATATTATCACGTACCCATTCATCACCAATATCAGAAGTTCCTAAGATTTTCTCTAGGGAAAATTCATCTACAGTTCTGTTCGCTTCCATTCGGACTTTCAACTTCACCACGAACATTCACAAAGATCTTAGTATCAGCAATAGCCAACTTGAGAACACAGGGAATAAAGGTCCATCACTATTTAGACGACATCTTGGTAGTGGCAAGACCCAGACAGGATTTGGTAGAAGACTCAAGGAAAGTAGCAACCTTTCTTTCCAGCTTGGGCTGGGTAATCAACATCAAGAAGAGTCAGTTCCAGCCAAGCAGAATACTGACCTACTTAGGCGCAGTCTTCAACACGGTGGAAGATTCTGTCTCCCTACCAGAAGCAAAAGTTCACGACCTGATTTACAAAGTAACATGGATGTTTCATCAGCACTCAGTGACAGCAAGGACATGTCTACATGTACTAGGACTGATGTCTTCAGCCATAGTGATGGTAAAGTGGAGCAGATGGCACATGAGGCCTCTACAAGAGTTGTTCTTGAGTCAATGGAACCATCACTCAATGACCCAATCAATCAAGATATCACATCAAGTCAGAATGTCTTTCCTATGGTGGATGCAGCGTCAGAATCTGTCCAATGCCAATCAATTATCTCCATATCAATGGATCACGGTTACATCAGACGCCAGCAGGATGGGCTGGGGAGCACATTGTATGGACAAGTGGGCTCAGGGCCAATGGAATTCTCTACAAACAAATGTAGTGTCCAACATTCTGGAATTAAGAGCAGCATACAGAGCAACGCAAGCCTTTGCCCATCTATTGAAGGGACAAGCAGTGTGCATCCAAATTGACAACAAGGCGGCAGTGGCCTATGTACAGAAGCAAGGGGGAACCAGGAGCAGATCCCTGATGAAGGAATTGGAGCCACTCATGAAGTGGGCAGAGATGAATCTGCTATCATTGAGAGCAGTTTACATACCAGGAACCCTGAATGCCCGAGCAGACTTTCTATCCAGGAACATGGTCAGGAGCAACGAATGGATGTTGAACAAACAGATCTTCCAGATGTTGGTACAGAGATGGGGGTTGCCTCAACTGGATCTATTCGCCTCAGATATGAATTTCCAGTTGCCCAGGTTCTTCTCCAGATTCCCGTCCAAGAAGGCGGAGGGAGTGGATGCTATGACCCAGACATGGAAGGCGAATATGATCTATGCCTTTCCCCCAACCCCTCTTATCTTACGTTTTCTGAACAGATTACATGGGGAGAGAGTAGAAGCAATAGTAATTACCCCATTTTGGCCGAAAAGACCATGGTTTCCACTACTACTCAAAATGTCAGTGGCATCACATTGGAAACTTCCTCTGCTACCAGACCTGTTATCACAAGGCGACCTGAAACACCAACACCTTCAGAGAATGTCCTTAACTGCGTGGAGATTGAAAGGGAGAATCTACTGAAAGCTGGATTTTCAAGTACTGTAACAGAAACATTACTAAAGGCGAGAAAATCTTCCACAAATAAGACCTACTATAGAGTATGGAGGAAATTCATTGATTTCTCTTTACAGAAGAAGGTGGACTATCTTGTTCCCTCAGTTCCACACATTCTGGAATTTCTGCAGACAGGTTTTGACATAGGATTAAAGGTCAGAACACTCAGAGTACAGGTATCGGCAATATCAGCCTTGATAGGGTCCCAACTGGCATTACACAGGCTGGTACAGCAATTCTTTCAGGCAATCATGAAGTTGAGACCTCCACTACAGAAGATATGTCCAAGCTGGGACCTCCCCATGGTTCTCGAGTACTTGTCAACAGGAACATTTGAACCCCCAGAAAGTTGCTCGATATGGAATATGACACTAAAAATGGCTTTCCTGATTGCAATATCATCAGGAAGAAGAGTGTCGGAAATAAGGGCCTTGGGGTGGAAAGAACCCTTCTTAAACTTCTTTCAGGACAGGGTGGTTCTAAGGCCAATGTCTGGGTTTCTCCCCAAAGTTGTGTCAGTACAGCACCTGAATCAGGAATGGACACTGCCAACGTTTCCGGCGGAGGAAAATTTTCCTAATGGGCATCCATTAGATGTAGCTAGATGGCTACAATGGTATCTGCAAATGACCAGTTCATTTCGAGACTCAGACCATCTACTGGTGAATCCAGCAGGTCCAAGGAAAGGCAAGGAAGTCGCCATTAGGACCATAGCAGCATGGCTGGTACGTTTGATCAAAGAAGCCTATAGAGCCAGAGGGTCAGAAGCACCTTCTTCTACCTCAGCACATTCAACACGGAGTATTTCATCTTCCTGGGCAGCGGTATCAGGAGTCTCGCTACTAGAGATTTGCAAAGCAGCAAATTGGTCATCGCCTAACACATTTATAAACCATTATAGAGTGAATCCAGCTCTGTTAACATCAGTAAAATTCGGAAGGAGTGTTTTATCTGCAGTACATAAATAATTGTTGATAGCACCCACCCGTTTGGTCTCTTTTTTTCTACTATGAAAATCCCAGTAGTATGCCGACATGGAGGCACCAGGGAAACAGGAAAATTGATACTTACCTTGTAATTTTCCTTTCCTGGTGCATCTCCATGTCGGCATACGTCCCACCCTGGTCCATCGTGTCTGAGATCTAAATTATTAGAATACGGTGGAAGGGGCAGGGACCTATATATATATCAAATTTAATTGGTCCTATAGGGGTTAGAGGGGCGGAGCTAACCCAGTAGTATGCCGACATGGAGATGCACCAGGAAAGGAAAATTACAAGGTAAGTATCAATTTTCCTGTATCTTGCCGAGTTCCGGGTGTAGTCTGAATTTGGCTTTATTTTACTAAGTTTTTTCTAACAATAAGATATCATGCCAAAACAAGGGATCGAACCAGGGACCTTTAGATCTTCAGTCTAACGCTCTCCCAACTGAGCTATTTCGGCTACATTGCATCACAGTTTGTGTGATTTCTTTTTTCAGCACAAGTGTCCTGTGCAGGCAAAGACTCGTGATATTTTCTGAGTCGTAGTTGCAGTGGTGTGTTGTCGGTGTGGTTAGAGGGTCTAAGGTGCTCCATTCAGGTTGCATGTGTCCTGTATACTTGGGTTCAAATACCTTTCCTGACAATCTTTTTTGAATTTTTTGCCCTGCTGCAGCTGTATTTATGAGTTCACATAAGACAAACCTCCAATCTAGTACCTTTTATTCAGGTAAATGCAGCTGTATTTATGACTTCCCATGAGATAAATCTCCAATCTAGTACCTTTTATTCAGGTAAATTATCTACTCTATATGTGTCCTATATTTTCTTTGATATATGTAAGGAAACGCGGAAATGCCGCCGTCTCTCAAGGTGAGGCGGCTGTTTCCGCGTCCAGCATGGCGTCACAACGCGGAAAAAACGCTGCATGCCGCATAGGCAGTGCGGCGGAATCCGCATCAGAGGCGGCCCCCGCACTAGATACATTGCATGACAGTACTGGTGTGGCTGGGACTGATAGTCCACCAAGATTCAGACTTACACGCGCGCGAGCAGAGAGGCAGAGTTTAAATAGCAGTTAGAAGGGTGTCGGCTGACCAGCTGGGTCAGCTGACAAATTCCACTGCTCTCATTGGACCAGCAATTAGGGAGGTCCTGGAAAGGTCCTAGAGTATATATACTGCTGGTTGTCCACTTGCTCTTTGTCTGGCGTGCGATCACATATGTGGGAGCACCCAGATCCGTAGTCAGATCCTTAAGTGTGCCGGGACCAGCTGGAGCTGTAATCCTACACTTAGCTAGATTATTGATAGCTAAAGTACTAGTTTGATTGTGATTTTCTGTTATGACTTTTGCCTGCCTCGACTATCCTCCTGAACTCTGACCTTGTACCTCGATATTTCTGATACTCTGTTGCCGAACCTCGGCTCGTTCCTTGACTCTGTTTCTGCCTCCTGATTTTGTACCCCGATATATCTGATACCCCGTTGCTGAACCCTGCCTGTACTTTGACTCCGCCTTTGCCTACTGTATTTGTACTTTATCTGTCCGTGTGTGTACGACCTGGCTTGTCTGACCTCGAGAACCGACCTCACGA
Source organism: Hyperolius riggenbachi (assembly GCF_040937935.1). Taxonomy (NCBI): domain Eukaryota; kingdom Metazoa; phylum Chordata; class Amphibia; order Anura; family Hyperoliidae; genus Hyperolius; species Hyperolius riggenbachi. Next base: position 11,903,624 of record NC_090651.1, on the reverse strand, counting down.
TTGGAGGCGGTTCCCAGTCCTGTTAGTGACACTTCTTCCTGAGTGTCACTCTCGGACTTTCCTTCCTACTGTCAGTCTGACTCCTCCCGTCTTGGAGAGCTCAGGTCTGCGGAAGGAATCCGTGCAGTTTTTCTTGCTGCACTGAGGCCTAGGCCTCCTAGTGTTACTGTTACACCAAAACACTACACTCTACTCAGGCGAACAGAGGTTAGTTTGTATATCAGATTATCGGTGAGACTGCAGATCACTTATAATCTGGTATATATCTGTATTTCCGGCGATACTGCAGATCACCGGTAATCAGATACTCTCTGCGCCCACCGATCGTTACAGAACGCCAGACCACAAAAACGATGGAATCACGCACTGATCCTCTGACTGTGCTTGCCACTTCGGTGGATAACATTCATCAAGCACTGGGCCAGCACAAAGCCTTAATTGATGCCTTATCAGGCTCTGTGAAAACCCTACAGACGTCAGTTGATTCAGTGCGATCCCCTCCTAGTGATGACATACGTATGCCTGTACCTGATAAGTTTTCTGGCCACAAATCTGACTTCCGGAATTTCAGGAGTAGAGTGTTGTCATATTTTGAGTTGAGACCCCGATCCTCGGGGACTGAGGCCCAACGGGTCATCTTCATTAAAACCCTGCTGACTGGCGACTCCCAGTCCTGGGCATATAACCTGCCTTCTACCGATACAGCTCTAACCTCGGTAGAGGAATTCTTTAAGGCTATGGCCGTAATTTACGACGACCATGACCTTGCTGCATCCTCTGAACGGAAGCTCAAACTTTTGCGGCAAGTGTAAGGAAACGCGGAAATGCCGCCGTCTCTCAAGGTGAGGCGGCTGTTTCCGCGTCCAGCATGGCGTCACAACGCGGAAAAAACGCTGCATGCCGCATAGGCAGTGTGGCGGAATCCGCATTGGGAACGGCGGAATCCGCATCAGAGGCGGCCCCCGCACTAGATACATTGCATGACAGTACTGGTGTGGCTGGGACTGATAGTCCACCAAGATTCAGACTTACACGCGCGCGAGCAGAAAGGCAGAGTTTAAATAGCAGTTAGAAGGGTGTCGGCTGACCAGCTGGGTCAGCTGACAAATTCCACTGCTCTCATTGGACCAGCAATTAGGGAGGTCCTGGAAAGGTCCTAGAGTATATATACTGCTGGTTGTTCACTTGCTCTTTGTCTGGCGTGCGATCACATACGTGGGAGCACCCAGATCCGTAGTCAGATCCTGAAGTGTGCCGGGACCAGCTGGAGCTGTAATCCTACACTTAGCTAGATATTTGATAGCTAAAGTACTAGTTTGATTGTGATTATATGTTATGACTTTTGCCTGCCTCGACTATCCTCCTGAACTCTGACCTTGTACCTCGATATTTCTGATACTCTGTTGCCGAACCTCGGCTCGTTCCAAGACTCTGTTTCTGCCTCCTGATTTTGTACCCCGATATATCTGATACCCCGTTGCCGAACCCTGCCTGTACTTTGACTCCGCCTTTGCCTACTGTATTTGTACTTTATCTGTCCGTGTGTGTACGACCTGGCTTGTCTGACCTCGAGAACCGACCTCACGATTGGAGGCGGTTCCCAGTCCTGTTAGTGACACTTCTTCCTGAGTGTCACTCTCGGACTTTCCTTCCTACTGTCAGTCTGACTCCTCCCGTCTTGGAGAGCTCAGGTCTGCAGAAGGAATACGTGCAGTTCTCCTTGCTGCACTGAGGCCTAGGCCTCCTAGTGTTACTGTTACACCAAAACACTACACTCTACTCAGGCGAACAGAGGTTAGTTTGTATATCGGATTATCGGTGAGACTGCAGATCACTTATAATCTGGTATATATCTGTATTTCCGGCGATACTGCAGATCACCGGTAATCAGATACTCTCTGCGCCCACAGATCGTTACAGAACGCCAGACCCAAAAAATGCAAATGGACGCACATACTGACCGTCTGGGCGCACTTGCCACTTCGGTGGAAAACATCAACCAAGTGCTGGGTAGCCACAAGACTATGATTGATGTCCTGTCAGGCTCTGTGCAAACCCTCCAGACGTCAGTTGATTCAGTGCGATCCTCTCCTAGTACTGACATACGTATGCCTGTACCTGATAAATTTTCCGGCCACAAGTCTGACTTCCTGAATTTCAGGAGTAGAGTGTTATCGTATTTCGAGTTGAGACCCCGATCCTCGGGGACTGAGACCCAACGGGTCACCTTTATTAAAACTTTGCTGTCTGGTGACTCCCAGTCATGGGCATACAACCTGCCTTCTACCGATACTGCTCTGACCTCGGTAGAGGAATTTTTTAAGGCCATGGCTGTAATCTACGACGACCCTGACCTTGCTGCATCCTCTGAGCGGAAGCTCAAACTTTTACGGCAAGGCAGGGGTCCAGTCGAGGATTATGCGGCCGAATTTCGTAGGTGGTCAGTTACGGCCAGGTTTGGCACTTATGCCCTGTTAGATTACTTCCTGTCTGGGTTGTCAGATGAGGTCTCCGACCTAATGTTAAGCCAACCCGAACCCAAAACAGTCGACGAGGCCATCTCATCGGCCATTCGAATCGACCGTAGGCTACGCCATCAGAGACAGACTAGGGGCAGTCATCGGCTTAGGCCGACCTCTTACACAGTGCCTCCCGCTGCACCCCTAGTAACTCCGTCTCCTTCTGTCTCATCATCTCCGGTCTTGCCTCCACCTGAGCCGATGCAGATCGGTCGGTCTAAATTGACCCAAGTGGAGAGAAGACGGAGATTGTCGGAACAACTATGTTTATACTGTGGTGAAGGGGGGCATAGGGTACGAGACTGTCTCATTAAGCCTAATAAGGATAAGCCGGGAAACGCTACCGCCTAGGAGTGATAAGGGGTGACACCCTAGGCGCCCAGCTCGCACCCCTGAAAGAAAGACGATTGCTCCTCCCCTGTACGATTACATGGGGGGACAAATCTGAAGCCACAGAGGCCTTTATTGATTCAGGCTCCGCGGCTAACTTCATGAGTTCCGAATTTGCAGAGAAGTTGGACATTCCTCTCACCCCAGTAAAACCACCTATCCAGGTTACTGCCGTGGACGACTCCCCGTTACAAAGGGACCGTCCGCTGTCCCAGACACCAGAGGTGGAAGTCATTACTGGGGTACTGCATAGGGAGAGTTTACGTTTTTTTGTGTTACATGTGACCACCTCCACCATTGTCCTAGGTATGCCTTGGCTGCAGCTTCATTCGCCACAGATCAATTGGGCGACAGGACAATTAACCAGTTGGTCAGACTTCTGTTCCCAACAGTGCCTAGGAAAAGTGGTATTAGGTCAGACCAAGGTACATGTGGAGGGTGTTCCCGAGCAATACTCCGAGTTCTCGGATGTATTCTGTCCCAGGGCTGCTGATAGGTTACCTCCTCATCGCCCTTTCGATTGCCCCATCGATCTCCGTGCCGGTTGTATGCCCCCTAGGGGTCACCTGTATAATTTGTCTGGACCAGAGAAGGTCGCTATGCAGGAGTACATCCGTGACAATCTGGCCAAGGGGTTCATTCGCCCCTCCCGCTCGCCTGCAGGGGCCGGTTTCTTTTTTGTTAAGAAAAAAGACGGAGGTCTTCGACCTTGCATCGATTATCGAGGCCTAAATAAAATCACGGTGAAGAATCGTTATCCGTTGCCATTAATAGACGATTTATTCACGCAGGTCACAGACGCTAAGATCTTTTCAAAATTGGATCTGAGGGGTGCATACAACCTGATCCGCATTAGAGAGGGCGATGAATGGAAGACGGCCTTCAACACACCCGATGGGCATTACGAGTACTTAGTGATGCCCTTCGGGTTGTGCAATGCGCCAGCCGTCTTCCAGGAATTGATTAACGAGGTATTCAGGGAGGTGTTGGGTAGGTTTGTGCTTGTATACCTTGACGATATACTAATTTACTCCAACAACCTCTCCGAGCACAGGGTCCATGTCAGATTTGTGCTAAACAAGTTGAGACAAAATCTGCTGTACGCCAAGTTGGAAAAATGTATTTTTGAAGTTACATCTGTCGCCTTTCTGGGGTACATAATCTCCACCTCGGGCCTGTCTATGGACCCTGCCAAGGTATCCGCTGTTCTGGAGTGGCCTCAGCCGGTGGGGTTAAAGTCGTTGCAACGTTTTCTGGGTTTTGCAAACTATTATAGGAGGTTCATAAAGGGGTACTCCACCGTTATTGCACCTCTCACCAGTCTCACTAGGAAAGGGGCGGATACTACTCACTGGTCGCCTGAGGCCCTACAGGCATTTTCGACCTTGAAGGAGCTGTTCTGCACAGCACCCATACTAAGACACGTAGACACTTCCTTCCCTTTTATTGTTGAGGTAGACGCCTCAGAAGTTGGGGTGGGGGCTGTGCTGTCTCAACGTTCAGGCTTACAGGGTAGATTGCACCCATGTGCCTATTTTTCTCGGAGATTCTCTCCAGCAGAGAGAAACTACGATATAGGCAACAGGGAACTCTTAGCCATTAAACTAGCCTTTGAAGAATGGCGTCATTGGTTAGGAGCGGAGCATACTATCACGGTTTTTACCGACCACAAGAATCTGGAATACATCGAGGGGGCTAAGAGGTTAAGCCCTCGTCAGGCTCGATGGTCCCTGTTTTTTTCAAGGTTCACATTCGTGATTACGTACACCCCGGGCAGTAAGAATACTAAGGAAGATGCGCTATCCAGGTGCTTTGAGCCAGAAACAGCACAGGCCTCCGTCCCTGAGACGATTGTTCCGCGAAAATTGGTGCTGGCTGCAATTGATACTTGGGAAGACTGGAAGGAGACGTTGAGCCCCTTCCAGCAGGACATCCCGGAAGGGAAGCCTGAAGGGGTCATGTTTATTCCCTTGCCCTTTCGTCTTCAGATCCTTGAAATGTTCCACGCACATAAAAATGCTGGACATCCTGGAGTTGCCAGAACACAGGATCTTGTAGCCAGGTGTGCCTGGTGGCCTTCCCTGTCTGTTGATTGCAGGGAATTTGTTAGGGAATGCGCGGTATGTGCTAAGAGTAAACCCTCCCGGCTGGCACCTGTCGGTACCTTACAGCCTTTGCCCGCCCCGAGTGAGCCATGGACCCACTTGTCCATGGATTTCGTGGGTGAGCTCCCCAGGTCTGAAGGCATTTCGGTCATTTGGGTGGTAGTCGACCGCTTCAGCAAGATGGCCCATTTCGTGCCCTTGAAAGGACTCCCCTCGGCTCAGGAATTGGCCGACCTGTTCATCATCCACATTTTCCGGCTGCATGGCATTCCGGAAAACATAGTGTCGGATAGGGGAGTCCAATTCATTTCTAGATTCTGGAGGGCATTTTGCCACCAAATGGGCATGAAGCTGTCTTTCTCGTCCGGCTACCACCCACAGACTAATGGCCAGACTGAAAGGATAAATCAGTCTCTAGAACAATTTTTGAGATGTTATGTTGCGGAGGCACAAGACTGGGTCAGATTTTTGCCCTTCGCAGAATTTGCTCAAAATAACTTGAGAAATTCCTCCTCCGGATTTTCGCCTTTTCAGGTGGTAACGGGGAGATCGCCCAAGTTTTCCCCCTTGCCAGTTGCCTCCTCTCCGTTTCCAACCCTGGAAGCCTGGCACAGGGCATTTAAAGTCATCTGGGGGAAGGTGAAGAGTAATCTGGAAAGGGCATTCCAGAGTCAAAAGGGTCAGGCTGACAAAAGACGCTCATTGGAGTGGAAGTTCCAGCCAGGAGACTTGGTCTGGGTGTCCACACGTCACTTAACCCTGAGACAGCCCTCAGATAAACTGGGCCCCAGGTTTGTGGGTCCATTTTCAGTGGCCAAGAAGATCAACAACGTTACGTATTCCGTTGATCTTCCCGCCAGCATGCGTGGGGTAAAGTCCTTCCACGTATCCCTGCTTAAACCAGCAGTCCATGTGGGTCCCACTCCTCCTCCTCCTGTGGTGGTGGACGACCAACCTGAGTACGAGGTAGAAAAGATATTGGATTCACGCATGGTACAGAATTCGGTACAGTACCTCGTACATTGGAAAGGGTACGGCATTGAGGAGAGACAGTGGGTACCGGGTTCACGCATGCATGCAGACGAGTTAAGGAGGGAGTTTCATGCCTTACATCCCGAGAAACCTGGTAGGAGTTGTCCGGAGTCCACTCCTCGGGGGGGGGGGGGGGTACTGTAAGGAAACGCGGAAATGCCGCCGTCTCTCAAGGTGAGGCGGCTGTTTCCGCGTCCAGCATGGCGTCACAACGCGGAAAAAACGCTGCATGCCGCATAGGCAGTGCGGCGGAATCCGCATCAGAGGCGGCCCCCGCACTAGATACATTGCATGACAGTACTGGTGTGGCTGGGACTGATAGTCCACCAAGATTCAGACTTACACGCGCGCGAGCAGAAAGGCAGAGTTTAAATAGCAGTTAGAAGGGTGTCGGCTGACCAGCTGGGTCAGCTGACAAATTCCACTGCTCTCATTGGACCAGCAATTAGGGAGGTCCTGGAAAGGTCCTAGAGTATATATACTGCTGGTTGTTCACTTGCTCTTTGTCTGGCATGCGATCACATACGTGGGAGCACCCAGATCCGTAGTCAGATCCTGAAGTGTGCCGGGACCAGCTGGAGCTGTAATCCTACACTTAGCTAGATATTTGATAGCTAAAGTACTAGTTTGATTGTGATTATATGTTATGACTTTTGCCTGCCTCGACTATCCTCCTGAACTCTGACCTTGTACCTCGATATTTCTGATACTCTGTTGCCGAACCTCGGCTCGTTCCAAGACTCTGTTTCTGCCTCCTGATTTTGTACCCCGATATATCTGATACCCCGTTGCCGAACCCTGCCTGTACTTTGACTCCGCCTTTGCCTACTGTATTTGTACTTTATCTGTCCGTGTGTGTACGACCTGGCTTGTCTGACCTCGAGAACCGACCTCACGATTGGAGGCGGTTCCCAGTCCTGTTAGTGACACTTCTTCCTGAGTGTCACTCTCGGACTTTCCTTCCTACTGTCAGTCTGACTCCTCCCGTCTTGGAGAGCTCAGGTCTGCAGAAGGAATACGTGCAGTTCTCCTTGCTGCACTGAGGCCTAGGCCTCCTAGTGTTACTGTTACACCAAAACACTACACTCTACTCAGGCGAACAGAGGTTAGTTTGTATATCGGATTATCGGTGAGACTGCAGATCACTTATAATCTGGTATATATCTGTATTTCCGGCGATACTGCAGATCACCGGTAATCAGATACTCTCTGCGCCCACAGATCGTTACAGCAAGGCAGAGGTTCGGTTGAGGATTATGCGGCAGAATTCCGCAGGTGGTCAGTCACTACTAGATTTGACAACTTTGCCTTAATGGATTACTTCTTGTCTGGGTTGTCAGAGGAGGTCTCCGACTTAATGTTAACCGTGCCTGAGCCCAAGACGGTTGATGAAGCCATATCATCGGCCATTCGAGTGGATCGCAGGTTGCGCCACCAGAGGCAGGCTAGGGGCAGTCACCGTGTCAGGGTGACATCGTACGCGGCACCATCCGCTACACCCCTAGTGACACCTTCTCCGCCTGTCTCACCCTCCCCGGCCTTGCCACCGCCTGAACCAATGCAGATTGGTCGGCCAAGGCTGACCCAGGTGGAACGAAGGCGGAGAATGACAGAACAGCTGTGCCTGTATTGTGCAGCAGCAGGGCATAGAGTGCGAAACTGCCCTAACAAGTCGGGAAACGAGTTTGCCTAGGAGTAGTGGGGGGTGACACCCTGGGCACGCAAATTGCACCCCTTAAAGAGAAAAAATTACTTCTCCCTTGTACGGTTACATGGGAGGATAAATCTGTATCCACTGAAGCCTTTATTGATTCTGGCTCAGCGGCTAATTTTATGAACTTCGAATTTGCTCAGGAGTTGGGCCTCCCACTCACTCCTGTGAGACCCCCCATTCAGGTTACGGCAGTGGACGATTCCCCTCTGCAACGGAATCGTGCCCTGTCACAGACTCCGATGGTGAGACTTACCATAGGGGTTCTGCATGGGGAAGAATTACAATTTTTTGTGCTGCACATGTCAACCTCCACTATTATCTTAGGCATGCCGTGGTTGCAAGTCCATTCACCGCACATCGACTGGGCCACGGGTCAGTTAACCTCCTGGTCTCCCCATTGTTTTCATCAGTGTTTGGGGAAGCTAACATTGGGGCAAACCAGAATTCAGGTGGAAGGGGTACCAGACCAGTATGCTGAATATTCTGATGTTTTCTGCCCTAAAGCTGCCGATAAATTGCCTCCACATCGCCCTTTCGACTGTCCCATTGATCTCCGTTCTGGTTGTGTACCCCCCCGGGGTCGTTTGTACAATTTGTCGGGGCCCGAAAAATTGGTGATGCAGGAGTACATTAGGGAGAATCTGGCCAAAGGCTTTATTCGGCCGTCCCGGTCGCCTGCTGGGGCAGGCTTCTTCTTTGTAAAAAAGAAAGACGGAGGTCTGCGGCCTTGCATTGACTACCGCGGTCTCAACAAGATTACAGTAAAAAATCGCTATTCGCTACCCTTGATAGACGATCTTTTTACACAAATCACTGGCGCCCAGATCTTTTCTAAGCTGGATTTGCGAGGTGCGTACAACCTGGTACGCATAAGAAAGGGCGATGAATGGAAGACGGCCTTTAATACACCAGACGGGCATTATGAGTACCTGGTAATGCCCTTCGGGTTATGTAATGCCCCGGCCGTCTTCCAGGAACTCATCAACGAGGTCTTCAGAGAGGTGTTGGGAAGATTTGTTCTAGTTTATCTAGACGATATTCTTATCTTCTCCAACAGTCTCTCTGAACATAGGACCCATGTGAGGTTCGTTTTGAACAGACTAAGGCAGAATCTATTGTATGCTAAGTTAGAAAAATGTATCTTCGAGGTAACATCTGTCGCTTTCCTGGGGTACATAATCTCTACTACTGGCCTGTCCATGGATCCGGCCAAGGTCTCCGCTGTGTTAGAATGGCCTCAGCCGGTAGGCTTGAAATCTCTTCAGCGGTTTCTTGGCTTTGCCAACTATTATAGGAGGTTCATAAAGGGGTACTCTACGGTGATTTCTCCACTTACCAGTCTCACCAAGAAGGGTGCAGATACCACTCACTGGTCTCCCGAGGTGTTACAGGCTTTTGCCACCCTGAAGGGCTTATTTTGTTCTGCACCCATCCTCAGGCATGTGGATACGTCTTTTCCTTTTATTGTTGAGGTGGATGCCTCAGAGGTCGGGGTGGGGGCTGTGCTGTCTCAGCGATCTGGCTTGCAGGGTAGATTGCACCCGTGTGCCTACTTCTCCCGTAGATTCTCCCCTGCGGAAAGGAACTACGATATTGGCAACAGAGAGCTCTTAGCCATTAAGTTAGCCTTCGAGGAATGGCGACACTGGTTAGAGGGAGCGGAGCATACGGTCACGGTTTACACTGACCATAAAAATCTAGAATACATCGAGGGAGCTAAGAGGTTGAGCCCTCGCCAGGCTCGTTGGTCATTATTTTTTTTCTCGATTCTCTTTCATTATTACGTATACACCGGGTAGCAAGAACACTAAGGCGGATGCCTTGTCCAGGTGCTTTGAGTCAGAGACAGCACAGCCCTCCATTCCAGAGACTATTGTTCTCCAGAGGTTGGTACTGGCCGCAACAGAGACTTGGGAGGATTGGAAGGGGACTTTAATTCCCTTCCAACAAGACATCCCAGAAGGAAAACCCGCAGGGGTGCTGTTCATTCCGCTACCGTTCCGTCTCCAGGTTCTAGAGATGTTCCATACGCATAAAAATGCTGGGCATCCTGGAGCATCTAGAACACAGGATCTGGTAGCTAGATGTGCTTGGTGGCCTTCCTTGGCAGCTGATTGCAAGGAATTCGTGAGGGAATGTGCGGTTTGTGCTAAGAGTAAACCCTCCCGGCTGGCACCTGTGGGTACCTTGCAGCCTTTACCCACCCCGAGTGAGCCATGGACCCATTTGTCCATGGATTTTGTAGGTGAACTTCCCAAGTCAGAAGGCATGTCGGTCATTTGGGTGGTAGTCGACCGCTTCAGTAAAATGGCCCATTTCGTGCCCTTAAAAGGACTCCCCTCGGCCCAGGAATTGGCTGACCTGTTTATCACACATGTGTTCCGGCTGCACGGCATTCCGGAAAACATAGTGTCGGATCGGGGAGTCCAGTTCATTTCTAAATTCTGGAGGGCATTCTGCCAACAAATGGGCATGAAGTTGTCATTTTCATCGGGCTACCACCCACAGACCAATGGGCAAACGGAGAGAATCAACCAGTCTTTGGAGCAATTCTTGAGGTGCTATGTTGCAGAAACACAGAACGACTGGGTCAAATTTCTGCCTTTCGCGGAGTTCGCACAAAACAATTTAAAAAGCTCCTCCACCGGATTCTCTCCATTCCAGGTGGTGTCTGGAAGATTGCCCAAGTTCTCACCATTGCCAGTGGCCTCCTCTCCGTTTCCAGCTTTGGAAGCCTGGCAGAGATCTTTTAAAGATATTTGGCGCACGGTGAGAGATAATTTACGAAAAGCTTTTGTTAATCAAAAGGGTCAAGCTGATAAGAGACGTTCAGTAGAGTGGAGCTTCCAACCTGGAGACTTGGTTTGGGTGTCTACACGTCATTTGGCTCTGAAACAACCTTCTGACAAACTTGGTCCCAGGTTCGTGGGCCCATTCCCTGTGACTAGGAAGATCAACGATGTCACATATACCGTTGATCTTCCCACCAGCATGCGGGGAGTGAGGTCTTTCCATGTATCACTTCTCAAACCCGCAGTCCAGCTGGGTCCCACTCCTCCTCCTCCTGTCTTAGTCAATGCCCAACCCGAGTATGAGGTGGAAAAAATCATAGATTCACGTACTGTACAGAACTCGGTGCAGTATCTCGTACATTGGAAGGGGTACGGCATTGAGAGGCAATGGGTACCTGGGAACCGCATGCATGCGGATGAGTTAGTGAGGGAATTTCATACGGTACATCCAGAAAAGCCTGGAAGGAGTTGTCCGGAGTCCACTCCTCGGGGGGGGGGGGGGGGGTACTGTAAGGAAACGCGGAAATGCCGCCGTCTCAAGGTGAGGCGGCTGTTTCCGCGTCCAGCATGGCGTCACAACGCGGAAAAAATGCTGCATGCCGCATAGGCAGTGCGGCGGAATCCGCATCAGAGGCGGCCCCCGCACTAGATACATTGCATGACAGTACTGGTGTGGCTGGGACTGATAGTCCACCAAGATTCAGACTTACACGCGCGCGAGCAGAGAGGCAGAGTTTAAATAGCAGTTAGAAGGGTGTCGGCTGACCAGCTGGGTTAGCTGACAAATTCCACTGCTCTCATTGGACCAGCAATTAGGGAGGTCCTGGAAAGGTCCTAGAGTATATATACTGCTGGTTGTTCACTTGCTCTTTGTCTGGCGTGCGATCACATATGTGGGAGCACCCAGATCCGTAGTCAGATCCTTAAGTGTGCCGGGACCAGCTGGAGCTGTAATCCTACACTTAGCTAGATTATTGATAGCTAAAGTACTAGTTTGATTGTGATTTTCTGTTATGACTTTTGCCTGCCTCGACTATCCTCCTGAACTCTGACCTTGTACCTCGATATTTCTGATACTCTGTTGCCGAACCTCGGCTCGTTCCTTGACTCTGTTTCTGCCTCCTGATTTTGTACCCCGATATATCTGATACCCCGTTGCTGAACCCTGCCTGTACTTTGACTCCGCCTTTGCCTACTGTATTTGTACTTTATCTGTCCGTGTGTGTACGACCTGGCTTGTCTGACCTCGAGAACCGACCTCACGATTGGAGGCGGTTCCCAGTCCTGTTAGTGACACTTCTTCCTGAGTGTCACTCTCGGACTTTCCTTCCTACTGTCAGTCTGACTCCTCCCGTCTTGGAGAGCTCAGGTCTGCGGAAGGAATCCGTGCAGTTCTCCTTGCTGCACTGAGGCCTAGGCCTCCTAGTGTTACTGTTACACCAAAACACTACACTCTACTCAGGCGAACAGAGGTTAGTTTGTATATCAGATTATCGGTGAGACTGCAGATCACTTATAATCTGGTATATATCTGTATTTCCGGCGATACTGCAGATCACCGGTAATCAGATACTCTCTGCGCCCACCGATCGTTACAATATATATTCATTAAGAAATGTGTGTCTCTTTTAAGTTGACTGTATGTCCTCTTTTCTTGCAGTCTTAAAATATTTGATGTGACCAGAGGTATTGTGTTAAATCCATGTCTCTATTTTGTCTGGTTCAATCAGAACGTTTCTGTATTGAGAATCAGTTTATCTTGCCGAGTTCCAGGTGTAGTCTGAATTTGGCTTTATTTTACTAAGTTTTTTCTAACAATAAGATATCATGCCGAAACCCAGGATCGAACCAGGGACCTTTAGATCTTCAGTCTAACGCTCTCCCAACTGAGCTATTTCGGCTACATTGCATTACAGTTTGTGTGATTTTTTTTTTTCAGCACAAGTGTCCTGTGCAGGCAAAGACTCATGATATTTTCTGAGTCGTAGTAGCAGTGGTGTGTTGTCGGTGTGGTTAGAGGGTCTAAGGCGCTCCATGCAGGTTGCATGTGTCCTGTAGACTTGGGTTCAAATACCTTTCCTGACAATCATTTTTGAATTTTTTGCCCTCCTGCAGCTGTATTTATGAGTTCCCATAAGACAAACCTCCAATCTAGTACATTTTATTCAGGTAAATGCAGCTGTATTTATGACTTCCCATGAGATAAATCTCCAATCTAGTACCTTTTATTCAGGTAAATTATCTACTCTATATGTGTCCTATATTTTCTTTGATATATATTCATTAAGAAATGTTTGTCTCTTTTAAGTTGACTGTATGTCCTCTTTTCTTGCAGTCTTGAAATATTTGATGTGACCAGAGGTATTGTGTTAAATCCATGTCTCTATTTTGTCTGGTTCAATCAGGACGTTTCTGTATTGAGAATCAGTTTATCTTGCCGAGTTCCAGGTGTAGTCTGAATTTGGCTTTATTTTACTAAGTTTTTTCTAACAATAAGATATCACACCGAAACCCGGGATCAAACCAAGGACCTTTAGATCTTCAGTCTAACGCTCTCCCAACTGAGCTATTTCGGCTACATTGCATCACAGTTTGTGTGATTTTTTTTCAGCACAAATGTCCTGTGCAGGCAAAGACTCATGATATTTTCTGAGTCGTAGTAGCAGTGGTGTGTTGTCGGTGTGGTTAGAGGGTCTAAGGCGCTCCATGCAGGTTGCATGTGTCCTGTAGACTTGGGTTCAAATACCTTTCCTGACAATCATTTTTGAATTTTTTGCCCTCCTGCAGCTGTATTTATGAGTTCCCATAAGACAAACCTCCAATCTAGTACATTTTATTCAGGTAAATGCAGCTGTATTTATGACTTCCCATGAGATAAATCTCCAATCTAGTACCTTTTATTCAGGTAAATTATCTACTCTATATGTGTCCTATATTTTCCCAGACAACCAGAGAATGACCAGCACCCAGCATATATGCACTAGTGCTCTCCAGCACCTCCCCTAATTGCTGGACCAATGAAAATTGCTGTGATTGTCAGCTGACCGGCCTGGTCAGCTGACCCTTCTCTGACTGTCATAAAAGTTCTGCCTCTCCGCGCGCACGCGCGTCACTCTAAACCTAGGTGGACTATCAGTCCCAGCCACCCTCGCACTGCCTTGCAATGTCTCTGACCTATCCGCACCGGCGGCAGCCTCCCCGCGCTGGGTCAAAGTGTCAGCAGCAGCGGCGGTTTTTCCGCGTTCCACCATGCCCTCCATGGAAACAGCCGCCTCACGCTGAGTAGAGGCGGCTGATTTTCCACGTTTCCTTACAGTACCCCCCCCCCAGGAGTGGACTCCGGACAGCTCCTTCCTGGCTTCTCAGGATGTAAGGCGTGGAATTCCCTTTTTAATTTGTCAGCATGCATGCGACACTCAGGCACCCATGTCCTTTCCTCAATCCCATACCCCTTCCAGTGCACCAAATACTGTACTGAATTCTGCACCACACGTGAGTCTAAGATCTTCCCTACTTCGTACTCTGGTTGGTTATCTATCATCACAGGAGGAGGAGGAGTGGGACCCACATGGACTGCTGGTTTGAGCAGTGACACATGGAAAGATCTTACGCCACGCATGCTGGCAGGAAGATCAATGGTATAAGTAAGATTGTTGATCTTTCTAGCCACCGCACACTCCCTTACAAACTCTTTGCAATCTGCTGCCAGCGAAGGCCACTAAGCACACCTGACCACAAGATCTTGCGTTCTAGATGCCCCAGGATGTCCCGCATTCTTGTGTGAATGGAACATTTCCAAGACCTGGAGACGAAATGGTAACGGAATAAACATAACCCCATCTGGTTTCCCTTCCGGGATGTCCTGCTGAAAGGGACCTTAAGTCTCCTTCCAGTCTTCCCAAGTTTCAGTTGCAGCTAGCACCAATTTCTGTGGGACAATGGTCTCAGGAACAGAGGGCTGTGCTGTCTCTGGTTCAAAGCACCTGGAGAGGGCATCTGCCTTAATATTCTTGCTACCCGGCGTGTACGTAATAATAAATCTGAACCTTGAGAAAAACAGTGACCATCGAGCCTGACGAGGGCTTAACCTTTTAGCCCCCTCGATGTATTCCAGATTTCTGAGATCCGTGTAAACCGTGATCGTATGTTCTGCTCCTTCTAACCAATGTCGCCATTCCTCAAAGGCTAACTTGATGGCCAGGAGCTCCCTGTTGCCTATGTCGTAGTTTCTCTCTGCCGGAGAGAACCTACGAGAAAAATAGGCGCACGGGTGCAATCTACCCTGCAACCCTGACCGCTGAGACAGCACAGCCCCCACTCCGACCTCCGAGGCGTCCACCTCAACAATAAAGGGGTAAGAAGTGTCAACGTGTCTCAGGATGGGTGCAGAGCAGAACAGATCCTTTAAAGTGGAAAAGGCCTGTAGAGCTTCTGGAGACCAGTGGGTGGTATCTGCTCCTTTTTTTGTGAGACTGGTAAGGGGTGCAATGATAGTGGAGTACCCCTTTATGAACCTTCTATAGTAATTTGCAGAGCCTAAAAAATGCTGCAAAGACTTTAGCCCCACTGGCTGTGGCCATTCGAGAACAGCGGAGACTTTGGCAGGGTCCATAGACAGGCCCGAGGTGGAAATTATATATCCTAGGAAGGCGACAGATGTGACCTCAAAGGTGCATTTTTCCAGTTTCGCATAAAGCATGTTTTGCCTTAATTTATTCAGCACGAACTTGACATGAGATCTGTGCTCAGAGAGGTTGTTGGAGAAAATAAGGATGTCATCCAGATAGACCAGGACGAATCTGCCCAAAACCTCTCTGAATACCTCATTAATCAGTTCTTGGAAGATTGCCGGCATTACACAGCCCGAAGGGCATCACTAAATACTCGTAATGCCCATCGGGCGTGTTAAAGGCCGTCTTCCATTCATCGCCCTCTCTAATCCTCACCAGGTTGTATGCACCCCGTAAATCCAATTTTGAAAAAACCTGAGCATCAGTAACCTGCGTGAATAAGTCGTCTATCAAGGGCAAAGGATAGCGATTCTTCACTGTGATCTTATTCAAACCCCGGTAATCTATGCAGGGACGCAGGCCACCGTCTTTTTTCTTAACAAAAAAGAAACCTGCGCCAGCGGGCGACCGGGACGGGCGAATGAACCCTTTGGCTAGGTTTTCACGGATGTATTCCTGCATGGCCACCTTCTCTGGCCCAGACAAATTATAAAGATGGCCCCTAGGAGGCATACAACCAGATCGGAGATCGATGGGGCAATCGAACGGGCGATGTGGAGGCAACTTATCTGCAGCTTTGGGACAGAACACATCAGAATACTCAGAATACTGCACGGGTACACCCTCCAAATGAACCCTGGTTTGGCCCAACTTCACGTTCCCTAAACACTGCTGAACACAATGATCTGACCAGCTAGTTAGCTGCTCGGTGGCCCAATCGATCTGGGGAGAGTGGAGGTGCAACCAGGCCATGCCAAGGATAACTGTGGAGGTTGTCATGTGTAACACAAAGAACTGCAATCTTTCTCTGTGCAGCACCCCTATAGTGACTCCCACCTCCGGTGTCTGAGATAACGGATGATTCCTCTGCAGGGGGGAATCATCCACAGCTGTAACTTGGATGGGTGGTTTTACTGGGGTGAGTGAAATTCCCAATTTCTTAGCAAACTCAAAATCCATAAAATTAGCTGCAGAGCCTGAATCAACAAAGGCTTCAGTGACCTCGGTTTTATCTTCCCACGTAATAGTGCAAGAGAGAAGCAACCGTTTATCTTCTAGGAGTAAGAATCGGGCGCCTAGGGTGCTACCCCCTACAACTCCTAGGCGGTAGCGTTTCCCGGCTTATTAGGACAGTCTCGTACTCTATGTCCCCCTTCAGCGCAATACAGACACAGCTGTTCAGACATCCTCCGTCTTCGCTCCACCTGGGACAGCTTGGGCCGACCAATCTGCATTGGCTCGGGTGGAGGCGAGACGGGAGGAGATGAGACAGAAGGAAGTGGTGTCACTGGTGTTGTGGCGTAAGACACTACTCTAGCACGATGAGTACCCCTGGTCTGTTTTTGATAGCGTAGCCTGCGGTCGATTCGTATGGCCGCTGAGATGGCCTCATCGACTGTTCTGGGCTCGGGCTGGCTTAGCATTAGATCAGAGACCTCATCGGACAGCCCTGACAAGAAACAATCTAACAAGGCATAAGTGTCCCACCGGGCTGTAACTGACCAGCTCCTAAATTCCGCTGTATAATCTTCGACCGGACCTTTGCCTTGACGCAAAAGCTTGAGCTTCCGCTCAGAAGTCGAGGCAAGGTCAGGATCGTCGTAAATTACTGCCATGGCTTTCAAAAATTCCTCCACCGAATTAAGGGCTAGGTCTCCGGTGGGCAAACTGTACGTCCATGTCTGAGAGTCGCCAGATAACAAGGTTTTAATAAATATAACCTTTTGGGTCTCGGTCCCCGACGATTGGGGTCTCAATTCAAAATAAGACAACACTCTACTCCTAAAATTTCGAAAGTCAGATCTATGGCTAGAAAATCTTTCGGGTATGGGCATATGTATGTCAACGCTAGGAGGGGATCGCACATCATCCACTGACGTCTGGAGGGTTTGTACAGACCCTGATAGGGCATCAATTAACGCTTGGTGAGTACCCAGCACTTGGTTGATGTTATCCACCAAAGTGGCAAGTGCGCCCAGACGATCAGTGCGTGCGTCCATATTGTTTTGGTCTGGCGTTCTGTATCAAGCAAATATTGGCACCACATATAGCATACTTCTTGTAACGATCGGTGTAACACAGAGAGGGTCTGATTACCGGTGAACTGCAGTATCACCGAAAATGCAGAATATACCCGATTATTGATGATCTGCAGTATCACCGATAATCAGATATATATTCTAACCTCTGGACACCTGAGTAATGAGCGAGTGTTTGGTGTAACAGTAACACTAGAGGACTGTACCTAAGGTGTAGGTACAGGGGCAGTAAGGAGTACTGCACAGAAGAATGCTCCTTCCGTAAGCCTAGACTCTCCCGGGGGAGGAGCTAAGCAGAACGTAGGAAGGACAGAGCATGAGTGACACCAATGAAGGAGTGTCACTAACAGATCTGGGAACTGCCTCTAACAGTAAGGCTAGTTTTCGAGGTCGGGCAAGCCAGGTCGTTAACACACGGACAGATAAAGTACAGAATCAGAAGACAGATACGGAATCAAACAACAGGCAGGGTCTGGCAACGGAGAATCAGAATAACGAGGTACAGAATCAGGAGGCAGATACAGAGTCTAGGAACGAGCAGAGTTTGGCAACAGGATATCAGAAACAGCAGGGTACAGAATCAGAGTTCAGAAGAATAGTCAGGCAGGCAAAAGGTCATAACAAATAATACAGATAATATTCCTAACGCTAAGGTGTGAACGCCTTGATGTCAACACCTTTGGAAACTATGCTAGAACACAGATACGAACAAGGTCTGAGTGCTACCATGTTGTGATCGCAACGCCAGACAACCAGAGAATGACCAGCACCCAGCATATATACACTAGTGCTCTCCAGCACCTCCCCTAATTGCTGGACCAATGAAAATTGCTGTGATTGTCAGCTGACCGGCCTGGCAGCTGACCCTTCTCTGACTGTCATAAAAGTTCTGCCTCTCCACGCGCACGCGCGTCACTCTGAACCTAGGTGGACTATCAGTCCCAGCCACCCTCGCACTGCCTTGCAATGTCTCTGCTGACCTATGCGCGGGGTTGGTCGCACCACTATCCGCACCGGCGGCGGCCTCCCTGGTCAAAGTGTCAGCAGCAGGGCACTGCGTGCTAACCGCCGCGTCAGACGCGGCGGTTTTTCCGCGTTCCGCCATGACCTCTATGGAAACAGCCGCCTCACGCTGAGTAGAGGCGGCTGATTTTCCGCGTTTCCTTACATTTATAAAGAATTTTTCCACTTCAGTGGCACCTTTAACTGATTTGACCAAGAAGGATGCAGATCCTAACAATTGGTCACCTCAGACGTACAAGGCCTTTGCTGATTTAAAGAATGCTTTCTGTTCAGCTCCTGTTCTCTCTCACGCAAATGTTAATTTACCATTTATTCTAGAGGTTGATGCTTCTGAACTAGGAGTAGGAGCTGTTCTTTCCCAATATTCAGGTCACCCAGAAAGGTTGCATCCTTGTGCTTATTTTTCCAAAAAATTATCCTCTGCTGAATGACATTATGACGTGGGTAATCGTGAGTTGCTAGCAGTTAAAATGGCCTTCGAAGAATGGACGCATTGGTTGGAGGGAGACATCCATCCTATCACTGTGTATACAGATCACAAAAATCTGGAATACATCGAGAAAGCCAAGCGATTGAATTCTAGACAAGCCTGATGGGCTCTCTTTTTTTCCTGCATCAACTTCATTATAACGTATAAACCTGGGTCTAAAAATGTTAAGGCGGATGCTTTATCGAGAACTTTTGAACCTGAGTCATCTCATGACTCATCCCCTGAAAGTATTGTGTCCCCCCCAGTGTGTACTGGCCGCCACTCATGCAGAGGTACTTTCTGATTTATTCAAGGCCTTACAGCCATACCAATCAGAAAGTCCTTTGGTTAAACCCCCTAATGTGGACTTTGTACCACTCCATCTTCGGTTTCTGGTGCTACAGAATTTTCATGAGACCAAGATGACAGGACACCCGGGGGAAACCAAAACTTTAGAACTTTTGTCCCGACGTGTGGTGGCCTTCCATGAAGAAAGACTGTAGATCTTTTGTGGCGGCCTGTGTCACTTGTGGCAGGAACAAGGTATCTCGAGAAGCTGCTCGAGGTCACCTGGTGCCTCTGCCTAGTGCATCAAGACCCTGGTCACATATTTCTATGGATTTCATAGTGGATTTACCTCCCTCAAGGGGCAAAAAAGTAATTTGGGTCACTGTGGATCGTTTTAGTAAAATTGCACACTGGGTTACCTTCTGCCCAGAAATTGGCTAACTTGTTCATTAAACACAATTTCCGGTTGCATGGGATCCCAGAGAACATTGTCTCTGACAGGGGGGTGCAATTTGTGTCACGTTTCTGGCGAGCCTTTTGTGAGTTTTTAGGCATCCAACTCTCTTTTTCATCTGGTTTTCATCCAGAAACTAACGGACAAATGGAGAGAACCAATCAGTCCCTGGAGCAGTATCTCTGCTGTTTTACCTCAGACTGCCAGGGCTCTTGGTTGGATTTTCTACCGTTTGCCGAGTTTGCTTTTAATAACATTCCGAGCTCATCCACTAAATTGTCACCATTTTTGGCGGTTTCTGGCCAGAATCCCAAATTTACTAGCTTCCCATCCCCCCTTCTCCTCTTCATGCCTTAGAGGAGTGGAGTACACATATCCAACAAATTTGGCCACAGGTACAGCAAAATCTTCAAAATGTTGTAGCCAGACAAGAGATATGGTCACCAGAGTTTGTATTTTCCCCAGGGGATATGGTCTGGGTTTCCACCCGGAATATCCCATTACGCCAACTCTCGGCTAAATTGGGACCTAGGTTCATAGGCCCTTATCCTATTCAGGAGAAAATTAATGAAGTAGTGTACAAAGTAACGTTACCACGGTCCATCAAGGGAGTGAATTCATTTCATGTTTCTCTTTTAAAGCCAGCAGCTAACACTGTTCCATCCACAGCCCCTCCCCCACCCGCGGAGGTAGATGGTCAGACAGAATTTGAGGTTGAAAAGATTTTGGACTCCAGGAAGGTTCGGGGTTCTATACAGTATTTAGTTGACTGGAAAGGGTATGGGCCGGAGGAAAGGTGTTGGGTTCTGGCCCGTCAGATCCATGCTGATCAATTAATTCTAGATTTTCAACAAGAATTCCCTGATAAGCCTGGAGGAGAGTGTTTGGAGACCACTCCTCAAGGGGGGGGGTAATGTAATACTCTTACCTTCCAGCAGCAGGTCCCGCGACCGCTCCAGCGTGATCCATACGAGCGGCGGGACTGCCGCGCTGTCATCCTCCGCCGGCATCTCCGGCTTTCATTCGGCGGTGTCTTCCAGGTCTCAGGCGACCCAAAGGTCGCATCAGTCACGCGCAAACCTTATAGGCTAAGCAGGAGAATGCAGTAGATGAGGTCATGAATTATCTCATCTGATGGGAGTGGCTGCTCGTCAGGGAATTTGGATTTAAGGTCGGGAGCAGTCAGTGCTCGCCGACCTTGATACTAATCAGTTCGCTGGTTCCTGGTCTAGCTAGCTAGCTATTTGAGTTACATTGATATATTGTGTAGACGCACAATATATATGTACTCGAGTTAGTCAGTCGTTCTGTTTGTTTATTGATAGCTGTATGTAACGATTGGTGTCAGCACGCAGAGAGAATCTTACATAGTTATTTTGGCTGAAAAAAGACATATGTCCATCGAGTTCAACCAGTACAAAGTACAACTCCAGCCCGTCCCCCACATACCCCTGTTGATCCAGAGGAAGGCGAAAAAAACCCCACCAGGCATGGTCCAATTAGCCCCAAATGGGAAAAATTCCTTCCTGACTCCAGATGGCAATCAGATAAAATCCCTGGATCAACATCATTAGGCATAACCTAGTAATTGTAGCCATGGATGTCTTTCAACACAAGGAAAGCATCTAAGCCCCCTTTAAATGCAGGTATAGAGTTTTCCATAACGACTTCCTGTGGCAATGCATTCCACATCTTAACCACTCTTACTGTAAAGAACCCTTTCCTAAATAAATGGCTAAAACGTTTTTCCTCCATGCGCAGCTCATGTCCTCTAGTCCTTTGAGAAGGCCTAGGGACAAAAAGCTCATCCGCCAAGCTATTATATTGCCCTCTAATGTATTTATACATGTTAATTAGATCTCCTCTAAGGCGTCTTTTCTCTAGACTAAATAAACCCAGTTTATCTAACCTTTCTTGGTAAGCGAGACCTTCCATCCCACGTATCAATTTTGTAGCTCGTCTCTGCACCTGCTCTAAAACTGCAATATCTTTTTTGTAATGTGGTGCCCAGAACCAAATTCCATATTCCAGATGTGGCCTTACTAGAGAGTTAAACAGGGGCAATATTATGCTAGCATCTCGAGTTTTTATTTCCCTTTTAATGCATCCCAAAATTTTGTTCGCTTTAGCTGCAGCGGCTTGGCATTGAGTACGATTATTTAACTTGTTGTCGATGAGTACTCCTAAGTCCTTCTCCAAGTTTGATGTTCCCAACTGTATCCCATTTATTTTGTATGGTGCTAGACCATTGGTATGACCAAAATGCATGACTTTACATTTGTCAACATTGAATTTTATCTGCCATGTATGTGCCCATATAGCCATCCTATCCAGATCCTGTTGCAATATGACACTATCTTCCTGAGAGTTGATGATTCTGCACAATTTTGTATCATCTGCAAAAATAGCAACATTGCTCACTA
Organism: Hyperolius riggenbachi; assembly: GCF_040937935.1. Classification (NCBI taxonomy): domain Eukaryota; kingdom Metazoa; phylum Chordata; class Amphibia; order Anura; family Hyperoliidae; genus Hyperolius; species Hyperolius riggenbachi. The sequence continues at coordinate 11,881,646 of NC_090651.1, read as the reverse complement.
CTGCATCTACTAGGTCATTAATAAATAAATTGAAGAGCACTGGACCCAGTACAGACCCCTGTGGGACCCCACTGCTAACAGTCTCCCATTTTGAGTACGATCCATTGACCACAACTCTTTGTTTTCTGTCCATTAGCCAGTTCCCTATCCATGCACACAAACTCTTCCCCAGTCCTTGCATCCTCAACTTTTGCACCAGACTTCTGTGGGGAACAGTGTCGAAGGCCTTTGCAAAGTCCAAGTATATCACATCTACAGCATTCCCAATATCCACCATTGCTATCTACACCCCCACCAATAGCAACCATAACGGTAGACAACACCCCAATAACCTCAACCACTAAGGCCCGCTGCTTGGGGGTTATACTTGACTCAGAGCTCTCCTTTAAACCTCACATTGCCTCATTAACCACCACCTGCTATTTCCAGCTCAAAAATATATTCCGTATCCGTCCCTTCCTCACACAAGAGGCCACCAAAATGCTTGTTCATGCCTTAATCATCTCCCGCCTAGACTACTGCAACACCCTGCTCTGTGGCCTACCAAAAAACAGGCTAGCTCCTCTCCAATCCCTTCTAAATGCAGCGGCCCGCCTCATTCACCTTTCCACACGCTCTTCCGATGCAGCCCCACTGTGCCGTTCTCTCCACTGGTTACCCATTACCCAGAGGATCCAGTTCAAACTCCTGACTCTAACATACAAAGCCCTCCACGAGTTGTCTCCTCCATACATCTCCTCACTAATCTCAAGATATTGTCCCTCCCGCAACCTTCGCTCCTCCCAAGAAATTATCCTGGCCTCTAAGCTGATCACCTCCTCTCATGCTCGCATCCAGGACTTTACACGAGCATCAGCCCTTATCTGGAACTCTCTTCCACAGCCTGTACGTCATGCTCCAAACCTGGACATCTTCAAACGCACTCTTAAAACACACCTTTTCAGACAAGCTTATAACATTCTATAGCCCTTTATTTACTTATTTGTCACAATGTAATCAGAGGCAAAGAATCACTGCCTCATCCATCCTCCACCCCCTTACCTAGTGTGTCCCCCACTACCCATTAGATTGTAAGCTCGCAAGGGCAGGGTCATCCTCCTAATGTTTACTGTCTTTGTAACAATATTTGTGCTGCTTGGAACTCTGCTGTATATTTGTTAGCTGTATCTATGTTCCCCTTGTCGTCTTATTGTGCTTTGTAAAGCGCTGCGGAATATGTTGGCGCTATATAAATAAAAAATAATAATAATAATAATAATAATAATCCATATTAGCATTCACTACCTCATAAAAGCTGAGCATGTTAGTCAAACAGGACCTGTCTTTAGTAAACCCATGTTGATGCTGAGAAATAAGATTATTTTCTACTATGAAGTCATGTATAGTATCTCTTAGTAACCCCTCAAATAGTTTGCATACAACTGATGTTAAGCTTACAGGTCTATAATTTCCTGGATCAGATTTTTTGCCCTTCTTAAATAATGGGAAAACGTGGGCTGTACGCCAATCCACTGGGACTCTGCTAGTTGCAAGAGAGTCACAAAAGATAAGATAAAGGGGCTTAGCTATAACTGAACTTAATTCTCTTAGGACCCGAGGATGCGTGCCATCCAGGCCAGGGGCCTTGTCTATTTTTAATTTATTTAGTCTTGCCTTTACTTCTTCCTGCGTTAAGTATTTAATATTACAGTTAGAAGATTGAGACTCTTCTGCCTCTGTAATTTGCAACAGTGCTGTTTCCTTTGTGAAGACAGAAGCAAAGAAAGCATTTAATAACTCTGCCTTACCTTGGTCGTCCACCATTGAGTTCCCACCCTCATCCTTTAGGATTCCTATACAGTCAACCTTTCTTTTTTTAGAGTTGATGTACTTGTAAAACTTTTTTGGGTTAGATTTGATATCCCTAGCGATTTGATTTTCAGCTTCGATCTTTGCCAGCCTAATTTCTTTTTTACAATTTTTATTGCACTCCTTATAATTGCTTAGTGCAGCCTCAGTCCCCTCCTGTTTTAGGACCTTATAGGCATTCTTTTTCCTCTTCATTTTATCCCTAACCTTTCTATTCATCCATAGAGGCCTTTTTTTATTCCTAGACATTTTGTTTCCATATGGGATATACATACTACAATATTGATTGAGAATACGTTTAAAAGCTTGCCATTTCCCTTCAGTGTCATCCCCTTGTAGTACATTATCCCAGTTCACCAAACTTAGTGCCTGCCTAATTTGATTGAACTTTGCTTTTCTAAAATTCATAGTTTTAGTGGTCCCGCTGCCCCGTGGCCTATCAGTCACCAGATCAAACGTTATCATGTTGTGATCACTATTTCCCAAATGTTCTTGAACCTGCACATTTGATACATTATCTGGTCTATTAGAAATGATCAGATCCAGTAACGCATTCCCCCTAGTTGGTTCCGTTACCATTTGAGTCAAGTAATTGTCCTGTAGTGCTGCCAGAAATCTGCTGCTTTTACCAGAATGGGTAGCCTCAATACCCCAGTCAATGTCTGGAAAGTTGAAGTCTCCCATAATTATGACCTCGTTTTTACTTGCAGCTTTTTCAATCTGCTGTAGTAATCGCAGTTCTGCAGCTTCATTAATAAGAGGTGGTCTGTAGCATACCCCAATAAGCAATTGGCAACTTTTATTTCCACCATGAATATTTACCCAAACGGACTCCACATCTTCGCAATCTTCCTCCATCTCATCGTTGAGGACAGCTGTAAAAGAATTCTTAACAAAGAGACAAACCCCTCCACCTTTTTTCCCTGTTCTATCCCTCCTAAACACATTGTATCCTTTTAAATTAGCTATCCAGTCATGGCTTTCATCCATTCATGTCTCGGTTATTCCCACAATGTCATAGCCTTTGTCATTCAGAATGAACTCTAGTTCATCTATTTTATTTGCAAGGCTCCGAGCATTGGTTACCATGCACTTTATATTTTTACCAACACATTTACCAATTTTGTTTACACGAAATGGGCTACTTGAAGTTTTACCAACCTCCTTAATCTTTACAATGTCTCCACCCCCCATAATGTTAGGCTCCCACTGTCTTTTTACCTTATCTTGTCTACATATTGAGACTTTATCCTCCTGCCTCCCCCCAGATCCTAGTTTAAAATCTCCTCCAACCGTTTAGCCATCTTCTCCCCCAATGCAGCTGCACCCTCCCCATTAAGGTGCAGCCCATCCCTGCTGTAGAACCTGTAGCCGACTGCAAAGTCTGCCCAGTTCTCCAGGAACCCAAACCCTTCCTTCCTACACCAATTTCTCAGCCACTTATTTAACTCCCTAAGCTCCCTCTGTCTCTCAGATGTAGCGCGTGGCACTGGCAGTATTTCAGAGAACACCACCTTGGAGGTCCTTGCTTTAAGTTTATCTCCAAGTACCTGAAAATCATTTTTGAGGACCTTCCATCTCCCACTAACTTTGTCATTGGTGCCAATGTGTACCATGACAGCTGGGTCTTCCCCAGCCCCACCCAATAATCTGTCAATTCTTTCCGCTACATGCCGAACCCGAGCACCCGGGAGGCAACAGACTGTATGGCATTCACGGTTTCTTCGACAGATTACCCTATCTGTGCGCCTAATAATTGAATCCCCTACCACCAGTACCTGTCTAGCCTTAGCTGCACTCCTATTCCCTTTCTCGTTACAGCAGTCTGCCCCTTGGTTGCTAAGGAGCACATCCTGCTGCAGCATTGCTACTCCAGAATCATCCTCCCCAATATTACGCAAACAAGCATACTTATTAGTGAGGGACAACTCGGGACTAGCCTCCCTGTCACTTTTTCCCCTACCCCTTCTAACTGTGACCCAACTAGCGGCTACCTCTGCTTCTTGCTCCGGCTTTACTCCACCCACCCATCTGATTATTGGTGATCTGCAGTATCACCAAGAATGCAGATATATACCTGATTATTGATGATCTGCAGAATCACAGATAATACGGATATACTGCTAACCTCTGGACACCTATAAATGTGTGAGTGTTTGGTGTAACAGTAGTACTTTGAGTAATGCACCTGTGAAGCAGGTGATTGAAGGCAGTATGAGCAATACTGCTCTTGAGAGTACAGAAACCTTCCAGTAGCCTGAGACTCTCCAAGGGGTGGAGTCAGGCTGGAAGTGGGAAGGACCAGAGAGTGAGTGACACCTGAATGTGGATGTCACTAACTGATCTGGAGACTCTCTCTTAATGGGAGAGATAGCTCTCGATGTCAGGGCAAGCCAGGTCGGCAACACACAGACAGAAAAAGTACAAAGACAGAAGACTGATTCGGTATCCAAGGCAAGCAGGGTTTGGCAACTGTTAAGCTTGGAGGTGTAATCTCCACAGTCAACATACAACACATAAGCTGACGTGAAGGAGGTACACACACCAGCACAAGGGATCAGGATATCCCCAGTTTAGTGGAGGAGAGGACTGACTCCAATAGGAGATTGTGGTGCACAGAGCCGGTGCAGATCCGAACAGCCACAAACAACACTTTCGTAATAACGTCTCAGCGCAAAGTAGCGCTGAGCGCATAAACCAGGACTGAGGAGATCAGAACAAGTAGACAGAATGAACGCTTGCTAGCTAGCGGCTACTTAGCGACAGCAAGCGTCCAAAACCAGACAGACTAGAATGAGGCAGCCAATGCGTTGCGGCGATGGCGTGCCTCACAAAGACAGGACAGAATAGTCAGAAAATAGCAGGATCAAGATAGATGAACGTAACACAGATAAATATACAATAAGTATGATTTCCTAGCGTATTACAATTACAGCTATCAATGAAACTATTCGTAACGTCTGACTAACATATGTATATATCGGCAATGAACCGATATATGACATAAGCAGGAACTCTGACTAAGACTGGAGTAATACAGGGAACAGGATGATATGCAGCCTGCAGGAAAGGGACTGCCCCTCCACTGCAGCAGACAATGTTTGTTTACACAAGAGCATGTTAAACTGTCATTAATTTCAGAGTGACTGCAGATGGAATCAGCAACTAGTTTAAGTGCAAACCAAACTATGCAAGAAAATGCATGTAATGACATCAGAACTGCTTGGGTTACAATACCACTGCAGCCAGCAGTAAACGCTGCAGACATGATCATAACAGCAACAGAGTATTAGATATGTGAGGTACCGAATCAGAAGACAGAGGAGTAGTCAGGAAAGCAATAAGTCATAACAGATATCAAACAATGCCTATAATCAAACATAAAACGAAAGGGCAAGCACCATCAATTACTCTATAAATATCAAGTATTATAATGAGAGTGTGCAGAAAGGAACTAAAAATTACAATGAACATCACAAAAAGAACAGTAGTTCCCTAAATCACCGCACCACTCGAATATTCAATAAACTCATTATCTTTATTCAAAAAGTCATTAAAAAACACATAAATATCAATATATATGAAAAAGCTTTTTCATATATATTGATATTTATGGACATTTGACTTACATTGTCATTGCATGGCGGCCATCTTGTGTTTTTAAGTGTTTTTTAATGACTTTTTGAATAAAGATGATGAGTTTATTGAATATTCGAGTGGTGCGGTGATTTAGGGAACTACTGTTCTTTTTGTGATGTTCATCAAACAATGCCTAGTCTGGGTGTGAGTTCCGTGGTCTCTACACCCTGGAACTAGTCTAAAGTATAGGCAGAATGATACACAAGTTCCCTAGTCTGGGTGTGAGGTCCGTGGTCTCTAAACCCTGGAACTAGTCTAAAGTATAAACAGAATGATACACAAGTTCCCTAGTCTGAGTGTGAGGTCCGTGGGCTCTACACCCTGGAACTGGTCTAAGCATAAACAGAATAACAATACAAGTAATCTGGCTCAGTGTGAATACCCAGGTCCTCCTGGTTCAAACACACTGTTGGATCTGACTAAGGTCTGAGTGCTTCCACGTAGTGTTCACAACGGCAGACAACTTGTGACTGGCCAGCAGTAACTATATATGGAGTAGTGCTCTCTGGCGCCACCCCTACGTGATCAACCAATAGTTACCAGCTCTGGGGTCAGCTGATCGGCTTGGTCAGCTGATCCCCCCTTGCCCATCATAAAAGTTCTGCCTCTCAGCGCGCACGCGTATTCCTAAGCCTGTGTGAACTAACAGACTCAGCCACACCAGACACACGCTGCTGCGTGCAAACCGCCGCACTGGACGCGGAACCAGCTGCCTTGCTGTCAATACATGCGGCGGCTTTTCCGCGTTCTGCCATGTTACCAGACGCACGCTTCCGCGTGCAAACCGCCGCATTAGACGCGGAATCAGCTGCCTTGCTGTCAGCACACGCGGCGGCTTTTCCGCGTTCTCATACAGTACCCCCCCCCCTCCGAGGAGTGGACTCCGGACATCTCCTACCCGGCTTTCCAGGATGTGAGTTATGGAATTCCCTTTTTAACTCCTCTGCGTGCATGCGACATTCTGGTACCCAAGTTCTCTCCTCTATGCCATACCCCTTCCAGTGAACCAAATACTGCACAGGGTTCTGCACAAGCCGTGAGTTCAGAATCTTCTCAATTTCATACTCAGGTTGGTCATCAATCAACACAGGGGGGGGGGGGAGCGGAATCCACGTGCACTGCCGGATTGAGCAAGGACACATGGAACGACCTCACACCTGCTGGTAGGGAGATCAATGGCATAAGTGACATTATTGATTTTCGTGGTCACTGGAAAAGGACCCACAAATCTGGGACCTAACTTGGGAGACAGTTGTTTCAGAGCCAAATATCGTGTGGACACCCAGACCAAGTCTCCTGGAAGAAATTACCACTCTACGGAACGTCTCTTGTCAGCCTGTTTCTTCTGACTCTGAAAAGCCCTCCCCAAATTCCTTTTAACAATTCCCCAAATCTGCTTTAAAGACTCCTGCCAATTCTCCAGGGCTGGAAACGGAGTAGAAGCCACTGGCAATAGGGTGAACTTAGGTGACCTTCCTGTCACCACCTGAAATGGGGAAAAACCTGAGGAGGAGCTTTTCAAATTGTTGTGTGCAAATTCTGCAAACGGCAAGAATTTGACCCAGTCGGTTTGAGCGTCTGCAACATAACACCTCAGAAATTGTTCCAGAGACTGATTGGTTCTCTCGGTCTGGCCATTGGTCTGTGGGTGGTAGCCTGATGAAAGAGAAAACTCCATGTCTAACTGATGGCAGAATGCTCTCCAAAACTTGGAAACAAATTGGACTCCCCGATCTGACACTATATTTTCGGGAATGCCATGCAGGCGGAAAATATGTTGGATGAAGAGATTGGCCAATTCCTGGGCCGAGGGGAGTCCTTTCAGGGGGACAAAATGGGCCATCTTACTGAATCGATCGACTACCACCCAAATGACCACCATGCCCTCAGACCTGGGGAGTTCGCCCACAAAATCCATGGACAAGTGGGTCCATGGCTCACTCGGGACTGGTAAGGGCTGTAATGTCCCAACAGGTGCCTGACGGGAGGGTTTGCTTCTAGCACACACTGCACATTCTCTCACATACTCCTTGCAGTCAGTTGCCAATGACGGCCACCAAGCACATCTAGCAATGAGGTCCTGAGTTCTGGTTGCCCCAGGATGCCCAGCATTCTTGTGGGAATGAAACAACTGCAGTATTTGTAGACGAAATGTCAATGGTACAAACATGACCCCCTCAGGCTTCCCCTCTGGTACATCCTGTTGGAACGGACCCAACATCTCTGTCCAGTCCCTCCAGGTCTCAGTGGCTGCCAGAACCACTTTCTGAGGGAGAATGGTTTCTGAGTCTGAGGGCTGTCCTGTCTCGGGTTCAAAACATCTGGATAAGGCATCAGCCTTGATGTTTTTACTACCAGGGGTATACGTGATTACAAATCTGAATCTTGAGAAAAATAATGACCACCGGGCCTGTCGGGGGCTAAGTCTCTTAGCGCCCTCAATGTATTCCAAATTCTTGTGGTCAGTGTAGACAGTAAAGGTATGTTCTGCCCCTTCTAGCCAATGTCGCCATTCCTCAAAGGCCAACTTAATGGCTAGAAGTTCCCTATTGCATATATTGTAGTTTTTCTCTGCGGGTGAAAACCTACGGGAAAAATAGGCACAAGGGTGCAATTTTCCCTGCAAACCAGAACGCTGAGACAGCACAGCCCCTACCCCTACCTCCGAGGCATCCACCTCCACGATAAAGGGAAAGGTGATGTCAACATGTCTCAAAATGGGTGCATTTCTTCAGAGTGGAGAAAGCAGCATGGGCCTCATGGGACCAATGGTGAGTATCTGCCCCTTTCTTGGTGAGACTGGTGAGAGGTGAGATCACCGTAGAGTACCCCTTTATGAACCTTCTATAGTAGTTGGCGAACCCCAGGAACCTCTGGAGAGCCTTCAGTCCTATAGGTTGGGGCCACTCCAAGACAGCTGAAACTTTTCGAGATTCCATAGAGAGGCCAGAGGTCGAAATTATGTACCCCAGAAAGGCGACAGAGGTCACTTCGAAAATGCACTTCTCCAACTTAGCGTACAGCATATTTTGTCTCAACTTCCGTAACACAAACTTAACATGCTTCCTGTGTTCTGAGAGGTTGGACGAGAAAATTAGTATGTCGTCTAAATATACCAAGATGAATTTGCCCAATACCTCTCTGAAGACTTCATTAATCAGCTCCTGAAAGGCGGCCGGGGCATTACACAACCCAAAGGGCATCACTAGGTACTCGTAGTGCCCGTCGGGCGTGTTAAAGGCCATCTTCCATTCATCATCGTCCCTGATCCGGACAAGGTTGTAAGCACCCCTTAAATCCATTTTCGAGAAAATCTTAGCATTGGTGACTTGAGTAAATAAATCGTCTATTAAAGGCAAAGGATAACGATTTTTTACTGTAATTTTATTTAAGCCCCGATAATCAATGCATGGACGGAGGCCTCCATCCTTCTTTTTCACAAAAAAAGAAACCTGCCCCTGCTGGGGATCGAGAAGGACGAATAAAACCTTTAGCTAAGTTTTCTCAGATGTATTCTTTCATGGCTAATTTCTCTGGCCCAGATAAATTATAGAGATGACCTCTAGGGGGCATACAACCAGACCTGAGATCAATGGGGAAATCAAAAGGGCGGTGTGGAGGAAGTTTATCTGCTGACTTGGGACAAAATACGTCCGCAAATTCTGAATACTGATCTGGCAATCCCTCCAAGTGAATCTTGGTTTTACCTAAGGTGACTTTCGCTAGACAATGATGATAACAATGGGTAGACCAGCTCGTTAGCTGACCTGTAGCCCAATTGATCTGAGGCGAGTGATTTTGTAACCATGGCATGCCAAGAATGATTGTGGAGGTTGTCATTCGTAACACCAGGAATGGTAAACTTTCTTTATGTAACACCCCTATTGTGACCCTTTAGTCTGGGGTCTGGGATAGAGGGTGGTTACTCTGCTGGGGGGAATCATCCACTGCAGTGACCCGAATCTGTTGTTTTAATGGGGAGATCGGGATCCCCAATTTCTTAGCAAATTCATAATCCATAAAATTGACTGCTGAGCCAGAGTCAATGAAGGCCCCAGTGGTCTCTGTCTTATACTGCCAAGATATAGTACAAGGTAGAAGCAAACGTTTATCATCTAGAGTGCCAAGGGTATTACCTCCGACTACACCTAGGCGGCAGCGTTTCCCGATTTCTTTGGACAATTCTGCACTTTATGACCCCCCTCTGCACAGTAAAGACAGAGCTGCTCTGTTTCTCTGCGTCTCCGTTCCACCCGGGACAATCTTGACCGACCAATCTGCATTGGTTCTGGTGGAGGTGAAGCGGGTGGAGATGGAACAAATGGAGGCGCCGCGTAGGACAAATATCTCACATTGTTCCTACCCCGGGTCTGTCTTTGGTATCGTAAACGACAATCAATTCTGATGGCTAATGAAATGGCCTAATCGATAGATTTTGGCTCAGGATGTCCCAACATTAACTCTGAGACCGCGTCTGACAGCCCTGACAAAAAACAGTCTAGTAGTGCAAATGACCCCCATCTGGCTGAAACTGCCCATTTTCTGAATTCAGCTGCGTAAATTTCAACCGGATCCCTGCCCTGCCGCAACGTCTTGAGCTTCCGCTCTGCGGTAGAGGCAATGTCCGGATCATCATAAATTATAGCCATGGCTTTAAAAAATGCCTCAACCTAGGCCAAAGCCCCATCTCCTGGCTGGAGATTATATGCCCAGGTCTGGGAATCCCCTGACAATAGTGTCTTGATAAACGTAATTCTTTGTGCTACGGTTCCTGAAGAATTAGGTCTCAACTCAAAGTATGATAATACTCGGTTTCTAAAGTTCTGAAAGTCAGATCTGTGGCCAGAAAACCTTTCAGGTACAGACATGCGTATGTCTGTGCTAGGAGGAGATCGCACTGTATTCACAGCCGTCTGTAGGGCTTGCGCAGACCCAGATAAGGCATTGATCTGGGTCTGATGGTTGTCCAGCACTTGGATGAAATTTTTCACCGAGGTGGTGAGTGCATTCAGATGACTGTTGAGTGCGTCCATTTGGTTTTGGTCTGCCGTTCTGTAACGATCGGTGTCAGCACGCAAAGAGAATCTGATTATTGGTGATCTGCAGTATCACCAAGAATGCAGATATATACCTGATTATTGATGATCTGCAGAATCACCGATAATACAGATATACTGATAACCTCTGGACACCTATAAATGTGTGAGAGTTTGGTGTAACAGTAGTACTTTGAGTAATGCACCTGTGAAGCAGGTGATTGAAGGCAGTATGAGCAATACTGCTCTTGAGAGTACAGAAACCTTCCAGTAGCCTGAGACTCTCCAAGGGGTGGAGTCAGGCTGGAAGTGGGAAGGACCAGAGAGTGAGTGACACCTGAAGGTAGATGTCACTAACTGATCTGGAGACTATCTCTTAATGGGAGAGATAGCTCTCGGTCGGGCAAGCCAGGTCGGCAACACACGGACAGACAAAGTACAAAGACATAAGACAGAAGACTGATTCGGTATCCAAGGCAAGCAGGGTTTGGCAACGGAGTATCAGATATGCGAGGTACCGAATCAGAAGACAGAGGAGTAGTCAGGAAAGCAATGAGTCATAACAGATATCAAACACTGCCTAGTCTTGGGTGTGAGGTCCGTGGTCTCGACACCCTGGAACTAGTCTGATGTATAACAAAATGATAACACAAGTTCCCTAGTCTGGGTGTGAGGTCCATGGTCTCTACACCCTGGAACTAGTCTGAAGTATAGGCAGAATGATACACAAGTTCCCTAGTCTGGGTGTGAGGTCCGTGGTCTCTACACCCTGGAACTAGTCTGAAGTATAAAGCAGAATGATACACAAGTTCCCTAGTCTGGGTGTGGGGTCCGTGGTCTCTACACCCTGGAACTAGTCTGAAGCATAAACAGAATGATAACACAAGTTCCCTAGTCTTGGGTGTGAGGTCCGTGGTCTCTACACCTAGTGTTGGGCGAACAGTGTTCGCCACTGTTCGGGTTCTGCAGAACATCACCCTGTTCGGGTGATGTTCGAGTTCGGCCGAACACCTGGTGGTGTTCGGCCAAACTGTTCGGGGTTCGCCCGAACTGCAGAATGCATGGCCGAACATGGCCCCTGTTCGGCCGAACAGGGCCCTGTTCGGCCGAATACTGCCCCCCTATGCCCCTATGGGGTCGCAGGCCTAAGGGGGGAGCATGCCCCGATCGCGGGGGGGTCGGAAATTCCCCCCACCCCCTCCGCTAGCGCTCCCCCCTCTGCCCGCTTCCCCATACAAAAAGTTTGAAACAAGTTCAATAGTACCTGGGCTGGTGGCACTGGCTGGCAGTGGAGTGAGGAGGAGTCCGAGTAGCAGAGTGACGTTGAGGCCGGGCAGCGGGCGGTTCAGCGCTAGTACCCTTGTGGTACTTCCGCCCTTTCTCTGACCTCACGTCCTCTGCATACGAGGGTACGCATCACGCGTACCCTCGTATGCGTCATCACGCAGAGGACGTGAGGTCAGAGAAAGGGCGGAAGTACCACAAGGGTACTAGCGCTGAACCGCCCGCTGCCCGGCCTCAACGTCACTCTGCTACTCGGACTCCTCCTCCTCCTCACTCCACTGCCAGCCAGTGCCACCAGCCCAGGTACTATTGAACTTGTTTCAAACTTTTTGTATGGAGAAGCGGGCAGAGGGGGGAGCGCTAGCGGAGGGGGTGGGGGGAATTTCCGACCCCCCCGCGACCGGGGCATGCTCCCCCCTTATGCCTGCGACCCCATAGGGCCCCCAAAATGGGCATGTTCGGGGGTCCCATTGACTCCCATTGAGTTCGGCGTTCGGGCCGAACATGCCGAACATCTGGCCCATGTTCGGCCTGTTCGGCCCGAACCCGAACATCCAGGTGTTCGCCCAACACTATCTACACCCTGGAACTAGCCTGAAGTATACCAGAATAATAATACAGTAGTAATCTGGCTCAGTGTGAATTCCCAGGTCCTCCTGGTTCAAACACACTGTTGGATCTGACTAAGGTCTGAGTGCTTTCACGTAGTGTTCGCAACGGCAGACAACTTGTGACTGGCCAGCAGTAACTATATATGGAGTAGTGCTCTCTGGCGCCACCCCTACGTGATCAACCAATAGTTACCAGCTCTGGGGTCAGCTGATTGGCTTTGTTAGCTGATCCCCCCTTACCCATCATAAAAGTTCTGCCTCTCAGCGCGCACGCGCGTATTCCTAACACTGTGTGAACTAACAGACTCAGTCACACCAGACACACGCTGCTGCGTGCAAACCGCCGCGCTGGACGCGGAACCAGCCGCCTTGCTGTCAATACATGCGGCGGCTTATCCGCGTTCTGCCATGTTACCAGACGCACGCTTCCGCGTGCAAACTGCCGCATTAGACGCGGAATCAGCAGCCTTGCTGTCAGCACACGCGGCGACTTTTCCGCGTTCTCTCACACTGTAATTATAATTTCGTAATATCCTGATTACCGTGTATGACTCTGCTTGAAATTGACTACGATTACGCTTTACCATTTTGTACCTCGACTCTGTAAAACTTGTGCACAAGTTCTGACCAACCTTGTCTACACATTGTATATTATTGTGTATTATACAGTTCCTGTTATTTCCCAGCGTGATAACAGGTGATTTAATTGGATGTGCTCAGCCACTTTGCTCTTTTTTGGATATATATGATGAACTGTTCTTGGGCTTAGAACACTCCATAGAGCCCCATTTGTTTGGTCCTGTGCACCTTTTTCTACAAGTATCTACATCACCTGTCTCTCGTATCACTGGTGGTGCAACCTCAGAGACAGCAACCTGATGGCATATTTGCAGCAAAGTAGTCCCCCGCCCAATAGGGGTGGTGTTCCATTTACGCTTTGTGGAACACTTTGGTGAGGACTAGTGGTCGTTTACACTCAAAACCCTGAGGGATCCCATGCCTACCACTAGTGATAGGGTTAAGAGCAACTACAACACTTAAAGAGACTCTGTAACAACAAAAACCTCCCCTGGGGGGTACTCACCTCGGGTGGGGGAAGCCTCCGGATTATAATGAGGCTTCCCACGCCGTCCTCTGTCCCACGGGGGTCTCGCTGCAGCCCTCCGAACAGCCGGCGACAGAGCCGACTGTAGCTTCAATATTTACCTTTGCTGGCTCCAGCGGGGGCGCTGTGGCGACTTTCGGCACGGAAATAGACGGAAATACACGATCTCCGTCGGGTCCGCTCTACTGCGCAGGCGCCGGAAACTTGTGCCTGCGCAGTAGAGCAGACCCGACGGCGATCGGGTATTTCCGCCTACTTCGGCGCCGACAGCCATCAGAGCGCCTGCGCAGGAGCCAGGAAGGTAAATATTGCGTCACGGCTGTACGGAGGGCTACAGCGAGACCCCCGAGGGACGCAGGACGGCGTGGGAAGCCTCATTAGGATCCTGAGGCTTCTCCCACCCGAGGTGAGTACCCCCCAGGGGCCGTTTTGTCATTACAGTTCCCCTTTAACAGCTTGTTAATAACGTCTCCACCACCCTACATGGAACTTAAAGAGGAACTTTTACTTTATAAACCTCCTTAGTGGTAATCACAAGTTCATGGTAGCCACCAGGAGGTCTATGCAGAGTAATGCATGAAGCGGGTGTTTTAACTTACCTCCCGGGGGATCCCAAAGTTGGCCGCCATTCTTCTTCCGCTTCTCCGAGGCTCTGCTTACCCCGGTGAGATATCGTCATGACAACAGCCGGCACTCTCGCTATAGGGTTACAGTGCCACCCAGAGGACGGAGGGAAAACTGCAGCACTGGATCTCAGGGAGGTGAGTGATTGAGTGGGCTGCTGCAGATCTCCCTAGCAGAATGATTTTTTTCCAGGTTTTAGGGTCTGAAAGCATGCAAAAAAAAATTGCACCGCTTTCATACCGCCAAGTCATGTCAGTTGATCTCCCAGAGTCTTCTGGGACAGAAGGCTAGTTATCACTGGGAGGGCAGGGTTACATATTAACATGCAGCAATACATAGCTATAAGGAGTGTTTCTGATGCTAAAACCAGGAAAATTAAGGTAAACATGGGTATCCTGAATATTTTTGTCTTTCTATGAGTCATTAAAGGTGCTGTTTCGCATACATATGATACAGCCGCTGGTGAGTTGGGCATAGGGCGAGCTGAATGATGGCTCTCCCTTCTGCCGCTAAGCTCCCCGGCGGCGTTAAATATTATTCCCCCTCCGAATTGTAGCAACTTATAAGGAGATGTAATTCAGGTCTGGTGATCGCCAGCCTACCCAAATTACTCTTGTGTGGGGCACGCATCAAAGCATTGCTGCTATGGTGACACCCAGCCGTGTGCCGAAGTTACCTGCTTTGGCTGTTTCAACTCAGAATTTTGGACTTAGATGGCTAATTCCTTATCCTTTAGGTCAGTGGGCAATGTGGCAACATCAATATTTCCATCTTTATTATAACAAATAATTTATTGTATTAGTATTTCTAGTTATTCATATTAAGGTGTGCAGAATAAGTCAGGTTTTTACGTTCATTCTTTAAAGAGACACTGAAACGAAAAAAAATTATGATATAATGCATTGGTTGTGTAGTATGGATAATTACTAGAACATTAGTAGCAAAGAAAATATTCTCATATTTTTATTTTCAGTTGTACAGTGTTTTTTATAACATTGCATCATTCTCTAATATTTGCAGTTTACACACTACTCAGCATTCTAAATGATTTTACAGAGCAGGCCAGTGAATTTTGAACTGTCCTCTGCAGAGAAAAAGAAAATAGAATGACTGAGAGTTGAGATAACAAGCTTCAGAAGACAGAGCTCTCTGAGACTTTGAAAGTCGTGGAGCTCAATGGCTCTTTTGCATAGATAGCAACTGGGGTTTCTTAACTCTTCCTCTGCTGGAAACAATATTAGACTTATGTTTATGCTCCTAATGTTTTATTTCTTAGCTGTACTACACATACAAATCATTATATATTTTGTATGTGTCTCTTTAACCTGTATTATGCTTTTCAACAGTAAAGGTTTCTTCCCTCAATGTACTACAAAATAAATATACAACTATGGTTATCGTGTGTTTATATCATTAAAAGGTTTGGTAAACACTTTTCACAATAGACCTATTTTATATGATCACTTCTCTGTATGTTCACAATTGTCCTTTGGTGTAATTCAGCAACGCACTATTTTCGAACACTATTTCTTGACAAATATTTTTTTCATAGCCCCTTTCACTTCCTTATTTCTGAGGGTATAGATAAAGGGGTTCAGCATCGGGGCCACAACTGTGTAGATGACACTCAAAACTTTGTCATAATTTACAGAAGACATGGAAGAGGGACGCAGGTACATAAATGCAATAGTCCCGTAAAATAAGATGACCACGGTTAGATGAGAGGAACAAGTGGAAAACATCTTGCGTCGTCCATCGGTGGAGTGAATTTTAAGAATGGAGGAGATAATGTAGATATAAGAATACAGAACAATTAGAAACGGGATCAAAACTGGTAGGCCCCCTTCCGTATAAATCAAAAGCTTGTTGATTGAGATATCAGAGCAAGCTAGCTGTAACAACGGGCCCATGTCACAAAAGAAGTGATGAACTTTGTTGATGCCGCAGTAAGTCAACGTAGATGCCATTAGGCTATGCAGGAGCGAATGCAAAGCTGAGGCCAGCCATGAGATAATGACAAAAATGAAGCAAGCCTTTTGGTTAATGATCACTGTGTAATGCAACGGGTTGCAAATGGCCACAAAACGGTCATATGCCATTACAGCTAATAGGAAGCACTCTGTGCAGGCAAACCACAGGAAAAAATACAGCTGGCTGATGCAACCCAACAAGGAGACAGTCTTATCGTTCGATACAATATTGACTAGCATCTTTGGAACAATGGACGAGGTGTAGCAGACATCAACAAAAGACAAGTTGCCTAAGAAGAAGTACATGGGAGTGCGAAGATGGGAGTCGATACTTACCAGAAGAATGATAGTCGAATTACCCAGCACATTGAGGAGATACATGATTAGAAATATTACAAAAAAGAAAGTCTGATCCTCGGGGCCATCAAATAGCCCAAGTATAATGAATTCTGGATTTCTACTCTTATTCATTGCTTGTGCAGCAGGAAGAAAGTCAAAGAAGGGTTTTTATTATTGTTACTCCCTGCAACATAAAGAAATATGATGGATCTATCTTATTTGCATTAAACGGAAACACTGTGCTCTACACTGAGGCATCCATCTGAAAATGGCGCCTGTGAATAATGGCGCACAGTGTTGCCTCTAATCCGTTTGCCGCTTATCGCTATTTAACGTTAAAGCCTTTATGGGCAGCATGGTGGCGTAGTGGTTAGCTCTCTCGCCTTGCAGCGCTGGGTCCCTGGTTCGAATCCCAGCCAGGGCACTATCTGCAAAGAGTTTGTATGTTCTCTCCGTGTCTGCGTGGGTTTCCTCCGGGCACTCCGGTTTCCTCCCACATTCCAAAAACATACGGATAAGTTAATTGGCTCCCCCTAAAAAAAATTGGCCCTAGACTACAGTGCTTACACTACATAATATAGACATATGGCAATGGTAGGGATTAGATTGTGAGCTCCTTTGAGGGACAGTTAGTGACAAGATATATATATATACACTGTACAGCGCTGCGTAATATGTTGGCGCTATATAAATACTTAATAATAATAAAAGCCTTATTGTTATTTAGCGTTAAAGCCTTATCGTTATTTAGCGTTAACACACAGAACCCTCTCTGTACCTATCCCTAACCCCTAAACTCCCCTGGTGGTGCCGAACCCTAACCACCCCCCTGGTGGTGCCTAACCCTAACCATCCCCCTGGTGGTGTATATTGTACTGTAACTATACCTAACCCTACTCTCCCACAGAACCCTCCTTGTACCTAACCCTAACCACCCCCTTGGTGGTGCCTAACCCTAAGACCCCCCTGGTGGTGCCTCACCCTAAGACCCCCCCCCCCCCCTCCCCAGTGGTGCCTAACCCTAACCTTGACAGTATTACATTAAATCCATTCACCGTTTTGCAGTTAAATAACGTCTGCAGTTTGGCTTATGTAGGGCGCTATTGATAAATAACATTAGTGTGTGCCACTATTGATAAATAACGTTAGTGTGTGCCACTATTGATAAATAACGTTAGTGTGGGCCAGTTTTCTTCTTTTTTCCCTGTGCGCCATTATTAAGCAGTACTAACGATAAATAGCGATAAGCGTATCTTTTTAATGCGGCGCCATTTTTATGCATAGGCGCTGTGCGTCATTATTCACTGATCCGACACTGAGGGGTAGGAGTGCTGTGCAGTTGGACTGATAGAAATTCAACTCCAATGTACCAAACTTTTTTTTAAAAACCAAAGGGTGTTTTTTTGTATCAAAATAGGAGCAATAAGCATGGTACAGGTAGTCCCCGGTTTACGAATGCCCGACTTCCGAATGACCTGCCAATATGAATGGGCACTGACCTGCCACGATGACGTCATGCAACCGGGGACTACCTCTTCTGCTGCTGTTTTTAAAGCAGAGTAGGTGCAGCAGAAGCTAGATAGGGGATATCTTACCTGTTCCATGGTGGTAGAATGTCCCAGTGTGCTGCCCGGAAGCTGCGCTGCCCGTCCTCTCTCTTCATTCACTGTCCCCCTGGCGGCTTCACATGCGTCGCATAATGACGCAATCAGGAAAAGCCCCCTAGTGGCGGTGCCTCCTGATGCATCATTATGCGACGCATGTAAAGCCACTGGGGGGACAGCGAATGAAGAGAGAGGACGGGCCGCGCAGCTTCCGTGCAGCACGCTGGGACCTTCTACCGCCGTGGAACAGGTGAGATGTCCCCTATCTGCCTTCCGCTGCGCCTACTCTGCTTATAGAATGGGGCAAAGGTGGCTGTCCTGACTTAAAGATGGATTCAGGCTAAGAACGAACCGACAGTCCCTATCTCGTTCGTTAACTGAGGACTACCTGTACATTAATCACCATATGCAGTATAACTACAACAACAAATAACATTTGTAAAGCACTTTTCTCCCGTAGGACTCAAAGCGCGTAAGCATGGCTCAGACCAATAACATACAAGAACATTGGTACAGCAGATACAGCAATATGTAGAAGTGGCTGGATAGTGCACTAGGTAAGGGCTCTGTCTTCAACATGGGAGACCAGCGTGTGAATCCTGGCTAGGATCAGTACCTATTCAGTAAGAACTCCTTGGGCAAGACTTGGGCTGAGCGACTTGGTAAGTGATTTTAAAAGCATTTTGCGCTTCGAAAAGTGCTTTTCTGGAGCAAGGATTTTTACACTTCCAGACGTCAGTCAGGAAGTGAACTCTTTGACCCGGAAATGAATAAATACAAAGTATTTATTCATAAAAGAGCTCGGGAAATCGCTTTTCAAAGCGTTTTTTCTAACACGTGATTTCTCTATACTTTCTATTGAATTACAAATGCTCAGAAAATGGTGCAGGTGCCGCGGTGTTTGCAGCTTTCAATAGAAAGATGTTTCAATAGAACACTCACATTGAGCATCATTGCACTAGCACTTTTAAGGCAATTTTTAAAATCATCTAAAAATCTATTTTCTAAATTATAATAGTAAATAGCAGCCTTTTTTCGGCTGCACGATGACAAATATAAAATATTTTACATTTATTGGAGGAACCCCTCCCTTCCTTTCATATTGCCGGGACAGAATCCGGCAAACTGGTGGAGGAGAGGGTCTCCAGCAAAGGAGGAATTGCTAATGGCTGCCACCTGTATAACCCTAGTAATGAAAAGAGAAGGGTGAAAAGCATGCACTGAAATGCTCATAGGCTTAAAGGAGTGTTTACTTATCTTTTTATGTGTCAGAGTGGTGCAGCTAAATATTTTGAATTAAAAAAAATTTTGGTTTGGGTCCGCTTTAATCCACCACTACAGTATATCTACGTCAGCTGTGGCACCCTCCAAGCCACAGCCACGTAGATATACTGACCTATTTGCAGCCCAGCTGTGCACGATCGGGTGCTCTTCAGAGCGCACCCCCCGGCACTGTCAGCGGCATTACTAATTGGCGAAAGGGAACATGTTCCCTTATAGCCAATTAGTCCACCCCCCTCCCATGAACGATCACTGCAGTAGTCAACTGCAGCGATCCTTCATCTGTCCCCCTCCATGCATAAATAGTAAAAAAAAAAATCCACCAGCAAGCAGCCTCACTCACCTACCCTCGTTCCTGTGACTATCCTGAAGCCCCATCCTCCAATCTCCGCTCTGCATTCAGCCACGTATTGCTGGATGATGTCATCAAGCCGGGACCGGATATTCGGCATAGCGGGGCTGACTGCAGAGCGGGAATCGGAGGCTCGGGCTTCAGGATAGTCACAGGAACGAGGTAAGGTGAATGAGGCTGCTTGCGGGAGGATTTTTTTTAAACTATTTATGCACCGAGGGGGCTGCCTGATGGGTAGGTATCTGGCTATCGATCCTGGGGGGAGGGGGTAATTGAAAAGGGGGGGATGTTAGATCACTGGGGGACATCTGGCTAACTGGGGGGGGGTGTCTATTAGTCAGGCACATCTGGCTACCCTGGGGGGGATAATCTAATACCGGGGGCCCGTTTGGCTATGATGGGGGGCTGGTTCTAATCCTGGGGGCATATCTGGCTAAAATGGGGGAATGCTGATCCCAGGGGCACATCTGGCTATAATTAGGAGCACTATTCTTAGGGGCGCATCTGACGATCTATGCTGGGGGTGGCAAATGCAGGGGACACATCTGACTATACTGGGGTGGCTTATATTGGGGACATATCTGACTATACTGAGGGGGGGTCTGATACTGGGGACACATTTGGCTATCTATTCTGGGGGACATAATACTAGTGGCATGGTTTTTATGACAGTAGCACTTTGTATTTTGAAGCTGGAATCGGTAAAAACTGAGAAATCATGCATTTTTAATTTTTTTCCTCTTTTTTTTCCCATTAAAATGAATAGAAAACAACTATTTTCTTAGTACAAATTACTCCCCAATGAAAGCCTAGCTTGTCTTGAAAAAAACGGTATATAGATCATTTAAGTGTCTTGAGTAGGGATAAAGTTATTGCTGATTAACTAGGGTCATGGCTAAAACGTCAAAACAGCTCTGGTCCATAAGGGGGAAACAAGGTCTGGATGCAAAGTGGTTAAAAAAGAGTGAAATCGCCCTTAGTGTGAACAAGCCCTTAGTGGCTGCAGCCTATGCCTCGGCCCGGCCCTGCTCTGAGGATAGGCATATCGGGGACAGTGATCTAAACGCAATGCATTGCTTATCCACAGTGTTTCAACCATGAAGGCCTTGTCACATGACAACAAGCTCTCTTCTGTACGGTTTAGAATGCACATTTTAATATCTAGTACAGTTTGTGAGCACATGTTATCCTGTAGAAAGGCCACCACCTGTTCCCAGAAGGCATCCACACTGCCAGAATAAGTGTACAAAGGAGGGACTAGAAAGTGTACACTTGGGGCAACAAGGGGATGTAGAGGTGGAAAACTTGGCTAGCTGTGATGGTAACATTGGTAAAGTGTATAAAGATGTGTCAATCTGTCCCCAATGCAGGGAAAAAGTTAAAATGGACCTGAACTGTGGAACAGGACAGAAGGAAAACATAGAGGAATGCACCCTGTATGTATTTAGAGAGTTTAGCCCGTCTAATCCCCCCTCATCTGTGACTAATCACAAGTGTAATTTGATTTCTCACCTGTGTCCGCTGGCTGCCCTGGCAGAGAGCAATTGGTAAACACATGATGTCAATTTTATGTCTGCTTCCATGAAAGCAGGAAGTAGACACACTGCAGATTTATTGTAGGATTTGTATCAGCTGTTACAAATGAATGTTTTTCTTTAAAGAGACTCGGAAGCCACTTAAAAAAACAGGTTTTTACATTTTATTTAGGTTAAGCATGTTTGCCCCTGCTAAAAAGCCGCTATCCCGCGTCAGAACGAGGGTTTTTTTACCCCCTCCAAATCCCCTGTGGAACATTGCGGGGCTCCTTCCGCATAGAGGCGGAGCTTTGGGCTGTAGCTCTGCCTCCATGTGCGTCAATCGGCGCTGATCGCCGCCTCTCCCCGCCTCTCCCCGCCCCTCTCAGTCTTCTTTCACTGAGAGGGGCAGGGAGAGGTGGAGATCCGTGGGCAGATTGATGCGAATAGAGGCAGAGCTACAGCCCAAAGCTCTGCCTCCCCGAGCAGCAAAATCCACGACCAGGAAAGTCGTGGATTTTTTTCCTAGGATTTGGGGGGTAAAAAAACCCTCGTTCTGCCACAGGATATCGGCGTTTTAGCAGGGGCAAACATGCCTAGCATGAATAAAAGGTAAAAAACAGTTTTTTTAAGTGGTTTCAGAGTCTCTTTAAAGAGAACCCGAGGTGTGTTTAAAGAATGTTATCTGCATACAGAGGCTGGATCTGCCTATACAGCCCAGCCTCTGTTGCTATCCCAAACCCCACTAAGGTCCCCCTGCACTCTGCAATCCCTCATAAATCACAGCCATGCTGTGAGGCTGTGTTTACATCTGTAGTGTCAGTCTCAGCTGCTCCCCCGCCTCCTGCATAGCTCCGGACCCTGCCCCCGTCCCTTCCTTCCAATCAGCAGGGAGGGAAGGGATGCAGGCGGGGACTGGAGCTCTGCAGGAGGCGGGGAGAGCAGCAGACTGACACTATAGAAATAAACACAGCCAGCTCTGACAAGCTGTTTGTCAGCAGCGTGGCTGTGATTTATGAGGGATTGCAGAGTGCAGGGGGACCTTAGGGGGGCTTGGGATAGCAACAGAGGCTGGACTGTATAGGCAGATCCAGCCTCTGTATGCAGATAATATTCTTCAAACCCACCTGGGGTTCTCTTTAAAGGTTATTATGCTGTTGCTTATCTTTTAGAGCAGAGAGGAAGTTCTGAGTTCAGGTCTGCTTTAACCACCCTGGCGTTCTATTAAGAGCGCCAGGGTGCATGCGCAGCAGTATTTAAAAAAAAAATGTCCCTATCATGTAGCTAGCCTAGTGCTACATGATGCCCCCCTCCCTGCGCTATCCCTCCCACCCCTTCGATCGCTGCTGGCGCACTCACCCATAAGGAAATCCCGTACTAAACGGGATTCCCTTTAAGGCTTCCCCCGTCGCCATGGCGACGATCGTGATGACGTCATCGACGTCGTGACGTCATCCTGCGTTCCGATCCACCCCGCAGCGCTGCCTGGCACTGATTGGCCAGGCTGCGCAGGGGTCTCGGCGGGGGGCGGCGGTTACGCGGCGGATAGCGGCGCATCGGTGGCGAGCTGAATGAACACGCAGCAAGCAAAGTGCTTGCTGCGTGTTTGAAAAAAAATTTGTGAAAATCGGCCCAGCGGGGCCTGAGCGGCGCCTTCCGGCGGTAATGGACGAGCTGAGCTTGTCCATACCGCTAAGAAGGTTAAGACACCTATCGTTTCTGTGACTGATTATTAACATTTCTTTCTAATATTGGTGTTGCCTCTTCTTCTTAGAGATAAACTGAGGAGCCGGAGTCGGGGTCAGATGATTTTTGTACCAAATTCACAGCCATGGTAAGTAATAGACTAAGTAGTTGGAGTCAAGGAGTCGGAAGTTGGAACCATTTTGTGTACCTGGAGTCTGAGTTGGAGTCAGTGGTTTCATTAGCTGAGGAGTCAGAGTTGGAGTCGGATGATTTTTGTACCGACTCCACAGCCCTGATTACATCCATGGTTATTTTTTGTGGTGCCTTCTCCCTCCCAGTAACATACTACACAGCATGACCAACCACATTTTTTACAAGTCAAGTATGTACACACAAGACTAGTGTTGGGCGAACAGTGTTCGCCACTGCTCGGGTGATGTTCGAGTTCGGCCGAACACCTGATAGTGTTCGGCCAAACTGTTCGGCCATATGGCCGAACTAAGAGCGCATGGCTGAACGTTCCCCGAACGTTCGGCTAGCGCTGTGATTGGCCGAACGGGTCACGTGGTTCGGACCCGAACGCGCTCTGATTGGCGGAACGGGTTACGTGGTTCGGGTAAATAAATACCCGATCCACGTCATTTCTCCGCCATTTGTCTGTGGGTTTAGCTTTGGGTAGGCAGGCAGGGTAGTTCTCTCTCCAGCCAGGCTAGACAGGGTCCCCCCAGTCGTGTCGCTGCTGGGAACAGTAGTACACCGCTCGCCCACACTATATAGCATTGTGTTTACTGCCACGCTGTGTCTCTGCTGGGAACAGTACTACACCGCTCACCCTGTATAGCATTGTGCTCTGTGTCGCTGCTGGGAACAGTAGTACACCGCTCACCCAGCACTGTATAGCATTGTGCTCTGTGTCGCTGCTGAGAATAGTAGTACACCGCTCAGCCTCCACTATATAGCATTGTGTTTACTGCCACTCTGTGTCTCTGCTGGGAACAGTAGTACACCGCTCACCCACCACTGTATAGCATTGTGCTCTGTATCGCTGCTGGGAACAGTAGTACACCGCTCAGCCACACTATATGGCATTGTGTTTACTGCCACTCTGTGTCTCTGCTGAGAACAGTAGTACACCGCTCACCCACCACTGTATAGCATTGTGCTCTGTATCGCTGCTGGGAACAGTAGTACACCACTCACCCACCACTGTATACCATTGTGCTCTGTGTCGCTGCTGAGAACAGTAGTACACCGCTCAGCCACCACTGTAAAGCATTGTGTTTACTGCCACTCTGTGTCTCTGCTGGGAACAGTAGTACACCGCTCACCCACCACTGTATAGCATTGTGCTCTGTGTCGCTGCTGGGAACAGTAGTACACCGCTCACCCACCCACCACTGTATAGCATTGTGCTCTGTGTTTCTGCTGGGAACAGTAGTACACCGCTCACCCACCACTGTATAGCATTGTGCTCTGTATCGCTGCTGGGAACAGTAGTACACCGCTCAGCCACACTATATTGCATTGTGTTTACTGCCACTCTGTGTCTCTGCTGGGAACAGTAGTACACCGCTCACCCACCACTGTATAGCATTGTGCTCTGTGTCGCTGCTGGGAATAGTAGTACACCGCTCACCCACCACTGTATAGCATTGTGCTCTGTGTCGCTGCTGTGAACAGTAGTACACCGCTCAGCCACACTATATAGCATTGTGTTTACTGCCACTCTGTGTCTCTGCTGGGAACAGTAGTACACCGCTCACCCACCACTGTATAGCATTGTGCTCTGTATCGCTGCTGGGAACAGTAGTACACCACTCACCCACCACTGTATACCATTGTGCTCTGTGTCGCTGCTGGGAACAGTAGTACACCGCTCAGCCACCACTGTATAGCATTGTGTTTACTGCCACTCTGTGTCTCTGCTGGGAACAGTAGTACACCGCTCACCCACCACTGTATAGCATTGTGTTTACTGCCACTCTGTGTCTCTGCTGGGAACAGTAGTACACCGCTCACCCACCACTGTATAGCATTGTGCTCTGTGTCGCTGCTGGGAATAGTAGTACACCGCTCACCCACCACTGTATAGCATTGTGCTCTGTGTCGCTGCTGGGAACAGTAGTACACTGCTCAGCCACACTATATAGCATTGTGTTTACTGCCACTCTGTGTCTCTGCTGGGAACAGTAGTACACCGCTCACCCACCACTGTATAGCATTGTGCTCTGTATCGCTGCTGGGAACAGTAGTACACCGCTCAGCCACACTATATAGCATTGTGTTTACTGCCACTCTGTGTCTCTGCTGGGAACAGTAGTACACCGCTCACCCACCACTGTATACCATTGTGCTCTGTGTCGCTGCTGGGAACAGTAGTACACCGCTCAGCCACCACTGTATAGCATTGTGTTTACTGCCACTCTGTGTCTCTGCTGGGAACAGTAGTACACCGCTCACCCACCACTGTATAGCATTGTGCTCTGTGTCGCTGCTGGGAATAGTAGTACACCGCTCACCCACCACTGTATAGCATTGTGCTCTGTGTTGCTGCTGGGAACAGTAGTACACCGCTCACCCACCCACCACTGTATAGCATTGTGCTCTGTGTGTCTGCTGGGAACAGTAGTACACCGCTCACCCACCCACCACTGTATAGCATTGTGCTCTGTGTCGCTGCTGGGAATAGTAGTACACCGCTCACCCACCACTGTATAGCATTGTGCTCTGTGTCGCTGCTGGGAATAGTAGTACACCGCTCACCCGCCACTGTATAGCATTTCTGTAGTGCCACTGTACTGCTGCCAGTCAGCGTGTACTTTAAGGATAAGTGAAATGAAGAAGAAATCCTGTGAAAGAGGGAGGGGCAAGGGAAGAGGTGTTTCCCCTGACGGTTCACGTACAGGCCACAGTGGAGCACCGAAGAAAACCCACTCAATACCGCCCATGTTGTCCAGGAAATCAACCCTCACAAATCCAAAAGAACAGGACCAGATAATTAATTGGATGACCTCTCAAGCGTCCAGCAGTGGGTTAAGCAGCACCAGCACATCACGCGCGAGGTCCGAGTCCTCAGCCAGTTACAAGGAGCCAGTGGGCACAAAGCTGACACAACCGGCAGCGACACCACGCACACAACTGCCAAATAACCAGTCCGAAGAATTTCCTCAGGAAACAATGGGGTATTCGCAGGAGCTATTCCCAGCCCAACAAACTTCCACCTTTCAAAGGTCAATGGAACAGCCAGAAATTTTGTGCCCGGATTCACAACCATTTAGTGTGGGAAATGCACCGCGCACTGAAATGCAAGGCGAGTCCGAGGACTTTGAAACCCAAATCCCAGAGCAAGTTTGGCAGGAGGGGTTTCAATTGCAGGAGGTCGGCCGAGAAGATCTGGAAGACGACGTTGGAGTGAGCTGCGCAGAGGTTGTTCTGGGGAGCTCTACTCCACAGCGGCGGCCCACAATCACATATGACGAGTTTGAGGAGATGGAAGAGGAGAAGGGTATGGACAATGTTGACAGAGACCCAGATTTTGTATGTGAAGGAGAACATCGCCGTCGTAGCAGCAGCACAGATGAGTCTGTTGAAGAACCCACTGCTGCACGAGTTTGCCTTGTGCCACAAGGTAGGCGGCGCGAAATTTCAGGCACCACAAGCGTGGAAGTTCAAGTGAGACGCAAAAAGGCGCAAGCACAAATCGCCAGCAAGGCAGGTGCTCCAAAGTCTGGCCTTTCTTTGAAGACTGCAGTGAGGTTGGTACCATGGTGATTTGCAAGGTGTGCAAGACCCGCCTGAGCAGGGGGAAAAATATTAACAACCTCTCCACCACCAGCATGACCCGCCACATGGTATCCAAACATCCCACTCTGTGGGCACCAGGACAGGGTACCAGCAACACTGCCTCCCTTGGGGTCACCAGACTCACCACCAGACCCTCCTCAGCAGCAGCAGTAGCCCAGCCATTGCGTGGTTCACAACAACATTCACAAACATCAGACGACGCTGACACTGTCACTTTCCGGAATAGTGCTCTTGAGGTCTCCCAGTCTTCATCAAACACAACAACCAACAGCCGTTCAGTGTGCAGCCCTACGGTTCAGTTGTCTGTCTCGGAGATGCTTGAGCGCAAGAGGAAATTGCCAGCAAATGACCCCCGGGCCGTGGCACTAACAGCCAGCATAGCCAAGCTTCTGGCCTGCGAAATGCTGCCATATCGAGTGGTGGAGACAAACAGCTTCAAGGGCATGATGTCAGTGGCCATCCCACGTTACGTGGTTCCCAGCCGCTACCACTTTGCGCGCTCTGCAGTGCCTGAGTTGCATGAGCACGTGGTCAGCAAAATAACCCGAAGCTTGCCTGCAAGGTTCACCTCACCACTGACACCTGGACGAGTGCGTTCGGCCAGGGTCGATACATCTCCCTTACCGCGCACTGGGTGAACCTTGTGGAGCCTGGCAGCGATTCCTAACCTGCTACGGCGCGGGTGTTGCCCACGCCGCAAACAGCTAAACCGCCGTCCCTCCCACTGGATAACAACAGCAGCACCTACCTCTCTGACTCCTTCTCCTCCAACGCATCTCAAAGCTGTACCTCATCCGGAAACGCTAACCCAGCAGCAGTAGGATCGTGGAAGCAGTGCAGCACAGCTGTTGGCATGCGTCAGCAAGTGTTGCTGAAGCTGATCTGCCTTGGGGATAAGCAGCACACAGGGGAGGAAATTTGGAGGGGAATAAAGGAACAGACGGATTTGTGGCTGGCACCGCTGGACCTGAAACCGGGCATGGTTGTGTGTGATAATGGGAGTAATCTCATTCGCGCTTTAAGGTTGGCTAAGCTGACACACATCCCTTGCCTGGCACACGTGATGAACCTAGTAGTTCAGCGGTTCCTGAGGACATACCCAGGTGTGGCCGATCTTCTGTTGAAGGTGCGACGAGTGGCCAAACATTGTAGAAATTCCAGTACTGCTTCGGGGGCACTCGCCAAGATGCAGGAGCGCTTCAATCTCCCCCACCATCGCTTGCTGTGTGATGTCCCTACGCGCTGGAATTCTACGCTGCACATGCTAGCCCACTTTTGCGAGCAGAAGAGTGCAGTGGTCCAGTACATGACGGCACAGTACCGAGGCGCATCCGGACAGCTGCCAAGCTTCTGTGGATCCGATTGGGCCAACATGTTGGACCTCTGCCAAGTCCTCCCAAATTTTGAGCAATCCACGTTGCTTGTGAGCAGTGACAACTCTTCAGTCAGCATTACCATACCACTGCTGTGTTTACTGAAGAAGTCAATGTTGAAAATCAAGGAAACAGCTGTCATGATGCAACTGGGGGAATCTGAAGGAGAAAACGATCAGCGTGATGATACCAACATCAGGCCATCTGCTTTAGGAAACGCTGGCCCCAGCAGCTATAATGAAGAAGAGGAGGAGGAACAGCTGGAGTTGGAGCAGGAATTTCATGCCACCACTGACGAGGGCCAGAGCGGTGCACGTTGGACTTCCACAATTCAGCGCGAATAGTCAGCAGAAGCAGACCAGGAAGAAGGTGACGACTATGATGCATCACAACTATCACAACGCTCACAAGAGGATGATGAGGATTCTGGCAGGACTCTGGCACACATGGCTCAATTCATGCTAGACTGCATTGAACGCGACCCACGCATTGTGCGCATTCTGGACAACACCAATTACTGGGTTTATACCCTTCTGGACAGGGGAGGACTGGGACCTTTTGGCCTGGGGGGACAACACAAACTAGAGGCCCGTTTCACGGCATCCCCAGCCCAAAGCCATATCTTTCTTGTGTGCAAATCTTCAAATTGTGATGACTAACAGCCCCAGCCACACACACACACACACACACACACACACACTATGTACCTGATGCCTAACCCCATTTCTCCGCACAATCTACCTGTCTGTGTCTGATGCCTAACCTTAAAGGAGTTATCAGGCTTTTTTTTTTTTTTATGAAAATAAGTGCTACTTACCCAGGGCTCGTCCAGCCCCAAGCTCCCAGCATGTCTCTTGCTGCAGCTCTGCAGTCAGCTGTTCGCTGCCGCTGCCTCGCAGCCCCCGGCGATGACGTCAGGCCAACTGCGCCTGTGCGAGCGGCGCTGTCAATCACCGCCACATAGACCAGAGCGTACTGTGCAGACGCTGAACTACTGCGCCTGTGCAGTACACTCCGGTCCACGTGGCGGTGATTGACAGTGCTGCTCGCACAGGCGCAGTCCAGGCCGACATCCAGGTCGGACTGGTGCCATCGCCGGGGACTGGGAGGCAACGGCAGCGAATGGCTGACTGCAGAGCTGCGGCGAGGGACATGCTGGGAGCGTAGGGCTGGAGGAAGCCCCGGGTAAGTAGCACTTATTTCATTAAAAATGCCTGATAACTCCTTTAAACAACCCCCCACACACACACACACACACACACAAACCTACCTACCTGGTGATGCCTAACCCCACTCCTGCCCACCCACCATACAAACTACTTGTCTGACACCTACCCCCCCCCCCCTCCAACTACCTGTTTGACAGTGCCTAACTGCCTGCCTCCCCCCTCCCCTGCTGCCAATCACACCACAAGAAGAAAAAACGTTCCCCTCAGGCCAGGGTCAGAATGGGGATGATTATCACACAAAAAAAAACACAGAGGGCACTGGCCTGGGCAGAGAATTGAATTTGACAGCAGTAGCAGGCAGGCAGCAAAGTGTGAGTAACTCAGTGACAAGAAGGGAGAAGAAGTACAGAAACAAAATTTATAAAAAACACCTTCTCCTCTGGCAACCTGGACCCGACCTCCTCTATCCTCCTGTCTCCTCAGTCCTACACCTCCTCCTCCTCCACAGCAGCAAGCAGCTATAGGTGGCATCTCCGACTCTCAGCCCCCAGAGTGTCCGACTCCTCCAGCCAGGACAGCCAGCCTGCCACTCATAGCCGCAGCTCCAGGCCCCCAGCCCCCCCAGCACAGAAAGCTGAAGAGTGAGACAGCTCACTCCGATGACACCTCAGGCACAGCAGCACAGGGGAGGACTGTGTCCGACTCCTCCAGTCAGCCACTCGTAGCCACAGCTCCAGGCCCCCAGCCCCCCCAACACAGAAAGCTGAAGAGTGAGACAGCTCACTCCGATGACACCGCAGGCACAGCAGCACGTTGTGGGCGGCAATGGCTCCAGGCGGGGGGTGGAGTCAAGCAGGGTCAACCCACCGGGCCGGAGAGGATCTAAGCTATTTGTGTCCTTGTGCCGCTCACATCCACCACAGGCGCAGCCACGCACAAGGGCACACCACGGCCGGCCGCCTCAGCCCCTTCTCTGATTGGATACTTCAACTTGCCGGGAAATATCGCGCGAGGTTGCGATCCCCACTGCGAATCTTTCACCTGTGGTATGTCTGCGGCCGCTGCGTATAGCAGCGGCTGGCCCTAATTACTTAAGATTCGGGCAGCCCGGGGGGCAATTGCCCCCCGTCCCCCTGGGCCAGTCCTCCCCTGCTTCTGGATCCACGGTACAAACACAATGTTCCAAAACTGCTTGAAGAAAGAGTCAGACAGGTCAAAATGGAAGAATACCAGCAGGCCCTTGTGGAGACTTTAGAGAGGAGATTGACATCCTCCCCCTCCTCTAGCCAGTTGTACGCCGACAGACTGACTTCCGCAAACCCAGGATGACCAGGAGGGCAGCAAACAACAAAAAGCCGCAGCTAGTGCCCAAAAGGGAATGGTATCGGCAGTGTCCTTGGAGTGGGAAAACTTTCTGACACCCATGCAGCAGCCCACAGAACAGCAAGCGTGCAGATCCACCTCCAACACCGATCGCCTGGAGAAGATGGTCAAGGACTACATGTCAGATGGCGTAGCTGTGTTGAACAATCCATCTGCACCCTTCAACTATTGGGTATCGAAGCTAGACACCTGGCACGAACTGGCAATGTACGCAATAGAGGTGCTGGCTTGCCCGGCAGCCAGCGTTATGTCGGAACGCTGTTTCAGTGCTGCCAGAGGCATCGTCACAGATCGGCGTATCCGCCTCTCCACAGAAAATGCAGACCGTCTGACTCAAATTAAAATGAATCAATCCTAGATTGGAAACGACTACGCAACACTCCCGGACCCCAACCAAGTAACATGAACAATGAACATCTGTGATGGGTTAGCGTTTCCGGTCCCTGTTTATTGAACCTCTCATCTGTATTACATTTATGACTGCATGGCGACAAAAAGCAAATTGCTTTCCGCACGCTTATTGTCCGCATGCAAGGCCTGGGTTGTTGTGTCTCAAAGCGTGGCCTTCTCCTCCTGCGCCCCCCTCCTCCTGTTCCATCACGTGTGCTGCTGCTGGGTTAGCGTTACCAGTCCCTTTTCCTGGAACCTCTCATCTGTATTACATTTATGACTGCATGCCGACAAAAAACAAATTGCTATCCGCACGCTTCTTGTCCGCATGCAAGGCCTGGGTTGTTGTGTCTCAAAGCGTGGCCTTCTCCTCCTGCGCCGCCCTCCTCCTGTTCCATCACGAGTGCTGCTGCTGGGTTAGCGTTACCAGTCCCTTTTCCTGGAACCTCTCATCTGTATTACATTTATGACTGCATGCCGACAAAAAGCAAATTGCTATCCGCACGCTTCTTGTCCGCATGCAAGGCCTGGGTTGTTGTGTCTCAAAGCGTGGCTTTCTCCTTCTGCCCCGCCCTCCTCCTGTTCCATCACGTGTGCTGCTGCTGGGTTAGCGTTACCGGTCCATTTTCCTGGAACCTCTCATCTGTATTACATTTATGACTGCATGCCGACAAAAAGCAAATTGCTATCCACACGCTTCTTGTCCTCATGCAAGGCCTGGGTTGTTGTGTCTCAAAGCGTGGCCTTCTCCTCCTGCCCCGCCCTCCTCCTGTTCCATCACGTGTGCTGCTGCTGGGTTAGCGTTACCGATCCCTTTTCCTGGAACCTCTCATCTGTATTACATTTATGACTGCATGCCGACAAAAAGCAAATTGCTATCCGCACGCTTCTTGTCCGCATGCAAGGCTTGGGTTGTTGTGTCTCAAAGCGTGGCCTTCTCCTCCTGCGCCGCCCTCCTCCTGTTCCATCACGTGTGCTGCTGCTGGATTAGCGTTACCGGTCCCTTTTCCTGGAACCTCTCATCTGTATTACATTTAGGACTGCATGCCGACAAAAAGCAAATTGCTATCCGCACGCTTCTTGTCCGCATGCAAGGCCTGGGTTGTTGTGTCTCAAAGCGTGGCCTTCTCCTCCTGCGCCGCCCTCCTCCTGTTCCATCACGTGTGCTGCTGCTGGGTTAGCGTTACCGGTCCCTTTTTCCTGGAACCTCTCATCTGTATTACATTTATGACTGCATGCCGACAAAAAGCAAATTGCTATCCGCACGCTTCTTGTCCTCATGCAGGGCCTGGGTTGTTTTGTCTCAAAGCGTGGCCTTCTCCTCCTGCCCCGCCCTCCTCCTGTTCCATCACGTGTGCTGCTGCTGGGTTAGCGTTACCGGTCCCTTTTCCTGGAACCTCTCATCTGTATTACATTTATGACTGCATGCCGACAAAAAGCAAATTGCTATCCGCACGCTTCTTGTCCGCATGCAAGGCCTGGGTTGTTGTGTCTCAAAGCGTGGCCTTCTCCTCCTGCCCCGCCCTCCTCCTGTTCCATCACGTGTGCTGCTGCTGGGTTAGCGTTACCGGTCCCTTTTCCTGGAACCTCTCATCTGTATTACATTTATGACTGCATGCCGACAAAAAGCAAATTGCTATCCGCACGCTTCTTGTCCGCATGCAAGGCCTGGG
Organism: Hyperolius riggenbachi; assembly: GCF_040937935.1. Classification (NCBI taxonomy): domain Eukaryota; kingdom Metazoa; phylum Chordata; class Amphibia; order Anura; family Hyperoliidae; genus Hyperolius; species Hyperolius riggenbachi. The sequence continues at coordinate 11,848,961 of NC_090651.1, read as the reverse complement.
TTGTTGTGTCTCAAAGCGTGGCCTTCTCCTCCTGCGCCGCCCTCCTTCTGTTCCATCACGTGTGCTGCTGCTGGGTTAGCGTTACCGGTCCCTTTTCCTGGAACCTCTCATCTGTATTACATTTATGACTGCATGCCGACAAAAAGCAAATTGCTATCCGCACGCTTCTTGTCCGCATGCAAGGCCTGGGTTGTTGTGTCTCAAAGCGTGGCCTTCTCCTCCTGCCCCGCCCTCCTCCTGTTCCATCACGTGTGCTGCTGCTGGGTTAGCGTTACCGGTCCCTTTTCCTGGAACCTCTCATCTGTATTACATTTATGACTGCATGCCGACAAAAAGCAAATTGCTATCCGCACGCTTCTTGTCCACATGCAAGGCCTGGGTTGTTGTGTCTCAAAGCGTGGCCTTCTCCTCCTGCGCCGCCCTCCTCCTGTTCCATCACGTGTGCTGCTGCTGGGTTAGCGTTACCGGTCCCTTTTCCTGGAACCTCTCATCTGTATTACATTTATGACTGCATGCCGACAAAAAGCATGTTACCTGTGCAAAGAAAACACATTTCCCACATTTAAAAGACAGTTTTCCCTTTGAAACTTTAAAATCGATTTTCTCAAAAACTATAAGCTCTTTTTGCTCATTTTTTTTCCTCTTGTACCCACTCCCAAGGTGCACATACCCTGTAAATTTGGGGTATGTAGCATGTAAGGAGGCTTTACAAAGCACGAAAGTTCGGGTCCCCATTGACTTCCATTATGTTCGGAGTTCGGCTCGAACACCCGAACATCGCGGCCATGTTCGGCCTGTTCGGCCCGAACCCGAACATCTAGATGTTCGCCCAACACTACACAAGACAACCAACTAAACAACCAACTCACTTAAATACTGTGCATGCAAGCAAAACAAAAATCTGCATAGCATGTCCGCATTCAAAACCAACAGAAGATGTTCAAATGACTTGTACACACTTGGCCAACCTGTAAGATAGTTGTGCAGGTTGATCCACCAGATGGATTTGGCAAACCACCTGTAATGAGTTGGCTGTATTTCCTTGACTTTTCTAAAACACAGACATGTTTTATTTTTTTTAATACATGAATAAATTCTGTTTTTTTAAGAAGTCAATTCCACACCTAAAATTAATTTTATGAAAAACATTTCTACCGCCATATCCTGACTATCAGACTAGAATAATTAGCAAAGAGCTGCCACACTATTATAATAACATATATAATAAAAATAAAAAACATTTTAAAGTGGTCAGCATTTCTACTTTGCTCTAAAAGATTCCTCACAGCTTTAAACCTACTATCTGTAATGATCTGCGTTAGAACCAGGAGGACCTGGGAATTCACACTGAGCCAGATTACTTCTGTTTGTTATTGTGTTATTATTCTGTTATACCTCCGACTAGTTCCAGGGTGTCGAGACCACGGACCTCACACCCAGATTAGGGACTCTGTATTATCATTCTGTTATACTCCAGACTAGTTCCAGGGTGTCGAGACCATGGACCTGTCACCCAAGATTAGGGACTCTGTGTTACCATTCTGTTATACTCTAGACTAGTTCCAGGGTTGCCGAACCCTGCTCGCTTAGGATACCGAATCAGTCTTCTGTCTTTGTACCTTATCTGTCTGTGTGTTGCCGACCTGGCTTGCCTGACCTTGAGAGCTATCTCCCTCTTTAAGAGATAGTCTCCAGACCTGGTAGTGACTACCACCTTCAGGTGTCACTCACTCACAGGTTCCGCCTACCTTACCCTGGAACTCCACCCCTTTGGAGTTCTCAGGCTACTGGAAGGTCTCTGTTCCTCCCAGAAGGCAGTATTGCCTGTACTGCCAAAGACCACCTGCTCCTCGGGTGGTCTTACTCAAAGTTATTACTGTTGCATCAAACACTCACACTATAAAGGTGTCCAGAGGTTAGTTATACTTGGATTATCGGTGATTCTGCAGATCATCAATAATCAGGTATAATCTGTATTCTTGGTGAAACTGCAGATCACCAATAATCAGATTCTCTCTGTGTGCTGACACCGATCGTTACACTCTGCTGTCCGCACAGGCAGACAGCTGTTTGACCATTTTGTAAGTCTGAGTGCGGCAGGTTCCTGGAAAAGGGACCTGTCTCCACTCTGCAAGCTGCAGAGTTGCTGTTCTGGGGAGGAATTTGCATCCACTTGTTATGCAAATTGCTTAGCTGCTTTCTCTGATGGCTTGCAGTATAAAAACCATTTCTTCCCAGAATTCCTTGCTGGTCATGATGGTTTGTTCCTGCTAACTCTCCTGGAGTATCAGCCTTGCTATTGTTTGCTAAAGATTGTCTTAGAGTAATTCCTTGGGACTGCACTAGGCATCCCTTCTAGTGCAGTCAGGTTGTATTATTTGTATTCCCTTGTTCTATCTCTCTCTTGCGATGGTCTTGCCACCAGCGGCGGTCGACAGGAAATCGTTCTGTCTGTCTGGGAGTGTAGGTCAGAGCAGCGGTTGCTACTGGCTGCTCCATCTGTCTGTCTGTTTGGATCGCAGTCGCCCTAACGGTAGTGGCGGTGGTTCCTTCTGGATTTTGGATTTTTATTTAGCAGAACATCACTGAAATTATTAAACAAAGCACTTTGTCCTGCTATTCAGCTTCAAATCTGCATCCAAACTGGAGATAACAAAATCTTTGTTTACATTCCAATGTAGCTACATTGTGTGTAACTAGTAAAAAACACTCTCTGAAAAAGCTGTCTTTGCTTCAGGCACACACACAGCTCAGGAACCACCCATTAGAAGATTTTAATATCTAATAAAAAGCCGTTAGAATAAAATGCAATGGCAATGTTCAGGGCAAGAAAAACTACACTTTGGAAACCTGTAATTTGTAGACAGACAATATTACCTGTGCACAAAAGCAAATATGATAACTGTATGAATACTGTATGAATAATACAAAGTATAAAAACACATTTTTATTGAATTTTATGTCAGATTTCAGACCACTTTAAAATCAGTGGTCATCTTTAAAGAGATGTTAAGATTTTTATTTTTATTTTTATTTTCATTCATGGCTGGGCAAGTAATAAAAAAAAATTCTGTGAAAAAAAAACATTTCAAATCTGTTGAAAAATTATGTGTAGTGTAGAAAATTATTTTTTTTTACATCCACCTACTAGATTGGATAGATTTTTGTTACCAGGAAAATTTACTGTGCAGTAAAAATCCATAAAAGTGATTATTTCTAAAAATACTAAAAACACATTTTCAATAGTAAATAGCTGTGCTTTTTTAATATAATTATATTTTGAAAATGCAACTGAAATTCAAGATTTTCTTTATATATTTTTACATGCAGTAGTTTGTGGCCCACCTCTTTAGATGTCAGTTACTAAACAGCCTACATATCATTATGTGTTATTTTTTCTTGACGTATACAGAATTATTACAAACATACAATATTCATTAAGTAATATACGCACTTAAATGGGAAAATATATGTAACATAAAATAAATGGTAAAAAAACATTAGTATTAAACTGCACACATACACCAATATTTATTTAATTTTGACAGAGAAGCTAAAATAACATCTTTTTCCATTCTTGGCACTTAATATGACAATATTATATTTTGGATAAAAAAAAATTGGTAATCAGCTGTTAAAATGTTTAATCTTACCTGATATAGGAAAATAATAATAATTTAATATTGAAGAAAATGTCAATGTTTGTGTGGTAGACACACAAATTATTATCCTTCTCCAGGCTTATTTATATACTAAATTTTCATCTCTGCGGTGGTGAGTTCCCTAATTCCCAATTATGTAAGAAGAATATAATTGGCCCCAGAGATGACTGCTGAATTAGCATTTAATCATTTTATTGATGCCAAAGTTCAAGTGCGTTAAAATAAAGATACTTCAATCTAAAAGAAAAACATCACAATAATCTTTAGTATTGCAAATGGCACTAGAGTGTCTAAATTTAAGCATTTTAAATACATTTCAGTTGAATTTTAAAAATAAAACCATACACATTTTTCATATGGTAAATATGTTTTTTTTATTCACTGATATATCTTTGAGTCCAAAAGTTTATTGTGGAGGGCAGATCTTTACTGCACAGCTCTAAGATGTTTACCTTGATATGAATCTTAACTTAACCTACCTGGCGGTCTATTAAAACCGCCAGGGAGCAGCGCAGCACTTTAATTTTTTTTTAAAGTATTTTAATCATGTAGCTAGCCTAGCGCTAGCTACATGATATCCACTGTGCAGTGGCATCCCCCCTCCCCTTCCTATCGCCTCCGGCGATCAGAGCAAACAGGAAATCCCGTTCAGAAAGGGATTTCCTGTTTGGCTTGATGACGTCATCCACGTCATGGCGCACAAGGGAGTCCCGATCCACCCCTTAGCGCTGCCTGGCGCTGATAGGCCAGGCTGCGCAAGGGGTCTGGGGGGGCGGCATGGCGGCTAGCGGCGAATCGATGCGGAGAGGTGGCGATCGGTATGTACACGCAGCTAGCAAAGTGCTAGCTGCATGTAATAAAAAAAATTATGCAAATCGGCCCATCAGGGGGCCTGAGAAATCCTCCGCTGCGGCTTGGCCCGAGCTCCGGCTTACTGCCAGGGAGGTTAAAGGAGTCATCAGCTGTTTCAAGGCCTCCCGCCTCCCCGATCTACTTACTCATGGCTTCCTCCAGCTCCTACCCAGTGACATGTCTCACGGTGCAGCTCTGCTCGCAGCCCGTGGCCCGGTGTCCCCGCTGGTACTGAGGCCGACCTTGGGTGGGCCTCATACTGTGTCTGCGCAAGCACCGCTGTCAATCATGGCCATGTTGTTGCGTTGTGGGACATGTCACCGGGAAGGAGCTAGAAGAAGCCACGGATAAGTAGATCGGGGTGGGGGGTAGGCTTAAAATGGCTTATGACTCCTTTAAGCTAAGTACCCAAAGAAAGATGGATCGTGAAACTCCGCTGACGCACAATCGTTTTACAATCTATTTTTTAACAGCGGAAGAAGCGTGATGCAAATGAAGGGATGTAAAAATGATCGTTCAAACAAAGACATTTTTCCGTTAAAGTCCATTGATTTTTTTTTAGAACTCTGAACAATCATTTCCAATGTGGTCCGTCATGGAGGTCTTTCCAAATGAACAATTGTTGCAGTTTGGAGACCATCTGTAGCCATCAATAAACACATTTTCATTAAACAACAGGTACATGATATCACCTGGTGTGAACAATTTTCCTGCAAAATAACAGACAAAATCTTTCTGTGGGTATGGACCTTAACCCATTCAGGTTCCGTGGTTTTCACGTGAGAAATGTTCACCTCCCATTCATTAGCCTATAACTTTATCACTACTTATCACAATGAACTGATCTATATCTTGTTTTTTCCGCCACCAATTAGGCTTTCTTTGGGGAGTACATTTTGCTAAGAGCCACTTTACTGTAAATGCATTTTAACAGGAAGAATAAGAAAAAAATGGAAAAATTCATTATTTCTTAGTTTTCAGCCATTATAGTTTTAAAATAATACATGCCTCCATAATTAAAACTCACGTATTGTATTTGCCCATATGTCCCGGTTATTACACCGTTAAAATTATGTCCCTATCACAATGTATGGCGACAATATTTTATTTGGAAATAAAGGTGCATTTTTTCCATTTTGCATCTATCACTATTAACAAGTTTAAAATAAAAAAAATATAGAAATATTTCATCTTTACATTGATATTTAAAAAGTTTAGACCCTTAGGTAAATATTTACATGTTTTTTATTGTAATGGTTTTTTTTTTATAGTAAACATTTTATTTGGGTAGTTTTGGGAGGGTGGGAGGTAAACAATAGATTTATAATGTAAATGTGTGTTCATTTTAATTTATTTTTAATTTCAGTTGTAGTATTACTTTTTGGCCACAAGATGGCGGCCATGAGTTTGTTTACATGACGTCACTCTAAGCGTAACACGCTTAGAGTGACGCATCGGGGAGGGAACGGCCAGAAAAGGCGCAGCTTCCGAGAGAAGCTGTCGCTTTTTCAGCGGGGGAGAGGAATCAGTGATCGGGCACCATAGCCCGATACATTGATTCCCTGGCTACCGAATCCGCGGCCGGGAGTGCGCGTGCACGCGCGCGATCGGCCGCAGGAGCGCGTGGTAGCGCGCATGGTTCCTGGACGTAGTTTCTACTTCCAGGAACCATAATAGGTTAAAGTGAACCTCCGGACTAAAAATCTACTCAGCAGAACTGAAAAGGCTTGGTGTTTCTTTAACAGTTTCACAGCATCAGAACTTTGTTTTTCTTACCAAAGCATCATTTTTAGCTGCATTTTTAGCTAAGCTCCACCCATCAAAGAAAACTGCCCGGGCGTTTTTCCCTGATGCTGTGCAAAGCATGATGGGATTTCCTATCTTGTTATTCAAGTTGCCTAGCAACTGGGAGATGCGATCAGCACACAGGACAGTTGAAACTGTGTCTCATGCTCCCTGTCACCTCCTTGCAATCAAAAAGATGGCTGCCCTCATAAAATCAAACATTTCCCTGCTCTTTTAAAACAGGGTGGGTAAGAGATTATATTACCTATCTATTTTAATGAACATAACTAATGTAACTTAATGGCAGTATGTTTGTTTAGGCTGGAGTTCCTCTTTAATGCTAAGCCTGACTGGAATTGTTCATTACACTGTTGTCATTTTTGGTTGGAACTTGTTACCGTCCAGCACCAGTGATAAATTCACACCATGGCCCTTATGCAAATAGCTTTTACTCCTGAGATAATTTTCATTTTCTCTTTAAAATAACTTTTACTCATTTTACAATTAAAAAAGTACCTAAAAGTTGGTGAAATAAAAAAAAAATATTTTGAGTATTTCCTTGCATGCTGGTGGTTTAAAAGGCATTTTATCACAAGGGACCGTATGCAATTCACTTTTTCTCCTTAGTTTTCTCCTAGGTGAAATTTTCACAACTTGTCAAAAAAATACCATTTAACCTGCTGGGCGGTCTGGACGAGCTCAGCTCGTCCAGTACCGCCGGAGCCTGCCGCTCAGGCCCTGCTGGGCCGATTTGGCTCAAATAAAAAGCAGCACACGCAGCCGGCACTTTGCCAGCCGCGTGTGCTGCCTGATCGCCGCCGCTCTGCGGCGATCCGCCGCGAGCAGCGGCGAAAGAGGGTCCCCCCAGCCGCCTGAGCCCAGCGTAGCCGGAACAAAAAGTTCCGGCCAGCGCTAAGGGCTGGATCGGAGGCGGCTGACGTCAGGACGTCGGCTGACGTCGATGACGTCACTCCGCTCGTCGCTATGGCGACGATGTAAGCAAAACAAGGAAGGCCGCTCATTGCGGCCTTCCTTGTTTATTCTGGGCGCCGGAGGCGATCGGAAGAACGCCTCCGGAGCGCCCTCTAGTGGGCTTTCATGCAGCCAACTTTCAGTTGGCTGCATGAAATAGTTTTTTTTTTATTAAAAAAAAACCCTCCCGCAGCCTGCCTGGCGATCTTAATAGAACGCCAGGCAGGTTAAACCCCCTGCAAGCAAGAAAATACATCAAATCAATTTGATACCTGATAGTACTTGTTAATAATACTTTTGGTGCTTTTTTAATTGCGAAATATTGGAAAGTTATTTTAAAGAGAAGATGAAAAATTATCACTTTTGAGAAAACTTTGGAGAAAAATTGCATTATGGGCCCTTGGTCGATATGCATTTACATTTTTCTCCTGAGTTTTCTCCTAGGAGATCATTTTTCCTGTATAAAATAGCTTTTCAGCACTTTTCAATTGAAAAGTACCAAAATGTAAGTGAAAATGTACTATAAAAACTATTTTGATTATTTGTAATGAACAGTGGTATCTCTGCTAAACCAGAGTGAGCTCACTCAGGACTGTCTGTGATACAAAATGAGTAGTAGTTCAAATAGCACCATAGTCAGTATTTTAATCAGAATGAGATCACTTGTTTTAGTGCACAGTAACTCAGTAGTACTCCTATAGGATAGCCCTTGGCTGTAGGGACTATCACTAGTATAAGAGAGGTCGTACAGGCAGAGTCGGTAACAGGTCGGTCAGGTCGCGGTACAGAATCGTGAGACAAATACAATGTGAGAAACAGGCCGAGTTTGGCAACAATCAGATGGGCGAAAGTACAGAATCAAAAGGCTAAGGCAGAGTCGAGGTGGGGCCGAGGTCGGCAGCACACAGACAGGCAGAGTACAGAATCGAGAGGCAGAAGGATGGTCAGAAGTTCAGGCAAGGTTCATACTGTAACGATTGGTGTCAGCACACAGAGTGTATCTGATTATTGGTGATCTGCAGTATCACCAACAATACAGATGCTATACCCGATTATGTGTGATCTGCAGAATCACCAATAATACCAGTATAGCTTGACACAGGACACCTAATGTGGTAAAGTGTTTGGTGCAACAGTAAGAAAGGTTATCTCCCGAGGAGCGGGAGATACAGACTCTACTGCAGCCAGTAGACCCCTGAGGTGCAGAAGGCCACTGGCTGTACTCAAGCTGACTTCCTCAAGCAGAGGATAGAAGGACTGTACTGCAGCCAAGGATTCCCTGATAGATTGGGAATCAGACTGTTCTGCAGCCAAGGATTCCCTGATGGATTGGGAATCAGACTGTACTGCAGCCAGTGGACTCCTATAGGGTAGAGCCCCCTGACTGAACTGCAAGGAGGACTTCCTGAGGAGCAGGCAGCCCTTGCAGCTAATTGACACCTGGAGGGTTAGTGTCACTTGTAGTACAGTAAGACTGACCATTTAAGGGATGAGTGACAGCCAGAAGGGTCAGACAGGCCAGGTCGGCAACATATGAGTAGGTAAGGTACAGAGACAGGAGGCTGATTCGGTAACCAGGGACAGGCAAGGTTGTCAACTGGTAGACAGATGGGCGGAGGTACCGAATCAGAGAGCAAGAGAGAGGTCAACAGAGCCAGAGGTCATAACAGATATCAAATACACACAGTCCTAGTCTAAGGTGTGAGGTCCTTGGTCTCGACACCCGGGAACTAATCTAAAGAATAACACAGTATCCTATACTAGGGTGTGAGGCCTCAACACCCGGGAACTGGTCTAAAGTATAACACAGCAATGACACAGCAATCCTATACTTGAGTGTGAGGTCCTTGGTCTCAACACCCTGGAACTGGTCTAAAGTATAACACAGTAATGACACAGTAAACTATAAGAGCAGAATCTGGCTAAGTGTGAATTCCCAGTTCCAACTGGTTCTAACACACTGTAGGATCTGACTGAGGTCTGAGTGCTCACACGTGAGTATTGGCAACGGCAGACATCCTGCAACTGCTAAACAAGTACTATATATACTTACGGCGCTCCGCAGCGCCGCCCCATTGCTGCGCGGAAACCGCCGGCCTGAACGTGGAGACAGCCGCCCTGCCGCTTGACCACGCAGCGGCATCTCCGCTATTCATTACACATACACAATAAGGCATACAATGATAATAATATGAATATTACAATTATGAACTATCAATAATAATAACTCTAGCTATGTGTGAATCCCCGGGGTCCTGCTGGATCAAACACACTGGGAACTAACTAAGGTCTGAGAGCTTAACCGCAAAGTTTCAGCAACAGCAGACAATTATCCACTGACAGCCCGGGTCTTAAATACCAAGGGTAATACCCGTGGCTCCGCCCACTCGCCTCAGCCAATCAGAGGCGAGAATCAGACAAGAGTTGTCAGCTGACTCGCCTCCTCAATGCATAAAGGTCCTGTCTCCGGGTACTCTTGTGCGCTCTTCTGTCCTGATGTACACTGGAGAGACCTGACCTGCTGGGAAGAGATGACGAGGAGGCAGCGGCGGAATCCGCCATGACGTCAGACGCGGGAGTGGCGGTCGCGCCGCTCTCCGCTGCAGAGGTAACTTTTACATTACTGACTTAATTTTTTTTGTTTGTAAGTGGTGTGAAAAGCATTTTATAGACAAGGGCCCATATGAAGTTACCTTTTTCTATTGTTAATTCCTTGGAGAAAATTTACATCTTCTATTTAAAATACATTTTCAGCATCTTACAATTGAAAGAGTACCCAAAAGTTGGTAAAAATTTTTATTTTTCACAAGTTGTGTAAATATCACCTAAGAGAAAACTCAAGAGAAAAAAATAATTGCATGTGGGTCCTAATTTCTTACCAGCTTGGATGTTCACACAGCTTTAGCAGATTCCTGTAGACCATGGATGCTCGAGTCAGTTAAGGCTTTATTGACTTAAAGTGAACCTCCAGACTAAAAACTGACTCAGCAGCACTGAAAAGGCCGGGTGTTTCTTTAACAGTTTCATAGCATCAGAACTTTGTTTCTCTTATACAAGCCTCATTTTTAGCTGCACAGAAGAAAACTGCCCGGGCATTTTTCCCCTGATGCTGTGCAAAGCATGATGGGATTTTTGATGTTGTTGTTCTCGTTCTGCTGTTTTGGTGCAATTTTTTTTTTTTTTACATTTTGAATTTGACATTTGAAGCCTAGTGTGTGCAGCTGGGAGGGGTTATCAGGACACAGGACAGTTGGTACTGTGTTTCCTGCTCCCTGTCACCTCCTTTCAACCAAAAAGATGGCTGCCCCCATGACAAAGATGGCAGCCCCCATGAATCACAAACATTTGCCTGTTCTTTTAAAACAGGGTGGGTAAAAGATTATATTACCTATCTATTCTAATTAACATAACTAATGTAACTTAATAACAGTATGTTTGTTTAGGCTGAAGTTCCCCTTTAAAGGAACTCTGAATAGGATGACAGATCTTGATGTAGCGGCTTGGCAATCATAATAAGCTGTGCTAAGCTGGGCATCAGGAAGATACCATCTGAAGTAAGCTAAACTAGGTTACACATAAACAACAGGAACAGAAGTAAAAGATAAAGGAAAGGAAAGTACAAAACTCAGAATCCATCCTATGTATAGAAAGATCTCCAGCTTAAAGGGGAACTTCAGCCTAAACAAACATACTGTTATTAAGTTACATTAGTTAAGTTAATTAGAATAGATAGGTAATATAATATTTTACCCACCCTGTTTAAAAAAAAAACAGGCAAAGGTTTGTGATTTATGGGGGCTATCTTTGTCATGGGGGCAGCCATCTTTTTGGTTGAAAGGAGGTGACAGGGAGCATGAGACACAGTACCAACTGTCCTGTGTCCTAATTACCCCTCCCAGCTGCACACACTAGGCTTAAAATGTCAAATTCAAAATGTAAAAAAAAATTGCACCAAAACAGCAGAACGAGAACAACATTAGAAATCCCATCATGCTTTGCACAGCATAAGGGGAAAAATGCCCGGGCAGTTTTCTTCTGTGCAGCTAAAAGTGAGGCTTGTATAAGAGAAACAAAGTTCTGATGCTGTGAAACTGTTAAAGAAACAGCAGGCCTTTTCAGTGCTGCTGAGTCAATTTTTAGTCTGGAGGTTCACTTTAAAGAGAAACCGTGACCAAGAATTGAACTTCATCCCAATCAGTAGCTGATACCACCTTTTACATGAGAAATCTGTTCCTTTTCACAAACAGACCATCAGGGGGCGCTGTATGACTGATATTGTGGTGAAACCCCTCCCACGAGAAACTGAGGACCACGGTACTCTTGGCAGTTTCCTGTCTGTGAACCTTGTTGCATTGTGGGAAATAGCTGTTTACAGCTGTTTCCAACTGCCAAAAAAGCAAGCAGCAGCTACATCACCTACCAGCAGTAAAAATGTCACCTGGTGATAAATGTCAGAATGTAAATCAGGGAGAGGAAAGATTTTACAATGAGCAAACACTGACTAAATCATTTATACATAATTATTGTAAAAATGAAGCACTTTTTTATTACATTATTTTCACTGGAGTTCCTCTTTAACAAGTGTTAATTAGTCACATCCCACTGTAGGTGGGCTGTGGGTGAATTATAGGAGCTTTCTATTGGCTCCCACTATTCTATGATTGATAACCTATACACTGCGCAGGTCCTGAACTCCAGACTAAACTTAGAGAAGTTCCAGTCCCCTCTTTCCAGCTATTTCATAGAAATTGTTGTCTGTAAAAGTCAAGGAATGTGTTCTGGAGTCTCTCGGACTGTATAGCTTGCTAGATTAGAACTGACCTTGCTTCTCTACTAAGCAAGATGTCCACTAAATCTTCTATATCTACTAGAATATACTTCTTAAAGGGAAAGTTCAGGGTGGATGCAAAAAAAATAAAAATGCAAATGCACTTACCTGGGGCTTCCTCCAGCCCATGGCAGGCAGGACGTGCCCTCGGCGCCGCTGCGCAGGCTCCCGGTCTCCTCCGGTGGCCGACCTGACCTGGCCAGGCCGGCTGCCAGGTTGGGCTCTTCTGCGCTCCAAAATGCGCCTCACTGGGGCGCGCTGACATCATCTGACGTCCTCCGGGCTGTACTGCGCAGGCGCAGTAGTTCTGCATATAGTCTTCTGCTGAATGAAACATTGGTTCTTAAATGAATATGGGTCTTACATTGCAAGAACTTCACATATTCTTACAACTCTCAGCATTAACCAGTGACATTTTGCAACATCCCATGGACATTAATTTGCCTGCAGTTTTTCGGTTTACCTGCTGGTGGCTCCCTGTATCTGAGCGGCAGTATTTTCAGTATTCACCAGCCCTCATGCAACTCATCCTGGACAATTATTCATTATGATATCACCTGCTGTATTTGCATTTAAGGACTCCACCCACCTCAGAACCTTGCCAGAACCTCAGTTCAGGTTGGCTGTCCTGATTGCTATGTCCCGTGCACCCTGCTCTGAATAAGCTCTGTTCTGACTTCTTGGCTAAAGTTCCTTGCTTGATTCTTACTGAATTTGCCTTGCCTTGTCTGCTGTTCCGCCTTGTCAGCATCTGTTTTTGTATATTTTGTATAGTTAGTTAGCCAGGATAGCTATGTCTTATGTGGGTTTCACTGTGGGGATTTGCCTTTGCTCATTTGTATATATTTGCACTAACTGACAATAATTATTTTCTTTAGGGTCCTAACACACCAGAGAGTGTTTTTAATTTTTTTATTTTTTTTTATTTTTTATGTTTCTATTCATTTACATCAACATTGCTGCAAAATGCAATTTTTCTAGCAATTATAGCTATTTTGCAACAATTTTACCCAAAAGGCTTATACTTTCCTCACTGTCCTCCTCCTCCTCCTTGCTCAGCTGTTCAGCCTGCTACATCAGCTAAGTCGCTCTATATTACACATGTGCCGGCCTGGCATTTCTTTGCATGTCCTTGAGTGACCGGGAGTGTTCTCCCCATGTGTGGCTACAAGGCTTGACACATGCACATAGCGCTCCCTGCCCAGGGCCGGCGCTACCATAGAGGCAAAGGGGGCAATTGTCCCAGGGCCCCACCAGGGACGGAACTAGACCAAGTTGCCCCAAGTTGCACCTGGGGCAAGGTCAGGTTTTGGCGCCTATACTGCCATTCCCCATCCAAATTTTGCCGCCTTTTTAAGAATTACACAAACTGTGCCTGGGGCAAGAGACCCGCTTCCCCCCCCCCCCCTAGATCCGTCCCTGGGCCCCACAGCATATAAAGGCCCCCAAGGCATCTCCATCCCATCTTAACTGTTGCTCCCTGGGGCCTCTGCAGGGTCTTTGGCAGAGCAGCGTCTCACCTGTGCTGGAGGGCAGGTGAGACCCTACACTGCCAAAGGCTCTGCAGGAGCCCCAGGGAGCACAGTTAAGTTGGGTGGTGATTTGGAAGGAGGGTCAACAACCAGCTCAGGTGCCCAGGAGGGAAACTTGTTGCAAAAAAGGGACCCTAGCGGCGATTTTGGTCGGGGGATGTCTATTGAGGGGTCCCCGGATTTATTCTGCCCCAGGGTCCCACTGTTACTAGAACCGGCCGTGTCTCTGCCTTGGGATCACGATCAAGGATGCACATGCGCTGGCCCGGCACATGCACAGTACTGCCAACCTAGGCAACTTGACTACTGTGGCGGGCCGTACAACTGAGCGAAGAGGGGGATCGGGAAGACAGCGAAGGTAATACAAGCCTAAGGGGGAGGGAAGCCCCAGGTTAGTAAATAAGCACTCTCTTATTTCTCTCCGGAATCCTTTCAGAGAGCTAAAATAAAACGTAGAAAAACAAAATGTCGAAGTATACATTTTGGTATACAGCATATGAGTTTATGTGTTGCCAACATAAGTATTTCCATAGATCTAGAAACATATGATCTTCACTTGTGAGCCCTTGTTAAAGAAAACCTGAACTGAATATTAAAAGTCAAAATAAACATACACAAGTTATACTTACCTCCCGTGTAGTCTACTCCTCAATCCCTTTCTCCTCTCCCGCGTCCTGTTTGTACACGTCCTCCATTTGGAAAATGGCCATAACCACATAACAGCTTTCTGGTCAGCACACTGTTAAACTGTAACATTGCCCACTTGAGCCATAGGGAAACATGGACATTACCTGGCACATCAGTTGTCTGCTCAGCTATAACTGACAGCAACTGATAGATTTCAGTTCTGACAAAATGTTGTCAGAACTGGAAGGGATCATTGTCAGAAGAAAATGGTGAGCTTCTGAGAGGAACTGAGGGCAAGGTTAACTATTTAATGTTCATTTGAAGTTACTTCATGTGTTTATTTTAAATAATTTTACTCAGTTCAGGTTCCCTTTAAAGCGGTATAAAATTCTGACATAATATTCAATAAAAGCATGTTTTCCTACTTTTTATATGCCATACGGTTATCATATTTGCTTTTGTGCATAAGTATTATTATTAATTTAGAAATTACACGTTCCCAAAAGTACAGTTTTTTGCTTTGTGAGCTGACTTTGCATTTTATTCATAACTGGTTTTATACATTATGTATTGAAGGCAGAAATGCTTTGAGTGTCTGTCTGTGTCCAGGAGCTTCTGCACAGTCACAGAATGTGTCACATTCCTCACTTGATACAATGAAGTAAACACAAGATAACATTATCTCCACTTCAGATGTGTCCAGCTTTCTCTGCACTGAACTTTCAAGTCCTGTGTGTAACCCTTTGAATGCTGTTCTCGTAAAAAAAAAATGCTGGTTGTATATAATGCTGGTAATGTATATATAAATGCAAAGAAGAAATGCTGGGTTTCATTCCGCTTTAAGTGACTAGCTGACAGCCACTGCATGGGCATTGTTTTTCCGATTGATTTTGGAAGAGTACTATTTGTGATAACGGCATGACCCTCGAGATCAGGTAACTGAATATATCTATGCCAGGTAATTAGGACACCAGCAGCAACAGGAACAAACTAATTAACATGGTCTACGTTCTCTGTAAGAAAACGTTCTGCAAATTTCACTTAAAGCTCAACTCTAGGCAGAGAGCTACAAAATATGGATGAAGTTCCATGAGAGATGTGTCACCTGCCGAAAGGTTGTGTTTTAAAGTGTACCCAAGGTGAACCTTGGGTTAAAAACCACATACGGCAGAGTCCCTAATATCCAGCACCACCGGGGACTGCCGGATACAGGTTGCTTGAGCAACCGGCCTATATATTTTATTTATTATTTATTTATTGTATTTAGAAAGCGCCAACACCTTACGCAGCGCTGGACATTAGTTTAGATTACAGACAATATTTAGGGGTGACATACAGCAATATGACAATACAGGAATACAAGAAAGACCAGATCACACAGCACAGTATGAGTACAAGGTAATGCTTAGTCAGTCACTGGAGGGGAGCATCGAGATTAGGCAAGTCGAGTTCACTCAGATCCATAGGATGATGATGGAGGTGCATGAACAGGTAGGAGATATAAGGAGGAGGACCCTGCCTAAAGGCTTACAATCTAGAGGGAGAGGTGGGGATACGAAAGGTAGGGGACCAGAGTTCAGCTCCAGGTTTAGAGCACTAGTGAGGGTGGGTAGGCCAGAGTGAAAAAATGAGTTTTGAGGGCCTTCTTGGAGATGTTGAAGAAGGGGGAAACCCTAATAGGGAGAGGTAGGGAGTTCCATAGTGTTGGAGCAGCTCTTGAGAAGTCCTGGAGGCGTGCATGGGATTGGGTGATGTGGGGTGCAGTCAGGCAAAGTTCATTAGAGGAGCTGAGTGAGCAGCTAAGTGTATACAGCACAAACTTCCCCCCCAACACCCCCCCCCACCCAAAAAAAAACACTGAGCCTCCAGCCATATGTAGCAGCCTTTCCGCATCATCTAGCATGCTGCTAACGACTTCCTGGCTTCCACGTGCACGGAAGCCGGCTTGTCAGCTGACCCACATTGGGTCATCTGACACGCAGACTTGCATGCACGGACACTGGAAGCCACTAGGAGCCCACTAAGTGATGCAGGAAGACTGCTACATGTCACTGGAAGCTCGGTAAGTACTTAAATAGCCTCAAAACCTGCTGCATGCAAAGTCCCCGACATCCCTGTGGCATGCCGGTTAGTTGAGACTTCCAGTTGCCTGAGTTCCGGATAACAGGGAATTTGCTGTACTTACCTAGAAAGAGGGAATCCTCTGAGTCCTGTAGGGGCTTCCGCACACTGTCCTCCCATCCTCCGTTGCCATTCTTGGATTGTCGAATTGAAGATTGGCGCCACGCACCTCTTCAGGAACGAGCGTGATTGTACTGCACCTGTGTGAGTACCGCCGTGCCTATGCAGTGAGCCGGACCTGCTTGTGCATGCAGCCACAGTCATGCTCGTGCATGAAGAGGTGTGGGGCCCGGATCTTCCAGAGAGTCCCAACGAGCAGTGAGCAGGACACGGGAACGCTCCACAGGATCCAGAGATTTCTCTCTTCTTCAGTCAGTAGGTGTTTTCTTAAAACCTCTTTTTAAAGCATACCAGAGCTGAAAAATATTGTAAAAATGGGGGAGCAGGCATGTATAGGAATCAGTCCTTATGCCCCCATTCTTCTCCATCCCCCTCCATTGTCATCTATATTTTTATTTAGTATTTATATAGTGGTGACATCTTGCACAGCGCTGTACAGAGTATATTGTCTTGTCACGTAACTGTCCCTCAGTGGAGCTCACAGTCTAATCCCTACCATAGTCTTATGTCTATGTATGTATCGTGTAGTGTATGATTCGTAGTCTAGGGTCCATTTAAAGCGTAAAATAACCCAGAATTTCTTCTTTGCTCTAAAAGATTATTTACAGCATATAATATACTTACACACTGTTTTTTTTTTTTTTTTTTTCTTTTGGTAAAACAGCATTCAAAGGGTTACATCACAGGGCTGACTCTTTCTTCTGCAGGGAGAACCAGCATCAGAACTGGTGTTAAGCTCATCTTGTGTAGACATTCTTTACGTGATACATTTATGTAAACATTCTTTGGCTGTGTAGGACTTCAGCTGATGAGTCCTGGGGTGAAACACAGGTCAGAAATCACTGCTGGCAGCATTCAGAACAGAATTACAACAGTTATGAATAAAATGCACCAGCAGCTTTAAAAATAAATTAACTGGACTTTGGGAAGTTATAATGTCTAAATGAATAATAATACTTGTGCACAAAAGCAGATATGATAATTGTATGGGTTATAAAAAATAGGAAAACACATTTTTGTTGAAAATTTTGTCAGAGTTTTAAACCGCTTTAAGGGGAAGCCAACTAACTTATATGTATGTTTTCAGGATGTGGGAGGAAATCCCAGTGCCCAGAGGAAACCCACACACGCGGGGAGCACATACAAACTCCATGCAGATAGTACCCTGGCTGAGATACAAACCAGGGACTCAGCACTGCAAGATGAGAGCACTAATCACTACACCACCGTGCTGCCGAACTTAAATGCTGCCTCGGCCAGGTCAGCCAGTAGTGTGAAGGCACCGGCACTGGCACCAGCAGCGCGCGTCTTTGACCTGGCTAAGCCGGAAGAGGCTCTGGGGGGGCAGAAGGTAAGAATCGAGGGGAATGGAGGAGAACAGGGGGAGCGGTGGGCATAAGGACTGCTTCCTATACATGCCTGCTTCCCCAATATTTACAGTTAGAGATGTTGCAAACATCAAATTTTGGGTTCGCAAACGTCGAATCTGAACTTCCGGAAAAAGTTCGGATTCACGTGAACTGGGCGAGCCTCCATAGAGTTCAATGGGCAGACAAATATCACAAACTACAAAGACTGTTTCTGGCCACAAAAGTGATGGAAAACTAGTTTCAAAGGGCTTGATTCACAAAGCGGTGCAAACTGTTTAGCATGGATGTGCTAAACAGTTAACACGTTATGTGCATTTCGCGGACTTTTGCGCGCGCAATTTGCCACGATTCACGCGATCGCTGACTTTTGCGCGCGCAATTTGCCAATTGCGTGTGCAAAAGTCTGCAATCCTGCAACTCGCGGCAAATTGCGCACGCAAAAGTCCGCGAAATGCACTTTACGTGCTAACTGTTTAGCACACCCATGCTAAACAGTTTGCACCACTTTGTGAATCAAGCCCAAAGGCTCTAACACCTGGACAGGGGCTGATGTAGAGTTGACGCAGAGTCTGATTTTTATACCTAAAGGGCAGAAATCACAGTTATTCCCACATTTGAGGAAAAGAGCTGCTTTAAAATGTCCAGAGAGTGTTAATTTAAGGGTTATGCTCTCCTCACACGCTTCACACAGACCAAATTCTGACAGACCAAAGTCGGAGTTTAACGCACCGCAAAGAGTTGTTAATAGTGAGACTCTCAGGACTGAAACGTTAGTCCTCTTGGCTGCAGTCTTTGTGTAGTGGTCGCCGTGCTAATGTGTGCACATTGGCGAGAGTGCAGGCCATGGCGGTTTTCCAGCCCCTATGGTCGGGCTGAGGTAGCTCAATGACATTAAAGTGACCCAGAAAACAGTGGTTCTGCAGTGTGGGCCCAGTGTTAGTCTAGTAGGCTGTATTGAATGATCACCTGAGGTGACAAAAGGTTTTGCCAAAACGTATCCATCCTATCGATCGAATTTTGTCTGTCCACAATGGAGTGAAGTCTTGGAGTCCTGGGCTGGACACTGTTGGCGGTGACGGAGAAGTCAGTCAGACAGTCGGTCGGTCGGTCGGTCGGTCGGTCGTGCGGTGTGCAGAGATGCTGGGTGGGGACTGACTTAAAAGTCTTCAGGCAGGCAGTAGCCCAACGGAATCCATGACTCATTCATTTTTATAAAGGTGAGGTAATCCACACTTTTCTGACCTAATCGACTGCGCTTCTCAGTGACAATCCCTCCTGCTGTGCTGAAGTCTTCTCTGACAGGACGTTTGAGGCGGGGCAAGAGAGAAGTTTGATGGCAAATTTGAGCGCTCAGGCTACAGGTCAATCCTACGCACCCAATAGTCCAGGGGTTCATCGATCCTCAGAGTGTAGATATCGGCAGTTAAGGCCAGGTAGTCCGCTACCTGGCAGTCGAAGCGTTCTCGGAGGGTAGATCCCAAAGGGCTGTGGCCATGTGTCGGCAAACTTTGTATGTCCGACATCACCACAACATCCGATGACTGTGCTGTCCTTGCCGGTGTGGCCGTGGGAGGAGGATTCTGGCACCTCTTTGCCGTTGTGCTGTGAAATCACCTTTGAACGCAGAGTACAGCATACTTTGCAGCCTGGTGTAGAAATTGTGCACCCTATCCGATTGAGTTGAATTTGGTAAAAGTACCACCACTTTGTGCTTATACCGAGGGTCCAATAGCGTTGCCACCCAGTACAAGTCCTTGTCGTTCAGCATTTTTTTACGGGGGTCCTTCAACAAGCAGGACAGCATGAAAGACCCCATTTGTACAAGGCTGGATGCTGAGCTAGACAGCCCCTTTTCCTCTTCATCACTGAGGTCATGCCTTCACTGCGACTCACCAGGTTTGTCACCTCCTCAAACGGACGCATGAGCCTGCAGGCATTGCACATGAGCCTCCAGTAAAGCGGCAAAAAAACCATACAGTTAAGTTAATTGGCTTCCCCTTAAAATTGGCCCTAAAGTATGATACAAACATATACTACACAATAAATACATAGACATTTGACTATGGTAGGGATTAGATCAGGCATGGGAAAACTCGGCCCTCCAGCTGTTAAGGAACTACAAGTCCCACAACGCATTGCAGGAGTCTGACAGCCACAGTCATGACTCATAATGGCAAATGCATTGTGGGATTTGTAGTTCCGTAACAGCTGGAGCTGAGTTTGCCCATGCCTGGATTAGATTGTGAGCCCCTCTGAGGGACAGTTAAGAGACAAGACTCTGTACGGCGCTGTGGAATTTGTTATTGCTATATAAATACTAAATAATAATAATAACATTGCATCAGACTGTCACAGATACAATTTAGAATCCACAATATATTTTAAGCTCTAAAACAAAGCTGAAATAATGGCCCTTTGAACTTTGCTGCAGTAAAACTTTATCCAAAGTTGTCTCTCACTGTTTTTTGGCTGTTTAAGCTCTTCAGAAAACAAGACTGAGTTAGACCAAGGGACTGAGTTCAAGTAGCTCAGAGCAGCTCTTTTGCAAGTTTTTTTTAACTCTTCCTGTACTAGAAAACAACATGAGACTTTTATATTTGCTACTATTGTTCTATTACCGGTAATTATCTGTACTACTCAAACAATTCATTATCTCATAACTTTATTTTCGCTTCTGATTTGCTTTAAACTGCACTTTTTCAGACTAGCATACAATTTAACATAGGGCATTCCTCTTTGATAAGCTGTACTCTGTAATAGATAGCAGAGATACCGCCGCAGAGACAAGCGGCATAGCGGCTATCTCCGCGTATCAGCCAGCGGCCTCTGCCGCGCGGTTACATGCTGAGACTTTGCCTGGTCCTTCTATTGCTCACAGGTTAAGGGCTATGCGCGCGCGAGCCGAGCGACAGGACCTTTATGCATCTAGGAGGGGAGTCAGCTGACGCGCGGTCAGCTGATTCCAGCCTGCGTCCGGATTGGCTGAGTGACTGGGGCGGCGCTGTGGAGCATGGTTGGGTATATATAGGACAGGCCTGTCAGTAGCTGCTCATCTGCTGTTGCAAATGCTATCGTGTTAGCGCTCAGACCCTAGTCAGATCCCAAAGTGTGCTAGAACCAGCAGGAGCTGGGGATCCACACTTAGCCAGATTCTGTTGATAGCTTAAAGTACTAATTGCATTGTTTATTTGTTATGACTTTCTGCTTACTCTGACTATCCTCCTGTTTGTCGATTCTGTACCTCAGCCATCTGATTCACGTTGCCGACCCTGCTTGTTATTGACGCTGAATCAGTCTTCCGTTTCTGTGCTGTACCTGTCTGCTCGTTGCCTACTCTGCCTGTCTGACCTCTCTACCCGCACCAGTGGACCTAGCCACTGGTGAGGGAAATTACTGTCTGTATCATCTACTCCTAGGCTGCAGTACTGTCTGTATCATCTACTCCTAGGCTGCAGTACTGTCTGTATCATCCACACCTAGACTACAGTACCGTCTGTATTACCAACTCCTAGGCTGCAGTACTGTCTGTATCATCTACTCCTAGGCTGTATTGCCTACACTTAGGCTGCAGTAGCTTCTGTATCAACTATGCCTAGGCTGCAATACAGTTCGTATCACCTGTTCCACAGGGGATCGTTAGTGCAGTACTAATTGTATTACTCCTCCTTGTGCTGTGCACTAAACACTACTAGGCTGCAGTACTACCTGAATCACCTGCTCCACAGGTGATCAGTTGTTCAGCTCTGGTTGTATTATCTTCTACTTGCGTTTGTGCTTCCAACACTCTCGCCTGCAGCACGGTCAGACTCACCTGCCCAATAGTGAGCACCGGCTGCAGTACTGTCTGGGTCACCCGCTCCTCGGGTGAACCCGCTCCTCCTAATTACTGTTACACCAAACACTATCTCACATTGGTAGTCTAGTATCTGGCTATACTAGCATTATTGGTGATTCTGCAGATCACCACATAATCAGGTATAGCATCTGTATTAATGGTGATACTGCAGATCACCAATAATCAGAAAATCTGTTAGCTGACACCAATCGTTACATGCTCCAGAATATAGTTCGCAAACACAACAACCCTGAATGTTAACCTTATGTATTTCCCCAATTCTCTTGTTTCCTCCCTGGTCCTTTAGATTGTAAGCTGTTGCAAGGACAGGACTCTATTTCTTTTGTTTCAACACAGAAGTGAAACCTGATATTTTTAGCCTTGCAAATTTGGCCTAATTGGCTTAACCTCCTGGGGGATACAATTATATCACCCAGGAGGTGGCGCAGCACTATTTTTTAAAATTTTTTATTTTTTAAATCATGTAGCGAGCCCAGGGCTCGCTACATGATAGCCGCTGTGCAGCGGCATCCCCCCACCCCCTTTGATCGCCTCCGGCAATCAAAGCAAACAGGAAATCCCGTTCAGAACGGGATTTCCTGTTTGGCTTCCCCCGTCACCATGGCGACGATCGGGATGACGTCATCGATGTCAACGACGTCGTGACGTCAGAGGGAGTCCCGATCCACCTCTCAGCGCTGCCTGGCACTGATTGGCCAGGCTGCGCACGGGGTCTTGGGGGGGGGGGGAGCGGCGCGGCACGGCGGCTAGCGGCGAATCAGCGCGGAGCGGCGGCGATTGGTATATACACGCAGCTAGCAAAGTGCTAGCTGCGTGCAACAAAAAAAAATTATGCAAATCGGCCCACCAGGGCCTGAGAAATCCTCTGTGGCGGCTTATCCCGAGCTCAGCTCGGGAAAATCCCCCAGAGGGTTAATCAAGAGGCATTGCTCATGCAAACATGCATTTGCTTTCGCTTGCCAAAATATGCAGGGTTTACAACTAATTACACCACAAAATGTTGCCCTGCAGGGATTAGTTTGCGCAGCATTTAGCACTTATCCAGGGGCGCCGCGAGGAGGCACCCCATGCCCCCATGAAACTGGGAGCAGTATAAACAGAGGCCTAAGCCCTCTCACCGCTCAGAGACCCCATAGCTGCACCGCGGGGGGGGGGGGGAATGAGAAGTGCAGGTGACCCCCCCCCCCCCGCAAGCATGCCAGGGGGAGTCGTCCACACCCGTCTCCCAAAGGATAGGTACCTACGTTATTGCGCATCACGTCCATGTGTGTCATTCCCAATCTGCCAAATGAGCACGATTTGGGAGCACCACAAGAAAGAAATGTACCTTGTAAAATTCTTTATGTTTTTTTAATCTATATACATTTGCTACTGTTACTATCTCCTTGCCTACTACTTCTGTATTTTGTACCAATGTCTGTATTGTCATGTATACCATTGCTATATATTATGTACCTTTTTTGCTTCTTCCTCTGTACAGCATCATGAAAGATGATGGTGCCGTTGGATTACAAGTTGATGGTAACGAAAGTAGCTGATGGTGGGAAAACAGAGGATCAGGGTGGACCGGCACAGAACAGGAAGGCTGCAAGGGGCTGGCAGAAGCCCCAGGTAAGTGAAACACTTTCTTTTATACCAATTTACAGTTCCGCTTTAAACTTATAAACATGGGTTTACTAAAGACAGGTCTTGTCTCACCAACATACTGAACTTTTATGAAGTGAATGCAGATTTTGATCTTGGGAAAGCCATAGATGTATTATACTTGGACTTCGCATAGGCTTTTGACACTGTTCCCCACAACAGCCTGGTGCAGAAGCTGAGGACACAGTGACTAGGAAAAAATGTGTGTATGTGGATAGAGAACTGGTTAAGGAACAGAAGGCAACTTGCTAGCAGTGGGGTTCCACAAGCGTCAGTGCTAGGTCCAATCCTTTTGATGCATTTATGAATGATCTAGTAGATGAAATACAGATTAATGTTGCCACCTTTGCAGATCATACACAATTATGCAGAATTATAAACTATAAGCAGGATAGTGACTTACTGTATATTACCTGAGGTACAAGTGTGTCCTGTTTGGAACCCTTGCCCTGAGTCTGCAGGCTTCTCTTCAGTGCCTCCTGCAAGTATTACACCAAAGCCCTCCCTCCACCTCCAGCTTATTTCCTTTCAGATGTTAATAGTTTACCATCCTTAGCCTTTATAAATTCCAAAGGGCATGAGTTCACCTTCCTCAAATTCTTAAGGATTGTACAAAAAAAAACCAAAAAAAAACAAAACCTTTTTGGTTCTGTTTGTTATTTTTCCTGCGCACTTCATAATTATTTGTTGGAATATTTTTCATGTCTCTCTTCCATCCCTGCTGGGTCTGTTTGAAGTATTCATCAAACATCCTTCTAAATGCTGATTTAGTACTGTGAAACATTAAAGTATTCAACCATGCGAGCCTTCAGTTAAAGAGAACCAGAGGCAAACGACCTGGAAAATGAAAAAAGATTGTATACATACCTGGGGCTTCCTCCAGCTCCATCCACATGGATCGCTCCCACGCCGCCGTCCTAAGCTGCCTCTATTGCTGGTACCGGGTCCCATCACTTCCGCCAGACGCGGCCAGTTGTACGCATCCACAGGGACACCCTCCGTCTCGCCGACGCCTGCTTTACGCATGCGCCTGCGCAGTACGGAGGGAGGGCACTGCGCTTGCATCAACTGGCCCTGACTGGCCGAAGTGATGGGACCTGGTACCGGCAATAGAGGCAGCTTAGGATGGCGGCGTGGGAGCGATCCATATGGATGGGGCTGGAGGAAGCCCCAGGTATGTATAAAATCTTTTTTCATTTTCCAGGTCGTTTGTGTCTGGTTCTCTTTAACGGAAGGCGCACATGGTTGAATACTTTACTGTTTCACACTGTTGCGCAGTACGCTCCCGTCCACGTGGTGGTGATTGACAGCGCCGCTCGCGCAGACGCAGTATAGGCTGACCTCCAGGTCGGCCTGACGTCATCACCGCGGACCGGGAAGCAGAGATGGCGGACGGCTGCAGGCAGAGCTGCGGCGAGGGACATGCTGGGAGCTTGGGGCTGGACGAAGCCCCGGGTAAGTAGCCCTTATTTTACCTTTTATTGCCTGATAACTCCTTTAAAGCAGGAAGTTTTGAATCCGGATGTTACTATTTATTGGCTAAGTTTAAAAGAAATCAATGAGTAAGATTTGAACCCAATGTAAAGCAACAACCCGATATATATTTACCCCAATATATAGCAAGAGCCCAATATATGGGCAACACGTACTATACAGGCATAAAAACACAATGAGGCACATTCACTAAATAACATTAATATTGCCATGTGCAGGAAGCGTAACATAATGGTGAAATTGCTGTGCTCCTCATATGCAATGTTAGGTCTTTTTAGCGAATAAGCCCCCATGTGCACATCTGTCACTCATTTGTCGGTATCGTGTGTATGACCCAGTGTGGGGGTCGAAATCCCTGGGAGCACGCCAAAGCCAAGTTTCACTCAGGACATTGTGAAACCTAAGGCCGACCCTAGCCATTTGGGTTTAAAGCTAACCAGAAGTGAAAATAAACAATTATATCTATCCTCCTACTGCTAAAAATGACCTTTTTTAGATATCCCATGGTTTATTTTATTTTTAAACAGTTATAAGAAGATTGAATGTTAATGGCATGCTATTAAGTATTCCTGAGTTCAATTACATGAACTATTGACCTTTTTCTATCTCTCACCTGCCCTCAGAAGTTGTATTCTGTCAGGAAAACTTTTATGGCTGTAACTTGCTCAACAGTGATGGTTACTATATTCCCTGACAAAAAAACCGACAAGACAGAATCTGTCACTTGCAGGCTGAAAATTAACTCTTTCAGGCAGCTAAATAAAACAAGTAAAACAGCCTGGTTATAAATATGTTTTGCACTGTACATACACATGTTTATCTCATCATGTCACATGTCACATCGGGTACACTTTAAGAAGTCGCTCTCCGTAGGATCAGGAAGATAGCCCCCCTCCACAAAGGGTGGACAATATAATGCAGAAATGTCGGTAAACAGAGACACCAACAGAATAAGATACACTTAAATCGAGTTAAAAATGGAGGCGTGGTGGAATAACCTCCAGGTATACGTCACTGATATTCAATTTTTTAAAACCGTGATTAGCTCCCTGGCGGTAACCCCGAGTCAGTCTCAGAGTGGCAAAAAGAAGCTAGGATCGATATTCCCGAGCTTGACTAGGGGTAGCCGCCGGGAGGTCTATGCAGAGCCTAAAAGTGCAGTGGGCAATTCAACTCACCTCTCACATGATCCAGGCGCCAGCAGCCATTCTCCTTCCAGTCCTCTGATGCTCTCGATCCTTCTGGCATTTGTAGTCATGACGAAAGATAGTGATCTCACTACAGGGTTACAGCACCACCCTGAGAACCATGGGAAAATTGCAGCACTGAATCCCAGGGAGGTAAATACCAGTAATTGCAGGGCTGCCACAGATCTTTTTACTCATTGCATAATTGTGTTCCTTTCATATAGTTTATAGGGCATTCCTCAAGCCAAATACTTTTTTTTGTTTTGTTTTAATACTCTAATTCCTTATAAACTAAACAAGCCTCGCCCACAGCTCCTTTTGTGCCTTGGCACTGCAGCAAGGGCTTATGGGAGCTCAGTCTGGGCAGGAGGAGGTTACTAGCCAGAGATTTCAGAGGCAGAGGGGAGGAGGAGAGGGGACTGAATTTACACACAGGCAAGCTGGTAGCATCTCCAGCCCTCAGCCTGTGACAATATGACAAACAGAACATGGCTGCCCTCATTGTATCACAGGAATAAATAATCATAAACTGTTGAAGCTGTTTGCACTAGATTTGCTGTGTAAACTATCTAAACTTTAGATAAGATATATTTATATATATATATATATATATATAGACAAGTTACTTGTTATAGTTAGTTTTTCATCTCGGATCCGCTTTAAATATTAATGATTAAATATAACTGTAATTGTTAAATTAAAAAGAAGACGTTATAACTTGTATGTATTTTAAGAGACACTGAAGCGAAAAAAAAATAATAATGATATAATGAATTGGTTGTGTAGTACGGATAATTACTAGAACATTAGTAGCAAAGAAAATATTCTCATATTTTTATTTTCTGTTATATAGTGTTTTTTTTATAACAATGCATTATTCTCTAATATTTGCAGTTTACACACTACTCAGCATTCTAAATGATTTTACAGAGCAGGCTGTGAACATTTGACCTGTCCTGTGCAGAAGTAAAAATAATATAGTGACTGACACTTGAGATAACAACCTTCAGAAGACAGAGCTCTATGCAACTTTAAGGGCCCGTTCTCACCTGAGCGGGAATCGCGTGATTCCCGCTCACGGCAAACCGCTAGCGGTTCTGCAAGAACCGCTACACAATGTAGCGAGTGGCAGTGTTCTCACTGCTTCGGTTACGGTTAGCGATAACCGCAACCGCGCTGCATGCAGCGGTTTGCCGGCGACGAGCGTTCCCCGATTTGCGATCGTGATTAGCGTGCATAGCACGCTAATCGCGATCGCTCCAAAACCGCCGCAGTGTCCAGTGATTTTTCCGCGCTAATTGCGGGAAAATCACTCCCGCAAAACGCCGGCGGTAATCGCCGGCGTTCTGCGATTTTAAGTGTGAACGGGTCCTACAAGTGGTGGAGTTCAATGGCTTATTTGCATAGATAACAACTGGAGTTTCTTAACTCTTCCTGTACTGGAAACAACATTAGACTTATGTGTTCCTAATGTTTTATTTCTTAGCTGTACTACACATACAAATCATTATATCATAATTTTATTTCGCTCCAGTGTCTCTTTAAAGGACCATTGTCATGAAAATCTTAAATTTAAAATATATATAACACATACAAATAAGAAGTATGTTTCTTCCAGAGTAAAATGAGCCATAAATACTTTTCTATGTTGCTGTCGCTTACAGTAGGTAGTAGAAATCTGACATTACTGACAGGTTTTGGGCTAGTCCATCTCTCCATAGGGGATTCTCAGCATGGCCTTCATTCTTTATAAAGACACTCCTTGAAAAAGATTTATACAAATATGCTGCCCAGCCTCCCTGCACTTATTTGTCAGTTGGATGGAGCAATCGACATTCACTAAGTGCTTTTGAAAATAAAGAAATCCTTGAGAATCCCACATGAGGAGATGGGCTAGTCCAAAACCTGTCAGTTCTGTCAGATTTCTGCTACTAAGAGCTGGTCCACACTAGGTCCGGAAACATATCCGTGGCTGCGTTTTTCAAACCTGATGAAAAACGGAGTCCCGGATACTAATGTTCAAAATAGCAGCCAGCCTCACCCAAGTAAAAAACGGATCCGTCTGCGTTTGCGGGGATCCGTTTTCAAAACCTGAACGGAAGGTCCGGATCTGCTGCATTTTCACGCAACGGATCAGGACCACGGATACACGCAGGGGTAGTGAAAGTAATGAGAAAACGCATCGCCAGCTCCACAGGCAAAAAACGGATGTTAAAACGGATAGCCTGAGCTTTATGATTGGCCCAAAAAAATCCTCCCACTCCTTCCTAATAATGGAGACGTTTTCTGTCAGGGAAAAACCTGAACGGAAACTGATGCAAAACTGATGCACTTTCATCAGTTTGCAGTACGGTGGGTACTTCCCCTAATCTTCCCCTGATCCGGACTGCAGGGTCCGTCCTACAACTGTGTCTAGTGTGGACCCACTCTGTAAGTGACAGAAACATAGGAGAAAAGTAATGTATGGCTCATTTTACTCTGGGAAAATGCTCTTCTTATCTGTATATGTTTACATATAGTATACATTTTAAGATTTTCACGACAGTGGTCCTTTAAGAACTACAGAAGAGCCCATCAGGCCACTCTCATCCCTCCATTCAGTGGTGATGAGCTCCCTGCATGGCCGGCCTCTCTCTGGCTGGGGGGCCGCTCCCCGGGAGCTGCAGGGTCTCCTATGCCGCCTCTCACTGCAGACAGAAGGACCCCACAGCTCCCTTCCGGCTCCCCCATCCTGCGCGGACTAGCTTTCCTCCCGGCGCACGAATACAGCATGACGTGCGTGACGTGACGCAACACACCCAGCGGCAGCGCCGGCCGCGTCACCGGGCCCCGTGCCCTGGCAATGGGCGGAGGGATCTCTTTTTCCCAGAATGTGGATCCGGAGGAGGTGAAGGATGCGGATGGGAATGGTGTGTGGCGGGGGTCGCTGGCTGATGCTTGTGCGGTAAGTGGGGCGGAGGGACTCCGGGGAGCTCAGCGTGCAGCCTCTGCCCCGGGGACCCCCAGGAGGGAGGGCGGTGCGGGGAACACCCGGCTCTGTGACTGCAGCCCCCTCATGTCAGCTGACCCCGCCCCCCTCTCCACTCACAGCGAGCACAGGCCGGCCTGAGTGATGGAGCGGCCTGAGACTGCTGGAGGAGGGGGACCTGACTGCTGGAGGGAGCTCTTCTGCAGGGGGACCTACTACTGCTGGAGGAGGAGGACCTGGCACTACTGGGGGGAGGAGGACCTGTCACTGCTGGAGGGGGACCTGTAAGTGGTGGAGGACCTGACTGCTGGAGGAGGACCTGACTGCTGCAGGAGGGGGACCTGTAAGTGGTGGATGACCTGACTGCTGGAGGGGGACCTGGCACTACTGGGGGAGGACCTGACTGCTGGAGGAGGGGGACCTGAAACTGCTGGAGGAGGACCTGGCACTACTGGGGAGGACCTGACTGCTTGGGACCTGTCACTGCTGGAGGAGGACCTGTCACTGCTGGAGGAGGACCTGTCACTGCTGGAGGGGGACCTGTCACTGCTGGAGGGGGACCTGTCACTGCTGGAGGGGGACCTGTCACTGCTGGAGGGGGACTTGACTGCTGGAGCTGCCTGAGGCTGCTGGAGGAGGACCTGGCACTGCTGGAGGGAGACCCGACTGCTGGGGACCTGGCACTACTGGGGGAGGACCTGACTGCTGGGGACCTGGCACTACTGGGGGAGGACCTGAGTGCTGGGGTCCTGGCACTACTGGGGGGACCTGACTGCTGGGGACCTGGCACTACTGGGGGGACCTGACTGCTGGAGGAGGAGGAGGGCCTGAATGCTGGAGGGGGACCTGACTTCTGGGGACCTGGCACTACTGGGGGGACCTGACTGCTGGAGGAGGAGGAGGGCCTGAATGCTGGAGGGGGACCTGACTTCTGGGGACCTGGCACTACTGGGGGCACCTGACAATGCTGGAGGGAGCTCTGCTGCAGGGGACCTGACTGCTGGAGGAGGAGGACCTGACTGCTGGGGACCAGGCAAAACTGGGGGGACCTGACTGCTGGAGGGGGACCTGGCACTACTGGAGGAGAACCTGACTGCTGGAGGAGGAGGACCTGTCACTGCTGGAGGGAGCTCTTCAGCAGGAGACCTGACACCTGAGGAGGATGAATGGACAGTCTGGGGGGAGCTCTGCTGCAGGGGGACCTGACTATGCTGGGGAGGACATGACTCTTATGGGGGGGAAGCTTGTCTACAGGGGGACCTGCCACTTGTGGAGGAGATATACTAGAGGAGGACCTGTCACTGTTGGAGGGAGCTCTTTAGTCGGGGTACCTGACACTGGTGGAGGGCAGCTGCTGGGGGGGGGGGGGGGGGGTACCTGACACTTGTGGATGAAATATACTAGTAGAGGACCTGACACAGCTTTCGGGAGCTCTTCTGCATGGGGACCTGACACAGCTGGGGGGAGCTCTTCTGCATGGGGACCTGACACAGCTTTCGGGAGCTCTTCTGCATGGGGACCTGACACAGCTGGGGGGAGCTCTTCTGCAAGGGGACCTGACACAGCTGGGGGGAGCTCTTCTGCATGGGGACCTGACAAAGCTGCAGGGAGCTCTTCTGCATGGGGACCTGACACAGCTGGAGGGAGCTCTTCTGCATGGGGACCTGACACAGCTGGAGGGAGCTCTTCTGCAGGGGGACCTGACACAGCTGGAGGGAGCTCTTCTGCAGGGGGACCTGACACTTTGGGGGGGGGGGGGGTTGGCTTGACAGGGACCAGCCACTTGTGCAGCAAATATACTAGAGGAGGACCTGTCACTGTTGGAAGGAGTTCTTCTGCAGGGGGCCTGACACTGGTGGGGTGGTTGGCTGGACAGGGGCCTGACACTTGTGGATGAAATATACTAGAGGAGGACCTGAGACAGCTGGAGGGAGTTCTTCTCCAGGGGTAGCTGACACAGCTGGGGGCTATGCTGGACAGGGACCTGACATTGCTAGAAGTGGACATGACACTGTGGGAAGGGGGGAACATTGCTACAGAAGGACTTGACACTGCTGGGGGGGGGGGCATTGCTAGAGGAGAGGACATGATTCTGCTGGGGAGGGGAGATTTGCATTAGGTGGACCTGAGACTGGTGGGGCAGATTTGCTGGAGAGGGGCCTAACAGCTGTGAGGGGGACATCAACTGAAGGAGGTCTGCAAATTGCATGGTGGGATGAATGGTGATATGCTGGAAATGGACCTGACACTAATTTGGGGGGGGGGGGGGGCATATGCTGAAGGAGGACCTGAGACAGCAGGCAATATTACCAGTAATAACATCAGCAGAGTACCACACATAGTTCATTTAACATGGGTAACACAAGTGTTGCTATGGTAATGTGTTAAAGGACCACTGCAGCAAAAAAAAAGTAAGCAGTTAAAATCTCACAGAACCGTAACAGTTATTGGACTAGTACATCTCCTCATAGGGGGATTTCAGTGTTTTCTTTGTTTTCAAAAACATTTCCTGGATGGCAGTTGCAAAGTCTAACTGGCAAAATACTATGCAAGTGAGTAGGGAGGCTGGCTGGTATCTTACTATTTTGGCAGTTAGGAGATGGACTAGTCCAAAACCTTTCGGTTCTGCTAGATTTTAACTGCAAGTAACATAACATGAATTACCTATGTACAATGGCTCTCGCTAATTGCGCAATGTGTGGTACTCTGCTGGCATTAGTACCCGTGATATTGCGGTGCGCAGCCTGTGCGTGGCATTATTACTATTGGTTTGTGCATCAAGTTCCATGTCACTTCATGTACCCTTTAAAAGCTGAACTTAATATATGACCCTGAAGAACAGCCCCTTCCACTCAAGCTGCTGTCTGGTTAACCTCCGTCACAAACTCCCCTCTGATTACAGCGGAAAGGGCGGGGTTAAAGAGAACCTGAGATGGGGCAAAATAAAAAATGTGTGCATACCTGGGGCTTCCTCCAGCCCCCTCCGGCCTGATGGCTCCCCCGCCGCCGTCGTCCACTGCCTGCAGCCTCCACAAATTGCCCCCGAAAAGTCCTCTGCTCCGTACTGCATACAGTGCATGCCTGGTTATGCATGCTCCCAGCTATGGGAGCGCGCACAGCTTGACTCCGACTGGATGACTTGCCACGGGGCCATTTGCGGAGGCTGCAGGCAGTGGAGGATGGTGGAAGGTACACTTTCAGCTGTACCCCTGCAGTATTCTCCCTAGAAATTTTTTCCTGCCGGGTGGCATGAAATAGTAGCTGGGTAACATGAAAAAGTAGCCGGGTGGGGCAAGATGTGAGAATGCAGGGCTGGTGCTTCTCTGCACAACTCTGCTTACAGCATAGGAGGAGGTGAGCAGATGACAGCCGAGTGCTCACCAAAACTAGCCGGGTGGGACACCCGGCTAAAAGAGCCTGAAGAGAACACTGCCCTGCTATCTCATCCTCTATGGACAAAGCCAATAACAGAATGACAAGTGCTCAGTTAGGCCCAGTGCACACCAAACCCGCTAGCAGATCGTTAAACCGCCAGCGGTTTTGGGAGCAGAGAGCTGATATTTGCCGGGTGCACACAGAGTGGATTTTGTATGAGATCCTCCGGCCGCATCAGCATCCGCGTGGCTAATGTATCTCTATGGGCTGGTGCACACCGGTGGTTTGAGGTTTTAAGCAAGCCGCAAACGTGCAGCAAGAGGCACGTTTGCGGCTTGCTAAAAACCTCAAACCGCCGGATCCGCCCAGTGTGCACTGGGCCTTAGAGCTAGTTCCCAAGAACAGTTGACAGTCAGTGGAAGGGCTTGCTGCTGGGTTTGTAGGCTTCACAGTTGACTGGAGACATGGCTGCAGTGCAGCAACTGAACTCAGTATTTGACATCTAGTTGCCACTAGACGTGGCGTGTTACATTGGCTCTGTTGACCGTCGGCCAGTCAGGACCACCCCCATTCAGCTGATGGACAGCTGAGCTGTTTTTTGTGAACTTCAAAGAGCACTTTGGGGGCTGGACAAACATTTACCAAACACTAAGTACATTTTACAAAAGGAACTTCATGTTTTTATAAACAGAATGAAGTGTGCCTGCTGCGATGAGCTGTGAAGTGGGCAGCGCAGGAGGTGGTGTTTAGCACATATAGTGTAGTAACCTTCTCACTTATATTCTAACACTCACATTTATTCCTCCATTCCCACCCTTTCTGTTCTGGCTTCACATCTGGCAGTCCTCTGGCTTTCTTAAAGGGGAACTGAAAAGAGAGGTATATGGAGGCTGCCATGTTTATTTCCTTTTAAGCAATGCCAGTTGCCTGGCAGCCCTGCTGATCCTCCGCCTCTAATACTATTACCCATAGCCCCTGAACAAGCATGCAGCAGATCAGGTGTTTCAGACTTTAAAGTCAGATCTGACAAGACTGGCTGCATGCTTGTTTCTGGTGTTATTCAGATACTACTGCAGAGACATAGACCAGCAGGGCTGCCAGGCAACTGGTATTGCTTAAAAGGAAATAAATATGGCAGCCTCCGTATACCTCTTACTTCAGTTCCCCTTTAAAGTGTACCTGTGATGGCGAAATGAAAAGATTTTATACTCACCCGTGGCTTCCTCCAGCCCCATGAGCACCAATGCGTCCCTCACCGTCCTCCCGGCTGCAATCAGCCCTGGTAATCTGTCACAGTCGGCCTTTTTGCGCATGCGCGGAGGCGCCACACATGGACAGAAGAGCTGGCTGGCGCGACTTAGGCAGATTCTCGGGGCTGATTGCGGCTGAACGGATGTACTCAGGAGGACAGCGAGGGACGCATTGCTGCTCATGGGGCAGGAGGAAGCCCTGGGTGAGTATAAAATCTCTGCATTTCACCATCCCAAGGTTACTTTAAACTCATTGACTCATATGCAATTAACTTTTCCCCTGACTTTTCTCACCGTTTCTCCTAGGAGATAATTTTACATCTTCTCTACAAAATAAAGGTGTATTTTACCACCTCCGTGTAATATGAGGGTTAGCAGACTTTGAATACTTTAAACAGATTTGTGAAGGTAAGCGCTTATACTATGTGAAGGTGGTAAAAAGCAAAAACTGACACTTACTTGGGGCATCTATCGGCCCCCTGCAGCTGTACTGTCCCGCGCCGTCGTCCTCCGATGCTCTGTTCCCCGCCGCTGGCGTAATTTTTTGTCTAACTAGACGACTAGAACTGCAGCTGCGCACGTCATCGGGAGCTTACTGCGCAGGTGCAGTTACTGTAGTGTGCCTGTGCAGTAAGCTCTCGATGACGTGCACGGGAGCAAGCACGCGCGCAGCCACGGCAGCGCAGCCGCAGTTCTATTCGTCTAGTTAGAAGAATAATTACACCGGTGCCGGCGGCAGGGAATGCATGATCGGAGGAGGCCGGCGCGGGACATTACAGCTGCAGGGGGCCGTTAGAAACCCCAGGTAAGTGTCAGTTTTACTTTTTAAAAGACACGGAGAACCCCTTTAACTTTTCAGCATGTTGCAACTGAAAAAGTACTTCAAAAAAATTAGGTACCAAATAAACTTCTTTATTTAGGTATTATTGGTTGGCTTAAAACTTATTGAGTGTGTGTGGGAGAGCTGGCAGGCACTCGGGGTGAACGCTGATAATAAACAAAAATATGATGTACCCAGACAACTATGTGCTTAAGACTAATAAGGAAAGTTATGTTCATGAACTGTGAGGCATAGGAAAAAAAAAAAGTGGCACTATAGTGTTTATTGTGCAAAAGGTGACACAAAGATGCAGGTTCAAGGCATCAGCAGGATTTGACAGTATGCAAGTGTTGCTATGGTAATGTGTGTTAAAGGACCACTGTGCACATCCTCCTTAGAGAAAGCTTGGCGCAAGCCACGCGAAACGGTCGTTAGGCCGTGGACCCTCTGGCACCCACCGCTGCTGTACTCCACCCAGACACCACCAAAGATGCCATTGGTATGACTTTTGAAATGTTATATGATTTTTTGCATACTGTCAAATCCTGCTGATGCCTTGAACCTGCATCTTTGTGTCACCTTTTGCACAATAAACACTATAGTGCCAGACTTTTTTTTTCCTATGCCTCACAGTTCATTAAAACTTATTGATAAGGTGTGAAAATATCTCCACACAAGAGAAAAGCTAAGTGAACAGGGGCCATTTATTCCTCCCATCTTCTGAGTAAGCTTTCCTACCTGAGAGGATTTTTTTTAAATGTACCCAAGGTGTAAATAAACTTATGATAAACAAAACTTTTATAAACAATTACTGGTATATTTATCCTCTTACTCCTAAAAATGACTTTTTTAAGTATCCCAGGGTTTGCTCTTATATTTATATGTTTATAAAGTAGGTTGAATATTTTGCTGTCTCTATTCAGTGGCTGTCTATTAAGTGTCCCAGAGTTAGAAAAAGGTCAATCGTTCATGTCTTTTATCTCTTAAGGGGCCCATACACCCAACGATTTTCCCGCCGATATACGGCAGTTTCCATCACAGTGATCGAATCGGCTGTGAAATCGCCGCGCACACAGCTGACAGAACGGTCGATTTCCGTCCTAAATCGATCATTCCCGTCAATCCGTCCGTGCGGAAGATTTTTCTCGATCGCCGGCGGGTCGGGAGTGCGTCGATAGCGGCGTCCGAATGCCCGACGACCGACGCAATACAGCGGGTATACATTACCTGTTCCAGCCAGCACGAGTCCCCTAGTCCCCGCTGTCTTCTTTCCGCGCTCGGTTTCGGACCAGCTGCAGCTACACAGAACTTCCTGTCTCGGCAGGAAGTTTAAATAGTAGAACGCCCTCCACTGTTTAAACTTCCCCTGGACAGGAAGTTCAGTAGCTGCAGGAACGGTCTGGAGCCCGGAGCGGAGAAGAAGACGTCTCGGGGACCGGGGGATTCGTGCCGGCCGGAAGAGGTAATCTATTGCAGGGGGGGGGGGGGGGGGGCGGCAGTAGCGGCGGCTCCACAGATTGTGATCGGTTTCAGGTTGAAATCGATTCACAATCTGTTTGCAGTCAAGGTGGCCATACGATCCCTCTCTGATCAGATTCGATCAGAGAGGGATCTATCTGTTGGTCGAATCTGATGGCAAATCGACCAGTGTATGGCCACCTTTAGTTGTATTATGCCAGGAAAACGTTTATGGCTGTAATTTGCTTATCAGTGATGTTCACTATACTGTATTCCCGAACAAGACATAAGCTGTCACTTCCATGCCTAGAAATTAACTCAAACAGCAAAATAAAAACAAGTAAAACAGCCTGGTTATTCATGTTTTGTACTGTACATACACATGTTTATCTCATCATGTCACATGTCGCCTCGGGTACACTTTTTTTAAAGTGAACCCGAGGTGAGAGTTATATGGAGGCTGCCATATTTATTTCCTTCTAAGCAATACCAGTTGCCTGGCAGCCCTGCTGATCATCTGCCATACCAGCCATACCCCCTGAACAAGCATACGTAGATCGGGTGTTTCTGACAATATTGTCAGAACTGAGAAGATTAGCTACATGCTTGTTTCTGGTGTAATTCAGACACTGCTGCAGTCAAATAGATCAGCAGGGCTGCCAGGCAACTGGTATTGTTTAAAAGGAAATAAATATGGTAGCCTCCATATCACTCTCATCTCTGGTTCACTTTAAAGAGAACCCGAGGTGGGAATTTATTATGCTAGTGGGGCACAGAGGCTGGTTGTGCACACTAACACCAGCCTCTGTTGCCCCATGGTGTGCCTCCAAGACCCCCCTGCGCGACGCTATACCCCCCCAGTGCTGGCGACAATGTTTACCTAAGCGCTGTCTGTCAGCGCCGCTCCCCCGCCTCCTCCTTATCGGCGCTACCCGCCTGTGTCCCTTCCCTCCTGCTGATTGGAGGGAAGTGACGTGGTGGGGTAGCGCCGATACGGAGGAGGCGGGGGAGCGGCGCTAACAGACAGGCATGAGGTAAACATTGTGCTGGCGACACGCTGCGTGTCGCCAGCACTGGGGGGGTATAGCGGCGCGCAGGGGGGTCCTGGAGGCACACCATGGGGCAACAGAGGCTGGTGTTAGTGTGCACAACCAGCCTCTGTGCCCCACTAACATAATAAATTCCCACCTCGGGTTCTCTTTAAAGCCTAGTTTAGGCTCTTGATTTTCTTAAAGTGGAACTGAATAGTTAAAACAAAACAGTTTCACTTACCTGGGGCTTCTTCCAGTGCCTTGCAGCCTTCCTTTCCCGCACCGGTTCTCCACGAGCCTCCGTTATCCCGCCATCAGCTACTTTCATTAGTCATACCGTCGACTTGTAAGTTGGCAGCAACTGCGCCCCGAGCCACACGTATCCTTTGCGTTCCCATCCGCAATAGATTCCTACGCTAATAGCGCAAGACGATATTGCGGGCAGAAACGTGAAGAAAAAATACGCGGGGCGCACAGGCACAGCTGCCGCATCGACGGTAACGAAAGTAGCTGGCGGCGGGAGAACAGAGGATCGTGGAGAACCGGCGTGGGAAAAGAAGGCTGCAGGGGGCTGGCAGAAGCCCTAGGTAAGTGAAACACTTTGGTTTAACTATTCAGTTCCAAAAAATTGAAAATGTCTGGACAGGAAGTAATTGTAATTCTCACAGAGGAGGACATAGGGTGGCAATAAAGTCCAAAATAGGTTCTAGCCACTTTACACCAACTAAATAAAACTTAAAAATTGAGAAACAATGAAAGTGCAGCCACTACGCAGTTAAGCATCACAAATTAGAAAACATACATAGAAATAAAACAGCGTTACCAGGTTACGCAGCGCCAGTGAATTTTTAAGTAGCCCCATTGCCACTTTGCACAGCCCTATATAAAGCAAAGATCTGCACACACAGCCGGGTACCTGGGGGCTCAGTGCTACAGCATCCAGCAGTCACCAGCCTCTATTCGGAGCAGGTGCTAGGCTTTTGTTTGTATTTTTAACATAACAATATAATTAAGTGAAATCTGATCGACAGGGAATGTCCCACAGACCAGAAGTAAAATAATCACTATTATTTGAGCTCTCTGCTCCAAAAGATCCGCCTGGGAGCATGAAACTGCTTAAAACATATCCGTAATGTGCACAGGTAGCAGAAAACACTTTTTTTTTTTGTCCATTTTCTTGTGGAATTAAAGCACAAATGAGACATGTATGGAGGCCGATATACATATATTTCCTTTTGAAACATTGCTTGGCTGTCCTGCTTATCCTCTGCCTCTAAAACAGGAGATGATCCCTTGCGTAACGATTCGGGAAACGATGTTGTGCAGACACGTTTTTTGTTGTACAACAAGTTCTTAGCCTTGAGGCTAGCGAGGTGTTCTGTAGCGAATGAGGGGGCGGAGGCAGAGCTGGATTTGGGGGAAGGCCTGGGACTAGGGCACCAGAATCCGAGGGGTAGCTGACAGGTGGGTAACTTCACAAAGCCCATGCACCCCAGCCCTGATGGTGGGGAGGTCTTGCAATGCCACTGGGGCTGATAGAAGTATCAGGGCACAGGCACACACTCTCCAGGGTGTGCTGGTGGACCACAAATGAAGGGAAGGGAAAGAGGCTCCCGACTGAGCTGTTAACACGTGTGTATGTACCTTTACTGAAGTGTGATTGGATTAGCCGCATGCTTGTATCAGGTGTGTGATTCAGACACTACTGATGCATGAAAGATCGGCAGGATGTAAGGCAACTGGTGTTTAAAAGTGACTGGATAGTGTACTGGTAAAGGGCTCTGCCTCTGACACAGGAGACCAGGGTTTGAATCACAGCTCTTCCTGTTCAGTAAGCCAGTACCTTGGGCAAGACTGCTGCTACTGCCTGTAGTGATGGCTGGATAGTGTAATGGTTAAAGTGGATCCGAGATAAACTTTTTACTCATTGCATAATTGTGTTCCTTTCATATAGTTTATAGGGCATTCCTCAAGCCAAATACATTTTTTTTTGTTTTAATACTCTAATTCACCACTGTTAGTGGTACTTGAGGACAGGGTTGAAATGCCCTGCTCTAATTCCCTATAAAATAAACAAGCCTCGCCCACAGCTCCTTTTGTGCCTTGGCACTGTAGCAAGGGCTTATGGGAGCTCAGTCTGGGCAGGAGGAGGAGGTTACTAGCCATTGATTTCATAGGCAAAAGGGAGGAGAGGGGACTGAATTTACACACAGGCAAGCTGGTAGCATCTCCAGCCCTCAGCCTGTGATAATGTGACAAATAGAACATGGCTTCCCTCATTGTATCACAGGAATAATCATACACTTTTGAAGCTGTTTGCAGCTAGATTTGCTGTGTAAACTATCTAAACTTTAGATAAGAGATATAGACAAGTTACTTGTTATAGTTAGTTTTTTATCTGTAATCCGCTTTAACGGACTTACGAGGCGAAAAATCAGTAAAAAAGTTAAATACCTATTGTGCATTAACATCTTTGGGGGACGCTATCCGCGCCCCTCGGTCCATCCGCCCCCCCCGGTCCATCCGCCGCATCTTTTATACAGCCATGGCTCCTGTGGGGTCCCGACCCGATTCCTCGGGTCGCCTTCACCTGCCCCAATCAACATGGCCGCCGGGTCCTGCCGCACCCGTGTCGTTCTCATAGTCGCAAGCGCGGCTGCGCAGCTCTAAGTCCGCCTCCATCTCTGACCTCATTCCCGGCGGTCTCGCATGATTTACGTCCACGAGACCGCCGGGAACGAGATCAGAGATGGAGGCGGACTCAGAGCTGCGCTTGCGACTATGACAATGGCGCAGGTGCGGCAGGACCCGGTGGCCATGTTGATTGGGGCAGGTGAAGGTGACCCGAGGAATCAGTACGGGACCCCACAGGAGCCATGGCTGTTTAAAAGACGAGGCGGATGGACCGGGGGGCCCGGATGGCGTCCCCCAAAGATGTTAATGCACCATAGGTATTTAACTTGTTTACTGATTTTCGCCTCATAAATCCTTTAAGGGCTCTGCCTCAGCTTCATGTTCCATTTTCTGAAGGTATATCGCAAAGTGCTTGAAAAAGCACTTTGTTTAGTGATTTCCTGGGTGCTTTTTTGAATAAATACATTGTATATATTTCCGGGTTAAAGAGTTCACTTCCTGACTGACTTCGGGTAGTGAAAAAAATAATCGCTGAGCAGCTTGCGATAGCACTGGTAATTTATGTGAACAAGGCTTAAAGAGGAACTTCAGCCTAAACAAACATCATGAGGGCAGCCATCTTTTTGGTTGAAAGGAGGAGACAGGGAGCATGAGACACAGTTCCAACTGTCCTGTGTGCTGATCACCCCTCCCAGTTGCTAGGCAACGTTAATAACATAGGAAATCCCATCATGCGTTGCACAGCATCAGGGAAAAAAGCCCGGGCAGTTTTCTTTGATGGGTGGAGCTTAGCTAAAAATGCAGCTACAAATGATGCTTTGGTAAGAAAAACAAAGTTGTGATGCTTTGAAACTGTTAAACACCAAGCCTTTTCAGTTCTGCTGAGTAGATTTTTAGTCCGGAGGTTCACTTTAAGGGTGTGTACACACCTCTAATTTTGATTGGACAATTTTAGAACTTCCATGTAGGATGATGGCTTACCTACACAATCTGTTTATAGTACAGTAAAACCTTGGATTGAGAGTAACTTGGTTTAAGAGCACTTTGTAATTCAAGCAAAACATTTTTGTTAAATTATGACTTGATATACAAGCAAAAAAGTATACATGCGTCACCTCATCACAACTGAGCCAATAGTTCTCTCTGACCTTGCCGCTGCAGGATTGTACGTATCTGAGTGTAGAGACTGTGAAAAGTCACATATCCATGAAATCCTCAAAAGCAACTGTCATTGGATAAGTTCCTTGTTAAAGGAGTCATCAGGCTAAAAAAAAAAAAGCTTTACTCACCTGGGGCTTTCTCCAGCCTCTTGCAGCCGACTGTCCCACGTTGATCGCTCTGCTCCCCGCCGCCGTCCCGGTCTCCCGCGAGGTGCAGAGGCCGAGGTCCTTACTACACCTGTGTGAAGCGCGCTGTCAATCATGGCCAAGTTGCCCGCAGCCATGATTGACAGCTCGCTTCACGCAGGCGCAGTAAGGACGACCTCTAGGTCGGCCTCTGCACCGCGTGGGGAGCCCGGGATGCTGGCGGACAGCAGAGGAGAGGTCAGCGTGGGACAGTCGGCTGCTAGGGGCTGGAGAAAGCGCCAGGTGAGCAAAGCGTTTTTTTTTTTTTTTTGCCGGATGACTCCTTTAACCTCTTGAGGACTGCAGGGCTAATCCCCCCCTAGTGACCAGGCCATTTTTAGTGAAATTGGCCACTGCAGCTTTAAGGCCAAGCTGCAGGGCCGCACAACACAGCACACAAGTGATTCCCCCCCCCCCCCTTTTCTCCCCACCAACAGAGCTCTCTGTTGGTGGGGTCTGATGGCTCCCCCCATGTTTATTTATTTTTTTTAATAAATATTATTGTTCGTTTTTTTTTTGTTTTTTTTTAACACACTTTTTTTCTTTAAATCCCCTCCCTCCCCTCCCCTCCCTACCCACAGCCAGCCAATTACTGCGATCGGCTGTCACAGGCTTCTGCCTATGAGAGCCGATCGCTCTCCAGTGTCCCAGGGGGACAGCCGTGTGACGTGGCTGTCCCCAGTGCAGCGCTGCTGCTGATCGCAGCGCTGCACAATGTAAATAGACGGCGATCACGCCGTCTAACAGTCTCCCGAGCAGCAATAGCCGCTCGAAGACTGAAGGCGGGGCGGAGCTCCGCCCCCCCAAGCAGGAGATGTGCGCGCAGCCTGCGCGCGATCTCCTGTAAAACAGAGCCCCAGGACTTTACGCCAATTGACGTTAGGCGGTCCTGGGGCTGCCGCCGCAGCCACGCCCATCGGCGTGACGCGGGCGGCAACTGGTTAAAGACACACACGCAAATACTACATGCACACTATAACTGTTTTTGGATTGTGGAACAAATCGCCTTGAGTTCCTATTAATTCTTATGGGGAAGTTCGCTTTGATATAAGAGTGCTTTGGATTAGAAGTATGTTTCCAGAACAAATTATGCTTGCAAACCAAGGTTCCACTGTATTTACAATCTGCGTGGAATCGGTAAAATTGGCCATTTAAAAATTGGATGTGTTTATGCACCCTAGGTGGCCATACATTTCTGCTTACTTAATTAAAAACACTTTGAAGAGTTACATTGTATATAAATTACAACAAATTGCAGGATCAGACTCTTGTGTCCACACTGTCTTCAAAGAACGCACCACAATCAATCGTTAAAATATACCATATAGCAAAAATACTCACATGAGCAACAAACAGCCCCCACTTGTATATACATGTAAATACTACTCAGGCAGAGTAAGATTCCTGGGTAGGGATAGTCATTCTCTTGGCTCCTATCAGAATTGTCTTTATACAGTATAATCTTGTTCCAATGAACTCCAAGGAACCAGGAATGGTGGTTTACTATATAAGAAATTGTCCCAGAAATGGCCCAGCATGCCCTGGTACACTCTCTGCTGCACAGGAGCAGCTCTGTCTTCCCATTGGAGGTACAGTACAAGCACTTGTCCTAGAAATGGCCCAGCATGCCCTGGTACATTCTCTGCTGCACAGAAGCAGCTCTGTCCTCCCATTGGAGGTACAGTACAAGCACTTGTCCTAGAAATATCCCAGCATGCCCTGGTACATTCCCTGCTGCACAGGGGCAGCTCTGTCCTCCCATTGGAGGTACAGTATAATCACTTGCCCTAGAAATATCCCAGCATGCCCTGGTACATTCCCTGCTGCACAGGAGCAGCTCTGTCCTCCCATTGGAGGTAAAGTATAATCACTTGTCCTAGCAAATGGCCCAGCATGCCCTGGTATATTCTCTGCTGCACAGGAGCAGCTCTGTCCTCCCATTGGAGGTACAGTACAAGCACTTGTCCTAGAAATATCCCAGCATGCCCTGGTACATTTTCTGCTGCACAGGAGCAGCTCTGTCCTCCCATTGGAGGTACAGTACAAGCACTTGTCCTAGAAATGGCCCAGCATGCCCTGGTACATTCTCTGCTGCACAGGAGCAGCTCTGTCCTCCCATTGGAGGTACAGTATAATCACTTGTCCTAGCAATGGCCCAGCATGCCCTGGTACATTTTCTGCTTCAAAGGTTAAACTCTGTCCTCCCATTGGAGGTAACAGTACAAGAACTTGCACATTTAGTGTACTACAAGGTGAAGTATACCTTAGGGCTGCATAGCCAGACTGGACATATTGCTGGTACACTATCCAGGGCTCCTTAACAATTGCAGCCATCACTGAATAGAGGCAACCACTCGATTCCTGTGAGTGGTTCCGATACTTCTGCCAGCGGAACTTGAAGCACCAGACTGAAGAGAGCAGCCGATCATGGGTGATACACTTGCACACATTTACTATATCCAGAGTCATGTAGGGGCCAAAACTGTTTATTATAACAGGAGCTTTATTATATCAGAGTTTACTATACCAGGCGTTGCTCCCATAGACTTATAATGGCGATTGGCCGGTACCTGGAGAGGTAGTTTACTATACCTGAGTTTATTGTTCGAGATTATACTGTGTACCAGTATACTTTATCTGACTGCAGTGTTCTCTCCAGGCTCTTTTAGCTGGGTGTTCCACCCAGCTAGTTTTGGTGAGCGCCCGGCTGTCATCAGTTCACCTCCTCCTCTGCTGTATGCAGAGTTGTGCAGAGAAGCACCGACCCTGCATTCTCTCTTATTGCCCCACCCGGCTACTATTTCATGCCACCCGGCTGGAAAAGATTCTGGGGAGAACACTGAACTGGTAATAAGAGGCTCAGTAGTCCTGGCACAGATGTGACCCCATCACATCACCGAGCAGACAGATTGTACTCCCATTACATGAGAAGACCCGCAAGAGATTTAAAGTGAAACTAATCTCAGAACTTCATTTTCTTCTGCTCTAAAATATCACCCACAGCATAACTTATGGAAAATCCTAACAAAAAAAAACAACCCTGAAGTTTTAACTTGGTTTCACTTTGCAGGGAGCACTGAAGGGGTTAAGCCTCCGTGTTTACTGTGTGAGGAGAGCTGACTTGGCAGAGCTCACCTGTAGTCTATTCACAGCTGCTGATAAGAACTAATTAGACCCACGCAACACAGAGCAGTGGATTTCTGTAGCAACTATATGTGGAATAAAGAATTTTCATTTTGTGCTTTGCAAGAGTCCAGGTCCGCTTTAAAGAGGAACTCCAGTGAAAATAATGTAACAAAAAGGGGCTTCATTTTTACAATAATTATGTATAAATGATTTAGGCTAGAAGCACACTAAGCAAAATTTCTTGCGTTTTTCAGGAGTGCACTATTGAAACACGCATGCAATTCTGCTTGGTATGCACCCAGCTTAAGTCAGTGTTTGCCCATGGTAAAATCTTTCCTCTCCCTGATTTACATTCTGACATTTATCACATGGTGACATTTTTACTGCTGACAGGTGGAAGAAGATGCTGCTTCCTTTTTTGCAATGAGGTTCACAGACAGGAAACTGTCAGGACCATGGTCCTGACATCACACTGTGGGAGGGGTTTCACCACAATATTGGCCATACAGACCCCCTGATGGTCTGTTTGTGAAAAGGAAAAGATTTCTCATGGGAAAGGGGGTATCAGCTACTGATTGGGATGAAGTTCAATTGTTTGTTACGGTTTCCCTTGAACTCTGGTGACAAAGTCCATCACAAGATGAACTGCTTCTTATGTGGACAGTTTTTGTCGGTGTTAGTTCACAGAGCTGACATATGGTGTCCTAAGGTGTATTTCTTTGACCAGTTGCATCAGAGTTCCACGTACCATACAAGTGAGGTCCATAGAGTAGTCAAACCGCTTATAAGGGTGCAGACAAAAGTG
Source organism: Hyperolius riggenbachi (assembly GCF_040937935.1). NCBI lineage: Eukaryota > Metazoa > Chordata > Amphibia > Anura > Hyperoliidae > Hyperolius > Hyperolius riggenbachi. The sequence goes on along the minus strand of NC_090651.1, from coordinate 11,804,098 downwards.
GAAGGATCTCACGGGTCTTCCGAGGGACCCCTCCAATCGATCATCCCTATACATTTATAGATTTATTCTGGATTCAGAGACTGGCAGAAGCACAAAGCCAAGTAGTGCAACATGTAGCAGCATAGATGCCACGATAGTGCAGTCCTACATGTTTCGCCGTGGCCGTCTGACTTGTGGCCACGCCCCCTGAGGAAGTCAGTACACACAAGAGTCTGTTCCTGCATTTTGTTGTCATTTCGCAGACAGCAGCACATATACTGTTGCTTTGTTGAGGTTTAGGAATCCCATTGCGAACGCACCGAAATGCATGCAATTCCATAGTGAATTGCAATGAATGGGCGGAAACATCACACCGTGCAATCTATGTAGAATTGCATTGATGGAATGAGACCTTACTGGGCATGCACAAATTCCAGACTGCCCATGCCCAGTTTCAGAAAGGCAAAGGGCACAAGCGCTTCCTCTCACTGCACACGTGTGGTTCAGAACCCCTGCATGCACAATGCTCTGCTTCATGACCCCGTGCACTTCTAGGACTACATGAAAACAGAACTATGCAGAATGAGTAACGGGAGGACAAGTACAACTAATAGCATCTCTGGTATTTAACCATCTGGGGACCGCCTAACGCCGGTGGGCGCGGCAGCAGCCCCAGGACCGCATAACGCCGATTGGCGTCAAGTCCTGGGACCGCAGTTTCCCAGGGAATGGTCGCGTGCATGCGCGATCGTTCCCGGCCACTTCAGCCTCTAGCCGCCGATCGCATATAGCAGGCTGTTTGTAAACGAAAGGGGAAAGAAATACCCTTTGTTTACAACTGTACAGCGCTGTGGTCCCCGGCAGCGCTGTACGAGATCGGCGGTCCCCGGCCTCTGATTGGCCGGGGATAGCTGAGGCGGAACAGGACGGATTGCCGTCCTGTTACAATTCAGAAAACTGGGGGGAGGAGGGAGAGAGAGCCTCATAGAGGCCAGAAAAAAACAAAACACTGCCGCAGCGAGCGGACCCCTCCGCATGTCCCCTTAGGGACAAAAAAAGGAGGTGTGTGATCGCTGAGCTGCATAGCTGGGCTGTGCAGGAGGCTGAAAAGCCTGCACAGCCCAGTGCTGCAAAAATGAGCCTGGTCGTTAGGGGGGGGGGGGTTAACACTGCGGTCATCAAGTGGTTAAAGAGGATCTGTTGTGAAAAACTTAAAATTTAAACCACATACAAATAAGAAGTACATTTCTTCCAGAGTAAAATGAGCCATAAATTACTTCTCTCCTATGTTGCTGTCACTTACAGTAGGTAGTAGAAATCTGACAAACGGGCTAGTCCACGTCTTCGTGGGGGATCCTCAGCATGGCCTTTATTCTTTATAAGACATTCCGTGAAAATGATTAATACAGTGATGCTGGCCAGCCTTGCTGCACACTATTTTAGCAGTTGGATGGCGCAACTGCCATTCACTAAGTGCTTTTAAAAATAAAGAAAACCCTGAGAACCCCCCTATGAGAAGATGGGCTAGTCCAAAATCTGTCGGTAATGTCAGATTTCTACTTCTTACTGTGACAGCAACGTAGCAGAAAAGTAATGTATGGCTCATTTTACTCAGGAAGAAACGTACTTCTTATTTGTATGTGTTTTAAATTTTACAATTTTTGTGACAGTTCCTCTTTAAAGAGATACTGAAGTGGAAAAACAAATTATGATGATTTGTATGTGTAGTACAGCTAAGAAATAAAATAGTAACAGAGACATAAGTCAAATATTGTTTCCAGTACAGGATGAGTTAAGACACTCCAGTTGTTATCTATGCAAAAGAGCCATTGAGCTCCACAGAGAGCTCTGTCTTCTGAAGCTTGTTATCTCAACTGTCAGTCACTTTATTTTCTTTTTTTTCCAGAGGACAGGTCAATAGTTCACTGGCCTGCTCTGTAAAATCATTTAGAATGCTGAGTAGTGTGTAAACTGTAAATATTAGAGAATTCTGCAATGTTATAAAAAACACTAACTGAAAATAAAAATATGAGAATATTTTCTTTGCTACTAATGTTCTACTAATTATATATACTACACAACCAATTTATTATATATTTTTTTTTTTCCGCTTCAGTGTCTTTTTAATTTGTGCCACACTGTAGTTTCAAAGCTTTTGTGCATTACAGGTTTGCTTTAATCTTTGCAGTGTACAGACTGGAATTTCCCTTTAAGATTCTACATTTTCGTCTTTCAGGCATTAATGGGTTTTTTTGCCTTTTTAAACCACACTGACTTACTGCTGAGCCTGAATGCAAACTAGTGTTCGCTCGCGTATGTGTGAGCTGATGTCACCCTCCTGTAAAAATGCATTGTGAAGAAGTAGACAGACTCGGGTCCTCTCAAATTAAACTCCCATAACACATTTCTGTGGAAGTCAACGGGGCAGGATAGTATCAGTGTCTTATGGAAAACTGTCTTTTACCTTTTAATATTCCATTAGGCCTGGAACCCACTACAAAGCGCAAATGGCTATCACAATCGCTAGCGTTTTTAATGAGCGTTTTCTGGCGATTTTGGTAGCGATTTAAAAATGTAAGCTTTTTGCCAGCAATTGTGTAGGGATTTGCGATTAGCGGTTTTAATTCTGATTGGTTCATTTTTATTTTTTTTTACAGTGTGCAGTAATTTAAAAACGCTATCAAACGCTCTGTATAGTGATTCATGAGCGATTACGGCAGCGTTTACATACTTTACATTGCAAAGACGCTAACGCTCAAAAAATGCTGCATTTCCTGCGTTACCGATTTCGGTAATCGCAATCCCTCCGGTGGAATTTGGCCCATCCATTAACATTAGCTGAGCGTTTAGGGAAATCGATAGCGTTTTGAATCGCTCCCTAAACGCTCACAAAATTGCTTTCTCCCTTGAAAGGTAGTGGCACAGTCAAGCTGCCACAATAGTAGCATGTCAGTAAGCAGGCCAGCCGGCATCTCTGCATGGATTGTTGCTAGGAAGTGCTTTAAAAAAAATACAGGACCCCTTGAGAATGCCCCATGAGGAGATGCACCTGTCTAAAACCTGTTAATAAGTGGTTCAGCCCATCGGATTCATAACACGGACTGCACCCTTTCTTTCACTGGAATTTCTCCTGGCATAGAAGCTGCCCCCCCCCCCCCCCCTCCCTTTCTCACAGTCCTTATTTATAGAAGTCTTAGAGATGTTATCTTGAAATTTGGGGTGTAAAGTTGGTGTGGGGGGGGGGGGGGGGGGGGTTGGCCTATTGCGGGTGATAAGTGTGCAGTGGCCTACAGTTGGTGTGCGTTGGAGCTTGCTGCAGGAGGTATAACCGCCCTTGCTGCAGCTTGCATCCTAGTGTCCCATGTGTCTTCTGTACTGGCCACTAGAGCACCAGGGTCACTGCAGTTTTATGATAGTGATCCTGGAGCTCTAGCGGCCAGTTCAGAAGCTGCAAGGGACACTACAGGAGGCAACAAGCCGGAGCCGAGGGCAAGTATACCTTCTACAGCACTCTGCACACGTCAGCACACTCCAATGCGCGCACTCTGCACACGTCAGCACCAGGGCTGTGGAGTCGGTCCAAAAACCCACCGACTCCGACTCCTCAGTTTAGGATTTCTCCGACTCCTCGACTCCGACTCCTCTAATTTGCATATTACAATTTTGTTGATTAACAGTATGTAACGTGAAATTCGTCTCTTAACTGCCAACGCTTAGGAATTTTACAAGACAACTGAAGTGAGAAGAATATGTAGACTACTATATTTATTCCCTTTAGACTAAAACTAGTCCTTGGTAAGAGTACTTGTAAAAGGTACAAACCGGAACAAAGAACATCTATCAGGCCCTAGGCAATGTAACTGTGGGTACATGTAAGAATGATGTGCAGGAGAATGAGGAGATTCTTCCTCTATTACACATTCTTCATGTGCAATCTGAACCAGGTTTATGGGTGATAGACAACACCTCTGTGTTCAATGTGCACAACATTCTCAGAGGATTCCCTGCAGCTCTGTGGGGAGTGCATATGTAGAGTATAGTACTACTGTGTAACAAAGTAAACCTGAGACAGATGAAATTAAAGTTTTATACATCCCTGGGGCTTCTTCTAGCCCCTTTCAGGCTAATCAGTCCAGGTACATGAGCCAGTCTGGCGTAGTGCGCATGCACACACTCCGCCGCCAGGAGCATACTACACCTGTGCAGCACTATTGCGCAGGTGCAGAATGTTCCTGGCTGTGGGAGCGGCATGTGGCCGGACAGCGCTGACTGGCTGAATTACCAGGACTCATAGCAGAAGATCCAGGTGGTGGAGGACAGCGAGGGAGTGATTGGCCTGAAGGGGGCTGGAGGAAGCCCCAGGTATGTATAAAACTTTTCATCCGTCTCAGGTACCCTTTAATTCGTAGTCACCAAACCAAATTTTAACAACATATCAAATTATTTGATTTCATGAGCAAAGAGAGTGCATACATTTGCATAATGAGAATCAACGCAGAATTATTTCCATCTCATTGACCATCTCTATTAGTGACACGGCTACACATCAGGCTTTATACTCAGAAAATCTAGCTGCAAACAGCTTCAATAGAATATGATTATTTCTTCCTGTGATACGACAGCAGCCAGGCAGGCTTATCTGCATCTTGAGCAAAAAAAACCTAATCCCCCCCCCCCCCTCTCCTCCTCCCCACTGCCTCTGAAATCTCTGCTAGTAATACCTCCCCCTCCTCCTGCCCAGACTGAGCTCCCATAAGCCCTTGCTACTGTCTGAAAGTGCCTTGGCTCTCTGAAAACCTGTGGGCGTGGCTTCTTTAGTTTATAGGGAATTAGAGTATTAAAACAAAAAAAAGTATTTGGCTGGAGGAATGCCCTATAAACAATAGGAAAGGAACACAATTATGCAATGAGTAAAAGTTCATCTCGGATCCACTTTAACTTAGAGACACTGAAGCGAGAATAAATCTCGCTTCAGTGCTTATATTCAGCAGGGGCATGCTTGCCCCTGCTAAAACGCCGCTATCCCCTGGCTAAACGGGGGTCCCTTACCCCCCAAATCACCCCCTGCAATTTCTACGATCAACTTGGTCATAGATTTTGCTGCTGTTGAGGCAGGGCTAACGGCTGCAGCCCTGCCTCTCAGCGCCGTCTATCAGTGGCGCATCGCCGCCTCTCCCCCGCCCCTCACGGCGAAGGAAGACTGAGAGGCGGAGATACGCGCTGACAGACGCGCGTGAGGCAGGGCTGCGGCCATTAGCCCTGCCTCAATGCGGAAGTGATCCCCCGCTGCACGGAGGGGATTTTGGGAGGTAAGGCACCCCTGTTTAGCCGCGGGATGGCAGCGTTTTAGCAGGGGCACACATGCGCTTGCTGAATATAAGCACTGAAGCGAGATTTATTTTCGCTTCAGTGTCTCTTTAATGCAACAGAGGTTTATTCCTGTATACAGAAGTGTAAAAGTAGATGTATGCATCCTGCAAGGCCAGAATTGTTTCCTGGCTGCTAAAGACTTCTGGGTAACGGAGTTCTGGGTAACGGGGGCTTTACTGTAATTTTTTTGTATCACAATTCCATTGATTCACAAGTTTACTTATACTTTAATGAGTCATTTTTAGGCATAAAATCCTAAATCCATTCACTATTTCCATCTTTTTAATAACTAAAAAAGGCTCCTAGTTAGGCAATCCAAAAGTTCAACTGATTCCCCTAGAACAGTGATGGCTAACCTTGGCACTACAGCTGTGGGAAAACTATCAATCCCATCATGCCTCTGCCTCTCCGAGTTATGCTTAGTGTTGTCAGAGTATTGCAATGCCTCACGGGACTTGTAGTTCCACCACAGCTGGAGTGCCAAGGTTAGCCATCATTGCCCTAGAAGGATATCGATCCCCATGACCCCAGCTCCTAATTCTTACATCAGCCGCAGTAGAGAAGTTGCAGTGCATGTCGGGGTTTTTTTCCCCCTCTGCTCCTCTCTGATTGGCCGCATCTATGAGCATCCCCCTCCTCCCCGCAGGCTCCCACAGGATGAGGCAAATCCTGATGTCATTTCCTCCCCTATTCCCCCCCCCCCCCCTTGGTATCCCCTCTCCTCCATGCAGAATTAGGGCTGGTGCACACCAGAGCGATCCTGAGTGTTTTTTAAAACGCGGGGAAAACCGCTTGGCTAATTAAGCATATTTTAGATTTCTGAGGCATTTCTGCATCAATGTTTAAGTATAGGAAAGTGGAAAACGGCTCTGAAAAACGCTAGATCAGGGCTGTTTTCCAGGCGTTTTTTGTTACAGAAGCTGTTCAGTAACAGCTTTACTGTAACAATATGTGTAATCTGCTACACAAAAAAGCTAGGCATGTTTAGAAAACCTCTCATAGGCTCCCTGCACACTGCAAATCCGTTTTCCGATTCTGATTCAACAGAGAAACGCATCAGAAAACTCCGCAGCATGCAGTAAAGATTAAAATGTAAAAACCGATTAAGAAGCGGAATCTGAAATGCATACAGTGTGCAAGAGGCCTAAACATGCCTAGAATCGCTCTGAAATCTGCTTCAAAAACCTCTAGCGTTTTGCAGATCTGCTAGAGGTTTTGGTGTGCACTGGGCCTTACAGAGCGCAGCGGGGAGGAATAAAGGCAGCGCACACAGACTCGCCTACTCATGGTTCCAGGCTCTGGAGTTACCGTCTATACTCTCTCTGCACTACCGCTGGCGGGGAACTTGAGCACCTGGAACCATAATGAGGTGAGTCTGTGTGCTCTGCCTTTATTCCTCCCTGTTGCTCTTTGTAATAGTGTGGGGAGGAGGGGAGATACCATGGGGAGGGAGTAAGGGAGGAAATTCCATTAGGATTGGCTTCAATCCCATGCAGAGGGATCAAATTGCAACTTGTGATTAGTCACAGATGAGGGGGAAAATAGGCTAAACTCTCTAAATACATACAGGGTGCATCTCTCTGTTTTCTTTCTGTCCCATGCAAGAGTTCAGGTCCACTTTTTTTCTCCTGTGTGGAGATATTTTCACACCTTATCAATAAGTTTTAAGCCAACCAATAAGCAAAAATACTCCAAATAAGTCAGTGGCGTAACTAGAGCTCACTGGGCCCCCTGCGAAACTCTGGGTGGGGAACCCCTTTGACCCTGCTGCACACTGAATAGGGACTGTCTACAAATCTTTGTTTGCCAAACTTTGTATGATTCCTTATCAGTAACTGAGCAGATGCAGTCAGTAGAACAATTGTGCAGAGAGCAGAAAGTTTTTTTCTCTCCATGTCCTTAGTTCTCAGTTTCTAAGGACAGGGGAAAGAAACTTTTCCCCCTACAGGGCCCCCTGCTGCTTCTGCCCCCCCCCCCCCCCCCTGCAGCTGCATCCCTTGCAGGGTCTATTGTTACGCCCCTGAAATAAGTGTATTTTATTTTTTTTAACCTCCTTTTTTGCTGTACTTTTTCAGTTGTAAAGTGCTGAAAAATTAAGCCTAGTACACACATACAATTTTGATTGACTACTCTTATCACCTCCATGTAGTATAAGAGCTTGCCTACACAATCTGCTCATAATATTCAGTCTGTTTAGGATAAAGACCAGAGGCGCCAGAAAGAGTAAAAACATATAGGTTTTTTGCACCTGGGAGTACTAATAAACTGTGAATATTTTGACCAAATATTGTGGTCTCGATTGGTTTTGAGTCTGTGAAACGGGTGGTGAGTTTACCTCCCCCCGGGTTTTTAAACCTATATGTTTTTACTCTTTCTGGCGCCTCTGGTCTTTATCAGAATCAGAATCAGATTTATTTCGCCAAGTACAACGGGGGTTGTACCCGGAATTATTTTTGGCTCATACAGGGTCGGAGATGGTACAACACATACGTGCAATCCAACACATACAATCAGGTACAGTATACACAGTAAACATCTACCTATATATACATAATGCACATAACCATAGTGAAAGGACGCGTGGGTAAGTCTGGAGTGCTATGTGAGGGGAGCAGCCTGCCGACTATCGACGGCGCTCACTCGCTCCACAGCAGTTCCAGATGCCCCGCAGTGTGTCCTGAAAAAGAGTGGATAGAGAAAGAGAGAGAGATAGAGAGGAGGGATAGCTAAAGAGAGACAGAGGAAGAAGGAGAAGGAGCCAAGGCAAGAGTAGGGAGACAGAGGCAGAGGCCTTTTAGGGCTGCAGATTGAGAAACACCCCTAGTACCCGCAATCAGTCCAACAGTCCATCCCTGTGGTCCGGTGCCCTGATGTAGGAAGGTGGGCAGCTGGTCTTCAGAGCTGGATGGTGGAGCAGGCTGGCGCTGGCACAGTCCACAACAGTGGGTGAGGTAGACCCTGGGTGGCCGAGCAGGCTGGGGGCTGCGGCTGGTGGAGACCCTCTCTTCGAGCACAGCCGAGGATCTCTGCCATGTGGGAGGCCCAGCAGGAAGCGGCGGTGGTCAGGCCTTTTGTGCACATGAAATGAAATGTCCTCCATGCCCTGGGCTGGCGTCCTAGACTCCTAGGCAGCGGCCCACGTGGTGGAGGGGGGGGGTCCTGCAGCCTTTGTCAATCCCGGGCTGAGGAGGATGGGTGCTCCTGCAGTGCTGGTGGCGTCCTGGGTAGCGGGGGTACAGTAGCCCGTACGACCCACACCACGTGGACACTGAGCTCTCGGTCAGCAGCTCTCCAGAGAGCCTGCTAGGTGTGGGGCCTCCTGTAGTTGCGGTGGCTGGAGGAGCTAGCTTGGGGCAGCAGTCGGGCCGCAACCGGGGATCAGACGCCGGTCCAGGTCACGGCAGCAGCGATGGAGAGCTGCAAGTGTGTCCTGCCTGACACTGAGTGCAGGGGGCAACATCCTGTGAGGCTGGAGCAGCAGCTCGTTCCTTCCGAGAGCTGAATGGATGGCGTCGGGGCCAGCGCGGTGGAGGACAGATCAGGGCACGTGGGTCCTGATCAGCTGGCCGCCCGATCAGCTGGCATGCCGCCGCCGCGCGCTGATGGTATGCGCTGATGATCGAGCGCTGCGGAGAGGCTCCTCTGTGTCCCTCCATCCTCCCCGGTAGGCTAGGGGGGACCTGGGTGGCATCGCAGACGGTCGATGGTCCGGGGGCAGCAGAAACAGCAGAGCACAGTGCTGCCTCTGCCTCTCCATGCCTACACGTGGTCCGCCGAACAGCTGATCCTATCGCCGTCCATCGTAGCCGTTGTGTGGCTAGTGCAGAGCCTGATCGGCAGTGCCCATATTCCCCGCCTTCTACCTCAGCAAGAGGTGAAACAAGAGATGAGTGAAGGAGAGATTTACGTCTAAAAGAGCAAAAAAGGCCGGAGCCCTGTGGCCGAGGCGTCCGAGTCCGGCGCCATCTTGGTATTACATTATCCTAAACACAATGCAGTCCACCTGGGGTGGCAAGGATTTTTCCTAACTTTTTCTACAGAGAGCGACATTTTACACCTGAGTGGGGTCAGGTTCTAATTCTCCCCACCTGCATGTGGAGTGGTTGCCTAGGGGCAACCTATGTTTGTGAGTATATATCTACTTTAATTTCTGTGTGTCTCTCTTTCCTTGAGATACTACACCATTTGGGCTCTCGGTCTTTTGTTTTTTGTCTCTAAAGTGCATAATATTCAGTCTGTTGACCCTCATACTACATGGAGATAGTATAATTGGTCAATGGCCAATCAAAATTGGATGTGTGTATGCACCTTTATTTTGTAGAGAACATGAAAAATTATATCCTGGGAGAAAAGTCAGGGGAAAAGTTCATTGCATGTGAGCCAATAAGTTTAAAACGACCCTGAGCTGTACCCTAAAATAAAAAATGTCACTTCCCTGGGGCTTCCTCCAGCCCACCGTAGGCCACAAGGTCCTCCTGGCTCCTCTCTGTGTCCCGCCGACGGCTCTGTTACCGGAGACACCTGGGCCGGGTGTCGGGCCGACGCTTACTGGATCCAAACGCGCCACGTCATCACGGCGGCTAGTGTGACAGTCCTGCGCGTGCACAGTTTCTCAAAATCTAAACCGAGCATGCGCAGTGTTCTAACGCACATGCGCAGTTTTCTAATTCTAAACAGTGCATGCGCAGGATTGTCTCGCTGCCTGGCGTGTCGATGGTAATGGAGGGGAGCCAGGAGGACGCTGGGGGACCTCGTGGCCTACAGTGGGCTGGAGGAGGCCCCAGGTAAGTGAAATTTTTGATTTTAGGGTACTGCTCAGGGTCCGAAAGCTAAATGTGAAGCCAGAACAGAAAGGGTGGGAATGGAGAAATAAATATGGGTGTTTGAATATAAGTGAGAAGGTTACTACACTATGGGCTTAATTCACAAAGCGGTGCTAACTGTTAGCACGCCTGTGAAAAGCCCCTTACCACGCCTAAAAGAGGTTTTTACGCGCGAAACGCATCGCGCACAAAGTTATGCGCGCGCAGGGCGCTCCACGCGAAGTGCCCATTATAGCCTATGGGACTTAGCGCGCGGTACTTAGCGTGCGATCTGATTGAGAAAACCGGTGCTAACCTTCTTAGCACCCTGGTTAGCACGCCTAAAGCCTTTAGACGTGCTAAGTAGGTTAGCACCGCTTTGTGAATCAAGCCCTATATGCGCTAAACACCACCTCCTGCGCTGCCCACTTCACAGCTCTTCGGAGCAGGCACACTTCATTCTATTGAGAAAAACATGAAGTTCCCCTTGTAAAAGGTTTTTGATGTGTTTGGTAAAATTTTTGTGCTGCCCCAAAATTCTCTTTGAAGTTCACAAAAACAGCTCAGCTGTCCATCGGCCAAATAGGGGTGTTAAATGGCTTTTGGTCAACAGAACCATTACCTTGGTATAGAAAAATGTAACACGCCACGTCTAGTGGCTACCAGATGCCAAATATTGAGTTCAGGTGCTGTACTGCAGTCCACGGTCATGGAAGCAGACATAGGGTTAACATCCTGCGCCGATCGCTGGAGCCACGCTGGATAGTGTATGAACGGGGGGGATTGCAGGCGATCGGGGGGTGCTGGCCACCTGTACCAGCTAGCCTAGTGCTAGCTAAAGGTTTTGCAGCCATTTGATCAAATTAATTAAGCATGGGGAACTCCGGAGGCCAGTGAGCGGTATGCCCGACACAGTGTCGTGCATACTGCTAAGGAGGTTACTTTGGGGCAATGGAATGGTTTAAAACAAAACATATCCATGTGTTAGAATGGCCCAGTCAAAGTCCAGATCTAAATCCAATCGAGAATCTGTGGCAAGATCTGAAAACTGCTGTTCACAAACGCTGTCCATCTAATCTGACTGAGCTGGAGCTGTTTTGCAAAGAAGAATGGGCAAGGATTTCAGTCTCTAGATGTGCAAAGCTGGCAGAGACATACCCTAAAAGACTGGCAGCTGTAATTGCAGCAAAAGGTGGTTCTACAAAGTATTGCCTCAGGGGGCTGAATAATTACGCACACCCCACTTTGCAGTTTTGTTTTGTTTTTATGTTTGGAATTATGTTTGATTTTCATTCCACTTCTCATGTGTACACCACTTTGTGTTGGTCTTTCACATGGAATTCCAATAAAATTGATTCATGTTTGTGGCAGTAATATGACAAAATGTGGAAAACTTCAAGGGGGCCAAATACTTTTGCAACTCACTGTAAAGGTGCATTTTTCAGTTTTGTGACCATCACTATTTACAAGCTTATAATAAAAAAAAAAATTAGTAAAATAATCTCTTGACATGCATATTAAGAACAATTTTAGACCCTTAGGTAACTGTTAATGTTTTTTTTTCAAATTGTAATTTATTTATTTTTTGACATTTTATTTGGGATTTTTTTGGGTGTGGGGGTAAACAGTTAATTTTAAATGTAATTCATTGTGTTTTATGTGAAAAAATGTATGTACATGTAGTTCTACTATTTGGCCAGAAGATGGCACAGTCATTTTTAAAATTCAATCCTGTGAGCGAGCACTATCGCTTACAGGAAGTATAAGGAGGTTGTGTTTTGTTTTGTTTTTTTTAGTTTAGAAAGACCACAGCTTCTCATAAGAAGCTGTCGGTCTTTCTACTGAATACTTTAGCAAAACACTGTAAAATACCCGCCTCGGGTTCTCTTTAAAGAGTTAACATTCAGTTATTAAAGTGACCGTTTCTCTCAAGTTAAAGGAATACTGTAGCGGGGTTGGGGGAAAATGAGTTGAACTTACCCAGGGCTTCTAATGGTCCCCCGCAGACATCCTGTGCCCGCACAGCCACTCCCCGGTGCTCCGGACCCGCCTCAGGTTCACTTCTGGAATATCCGACTTTAAATTCTGAAAACCACTGCGCCTGCGTTGCCGTGTCCTCGCTCCTGTTGATGTCACCAGAAGTGTACTGCGCAGGTGACATCAGTGGAAGCGAGGACACGGCAACGCAGGCGCAGTGGTTTTCTGACTTTAAAGTCTGATATTGACTGCGGGGGACCATTAGAAGCCCTGGGTAAGTTCAACTCATTTTCCCCAACCCCGCTACAGTATTCCTTTAACTAAAGCTTAATTCTCACCAGCCGACAGAGGAAGATGGATCCAGCAACGTCCCCCTCAACGACGAGCGCACCACGATCCATCTTCAGACCGGCGGGAACTAGCAACAGCACACGGGTGCGAATGGGAAGTCACGTTACTTTGCGCAGAATCGACGGGGAACATAAAGATCCACTAAACGTTTGCGTGATCACGTGCCTGTATACACTTTGCAAGATTGTGGAAACGATCGCTCGTCGTCCAAAAAAATCGCTGGTTGTTGACTTGTCGGGAACATTGTTGGGTAAATCACGTAGTGGGTACAGGTCTTTAGTCATTAAAGAGGAACTCCAGTGAAAATAATGTAGTAAAAAAAAGTGCTTCATTGTTTACCATAATTATGTATAAATGATTTAGTCAGTGTTTGCTCATTGTAAAATCTTTCCTCTCCCCGATTTACATTCTGACATTTATTACATGGTGACATTGTTACTGTGGGCAGGTTATGTAGCTGCTCCTAGCTGTTTTGGCTGTTAGAGACAGCTGTAAGCAGCTATTTCCTGTCTGTGAACCTTGTTACATTGTAACAAACTGCCAAAAGTACCGCGGTACCAGAGTTTCTTGTGGGAGGAGTTTCAGCACAAAATCAGTCATACAGCGCCCCCTGATGGTCTGTTTGTGAAAAGCATTATATTTCTCATGTAAAAGGGGATATCAGCTACTGATTGGGATAAAGTTCAATTCTAGGTTGGAGTTTCTCTTTAACCTTCAATAAGGAATGACAGCCATAAAACACTCTCCATGCTGAGAACAGTTTGAATAGAGACAATTTTTTCTTATCAGTTTATTTTCGCCTCGATTTTCATTTAAAATGGAGTGCAATAGGCCAAGCTGAGTGGATGATGCTACTCCATGACATATATTTGGGTAAAGCCTTGGCCTCCTGTTAGTAAAAATATAAACATTATTGCTTTAACATGGAACAGTAATATACAATCATTTCAAGACCACCTGAGTTCTCTTTATCAAGGTGACGTGCTCAAGGCAATAATCTATGGGGCAGCAATAGTATTCACAAGTGTGCTGGGATCACAGACTGGGTGAATCCACCACAAATATCCCACTGACCATGGTGTGCAAGGCCCGAACAGCAGCAGTATTAAAAATGAAACTAGAAGACAGACCTCACTTCTTTTTATGTGGTTATCTTTTAAGCGATGTTACGCTGTGATATGACCTTTCTTTGTTTCTTGTTTGTCTCTAGGCTTCACTGAGAATTGTCCATTGCTGGACGTTGCCCAGATCTCCACACTGATTTGCAGATATTCTCTCTGTCTTTGGCCAAAAAGTAGACAGAGCAGGTACAGACATGGCTGGCCATGTATCTCCTACGGTGAGTGACTTTAAATGGTTTTTTTGCCAAAACAATTTTACATCCTTTTACAATGATTATTGTATTATTTAGAGCTTGTGTACCTAAATGGTATTTTGTATATTATTATTATGGTATTATATTATTTTGGTATTTTGTGGTGTGTAAAACGCAGGTTGCTAATATGAAACTGGCCTAAGGAGAGGGAAGCACTTGGATCCTATAGAGCCTTCCCTTGCTGTCCCTGAGTGTGGACCCCCCGAATATTACCAACAAGGACCTGTTGGTTATCTGATCGGGGTCGCACTCCACTGCAGGCCCGAGCGTGGCCGTAGTGCGCCTGCAGGAGCACAGCCGCGCTTGCGTTGTTCGGCTGTGCAGGCTGTAGCGCGGCCGCGCTCGTCCTAGAAGTGGAGTGCAGCCCTGATCAGCAGGAGGATCTCGAGCAGCGTCGGAGGACCGCATGGGAAGCCTCTGGAGGATACAGAGGCTTCTCTCTCCTTTGCCAAGTATTTATTTTTTTAATGCCTTAGGTTCTCTTTAACCGCTCTGCCTAACGCCGCTGGGCGGTCGCAGAGTTGCTCCCCAGGACCGCCTAACGCCGATTGGCGTCAAGAGCGTGGGGCGGAAATTAGTGGGGAATGCGCTTTAGCAGCCTACCAGCCGCAATCGGAGCTGGCAGGCTGTTAGGGAATTTTAAAAAACCTGTTATTTTAGTGTGTACAGTGCTGCGATCTAGCGCAGCAATGTACATGGGACAGTTCTGCCACTTAGCTGTCCCCTCGAGTGGCTCACAATCTGATCCCTCTCATACGCTGATGCCTATGAGAGGGGGTCACACTGATTGGATTTCGGGGGGGGGGGGGGGGGGGTTGGAAGAGAATTTAAAAAAATAGACGTTTTTATTAAAAAATAAAATCTATGAAATAGATTTTTTTTTTTTAAATCACAGCAGCAATCAGATACCACTAGAAGAAAGCTCTGTTAATGAGCAGAGGTAAGATTCATTTGGCTTCTGAGTTGTATGGCCAAGCAATAAACTGTTAGAGCTGCAGAATGCAGAGTTGTAGAACCTGTGGTCCTCAAGAGGGTAAGCCTGGCCACTTACTTTCTGCTGACAGAACTATTTGTGCAGTATCGGTACGGACCCGGACCTCACAGCTACAGCTTCCACCCTAACCTGTAATAAGCACAGTAGCTGCACCGTCATCCTCAGCAGCCCAGAAATACATTGGCATTCATGTAAATGACCTTTATATCCCAATCATTGGAAAAAACTTCCACATCAGAGTTTGTTTGAATCATGAGATTGTATAAGATTTATTCTTTCCAGATAACAGGAGATGAACAGGAGATTGTTTTTCACAAATGAATTCCGCAGCAGTGCTTTATGAAGAATTCTTCTCCCCGGCATTCCTTTACTGGTCGTTATCCGTGTGTATCTGCAAGGAGTGGCCTGTTTACATGTACTGAATGTAAAGTGTTCTATAAACAGGGAGGAATTTTACCGCTGCACTGCCACTTTCACAATTTCACAATCTTCAATGTTTGGTCAATGTTTTCTTCTAAAAAAAACATCTCCAGGAAATTAGTTTAAAGGAACCCTGTGCAGTGGTTGTGGCAGGCCTGGATTTACATCACAGAAGCCTATAGGCACAGAGGACCTTGCACCCTAGACTCCGCCCTCCATGAACCTACAAAACCTGCCATGTGCTGGCTGGCCCAGCTGTCACTTCTCCTTTACTTCCCTTGCCTGTCATAGGTAGCTACAGGTGCCCCTTAGCATTAGGTAGCCAGACGTACCTTCAGTATCAATTAGCTAGTGTTGCCCCTGACTGAAGGGAGATCTTATTAGTGGAATGCCGATAGCTAGGTGAGTAACCTCTTATTTATGCTCTGCTTGGAACTCTAGGAGAGGGGGATGAACCGCCTTTCCATCATTAGGCGCCAGTAGGTGCATGCCTACAGTGCCTTATGGTAAATCCGGCCCTGGGTTGGTGGTGTGCATGTAAGCATACCCACGTGTATTTGAAAATGTCGTGACACTCACCTGTCCGTTGGTGAAAACTCTCCTTCCAGTCTGGCTGGTGTAAAATGCATTACTCTGGCAACTCTACTCAAAGTGGCGCTGTGACCCGGAAACAGGAAGTCGGGTGATGCACTCTGCACATGCTCCGGCTTCCTCCTCTAGTGTCCTCCTCTCCCGCACATGCTCAGCACTTAGTTAATGAGAGCGTGCTGACCCGGAAGCGGTATAGCGGTCACCAACAGATCCAAGATGGCGACCGCGGTTTTCTTGCATAAAACGAAGGGAGATTGAGGACGGCGATTTTGGGATCATTTAAAAGTGGAAACGGCAAGCTACACATCGGTATGTTTATTACCATATTCTTAGGTTGTGCTCAGGTTTCCTTTAAAGCACTCCTGAACTAAATTAAAATGTGCGAGGCAGCCATACCTGGGGCTTCATTAGTGTCCCCAGAAACGATGTGGCTCCTCAGCGACGCCCATCTCCTCTTCTGGAGCCGCGCCCCCCTGTTCCCCGCTGAAGGGTGCAAGTTTTGTGCAGTCCATGCACCCTTTTCAAGCATGCTACCGCAAGGCTGTGTGTTGGAACCTCGGCTTGGAGCATCCTGGGGATGTGCTGTTACCAATATAACCTTACAGGCACGGAGAGGAAACCGCATGCACCCTTGCTTCAACTAGGTTCATTTGGAGCTTTAACAGCCCCTCTGTTAGCTCCAACACAGAGGGGAGGCCAGTGAAGCTGAGGTGCCACGTAGTTTACGAAAAAACTGAAGGAGGCCCACATATGACCACCTCCTCAATTTGAATGCGTTCAGGTACCTTCCCAGATCCACCGTGACACCACCGCTGCTGCACAGGAAGCTCTTCCTCTTGATGGTTGTTTTACCGTCTGTGTACGAGCGCAAACATGCCGGCATGTGCGAGTACCGTTCGTGCATCCCCAGTAACACAAAGCCTCTCGTGCAGGGAGGAAGAAGCTGTGCCTAAGCTGCTTCGTGCTACTAGGCATGCGCAGACTGTACTGTAACTGCAATGCAGTTACACTCATACACTGATGGGAGCACAGCCACGAGAGCATATCTGACAAACCTGTGTCGGATATGCTTAGAAGGACCCATCGGTGGGGTCGAGGATTACTGAGGAGCCACAGTACTATCCAGAGGCTTGTTTTTTTGTTGTGTTTTTTTCAACTTCAGGCTCATTTTAACATCAGTCGTGAGACTTAGTGTGGCATTATCACTGTAACTCTAGGGGTCATCTGAGTATAAAAGTTGTCCAAAACAATAACTTGTGTTTTTGGGGAGCCTTTTTCAAGTGTAACTGCTTGTTAGTGAATAGGCACACTGGAATGTTACATTTGATTGCTGTTATGCACTATGGCAGGCACCAACAACTTGCCTATGCTTGTCCTCAGCCCTCTTGTCTCCATAGAGCAAAGGATGCTGCCAGTCAATAGCCAAGCAGCGTGTTTGTATGAGGAAAGGCCGTCCGTAACATTCAAGGACAATTATAATGAGTGTGTATAGGACATTACTCCTCAGACCAGGATAGCATGAGTAATCTGTGAATGGGATTGGCAAAGTGATCAGCAGTCAGTGGGGAGGGAAGAATAGCAATGTCCTGATTTAAAGAGAGTTCAGGTCATTCACAGATTGTTGCACAAAGTTTTTAACTGAGTTTTTGTGTATTTCAGGTGATCTTTCGAGATGTCGCGGTTTATTTTTCGGAAAAGGAGTGGGAGCTTTTGGAAGGATGGCAGAAGGATCTGTACACTGGCGTCATCAGAGAGATTCATGGGATCTTAATTTCTTTGGGTATTATAGTTCTTCCTAGTTTGCATGCATGAAAGGGATCATTTAACTCAAACATCAGTTAAATGGACACTTAAAGAGGAACTCCAGTGAAAATAATGTAATAAAAAAAGTGCTTCATTTTTACAATAATTATGTATAAATGATTTAGTCAGTGTTTGCTCATTGTAAAAGCTTTCCTCTCCCAGCTTCACATTCTGACATGTATTACATGGTGACATTGTTACTGTGGGCAGGTTATGTAGCTGTTTCTAGCTGTTCTGGCTGTTAGAGACAGCTGTAAGCAGCTATTTCCTGTCTGTGAACATTGTTACATTGTGGCAGTTTGCCCAGAGTACCGCGGTACCCAGAGCTTCTTGTGGGAGGGGTTTCACCACAATATCAGTCATACAGCGCCCCCTGATGGTCTGTTTGTGAAATGCAATAGATTTGTCATGTAAAAGGGGGTATCAGCTACTGATTGGGATAAAGTTAAATTCTTGGTCGGAGTTTCTCTTTAAGCCAGAAAAAAATGAGTTTTACCCACCTGGGGCTTCTACCAGCCCCATGCAGCAGTCCTGTCCCCTCACAGCCACTCACTAATGCTCTGGTCCCCCGCTGCCAGCTAGTTCTGCTTCTACCAGCCCCCTGCAGCAGTCCTGTGCCCTCGCAGCCACTCACTAATCCTCTGGTCCCCCGCTGCCAGCTAGTTCTGCTTCTACCAGCCCCCTGCAGCAGTCCTGTGCCCTCACAGCCACTCACTAATCCTCTGGTCCCCCGCTGCCAGCTAGTTCTGCTTCTACCAGCCCCCTGCAGCAGTCCTGTGCCCTCACAGCCACTCACTAATCCTCTGGTCCCCCGCTGCCAGCTAGTTTCATTTTTGCCGACAGGACTGGCCACGCTTAGCTTTCTCCGTATTCCCGACTGGAATTAGCGCTATTGAGGGCTGCAACGCGTACAAAATGGTAATGCGGCAACGTGTATCTTTGTATGCGTTGCCGCCCGCAATAGCGCTAATTGTCGGGAATGCGGAGAAAGCTACACATGGCCAGTCCTGACGGGCCTGTCGGCAAAAACAAAACTAGCTGGCAGCGGGGGACCAGAGGATTAGTGAGTGGCTGCGAGGGCACAGGACTGCTGCAGGGGGCTGGTAGAAGCCCCAGGTGAGTAAAACTCATTTTTTTTTTCTTGCTTAAGTGTCCCTTTAATGCACTATGTATTTATGTAAAAAAAATACATATATACACTGCAACCTTCCAAAGGACTGGTGCATACAAGACTGCTGTAGTCTTTCAGGTGTCGATCAATTCAACTGATCTATCGTTTGGTCAGAAAAACAAAAACTCTGTACACTAATTGCTTTTCCAAATAATTTGTTGTTTCAAACAAGTTCATATGGATCCCTGTCTATATCAATTGACTTCACGTATACAGTTAGTTTGAGTTGGATGATTTTTGTACCTACTCCATAGCCCTGCCAGGGCTGTGAACTCAAGGCGACAAAAATGTAGGGACCTGGAATCAGTGAATTCATAAACTGAGGAGTTGGAGTGAGATAATTTTTGTACCAACTCCACCGCCCTGAGTACTTACAAGCACATCAAATTACAAAACAACAGAGGTAAAATGTTATTGATCAGTCTGAAGCAGAATTCACTTTTTATCAGCAGACAATCAGATTTTGATTGCATATTCCATCAATTGTGAGTGTTCTTGTGTGTACCAGCCCTGAAGGCCACTATTAAATGTTTTCAGTAGATGTTAAAGAGAAACTCCAACCAAAAATTGAACTGTATCCCAATCAGTAGCTGATACCCCCTTTTATATGAGAAATCTATTCCTTTTCACAAACAGACCATCAGGGGGCGCTGTATGACTGATATTGTGGTGAAACCCCTCCCACAAGAAAAGTACGTACTTTTTTTGGCAGTTTCCAGTCTGTGAACCTTGCTGCATTGTGGGAAATAGCTGTTTACAGCTGTTTCCAGCTGCCAAAAACCATGCAGCAGCTACATCACCTGCCAACAGTAAAATGTTCACTGGAGTTCCTCTTTAAACTCGACAAACACATCAAATCTAATGAAAATCTGCTTCCTAGGTACTCTCGGACCATGCTTGATTGTTATTGAATGAGCAGTGATCGGGAAATATTTAAAGAGAACCTGTAATAAAAAAAATTCCCCTGGGGGGGTACTCGCCTCGGGAGGGGGAAGCCTCAGGGTCCCAATGAGGCCTCCCACTCCCGTATAGTGTCCCGGAATCCTCCCTTGACAAGCGCTAATTTATTTACCTTTCCTCTCCGCACGGAGACAGGAGAAAATAGCCGATCTCCTTCGGGTCCGCTCTACTGCGCAGGAGACTTGCGCCTGCGCAGTAAAGGGGCCCGACAGCGATCGGCTATTTCCGCCTATCTCCGAGCGGAGAGCCGATACTGCGCCTGCGCTGGAGCCGGGAAGGTAAATATTTACATCCCCGCTGTTCGGGGAGCTTTGTCGCCGCCACCGTGGGACCGAGGAGGACGGGGGAAGCCTCAATAGGATCCGGAGGCTTCCCCCACCCAGGCGAGTGCCCCCCAGGGGAGGTTTTTCTCATTACAGGTTTTCTTTAATAATCCCGCAAATAAAAATGTAATGGGGGGGGGGGGGTAGCCAAACTCAAACCAGAAGTAAACAAGGCATAGTCTCAAGTTGGTCATGCACATACAGTATAGATTGACACTTGATGTGGCAAACAGATTGATCCCTCTTTGATCTGAATCTGATCAGTGAAGGATTAAATCCTTCCATGCACTGTTCAAAATCCATCGAACTGCACTGTTCAATGCAGTGCAATGCTATAGGCCAGTGATGGCTAACCTTGGCACTCCAGCTGTGGTGGAACTACAAGTCCCATGAGGCATTGCAATACTCTGACAGCTCTAAGCATAACTCGGGGAGGCAGAGGCATGATGGGATTTGTAGTTTTGTCACAGCTGGAGTGCCAAGGTTAGCTATCACTGCTATAGGCCATCCAACAAGTTTCCCTCCAGTTCATTAGACAAATAACGTTCGACGTGGCATATTTTGCTATAGATTTTCGGTCAGATTTGATCAGTGTGGTCAAATATTAAATAGGCCCTGTAGTGACATATAGTAAAATGCAGAAACTTATTCAGAATACTCACTTTTATGTAATTTTCTTGCTTTCATCATTAGAAACATTTCCTATATCTATATACTGCTATATATTAGTATGCAGCTCTCCCAGTGATGTTACAGTCTGGGCTGTAAGCTATATAGACTTCTCCTCCCAGAGCATTCTGGGTGACTAGAGGGAGACTGGCTTTGGAACTGCCGTTTGGCTGCATATTTTGCCATTATGCTGCTATCATGCTGTGACTTGTTTATATTCATGTGATGCACTCTGTGTGCACTATAGCACTTTATTTTCACCCCTGGCGAAGCCTCCATTTAGAAGGTGAAACATGTAGGGGTTTTCCTTGGTTGAGGGTTATAATTATTTGGCATAAGAAAAGGAAGGGTTCAGTCCTATTTTAGTACAACCCTGATATAAATCCCCTATAGGACTCTTCTATGCTAGTTAAGTAGTACGTTGTGCGTCACTTTAAAGAGACTCTGTAACAAAAATTTCAGCCTTATTTCTTCTATCCTATAAGTTCCTATACCTGTTCTAATGTGGTCTGTCTTACTGCAGCCTTTCCTAGTTGCACAGTCCCTGTAATATCTCTGTTATCTAATCTAAACTTCTTTCCTTTCCTTTGTCAGCTCAGGCAAGAATGTGCTGCTCTGCTTATGATAGGCAGAAGCTATACACACCCTTTCCACACCCCTGCAGGCTCTGTTAGGCACAGACTGAGCTTATCTGAGCCTATCACAATCTGGTTAGCAGCCATGTCTTTTGTTTGTAAACACTGCCTAAAACTGGCAATTACAAGCCAGGATTACAGCAGGGAGTGGCAGAAACAGCACAGAGCGGCCCAGGAGAGCATAATGAATAGAATGGTATGCTTTTTATTGTAAGAGTTTTAGAGTACAGATTCTCTTTGTTGTCTGACCCTGCCTACTTTTAGAGATTAAAAGTTAATTTTTAGCGTTATCCTCCTCAAAGGTTTGATTTAGTGTGTTTAGTGGAGAAAGGGCGCGGTTGTATGACTTCTCGTCGAGCCCAGGTGAATAAGCAAGTTACAGCGTCCTGAACATTGGTGAGACAGAAGCGAATGGAAAAGACCCTCTAGATTTTATCATATTTCCATTAATCTTCATGTATCCCCGGCAGGCTTTGTGATCCTGAATCCCAACAACTTCCTGCGGATACAGCCCGAGGATGAACCATGTCGGAAGAGCCGCCAAGTCGGTGGAGGAAACGGGAATGGAAATGTTGCTGGCTCAGGTGCGCCATGGAGTATCCTACTGTTCATAACTCTTAATTATTCATACAAGTCCACCCCATACCACGGGGTATTTATTAATGTCCAAGTTCACCTTCAGTAGAGTTGGTCAGCGAGGAGCAAATCATTCTGGCTTGCATGCAAGTTTGATGCAAATTGTATGTGGCCAATCATATTCACTTCCTGTCAGATTGGATTAGCACATTTCCAGTCTGCATACAATTTTTATTAACCCACAGTCTGCAAGCTATTTTTTTAATAAGCTACACACCAGTGCCAGCTGTGTTTGATTGTGTTTATAAAATTTCTTGCCCAAATCTGCATGTACCAAAGTCCACATTGGTTTAGCGTATGGTCTCAGCCACCAATTAAGTTCAAATACCAGTGACACTGCAGACTAAAAATCCACTCAGCAGCACTGAAAAGGCTTGGTGTTTCTTTCAACAGTTTCACAGCATCAGAACTTTGTTTTTCTTACCCAAGCCTCATTTGTAGCTGCACAGAAGAAAACTGCCCGGGCATTTTTCCCCTGATGCTGTGCAAACCATGATGGGATTTCTGATGCTCTCCTTCTGCTGTTTTGGTGCAATTTTTTTTTTTTCAATTTTGAATTTGAGATTTGAAGCCTAGTGCGCAGAGCTGGGAGGGGTGATCAGGACAGTTGGAACTGTGTCTCATGCTCCAGGTCACCTCCTTTCAACCAAAAAGATGGCTGCCCCCATGAAAAAGATGGCTGCCTCCTTGAAATCACAAACATTGGCCTTTTCTTTTAAAAGAGTGTGGGTAAGAGAATATATTACCTATCTATTTTAATTAACATTACTAATGTAATTTAATGACTGTATGTTTGTTTAGGCTGAAGCTCCCCTTTAATTCAAGATCTGTTGGCCTTCATACTACATGGAGGTGGTAAAATTGGTCAGTGATGGCGCAATCTAAATTGCATTTGTGTATATACCCTTAGTTCTGAGGGGGAAAAGGGTTAAAAGAAATACTTACCTCGATGACATATAAGCTTCTCTTCAGACACCTCTGGGCTCCTCACTGCACCCCACTTTGTCTTGCGGCTGTATCTCCTGTTAATGACCAAACATCTTAAAAAATACTGAACAGATACTTGGAGGTACAAAAAAACCCTAAAGGAGTTAGCATTTTTTATGGACTATTTGTAGTAAATGTCTTACTTGTGAAATCCAACAAGCATGCAAAAAATGTCTGAGTTTAGCCAAAGGTGTAAAATGTTATGAGAGTTTCATTCACTGTAGGAAAGCACAGAGTTGTGCATTTTTACTGATCACTAGTTTGCTAAGAGGAGAATAAACGCTGTATGGAGGGGTGGAGCGGGTAAAACGGCGCACAGCTGCCAAAATGGAAATATTTAATAAATTGAGTAGTGTACAAAAAGTGATGAATTATCAATTTTAAAAGAAGTCTTGCTTTTATAACATGGTGATCTGTGTAGATTGTTTTACCCCTTTAGCAACTTTAAGGGAATTATCTCGTTTGGGATAAGTGCACTGCTTTTGACTTCAGCCTCAACTCATTGTACTGCAAATTCTTGGAATGCTTTGATGTCTCTCTGCTAGCAGAGGATGTAGAAAGTGAAAGCAGAAGTCCTCTGTTATTGTCTCACACTGCCCCCTAGTGACAAGTGTCCATAAAAACACATTACAGCAGTATTAATTAGTAGCAAGGAAATGTAAAAATTAAGAAATTAAAAATGTGCTGAAATAAATTGGCCTGGAGCACTAACAAGCATCCAGATAAAATGGCTGCTAAAGGATTAATGGGTACGTGTAACTATTAAGAAAAAAAGTTAGATACTAACTTACCTCCGTTGTATGAAGCTTCTGATTGGTCTATTGGCTGCTCTGTGATGAGACCTTCTAAACCAGTGTTTATCGCCATTTTATTGGTATGCACCCCTTTTAAAACCCTGTACTCACGGGGGCGGAGTTAGCGCGAGATGCGGGAAGACGCAATCTAAGTGAGCTCCGTCACACTCCTAGGATCCGAGGCTAATATCCTGCTCCACAGTGAACTTACGGGTTCAATTTCGATCACCCGGCACTGCTGAACTTCTAGGGACTATAATCATGCCAACCAAGTCGGACTCCGCTAAGGCAGCAGCCCAGAAATTAGCTCAATACCAGTGGACCTCCTCCTCCCAAGATGGCGCCGGCGGGGAGTCCATACAGGCCATGGAGGAGGAAGGAGAGGCCTCTAACAGCGACAGCGAACCGCCAGTTCTGATTCCTGCTTCTGAGGACACTGGAGAGTTATCCCTAACTAAGATTTATGAGAACCTCCTGTCTGCGATTACGGAGTCCAAAACTTGCCTTACTACTAAGATAGAGGAGATAAAGGCAGAGGTTAGTTTCCTGCGTCAAGACCTCGGTAAGCTCCGAGAACGCACCGCCGAAGTGGAGAAGAGGGTCTCTAGCCTAGAGGATCTGACAGCGCCGCTCCCTAAACAGATCAAAGATCTGCAGTCATCAGACACGACTACTAAAGAAAAGATTGACGACATGGAGAATCGTCTCCGGCGAAATAACGTCCGTATAATTGGCTTGCCGGAGCGCGCGGAGGGTGACGCCCCGGAGGCCTTCATGGAGCGGTGGGTCAGGTCCACTTTCGGTTCGGAGGAACTATCATCTGCTTTCGTGGTGGAAAGAGCACATCGGATTCCGGGCCGGGCCCCAAAACCTGGGGCTCCCGCCCTTTTATAGCCCGTCTATTAAATTTCAGAGATCGGGACGCGATCCTGAGGATGGCTCGTCAGAAGGGGAACCTACCTTACGAGAACGTTAATCTACAGGTCTTTCCGGACTTTTCGTTAGCTCTGCAAAAAAGGAGGGCCACTTTCATTGAAGTGAAGAAAAAGTTGCGGGACAAGCATGTACCCTATTCTATGTCCTATCCTGCCCGCCTGAGAGTCGTTTATGAGGGTAAGACACTTTTTTTTGAGACCTCTTCAGAAGCCATGGACTTTGTCACCAAGGCGAAATTTGCTTAAACAACTGCAACTACTAAGACGTAACTCTGAGTGAGCTGCATCAGTGTTTCCGGGCAGGTGGTTACTACGAGGAGACTCCCTATGCCATGCTAATCTCTTTCTTTCTTTCTTTGTTTTTTCTCCTTCTGGAACTTTCTTTTTTATGAGCTGGAACTTTCCCTTGTTCTGTGCACAGATATGGACTTGGATACTCCGGCACCAGGTTGCCCAGAAACAGGTAGAACTATATCCACCTAAGTTCACTGTCAGTTTTAGATACAAGGAGTGAGACGGTGGACTCATGCCGCATTCACCCCCCTTAGAGGAGTAATCCTCATGATTCTGCACAAATACATGTTTTGTTTTTTCTGCTTGTGTTTCGCTCTCCCCTCCCCAGCTTCCCGGGTTACGATACTAGCCTGGCTAAATGGTATTTTCCAGTTATGTGATGACTGGCAATTTCTGTTATTTATTATTTTCCAGATGCTGGGTGAGAGGGGGGCGAGGGGTGGGGAAGGGATTCTGGTTATGTTACGAGGGTATGTTTGCTGGGTCCTAATGTACAGTGGAGTCTATCCTGGGAGAATTTATACTGTGTTGCTGGATAATGGCTAGAATTTTAAAATGTATGTCATGGAATGTGAGGGGTCTGGGGACTGTGATGAAACGTAACCTTGTATTTTCATTTGTCAAAAAATATGACCCTGACATTTGTATTTTCCAGGAAACGCACTTGACTGCAGGCACCTCCTCTAGACTTCGCAGACACTGGGTAGGGTGGGCTGCACACTCGGTTTACACATCTAATTCCAGGGGAGTCTCTATTTTGGTCCATAAGAGGATAAAGTGGAATATGAGAACATGCAAAGTAGACCCAAATGGCAAATATATTTATGTACAAGCGGAGGTTGACTCTCTCCCGATTAAGATAGTTGCTGTATATCTGTCTCCACCAGCTGCCCTCTCAGTTCTCAAACCTATTATACCCTTGATTTTAAATGACAGGATTACCCCCATAATATGTGTTGGGGACTTCAATCTAGTGATGGATGAGACTATTGATAGGTTTCCTGTTCCTACTGGGGCAAAAGGACTGGGTCACACCTCTCTGTCAGAATGGGCTCTCAATTTGGGTTGGTTTGACGCATGGAGAACTCTTAATCCAGAGACAGCTGCTTTCACCTGTTACACACCGGCCAGGAAAACGCTTTCTAGAATCGATTTAGCCTTAGTAAACGATTTAGCCATTGCTAGGTTAGATGTTGCAGTACACTTAAATAGAGGAATTTCTGATCACTCTCCACTTTTAATACATATTCGTTTAGATACCAAACCAATAGCTAGCCCCTGGAAGTTTCACAGTTTTTGGCTTACTCTTTTTCCTTCTCCAGATAGAACCAGTGAGCAAATAACTTCATATTTTCTCTGCAATAATAATTCTGCTGCCCTGTACAGTGTCTGGGAGGCGTTTAAATGTCATATGAGGGGTTGCCTGCATGCTACAGTATCATATATTAAGAGAAGTTCTCGGGAAAAGGAGGAGCGCTTGTCTGGGGCTTGCTCAGATGCTGAGGGACTATATATTACCCAGCCGTCTGACCAGAGTCGCAGACGGTGGCTTCTAGCACAGAGGGAATTAAATATCTTCCTGAATCATAAATCCAAGAGGAAACTGTTTTTTACTAGACAATCCTTTTTTGAGTGTGGGAACTACACTGGTAGATTATTGGCACAATTGGCTCACGGGGCTAGAGGGTCCTCAGTGATCACAGGTTTAAGTAAACCAGATGGTTCTCTGGTCAGTGCTACCTCTGATATCTTGGAGGAGTTTGTCCTCTTTTATGACTCATTATATACTTCACGACTGGCCTGCTCTGAAGATGACATTGTGCGATACCTGTCAGATTGTACCTTTCCCACTTTATCCCCTGAACAAGTAAAATTATTAGATGCCCCCATTACAGTTGAGGAGGTTGAGATTGCTATTTCTTCTTTGCAACCCAATAAGGCCTCTGGCCCTGATGGAATTCCAGCCGATTTTTATAAAAAATACCGTGACCTGATAGCACAGGATTTCCTAGCAGTACTATTAAATATAGATTCTCAATCTGGCCTCCCTGATAGTTGGAATGATGCTACAATAGTTGTACTATTGAAGGAAGGGAAAAATCCACTGCAATGCGGTTCTTACAGACCGATATCTCTGTTGAACGCAGATTACAAAATTTTTACTAAAATTATTTCTAACCGATTAGCCAAGGTAATCTTAGACATAATTCACCCCGACCAGACAGGGTTTATGCCTGGTAAAGGGACATCTATTAATATAAGGAGGACTTTAATACACTCCCAGATATCGCACAATGTCACTGGAGATAGGGCACTGGTGTCACTTGATACCATGAAAGCCTTTGATTCTATAGAGTGGCTTTTCCTGGATACCTGTTTGCAGAGATTTGGATTCGGTCCTAGGTTTCTGGGCTGGGTGAGAGCATTGTATCAGAGTCCAAGGGCAAGAATATCTGTAAACGGTCATCTTTCGCGGTTTTTCAGCCTCCATCGTGGTACTAGGCAGGGCTGCCCACTATCACCTTTTTTGTTCGCTATTGCAATCGAAGCTTTAGCTATTAAATTCCGTAACGCCTCTAATATCCGTGGGCTTACCTGCGACTCACATACTGACATCATTGGCTTATACGCGGACGATATTATTCTGTTCCTTGAAGACACGCATGCTTCACTTAAGAACTCGATGCAATTAATTGATCAGTTTGGGAAATACTCAGGTTTACAGACAAACTGGGAGAAATCATGCATTATGCCCTTGGACTCTGATACTATCAGTCTGAATTCAGTTGAGTGCCCTCTACAGATAGTTCAGAGATTTAGATACCTAGGCATTGTGGTAACCAGGGACCCAGCAGATTTTTTCAATGCTAATATTTCACCTCTTCTAACTGAATTAACCGCCAAATGCAAAACCTGGAGTTCTCTTCCCTTGGTAGTAGTGGGACGGGTGAATTTGCTTAAAATGATTTCTCTCCCCAAGATCTTATATGTGGTACAGCACTCGGCAGTCCCTATCCCTAAATCCTTTTTCTCTAAATTAAACAGTGTGGTTGCTTCCTTTCTATGGGGTAATAAGAGGGCTAGGATCAAATTACAATCACTCACCAGACCATTGGATGAGGGTGGTTTAGCCCTCCCTGACTTCTTTCTTTATTATTTGGCCGGACAGCTGCGCTATATTCAGGCGTGGATGCCCGGCTACAATGAATGGTCTAGTGAGTTGTTGCTTGCCCAGCACCTTCGCGGTAAGAATTTATTTGCTTTTCTAGAAACCGGTGCTGGGAATTCTTACACCTCTCTCTTACCTCTACATAAGTTAGCACTACAAGTATGGCGCTGTGGTAAGAGAACCCATAAATACACGGACATCCCCCCTGAAACTCCTTTATGGGAGAACTCTGGCCTCCCACATTTGCTATCTACCCCAGACCCAATCTTCTGGATCAACAAAAGCTTAATAAACATATCTCAAATAGTGGCCAATAATGGAGTGATTCTCTCGGCAGAAGAGATTACAAGCCGGTTCCAGGTCCCTAGATCCGCCTACCTTAGGTCATTCCAGCTTTCACATTCCCTCAGGGCCCAATTTAGTAGAAGTTGCCTCCCAATTTCTGATTATCCCTTAATTGGAGTTCTAAAAACACAGGGTGCTCAAGGATTTACATCATATTTATATACTCACTTACTGAACGCTAAATTTGAAGGACAGGGCATGACGGGACCTGCCAAATGGGATGCACTAAACTTAGAAATACAGGAGGAGGACTGGGAGGATATTTTCCTCTCAGTTCGCTTAGCCTCCCCAGCAGCTCATAACCGATTAATCCAATTATATGTTGTTCACCAAGCATATTGGACACCTCTGGCTCTGAAATCCAAAAATCTCAGAGATACAGCAGACTGCCCTAAGTGTGGGAGCCCGGATGCAGATTTCTTCCATCTAATTTGGCAGTGTCCCAAAGTGTCCTCCTTTTGGGTACAGGTAACGCAATGCCTCACTAAAATAGTGGGTACCCCTGTCCCCCTTGCTCCTTTATTTTGCCTGTTTGGTTTAATGGATGAGGAAGACAATCAGCGATATAAACAAATTTTCTTAAGAGAAACACTTTTTCTTGCTCGGAAAACAATAATACTTAAATGGCTAGCTGTTGATGGTCCTCAGATCCAACACTGGAAAAGTTTAGTTAATGAAGTGGTTCAGTATGAGAAGATTCTCTTTGCCCATAGAGGCGCACCCGCGAAATTTGGGAAAATATGGGATATTTGGTTAGATTCCCAGGAAACAGTAGACTCTCTACCAGAGTGATCTATACACATTGAGTTAAACTGTGCCACACGACCACGCGATATGCCCTCATGTAGAAGTAGCTTGTTATACAAGTGCCCTGTTGGCACTTGGGTTGTATATTTGATCCTGCCAAATAACCCGGTAATTTTATGATGTTCTCCTGTGCAATATATCTTCATGACTGTCTGTAACTGCGATGCATATGATCAACATTCAAATGCAAATATGATTGGATACTCCTGACCTGTACAAGTCATGTTGGATTGTATTATTATTTTATGTTAATAAAAAGAAGTTAAAAAAAAAAAAAACCCTGTACTCACCAAGTACCCCCTAGCATAGTAAACATTATCACAAGTACCCCTTGACAAATATATATTTTATTGTAGTACATGATAATTGGTTCTAAAAATTTTCTAAGTATTTACTATTGCTTTTAATTGGCTAAAATATTCATTTGGTGTTGTTTAACCATTTTAGCTGCTTGGACGTGATTGTCACGTCCAAGCGGCTGCTGTTGTGCTTCTGCGTGCTCCCGTTTTGCCCCATTAGCCCGGAGATCAATGAATGGGAACATACTTCCTAAGCAACAGATTCCAGGTCGTCAGGCTGGACACTATCATCTCCCAACCAAGGACCACCAACACAGGGGCCCCTCAAGGCTGCGTACTGTCGCCATTACTATTCTCCCTATACACTAAAAATTGCAGGTCCACCGCGGACTCCGTCAAAGTCCTCAAGTTCGCCGACGATACCACGATTGTTGGCCTCATCTCTGGAAGTGACGAGCAGGAGTACCGCCACCAGGTTGACAGACTCTGCCACTGGTGTAGGGAGAACGGGCTGGTCCTGAACTCTGGCAAAAACGGTGGAGATGATTGTAGACTTTAGGAAACGTGCTACCACTCCACCCCCGATCAGCATTGATGGCACGGTAGTTGAAAACGTTCCCTGCACACGCCTCCTTGGCACAACGATCTCTAAGGACCTGACTTGGAAAGCCAACACAACCACCACCCAGAAAAAAGCCCAGCAGAGACTATTTTTCCTACGCCAACTGAAGAAGTTCGGTATGGCCCGCGAGCTTCTGACGAGCTTCTACACAGCCACAATTGAATCTGTCCTCTGCTCCTCCATCCTGGTCTGGTATGCTGGCTCCTCCGCCAGCGACAGACACAAACTGCAGAGGGTCATCAGATCAGCGGAGAGAATCATCGGGAAACCACTCCCCTCTCTTGATCAAATCTTCAACTCAAGGCTGCGCTCCAGAGCTCAAAAAATAGCTAATGACCCGTCCCACCCAGGCTTTCGCTTCTTCAGCAGACTCCCTTTAGGCCGGAGATTCCGTTCCATGTACACCAGGACCACAAGGCACAGGAACAGCTTCTTCCCCTCAGCCGTCAACTACGGAACTCTTGAACTCTAAACCTGATCGCATGGAAGCATATTGCTATGTAAATGTGTTCAAAGGCGACCAATTGCTGGAACTGTATCTTTGTATTGCTGATGCTTGCATTTAGTTGTATTGTATGTCCTGTTCCTTTTCTTCACACTTGCCCTGTACTTGCTAAAACCAATTCCGGGCACGGCCCAGTCGTGCTTGGCGAAATAAAATATTCTGATTCTGATTCTGAAGTCCCCGGTAGAAAGACCGACAGCTTCTTATGAGAAGCTGCGGTCTTTCTGAGCGAAAAAAATAAAAAAACGTCGTCCTTATACTTCCTGTAAGCGAGCGTGCTAGCTCACAGGATTGAATTTTAAAAAGACTGTGCCATTTTGTGGCCAAATAGTAAAACTACATGTACATACATTATTTTTTTTTCAAATAAAACACTATAAATTACATTTAAAATTAACTGTTTCCCCCACGCCCCAAAAAATACCCAAATAAAAGTTTTAACTAAAAAAAAATTACAATTTGAAAAAAAAACAAGCAAACCGTTACCTAAGGGTCTAAACTATTTTTTTAATATGCAAGTCAAGAGATTATATTACTAATAGGTTTTAAATTATAAGCTTGTAAATAGTGATGGACGCAAAACTAAAAAAAATGCACCTTTACAGTGGTTTGCAAAAGTATTCGCCCCCCCCCCCCCCCCCCCCCTTGAAGTTTTCCGCACTTTGTCATGTTACTGCCACAAACATGAATCAATTTTATTGGAATTCCACGTGAAAGACCAATGCAAAGTGGTGTTCAGGTGAGAAGTGGAACGAACATCATACATGATTCCAAACATTTAAAAAAAAAAAAAATAACTGCAAAGTGGGAGTGTGCGTAATTATTCAGCCCCCTGAGTCAATACTTTTTTAGAACCACCTTTTGGTGCAATTACAGCTGCCAGTCTTTTAGGGAATGTATCTACCAGCTTTGCACATCTAGAGACTGAAATCCTTGCCCATTCTTCTTTGCAAAACAGCTCCAGCTCAGTCAGATTAGATGGACAGTGTTTGTGAACAGCAGTTTTCAGATCTTGCCACAGATTCTTGATTGGATTTAGATCTGGACTTTGACTTGGCCATTCTAACACATAGATATGTTTTGTTTTAAACCATTCCATTGTTGCCCTGGCTTTATGTTTAGGGTCGTTGTCCTGCTGGAAGGTGAACCTCCGCCCCAGTCTCAAGTCTTTTGCAGACTTCAAGAGATTTTCTTCCAAGATTGCCTTGTATTTGGCTCCATCCATCCATCTTCCCATCAACTCTGACCAGCTTCCCTGTCCCTGCTGAAGAGATGCACCCCCCGAGCATGATGCTGCCACCATATTTGACAGTGGGGATGGTGTGTTCAGAGTGATGTGCGGTGTTAGTTTTCTGCCACACATAGTGTTTTGCATTTTGGCCAAAAAAGCCGCACAAACCGAATTCTAGCTTCTTGCGACCACAGATTGCATGGTCTGTGTGCTGAAACTGATTGGAATCCATTGTGCGGTCCGGCCACTAGGGGGCGTGTGACACTCATCAGGCAATGTCTATAGGCAACTGACCAAAGCGGGCTGAATAATTACGCACACCCCACTTTGCAGTTATTTATTTGTAAAAAAATGTTTGGAATCATGTAGGA
The DNA here is from genome assembly GCF_040937935.1 of Hyperolius riggenbachi. Classification (NCBI taxonomy): domain Eukaryota; kingdom Metazoa; phylum Chordata; class Amphibia; order Anura; family Hyperoliidae; genus Hyperolius; species Hyperolius riggenbachi. The sequence continues at coordinate 11,771,683 of NC_090651.1, read as the reverse complement.
TTTTCATTCCACTTCTCACGTGTACACCACTTTGTATTGGTCTTTCACGTGGAATTCCAATAAAATTGATTCACAAAATGTGGAAAACTTTAAGGGGGCCGAATACTTTTGCAAACCACTGTACATAAGATGTATTGTAGTGTCCATGTTTTAATTTCTGTGATTTTTTTTAATATAGTAAATTAGAAGGCTCCTGTTGCTGGCAGGGGCCATCTTGTGTCCTCCGGCTAGATCCTTCCCATCCCCCCCCCCCCGCCTCTCTCTCCTCCCTGCACTGATTCTGTGCACAGCGGGGAGGAATAAATGCAGCAGGCACAGACTCCCCTACTAATGGATCCAAGCGCTGCCGTTCCCTTCTATTTTCTGGTAGTGCAGAGAGTATAGAAGGATACTGCAGTGCCTGGAACCATTATTAGGTAAGTCCGTGTGTGCCGCCTTTATCCTTCCCCAATGTTCAGCGTGGGGAAGAGGGAGAATGCGGTGGCTGCAGAAGTGCAGTGGAGGAACACGGACAAGCCACTGGAGGAAGGGGGCAGAGGATAGTGACAGGAGATAGCCTCTGGCCCCCCCTCCCTATGCCATAGAAGCCTTGCGACCACCAGAGAGAAGGGGAGACCAAGGCGGCCAATCAAAGAGGAGAGAAGTGAGTGACGGAGGCTTCAGCCAATCAGGCTGATCCAGCATGCCTGTCACTTCTCTTTTGCGTCTGCGTACCATGTTAGAGCCTGGGGGCATGGGGAGAGAAAATATATATTAAAAAAAATGATTTTAAACTTTTTGAATTGCCTGGTTAGCATCCTTCCTACTAATATATCAGCATGCAATAGAGAACTTCTTGTGTATTTTATGCCTTACTCTGTAATACATCATGGCGGCATGTACTTAGTGCGGGAGGATGTGATCTTGTCATTTACGTTTACCTGTCCTCACCGATCTCTTTGCGTTTTTTGATCTGCAGACTGTTCCATGGTAAACCCTGACATTCTGCTGACTGTCCAGCTCGGAGAGAAGCAGCGGGTCTCGGAGGCTTATACCCAGAACTCTGCAGACAGCATGGCATTACCCAGCACAAGTAAGAGGCCCCCTGAAACATCATACATTGTGGTACCAATGCCGCATGCCTTCTTATATTTTATGAATGTATAACTCATGGCTTTGCTGGCTGAGGGCGATTACTGACAGCTTTCATCAGTCTGGTTTACTGGAGGCCATTATCATTAAAGAGGCCCTGTAGTGATTTATAGCAGAATGCAGTCAATTATTTAGGATACCCATTTTTATGTTACATATCCTGGTTTCAGCATCAGAAATGATTCCTATAGCTATGTACTGTTGTATATTGGTATGTAGTCCCGCCCTCCCTGTGATGCTTTTGGATTGTATGGTAACGGTAGGTATGTAGCACAATCCCCCTCAATTTTGAATGTTAAGTATTCAAAATCGACAGCTGTATCGATCAAAACCCAATCGAGCATGTCGGAAATAGTCGATCGATCCCGCGGATCGAGCAGGAAATCGCATTGTGTGTATCCAGCATAACGTATTAACCTTCTGCCTCTGTTTGGTACTTGAGTACATGACTGCACCAGGCCTGTGGTTCTTAAAGAGGAGCTGTTAGGTATAAGGTCTCAGAGAAAATAAACACATATATCAGTAGCTAAAGATTGGCTGTACTTACATTACATATGCATTTCACTGTCCACGTTTGGATTTCACAGAATTTGTATATAGTATATGCAGAGATAGATGCTCCTGACAGCTCATGGCAGGCTCCATGTTTTTCTGTCAAATGTGTCCTCATGTCCTGCCTGCTTCCTGATCACAGATAAGCTCCTACTTGAACAACACAGTGTGCAGTGAATATTAATGAGCCATGTGGCTAGGAACAATAGCTGACTCCTGAAGAGTACTCTGCCCCAAGATTTATCAGTGCTACACGCTGGACTGATTACAAGCTTCCGTAACGTCTCATTAGCAGCCGAGGGGAGGGCCCCAGAATGCTTTGCAGTTTAGTATGCGGCTTGCGTCTTTATGGGTCTATAACAGACTTGCTGATAAGCACACATCAAAGGTAACTGAGATTTTTATCTTCACTAATGGCTTTTGAGCTTCCTTCTAAACTGTTTAACACAGGAGAATAGAGGTTTAAATTAGCTTCTGCAGCCTGACAGTTACTCTTTAAAGTGAACCTAAACCCTACAACATGATTAACTTCCCATTGACTGATGGGAAATTATCTATAGCCTATCTTTCTCTGCTCACTCATGCCTGTTGCTTCTGCTCATGCACATATTCCAAGGAGTTGGACGATATTGGGCTCTTTTGTTTTGGGGCTACACAAGTCTACCCCTCCCTATGTGGTTTTAATGTTGAATCCTGTGCACAAGCCAAAAGCAACAAGCATGAGAGAGCAGAGAAAGATAGGCTGCAGTTACTTTCTCATCAGCCAATAAAGTAAACAATTAAAAGGTAAAGCCTTTATATTGAAAGTAAAGAACATAAGAATTGAGGAAAATTCTATCAGCGCCATGGAATATGTTGGCACTTTATAACTTAATAATAATAATCGTTTATTGTAAGTTTTAAAAATGTATTGTGGGTGGCAAATTGAAATCACAACATTAAATTTCAGAAACATTTGTGCAGCACCTTTACATGTTTTCACTCTAAGCGTTCTCCAGGGTAATCGTTGACTGTAATTGTCATATATTGTTTGTGCGGACAGTGAGATTTAGGTTCTGCTACAAGTTTTTGCCTATATTTTTTGTTGTTTATTCTTTACCAGGCAAGTTCATTGACCGATTTGGAGAATACACAGCGGTTAAACACGAGGCCCCCGTTGAAGATTACTCCAATATTTCTGATGTTGAAATTGTGGAAGAAACAGAAAAATGTAAGTGAGAGCACCTAGAGAATAGAATATTTTGTTTTTCTGAATTTCAGGAGGCACGGTGGCCTTCTATTGCAGTCTGGTTCCTTTCCGGTTGATTGCAAGCTTTTCTCCATGTTCCTTGCAGCTCGGATCCTGTCGTGTAGCTTGAAGCCTGGTCCCTGTCTTGTTGCTTCCAGGTTTTTCCCTATGTTGCTAGAAGGCTTCTTTCTCCCTGTGTTGCCTGCAGGCTTCTACATTGCTTGAAGAGCCTCTGAAGAAGGCCCATCCTCTTCAAGCTATTCCACTCAACTACCTTCCTGCCGCTGGCCCCGCCTCTACAGACTCGGGCGAGGCCTGCGGAAGACTGCAAGCAACACAGGAAGAACTGCAGACGACTATAGCAAGCAGATGACCAGTGCAGAGGGACCGTCGCGCTTGCGGGGGTCTCTGCTTGTTTATGATCTGCACTGATAGGTGAGGGGCTGAGTTGGGTCTTGGGAGAAGGAAGGGTAGTGCTAGTTTGTAGAACATCATCAGTATTCTGAGATCTGGCCAAGAACACTCAGCTTGACTGGGTTTACGATGCTGACTTCCTGTGCTAATGTTGTAAAATGCAGCCTGGCTGCACTGTAATGCAGTCTGAACTGTCCAAACTCCTCCCTCTACAGTATCCCTGTCTAACTCCTCCCTCTATCTCATCATCACCTACAGCAAGGGTCCCCAAACTTTCTCGGTCAAGGGCCGGGTCAACATACGACAGACTGCTTGGGTGCAGTTGAAAAACATTACATTGAATCTAGGTGTTGATTCCCCCAGTCATGCCCGGAGGAGAGCTCCCAGCAGCATCCATTCAATCATGCGGTGCCCCGAAGAATGTCTTTGTGCACCAGACAGTGAAGCATACCCAGGTGACAACGTGCCGTCCAGTTGGACAGCAGTGTCACTTGATGCAGAATTGGATTGGAAGCCAGCGAATTACTGCTCGCTGTAGTATGTGGATGGGTGATGCCAGCACGGCTATTCCATATGCGCTACGCTGATATTTAAGGGTGCAGTGGGCCACTTCTATAAGTTATACATTTTGGTTTGGGGGCCAGTGAAAAAGCATCGGGGGGCCGCATTCGGCCCACGGGCCTTAGTTTGAGGACCGCTGACCTACAGGAAGCAGTCAGGGAGGAGCTAGGAGGGAGCACTAGTCAGTCTTTTTCTTGTGATCACAGCTGACCCTGCCCACAGGAGGGGGGTATAAGGTGGTCCACGCTGACGAAGAAACTCACACTCTGCTGGCAGCTCTAAACTTTGTGCACCGATCTCTGGGTCATGTGACTTGACTTTTCCAAAGGGAGTATCACTGGAGCGGCTGCGTCAAATAAGAATATTATGTGAGCAATTGGAAAAAGTCAGGAAGGTGAACTACATTGCACCGTAAAAAATCGGATCACAAAAAAAAGCATTCTGTTTTTCAAGCTTTGGGATGGATCTACTGTAATCATGAAAGTCAAGTGCAGTTTTCCCCCATTATCCTTTGAAATCCATGTTTTTTTTGTTTTGGGGGTTTTTTTAGAATATTTTTTGCTGAGTTAGACAAGTGGTCACCTGTAAATCTTGTCTTTTGAACTTTGAAGTACCCCTGAACCGGAGCAAAATATATTACATAAATTCCGTGGTAGGCTAGATTACCATTTAAGACGTATCCTGACAATGCTCTTTGTTGTCGGGTTCCCCGCCCTCAGTACCTGTAGCTCCTGCATCTCCCGGAAGCTCCTCCGTAAAGCGCAGATTTATTCTGAAGTGTGCAGGCACGAGATGAGAATGAGTGCTCCCTTTCTCTGCGCTTGGGACTGCACAGTTGCGATTCACATGGCGTCGCTAGGGGGAGCTTCCTGGTTATGAATTTCTGGGGGAACCTGTTGAATATGAAGATTGTCAGGGACCAGGAGCAGTGGGGAAACCCAACGACAAAGAGCACTACTAGGACAGTTCTTGAAAAGAGACACTGAAGCAAAAAAAAAAAAAATTATGATATAATGAATTGGTTGTGTAGTACAGATAATTACTAGAACATTAGTAGCAAAGAAAATATTCTAATATTTTTATTTTCAGTTATATAGTGTTTTTTATAACATTGCATCATTCTCTAATATTTGCAGTTTACACAATACTCAGCATTCTAAATGAGTTTACAGAGCAGGCCAGTGAACTATTGACCTGTCCTCTGCAGAAAAAAAGATACAATGACAGACACTTGAGATAATAAGCTTCAGAAGACAGAGCTCTCTGCGACTTTGAAAGTCGTGGAGCTCAATGGCTCTTGCATAGATAACTGGAGTTTCTTAACTCTTCCTGTACTGGAAACAATATTAGACTTATGTCTCTGCTCCTAATGTTTTATTTCTTAGCAGTACTACACATACAAATCATTCTATCATAATTTTTTTTCGCTTCAGTGTCTCTTTAAACGGTAATCTAGCCCACCATAGTCTTTGGTCATTTTTTAAGCCCCAGTTCGGTAGTGGTTTCTTTTTGTAATATATCTTTGTCATTATAGGTTTTCCTTCCAATACTCCAGTGGTAAGAAGAGTCAGTGTTCAGGAGCCCCCAGCCACTCCCCACGGCTTCCATGCAGATGGAAAACCTGGTATCAAATATGCAGCTGGTGAGTTATTTTTGTATGATCTCTCGTCTTTACTAAAGCCTTTAACACACGCTAGACAATTCTCGACTAGTTGGGGCCACCTTGGCTACAAAGCCAATGTTGGTACGACGACCCCCCGATCCCTGACGATGCATCTGCGAGAGATTCGACTGGCGTTGAACTCTTACTTTGTCCACTTCATCGTGAGCAACACTGTTGGCCCTCCTCCTCTCTCCATAGATACAGACCATTTAGCCTGTAGGCTAGCAGTGTGTCTGTACAGAGCCTGGCCACGATCAGTTGTCCGAAGGGATCGAGCCCCAGTTCCTGTGGCCAACAGTCTACATACGTGTGAACAAGGCTTTACATATTGTCAGTGTGTTAACGGTTAAAGCTTTTGTATCTCTGCTTAGTTTGCAAGCAGAAGTTTCCATCCTGACAGCCAAGTTTTCCCATTACTGAGCTCCGACATTTTTTTCTTATTGTTAAACCTGGTACACACATCTGATTTTAATTAGCCAATCACTGGTCAATTTTACCACCTCAATGTAGTATAAGAGCTTACACACACAGTATTCAAATCTGTTGGCCATCATACTGCACGAAAGTAGTAGAATTGGCCAATCAAAATCGAATGTGTATATGCACCCTTAGTCTGTGGCTATACCCTTGAATTTGGATAATCCGAAACAAGCCTTACAGAATTATGTGCGAAATAGAACAAGTTAGCAAAGATGGACACATTTCGTGAGCGAATGTATTGTTCAGGTGGGCCCTCACATATGTTGGTAAGATTGCTGCTTGTGTGGCTTGCCTACATGGCAGTGGAGTTGGAGTTGGAGCAACTTCTGGCTACCTGGAGTCGGAGTTTGCGTCAGATGGTTTTTGTACCCCCTCCATAGCCATGCAAGGGCTGAGGAGTAGTAGTCGGAGTAACTTTGTGTAGTTGGAGTCGGTAGTTTCATAGACTGAGGAGTCGGATACATTTTGTACTGACTCCACAGCCCTGCCTGCCTAACGGTGATCTCCTTTGCTTCCTAGCTCAAGGACACAGAGCATCTACCTCCGGAATAAGTAAAACAAATATGGTTGCTGTTCCACAAAAGCTCATAGTCAAGAAACCTTTCAACGCCTGCGTGAAGAAAGTCCCAGTCAAAGGTTAGTAGTTGTGCTTTCAAGAAGAAGAACCTTTGTTTTTTTTTGGGGGGGGGGGGGGGGGGGGGGGGGGGTTGTAACGAGATTTTCCTCCCATTGATGATTATTATTTTGGCACCCAGTCACCTTCCCCCTATAATGTATCTATTTCTTCATAACAAAGCACCACATGTTCCTTTTTAATTCTCTGTTCATAAGGGAAGTGCTACCATTAAAGAGACTTTGAAGCCTCCTAAAATGACACTTTTTTTTAGGCAGTCTTCTTAACCTCCCTGGCGGTGCATTTCTGTCTGGAATTAGGATTCAAAAGCGATACATTTTTTTCCAAGAATTTTAGGCCTCCAATTCTTAAGTTCTAATTCTCCAAAATATGTCAGAATAAAAGCCTGGTAGACATTCTGCATATGAATAAAAGACTGGTACACAAATTTGTTGATTTAATTACATTTATGAGTAAACTTTAAAAAATTGTGAAACAGTACAAATAAGGCAGGCATAGAGTAGTCAAAATCCCAGCAGAGGTCGGTAACAGTATTTGGCTATATTGTCATCCTGTGCTTTCAAATGAGCTTATCTGCCATAGCAGTCAGGTGACACAGGGGAGAGATCGAATTATAACTTGTGATTAGAGACAAATGAGGAGAAATTAGAAACACTAACACGCACGCACGCACACACACACACACACACACGCACGCGCACGCACACACACGCGCACGCACACACACGCACACACACACACACACACACACACTACATACACACACACACACACATACATACATACATATATATATATATATATATACACACACACACACACATATATATATATATATATATGTATGTATATATATATATATATATATATATATATATATATATATATATATATATATATATATTTTTTATTTTTTTTTTACAAAACAGGGCGAGGGCTCTTCAGGTCCACTTTCAAATTTTGTCCCGCCCCTGACCTGTGACGTCACACTGCACCGCCGCTCTGATTGGCCGCCGGGTCCCCGGAGGAAGAGTGGGGCTAAGGGGATCCCGGCGGCCGGAAAAGATTACAGGTAGCTGGGGGGTAAGGGTGGAGTCCTGCAGCTCAGTGCCGATCGTGTGCAGGACTCCAAAACTGCATTTAAACCAGGGAATCGGCTACCCCGGCCTGAGCTCGAGCTTACCGCTCGCAGCTCATTTTTCCTACCCCGAGCTCAGATCTGGGTTACCACCAGGGAGGTTAAGCATTAATGGCTTAGCTGAAACTCCGCTATCCCACTGCAAAACAAGGCTTTAATCACCCCAAATACCAGGGCAAAAATCCACAACTTTCAAAGTCGTGGATTTTGCTGCCCGGGGAGGCAGAGCTTTGAGCTGCAGCTCTGCCTCCATTCGCGTCAATCTCCCGCGGATCTCCTCTTCCTTCCGCTCCTCTCAGTGAAAGAAGACTGAGAGGGGCGGGAGGTGGAGATTGACGCGAACGTAGGCAGAGCTGCAGCTTAAAGCTCTGCCTCCAACAGAAAGTAACCCCGCAATTTGCACTGGGGATTCCAGAGTGATTAAAGCCTCGTTTTACCGCGGGATAGCGGCGTTTCAGCTAAGCCATTAATGCTTAAAAAGACTGCCTAAAAAGAGGCAGGGAGAGGCAATGTTATCGTAATAGGTGGCAACTAACTTGAGGTCAAACAAGGTAAGCATAGTGAAGATGGTTGGAGAGAGGGACTGCAGGTCTACATTGTGAAAGTTTCTGCTTCTGTGTGTGGGTTACAGAATGCAATGCCAATGGAAAGATGTAGCTGAAAACTCGCAGGGGCTTAGGAGGCACAGATTCCCCATAACCTGCATTCTGCTGCTTCTCCTCCTAACAGAGTTCACTAGTGTCGAACCGGTTACATTGAAGATTAAGGCAAAGGATCTTCCAGTTAACAGTGAAAATGTGTGCTTGGATGGACGAAATTTAATAAATTACGCAGTTGGTAAGTTTCCTGCATATGAGCTGCTTAATTTAATTATTTTTATCTTACTTGGAATAGGATATCACTGAATATCATTATAGTTAAAGCTACGATCTTTCCAATAGTTTTATACTTCTGTTGAAGGTGAAGCGAAGAGACTCTTAACAGATACTCCCATATTTTTGATTGAGGAAGCGGGTATAACCTGTGAAATGTCACAAATGGAGTATATCTAATAATATATCTAAATGTATATCTAAATAAAGTTGTTTTTCTTGAAATAGACTGTTTTTGTTTTCAGTACATAAAGCAGAACTCTAGGTACGAAGTTTAAACTAACACAATGGAGAGAAAGCCTTGTGCTTTCTATGGGTGTCCTTCTCTGGTCCCCAGTACATTTTTACCCTGGTTTTAGTCCTCTAAACCTAGGTGGGTCATATGGTCCGAAAAATACGGTATATAAGAAGATTCCTTGACAGGTCCGTGTGTAGACAGCATTCTCTACCTGCTAGTTAATGTGGTTAACTTAACTACTTACAAAACTGGGTTGCTAATCTACTAGCTCTAATTTCCCACTATTTTAAATTTAATTTATTAAACACTACGCTATTGGCGCACCTGGTTTTCTGTCTTTTCTTTCCTCGGCTCCTGGAGTTCGCTGAAGTCCATCTACCGGACACACATACTGCTTTTAAACTGCTAGAAGAACAAAATAGAGGGACCCCCTGGTGAAATTGGACCTTAAAGCGGATCCGAGATGAAAAACTAACTATAACAAGTAACTTGTCTATATATCTTATCTAAAGTTTAGATAGTTTACACAGCAAATCTAGCTGCAAACAGCTTTAATAGAATATGATTATTTAATCCTGTGATACAATGACAGCAGCCATGTTTTTTGTCAACATTACACAGAGGCAGGCTTATCTGCATCTTGAGCAAAAAAAACCTAATCCCCCCTCCTTCCTCCTCCCCTCTGCCTCTGAAATCTCTGGCTAGTAATACCTCCCCCTCCTCCTGCCTAGACTAAGCTCACATGAGCCCTTGCTACAGTGCCTTGGCTCTCTGAAAGCTGTGGGCGAGGCTTGTTTAGTTTATAGGGAATTAGAGTATTAAAACAAAAACAAAAAGTATTTGGCTTGAGAATGCCCGATAAACAATAGGAAAGGAACACAATTATGCAATGTGTAAAAGTTCATCTCGGATCCACTTTTTAACCAAGCTCCACCTACTACTTATTCTCAAGGTCCATACAAAGTAAGAGAAAAAGCACCGGCACTAATGCAGCAGGAGGGATATTACCACAAGCGGTCTTACCTGCAGCGTGGCTCCACAACGTTTCAAATTGCAGTCCAAGAAAAAAGGAAAAGATGATGGGCATCTGCTGCATAAAATCCCTTTATTGTGGTGGGTGGACATAGTGGTTACAGCAGTGGGGGGAAAAAAGGGATGTCTGACAGCTGTTTCGCAAAGGTGAACCTTGCTCTTCAGAGACCTGAAGAAGCAAGGTTCACCTTTGCGAAACAGCTGTCAGACATCCCTTTTTTTCCCCCACTGCTGTAACCACTGTGTCCACCCACCACAATAAAGGGAATTTATGCAGCAGATGCCCATCATCTTTTCCTTTTTTCTTGGACTGCAATTATTCTCAAGGTCCACAGCTATCACCGTCACTGGACCATTCCAACTTAATGGGGGAGACAGATGATAAATAAAAAACTCACACCCTTTTCAGGCTAGCTAATATTGCTCATAAGGCTCTTATGATTCATATGACCAGTGCCGTTTCTTCCTCACATTTGGATAGACTGGCTGGGTGGACCTCTCAAGTCTAAATATTCGAGTATTTAGTATTCTGAATTTCAATTTATTTTTTCAGTTGCAGATTGGTGGTTGCATACAACTTGAATTGTTTATTTTGTACTTTACTTGGTTGGTTCCTCTCAATACTATGCAATGGGGTGGGGGTTGTAGGTTCAGAAAAGAGCTTTGGATGAATGGTATGGCTATAATATTTCCATTTGTTTTGTTTGTTTCTCGCTGTGCAAAATAATTATTGTTGTAACACATAATTTAAAATGAAGTGCTCCACAGTCTTGCGAAATTCCCAAAGCTGTTCAGGCATATGTAGATTCAATTTGTCTGTTCCATCGTAATCTGGGATTTTAGACTGCGAGTTTGAGAATATGCTGTATGAACGCTTAATTCTTGCATCATATCCCTAAAGACACATACACCCAGAAAGCGTTTAGATGTTCTAAATATTGTACATCTCATGTTTTAATGCAAAAAATAAAATTATATTGCTAAATGTAACTGCACTTTGTTCTTTGATAATTCTACAAAGGCCTATATAGGTAGATTTAAATCTAAAGTTAGAGGGGCCATTTATCTGTACCCATAAACGTAATTTCCCTGGAAGTGTCACGTTATTGTTAGGACCCTGAAAGCATGGTTCTTGAGGGGGAACCATAACTGAGAACAATGGCTAACATATATTGCCCGACCCCCCCCCCCCCCCCCCCCCTTTTTTTTTTTTTTTTTTAACATTTCTTGTCACAGGAAACTTTTTTAATGTGATCTCTAATAATGTCATGGGCAAATATACTCTGTTAAGTAGGCTACTTCATGTGAACAGCTATAGGGGGTACATTTAGCTCCTGTTAGCTGCTCTCCTGCTTTAGCCATGAGCTTGTAGGAGCTTGGCATGGGCAGTGGAGAGGTGTCTGTCCCACAAAGGCACAGCTGCACTCAGACGCAACATGAGGCAGTTTCTTCCTGCTAGATAACTGCGCTGCGTGTCCAAACCCTGACACAGGTGGGGCTACAAATGCTGCCATTTGCTGCATTTAAGCAAACCTGAACTGAAAATAGAACAATATAGAGTGTCCACACACTCCAGTATTGAACAAATCCTTGGTTATTTAATGATTGTGACAAAAAATCAATTCACATAACCAATGAACGTTTCGGGCCCGAAGAATCCCCCTTTGTCAAGGTAACAACACAGAAAGGTTACCAGTTGCTCAGAATGGTCTAACCAGTTGCTCCATTCAATTGAAGTGAAGTTGTAACCACTCCTTTGCGTAACGGTACTAAGTTAGGTCAGCCCTTGATCATCTTTTTACGGGTTTAACTAAAAAAAAGTGCCGATCAGGTTTCTGCAGGCGCGGAGGACAAGAATGTCTAGACTTTTATTATATTCCCGATTTTTCATAAAAAGGGCCTAGAGTGGAATCTCTTTGTACTGAGGTTGGTATGCAGCATACATACAAAAATGACACCAAGAAATTTGGCTGCAGAGTGAAGTCAGAAAATGGCTCACCCTGCTCCTGTAGGTCCCAGCGGCGTTAATTACTATTCCTCCTCCAGGCAGCCAAGGATTCAGGGGAAGACATAATTTGGCTGCCAGCTTACGCTGTTTTTAAAGTTATTTGTGCTCTTTTTTTTGATGGTGCCCAAATTACTGTCTGAGCGTCACTAGAGCTGTAATTCACCTTACAGTCTATGGAGCGCCAAATTTCCCTGTGCCGTTTTGCGATGTTTTCATGGTGTGCATTCCTGTGGATGAGGTGTGCATAGTAGATGGAAACGATCTTACGAGGGATGCCTTGAGATCGACCCGTCTTAGACAGCCACCCCTGATCACTGCACCATCTGGGCCAAAAGTCCCACCAAGGTTTTTAACGGATTGGTTGATTTTCAAGCTGCATATACTTACATCTCATTGACTATCCCTGACAGTTCCAGTTAAAAAAAAAGCAATAATAATAATTACTTTACATGAGCAAAATTACAGGCAGCAGAAATACTAATAGGTAGTGGATAATGAGATGATCATGGCATGTATGGACAGTGGTAAGTTTAAACAATCTTTACTGTAAATCAGGAGGTGAAGAGGCGCCCAATAGGTACATAAAACACTAAACAATAAAATTCGAAAGGAAATGGTGGCTTACCTCATAGACGACAAATCACTTTAGAAAAATAAATTTAATAATAATTAAGCACTGACAACGCATTTCGTGGGACCCAGCCCACTTCCTCAGGCCAAGTAAAGTGCCGCTCTGTCTATCAAGCCGCGTTTGGGGTGCCTCTCGAGAGGGGCGCCCCAAACGCAGCTTGATAGAGCGGCACTTGGCCTGAGGAAGTGGGCTGGGTCCCACGAAACGCGTTGCCAGTGCTTAATTATTATGACATTTCTTTTTTCTAAACTGATTTGTCGTGTATGAGGTAAGCCACCACTTCCTTTCGAATTTTATTGTTTTTAAAGTGTTTTATATACCTATTGGGCGCCTCTTCACCTCCTGTTGTACCATACTCCACCCGCTTCTAAGTGAGGGGAGTCCCACACACCTCATCCAGGGTGGAATTCCACCACCTTATAGGTCCAGAGTGTATGGGATTTTTCTAAGAGAGCAACCGCTTCCGGGATTGCTGGTTTACCTGAGTGGAGTCAGGTCAAGATACTCCACCTGCCTAAAGTGGTTGGTTGCCCCTTGTGCAACCCACCTTTGTGAGTATTCCTTTGTCGAAACCCCTCCCCCCCCCCCCCCCCCCTTTCCCCTCCTTTGAATTCTCAACTTTTTGTGACATACTGCAGTATTTGGGCTCCCGTTGTCTTTGTGTTTTTTTCCCCAGTGCTCCTTACTTTACTGTAAATAGCCATCAAGTTTAATCCGATATTCTGAACTTATTTATTACAATGTTTCTCCTGACAGGACAATGATGTCATTATTGAGAGACCACGGGGTCCTGAAAAATTCAACCTGAGAAATATCCCTCCAAAGAACAAAGTCCAGTACAACATGAAAAAACAGTGGATACGGCCAAAGAATGGTGAGGTGGCAGGTTGCCCACAAAGAGGATCTCGCTCTGAAACGTTTCACTCCAGGCTCCCCAAAAGAACCCGAGAGGACTTTTAACTGCAATGAATGTGGAAAAAGGTTCTTAAAGATAACCGATCTCCGACTCCACCAATGCATCCACAAAATGAAAATTAAGCAGTTTAACGGGTCAGTTGCTCAGCTAAGGCCCCAGCCAAAGGTCGAAATTGGTCGACATGCTCCCGTCGAGAATAACTTTCTCCAGGGAATCTCGATCAAAAATGTGCCCGGGGCAAAGTCTTTATCGTGCGTGTTTGAAAAAAATGCCAACTCCAACTCGGCCCTCTTACAAAGTTCAAAATCTTTTGCTAGAGAAAGACGGTTTGTGTGTAGATTTTGCGACAAAAGGTTTCAGAACAACAGCAATCTTATTGGACACGAGAGAATTCACACAGGGGAAAAACCATTTGAGTGCCCCGAATGCAAAAAAACTTTCAGCCAGAAGGCCAACCTCACCACACACCAGAGACTTCACACCGGGGAAAGACCCTTTGTATGTATTAACTGCGCAAAGGTTTTGCTCAAAGATAAACCTCCTCACACACGAGCAAACACATGCAAAGAAGAGAAAAAAATTGGACGGCAAGCACGTCCTACTGAACTAACTCCATGTTTCATTTCAGGTTGTGGCTGAAAACGCGTCAGCTGGGATTACCGTAAAGTGCCTGGGAATCACTTGTTCCTCCTCACAAAGGGGCTAAGTTATGCGGGTGAAGAAGTCTTTTGGTTGACCGAACAAAAATTTCCTTAGGATATGACCTTTGAAAGAAAATAGAATATTGTTAGACAATTTATAGATTTAGCAAAAAAAATGCACTTAATCCTCTGGCTCATTCAAGTTGAAGATTTACTACGATGTATCTAGTTCAGTGGTGGATTACAAGTAGTGCAGTCCAGGGTGAAGCTTATATCTTTTTCATTCAAATACTACGGTCCGTACTAAAATGATCATCAGCAAAACTGATGTGTTTAGAGAAGGTCTTTTCTACTCTGAAGTTCCAGGTTTCTTATAGACACAAGTTGATATATAATATACAACTGTGCTGGCATATAAATCACTAAGATAGAAAATGTGTCACTTAAAGGTGTTCTGGGGGGGGGGGGGGGGTTTGAAAGTAAAAACGGACACTTACCTGGGGCTTCTATCTGCCCTCTGCAGCTGTGATGTCCCACGCCGTCCTCCAACGATGCTCCATTCCCTGCCACCGGTCCCGGTCTGATATTAGTCTAAGACAACGAATAGTGCTCGCTCCCGCGCGCGTCATCGGGGAGCTTACTGCGCAACCGCAGTACGAAGTTTTATTGTACTGTGCCTGCGCAGTAAGCCCCGATGAGGCGCGCAGGAGTGAGCACGCGCTCGGCTCCCGCACAGCCGCAGTCTAATTAGACGGCAGACTAGACCAGGACCAGCGGCGGGAATGGAGCATCGTTGGAGGATGGCGCGGGACATGACAGCTTGCAGGGGGCCGATAGAAGCCTCAGGTAAGTGTCCATTTTTATTCTCAAACAACCCCCACCCCACAGGACTTCTTTAAGTCCACAAAAAAACCCATTCAAGCACATTTGTAGTTTACACAAAAAAATTAAACTATGGGTTTGTTTGTATAGTGTGTAGCCCAACTTGCCTATTTCCAGCCTTGGTTTCTACACAAAACACTCCCGACGAGTGCAGTGTACCCCATCTGACCGAAGTACGGGCATTGCACGCCCCCCCCCCCCCCCCCCCCCCCCAGTCACATCACATGCTCTCTCCACCAGTGCTGAGGTGAGAGAAGCATTTGGATAGTAAACTAATCCTAGGATTTTCAGAATGTATTGGTGTCAAGAGCCCCATTTTATAATTTTCAAACTACATTCTGTAAACAAGGCTGCTTCATTTTATGTTTGTTTGTTTTTTTGTGCACTCTATAAGGTGTACGTTTAACTTTGCAGTTCTTTATGATCTTGCTTAAAGGACTTACAAGGCGAAAAAGACCTAAAAAGTTAAATACCTGCATGTAATAGCAATGCACGGAGGGCGCCGTCCGCGCCCTCCGTGCCGTTCCGCCGGGTCCCCGCAGCTCAATGTGCCCCCTGGCCGGTCCCGACCCCCCAGCCCGGGTCGGGCTCTTCCTCCTCCACAAAGATGGCCACCGCTGCGCAGTCTGCATATGCGCGAGTGCGGCTGCGCAGCTCTAGGGCCTCCCCCCCCTGATCCACACAACAGTAGCGTGGATCGGGGGGAGGCCCTAGAGCTGCGCAGCCGCACTCGCGCATATGCGGACTGCGCAGCGGCGGCCAGCTCCGGCGGCCATCTTTGTGGAGGAGGATGAGCCCGACCCGGGCTGGGGGGTCGGGACCGGCCGGGGGGCACATTGAGCTGCGGGAACGCGGCGGAACGGCACGGAGGGCGCGGACGGCGCCCTCCGTGCATTTCTATTACATGCAGGTATTTAACTTTTTAGGTCTTTTTCGCCTCGTAAGTCCTTTAAAGAGACTGTAAAACTTTTTTGTCTCTGTCAGTATGCTATACCAAATAGCATTTAATATTTTATACAAGGGACAACACCCCCCTATTTTTATAATATCAATATTTCTGCATAAATATGATCTGTTACGTGATCTATTTTTCCCAAGACATGCTGACTCCTCCCCATGTAAACAGAGAAGAGCATTTACACCAATAGGTACAGCTATCTCCTCTCTGTGCCTCAGTTATTGTGGTTTTTAGCCATCTGGACGCATTGAGTACCGCTTCTATATGTTTTCTAAGCAGAGAACACAGTGAGTACTGGTAAGGTAATTTAACCATTTAAGGATCAGCGGTCTCTGGGCACTTAAAGACCAGAGACCGCTCGTCAAATCCCGACGAATCGCCGCACATACCCGTCGCAACCGCCGTCATCGCCTCTCGCCGAGACCCCCAGGACATAGACTCTGCCGTCTCTATGACGGCAGAGTCATGTGAGCCGGTCAGGAGCCGCTTTCATTGGCTCCTGACGGTGTCTGTCAATGTAAGCCAATGGGAACGGCTTACATTGAAAGACAGGGCCAGGAGCCAATGAAATCGGCTCCTGACCGGCTCACATGGCTCTGCCGTCATAGAGACAGGCAGAGCCTGTGAGATGCGGCGAGACTCGTCGGGTTTGAGCGGCGCGATAGGCGTGGAGCAGCGGAAACGGCGGATGCGCGCTGCGGACAGTGATTGAGATCTACGCCCTGCCAGCCAAGAGCCCACCAATACAGGGCATAGATCTCAATCACTGCGGTCCTTAAATGGTTAAAAAGTTACATTTATGACCTTAAGGATCTAGTACTTGGAAGGTTGGTTCTCTGTTCCTGGCCTGGTGATGGTTCTGGTTATAACTGAGGTATAGAGGTGAGGTGACAGTGTTTATTGTTGTAGGTGCTCTAGTTTTGTATTCAGGATACACTTGGCATGCTGTCATGTAAAGGGGCATTCCTAGAGGATTCCTAGAAGTGCTGTTATTGGTAAGTGTAACAGGGATACTCATCCAAAGCTAGAGGGCAAAACAACATACAGTACTTGTTGAAAGTCACATAATTTGTCTGTGGCAAAATATACGATGTGTAGTGTCATTGGTCAAAGTTAACCTGAAGTGATTTATTAAAAAAAAAAGTTATATTCACCTATGGAGAGGAAAGACTTTAGATCCCATGAGAGCCTTTCCCATCCTCTCTCCATCCCCTTGTTACTCCACTGTTCCCCATTGAAGTTATTCAACCTGGAGGTCGAATACCTCTGTGGGACTCCTCGTGCAAGCTTCGAAAGTACTTACCTTCCTGAGCACTTCCAAAGACGAGCAGATCCGTACTGAGCACGCAAGAGTCCAGGCTCCTTATTGAGCAAATCAAAACTGAAACGGCAACATGTTGGGTGGACTCAATCCTTTCTCAAGCTATATGGTTCTTTTTCAGTGAACTGAGAAGGGACTCCACCCAGACAAACAAAGAGGTGGGTGGAGTCAGGTGAGTGCAGAGAAAAATCCTTACACTCCACTGGCAACACTCTACCGTGTGCAGAGATCGTTGCGTCATGTGACTGAGTTTTCCAAAGGGAATTCTTCTAGAATAGCCGCATCAGTGGCATAGTCCCCTATTCACTTTTACAAACAAGAACCCCAGGAAAGTGAACTAGGGCTTTAATTCTGTAGGAATATTATGGGGGGACTTAGACCAAGCAGTTTATGCAGGTAAGCGTTCCAACATCCCTGGGCTGTTACTAGTATAACAACCCAGGAGTATATTTCCTCCAAGCTCATCTAAAGGGCTGAGCAGCCATTTCCAGAAATTGTGTTGCAGTTATTGCCAAAGACTTTATTACTTTTGCCACAGACATCCAACAAGAGATCATTCACCTCAATATTAAAGTTACTTACGTCTGGAAAGTTTGGCAGCTTTTTGTTAAAGTTCTGTTTGATTCCCTAGCCAGATCTAACAATTTTTGGAAAGCTGAAAGTCTGACTTTCCTTTGCACCGGGTCCCAAGTCAATGCGATGCCTCATCCCCAACTTAGGGTGGGTTTGGAGAATGGGTGTCCCCTGCACTTTGCTGCAGAGAGCACAGTGGAATTGGGTCTCCTGGCCATGCCAGTAAGACAGAGAGGAGACGAGCGTTGTAATGAGAGATCCAGGGCACTTGACATAAGTTTTGAAGACACAGATTTATGCTGTGAAGGAAGAAGACCTACCGGGTGTGCTGCTTATCATCATGTCGGGTTTGTCCCGTACTTCTGTAATTGCACTTTCTGCAGCCGAGTTCAGGGAACATCCCTCCTTTAAAACCCCATAATTTGGGAACTGAGCATCATACCAACTCAGTCTTTCAGCTTTCCAAAAATGTTCAGATCTTCCTGGGGGAGCAAACAGAACTTGAACAAAAAGCTGCCAAACTTTCCAGACGAGATAATACGTAAGTACCTAAATAAACAAGCGTGAGGTTTTGAATTTGTGTTTAAAGCAGATCATGTTTCATTTTATATTTATGCAGAACTGTTGCTTTTTGTTCACAAAAGTTTATACATTTTTAAGCACCTGTAACTGGATTTTCATAAGTTATTTTAGTAAAATGTGGTTCAATCTGACCAGAGATGATCAATGAATTACTATTTTTATTTTTCCCGAAATTGATGCAAATTTTGTTGCAATTTGAATGCTGTTTGAAATTGGACAGGTCAAATGCCATGATATCTGTTTTTCAGTTTCAGGCTGCATACAAATTGCAACAAAACTTGCATCAAGTTGGGGAAAACGTCATCATCTCATTGATCAGCTGTAACTCTGACAGTTCGTGTTTGGGTTCAGGTTTGCTTGGATTTTCATCTGAATAACCATTTCCTGCATAGAAGTTTTAGACTAGGCATGTATTAACCTCCCTAACGATATTCCTGATCCAGGCTTGGAGTCGCATAAAACATCCTGCGAGCGGTAATCCCGAGCCTGGGTCAGGGCAAGTGTCGGGCAGGTTACTGTGCAGGGTGCAAGGAGCTGCACTTTATACTTACTTTCCTCGGATCTGGCCAGTCTCCTCCACGTCCCCCAGGGATCTCGATCCCTCGGCTGAGATCAGCGTCTGTCACATGACAACAGACAGGGATCTCACCACAGGACAGGAGAAAGTAATGCAGCCCTGGATCCTGGGGAGGTGAGCAATGTGCAGGGTCTGCCTGAATTGATGGGAGAGGGTCTCTGACGTTCTAATTACTAGTTCTGCATTTAGGGTTTAAAAATAAAAAAAAATTGCATTGCTTTTAGACCCTAAAATCCAGAGTTAAAGAGACACTGAAGCGAAAAAAAAATATGATATAGTGAATTGGTTGTGTACTATGAATAATTACTAGAAGATTAGCAGCAAAGAAAATATTCTCATACTTTTATTTTCAGGTATATAGTGTTTTTTCTAACATTGCATCATTCTATAATATGTGCAGTTTACACAACACTCAGCATTCAAAATGAGTCTTTCAGAGCAGTCTGTGAACTAATGACCTCTCCTCTGCCAGAGGAAAAGTAAACAGTTCACTTACAGTTGAGATAATAAAAGTCAGATAACAGCCCTCTCCATGACTAACTTAAGGTAGCCATACACTGGTCGATTTGCCATCAGATTTGACCAACAGACAGATCCCTATCTGATCGAATCTGATCAGAGAGGGATCGTATGGCTACCTTTACTGCAAACAGATTGTGAACCGATTTCAGCCTGAAACCGATCACAATCTGTTGTGGTGGTGCTGCCGCCGCTCCCCCTGCCCGCATACATTACCTGCTCCGCTGGTGCGACTGCCCCCGGTCACCGTTCTTCTTCTCAGTCTCTGCTCTGGTCTCCGGTATGCTTCCCTTCTTCCTGTCTGGGGGAAGTTTAAACAGTAGAGCGCCCTCTACTGTTTAAACTTCCTGCCGGGACAGGAAGAAGGAAAGCATGCCCGAGACCAGAGCGGAGACCCGGGAGTCGCGCCGGCGGAGCAGGTAATGTATGCGGCTCTATTGCGTCGGTCGTCGGGCTTTTGAACGCCACTAGCGATGCGCTCTTTACCCGCGGGCGATCGGTTATTTTCCGCACGGCGCGATCGACGGGATCGGACGGAATGGATCGAAATTCGTCGTGTATCGTGAACGATTGGCAGCAGATTCGATCCCAGTGATCGAATCTGCTGTCGAAACGGGCGCAAATCGGGCCAGTGTATGGCCACCTTAAGTCAGAGAGCTTAATGGCTTGTTTGCATAGAGATAACAACTGGAGTTTCTCAACTCTTTCTGTACTGGAAACAATTAGACTGATGTATCTGATCTTAATGTTTTATTTCTTAGCTGTACTACACATACAAATCATGCTATCATAATTTTTTTTTCGCTTCAGTGTCTCTTTAATCAGAACGCCAAGGAGGTTAAGTGTTTGTACAGTTTATGTGTCCCTATTTAATTGGTGGGTCACAAAAAAATAACAAAGCTTAGATTTGTCAGTTTAGAACTTCAGTGCAGGAATCTGTAGCTGAGCTTGAACTCAAACAGCTATACTAATATGTAGCTCTTTCTGAGCTACATAAATCAAGACTTTGTACCTGTATGCATTCTCAAAATCGCATGCTGGTTATTCCTAGTCATCAGGCTGTGATTAGCTGTGCAAAATTTACAGCATTAAAAAAAACCTGAGCTGATAGAAATAAGATATTACAGCAAAGTCCCCTTTATCCGGAACTCAGAAAACCGGAAGTCTCAACTAACAGGCATGCCGGAGGGGATAACGGGGACTGTTTTTTTGGGGGGGGGGGGGGGTTGGGTCGCCAACCATAAAATACTCACCAAACCTCCAGCGACATCCTGTAGCTCCTAGCCACTTCTAGTGTACGTGCACAGCTCCTGTCACGTGACCCGACGTGGGTCAGGTGACACACTGGAAGCCGTGCACAGAGTATATCGGAAAGCTTATAGGAGCTACAGGACATTGCTGGAGGCTTGTGAGCATTCCTGGAAGGAGGTTTGTGCTTTTTTTGGCTGATTGCTCAAGCAACTAGCAAGCACATGTATCAGGCATCCGCGCCGGTGCCGAATACTGGAGACTTTGCTGTATTGCTGACTTCCTTCTGAAAATGCCTCTTTTGCTGAACCTTTGCCTGTATCTTGTGTCACTGAACCAGAATAAGTACACAGGTCAGACGCCACAGATTGCATGCTTATTGTAGGCATGTGAGAAACGTCTGAAGCCAAAAGTATGTCGTATTAGTATGACTGCCAAGCAACTTCCTTTTTTAAGAATGGGTGGGAAACAGATGGCAGCCATTTTCTTTAAAGTGAAACTCCACTTTTGTTTTAACGATTGCTATGACGTGTGTCAGTGATACACAAGTACGTTTGTAATTAATCTAAAAAATTACTTTTCCTTTGCAGTTAAGTCACTTGTAAATTGCGTAAAAATGTTTTTGGACTATAAATATTAGTTTTTTTTAACCTTAAAGTCTACACTACTGTTGCACATTTAGAATTTTACTTCTAACATCCCCCCTTCTCCCCCCCCCCCCCCCCCCCACCCCCCTGCAGAATGGTAGTCTTGACTATGAAAGCAGAAAGAATGTTAGCAATGTAACTTATGGGTATAAACATCACTCGCCCATCAACAAAAATTGAATTTTACTTTAAGCGGTTGTGAATAATCCAGGATATGGATTATAATTCCATGCCTTGACCTATACATTCCACATGCCTTGACAAGACTGTCAATAAGGTTGGCGTGAGTTGCTTAGAGTATATTCCAGCACATGTTATATGATGCTTTTTTTATATTGCGTTAAATGTAAAAGAAATCTTTTAAGTACCTGTTTTAGTTTTATTTAATTCACCTCTGATTTGCATGAGATCATTGTGGGACCGTAGATGAATGGTGACTGTAGTTAAAAGCGTACATTTATGAACTGGTTGATGTCCGTAGTTTTAAAAACGAGAAGAGTTTCAAGAATAAATACAGTCAGAAGCCACCCGTAGACTTAACCCTAACATCTGCTTATATTTAAATGCACACTATACATTGGTTGACTTTGCTGTTCAGTCAAGGGTTTTTGGACTAGTATTTTTGACAGGTGCTATTCCAAGAAGATTAAATACATACAAAAGCGAAGTACCTCAAACATGAGAAGTATTTTAGAGTTTTCTAAAATGCAAATCATTTGTTCCAATTTTTCTAGCCTTATGTGAAAAATAGAAAAAAATATATATAACAACTATGAAACCGGTTTGTATATAACAATTGCGTCATTTTGTCTGCAAGGCTTAAAGTCTTGGCCATTTGTTCACTAATAATAATTTTCAGGGGTGAATAAAAATAAATGTGTATGTACATATACAACAGTCTCTCCCCAACTCTAAGACCTCAATGATACTTTTCCAGTATGCTAAACGTGTTGTTTAACCCTGAAAAAGGAAAAAAAAAAATCTATTTTAAAAAAAAAAAGAAAGGAAAAAAAACAAACAATCTGCAAACTTGGAGGAGAAAAATGTTTTGTTGTTTTTTCTGTTATTTATTATATAGTTTATCTTCTAGTGCAAAACTCTCCATCAGGTTTTTGGTAAAGGTTTTACTGTTAACATTTAAAAAAAAAGTATCTTGCTAAGATATATAACCTCCAGATGTAACTTATAGCTTAGTAGTTCAGATTTGTGCTTCTATGTAGGCAATGCTGACTATGTTACATAAACCTCCATGTTTTAATGGTGTGTTCCTTGCCAATTAGACAAGACAGATGTACTGATTCAAAGTCTATACAATGTTGTAAATGGCCTTTCTTCTGGTGTTTTTATCCTTTTCAGTATTTTTTTTTTTCTAAAAAAAAAAAAAATTGATACTCTTAGTTGAGTTCAACACTAAATTTGAGTAGTTCTATGTTGAGAGAACAGACAAAGCCACACTTGTTTAAGAACTCTGACACTGGGGCCAGAAGACCCCAATTTTTAATGTGCTAAGCGAACCCTCGTCGTATTGAAATGGTCTACAAAACATGCTTGTACAGCTCCCAAGGTTGCCCATCTGAGTCGATTCATATAAGTTGAAGACGAGACTAGTAAGACCAAACTGTGCTTTGTCTTTTTTGTGTGTATAGAA
The DNA here is from genome assembly GCF_040937935.1 of Hyperolius riggenbachi. Lineage (NCBI taxonomy): Eukaryota > Metazoa > Chordata > Amphibia > Anura > Hyperoliidae > Hyperolius > Hyperolius riggenbachi. The sequence goes on along the minus strand of NC_090651.1, from coordinate 11,748,589 downwards.
TCTAAGGTAACTGTCCTTGAGCACAAATAAAACTTTTTGAAATTCTCTTTCATGCATTAAATGTGAAATCTCTAACTTTCACTGAAGTACATGGACTACTAAGGGAGCTGCTTCATAAAAAGTCACTTGTTAAACCTATTTCTGTTTTTGTATGCATTTGAAGGCCGGTGCTCTCTGTTATTTGGCCGTAAGACTGAATAGAATACCTATTGTGATTTCATGCAACTATAACTTTTTTTTTAAAACGCAATGTGTACATTCAGTTTGAGATGTTAATTTATTTTTTATTAAATTATAATATTTTGGAGGTTTTTTTGTTTTAATGCGCTTTAGAGGATTCAATGTTGCAATCTACCAGTAGAGATGGTCATTGAGGTGCTAAGAATTCTGAGATTGATGTAAAAAAGAAAAAAATTTCGTCATTTTCTTCTGCTAATTGTTTTGCAGGTTTGAAATAGCAAGTGATTGGTCCTTCTCTGATCTGAATAAAATTACATCAACTCAGAATGATTAGCATCTCATCAAAATTCTCTACCTACCAGCTGTAGCCAAATGACTTAATTTCGGTTTCCATTGGGCAGACTGTTTAGACGCACTCTGATGCTATATTTTATCCAGAAGTAACTTGTCAGTAATTGCCAAATTATAACAGTTTCTCCACTTAATTTCATTAATTTATTTTTTATAGAATCAGTCCAGATCCAACGGTCTTTATGCTTCCTGTTTTAATTTAAAAAAATATGTTGCATTCGTTTTTTTCAATAAAAGTTGTCTCGTAGCTTGATCATTTTTGTCATGGTGTGCACAGACCTTTTGAGTTCTATACACCTTCTGTTTATGTCTAAACTATACTAGAGACTTAATTCATATCTGAACTGTACTAGAGGATAGAAAACTGAGGTCAGCTTGAATTTTGGACTGAAGTTAAACAGAAGACAAAGATCTGTGTGCACTGGCCCAAACTGATCAGCTGATATTAAGCTATTGTTGAACTGCTTCGAAACATTCAAAACTGAGGTTGATACAAACTCAGAGGTCCTTTTCCACTTGCCCTTTATATGTTTAATGTTACATAGTCTTATTTTTAGTTTTATGTAGACGGTATAATTATAAACAAAGAGAATGTGTTAGTTTTTGTTAGGTTTCCAATTAGGGAGACTTATTTAATCCCTTTCTGTGCATGTTATATGATTGCAAAGCACAGGGGGTTAAATGCCTTCTTTCCAGTAATAAAATGGCAATAAAACACTCCTGTTAGTGGCAAGCAAAATATTTTAGCAAATCTGATAGGAGTTAGTTGCTGCTTTACTATCCTGAGGACTAGGCCACCAAGAATAGGAATTGAGGTTGAATCTTTCCAGTAGAAAGACAGAAGTTCGACATTTTACCCCAGAACCTTCACCATTCTACCCAAAACTAAAAGTAAAGTTCTGGTTAAAGGTGGACTCCATCAAACTGAGCCCTTACGGAATACTAAAATACATTTGAGTCTGGTTTTAGTTAGCAGTGGTCAGTGATATGCTAATCATTTTGAGTTGATGCTAATTTTGTGCAGCTTGGGAATGGACCAGTTTAATACAGAAGCTAGCTTATTAATGGTTTATTCCAAAATGATTGTATGAAATCATTAGTTTATTTAAAGATCGCTGTTACTCTTAATTTTTTCCACCATTATGAATAACTTGAACTCTAATTGTAATGAAGATATAGCAGCTCAACACTATTTCAAATTTTTGTGAAAGTCTACAGAACATGTAGTTCTAGTCTTTTCATCAAACTGTAGATAGGACTTTGGCTTTTAGCACATAGGTAGATTGCATAGCTGAATGTCTTAAATACAAAAAAAATTAAAACTGGTAAAATGGAAAAAAATGCCTTATTTAAAAAAGGTTTATCAACTCTAAAATTTGAGTCTTACTGTACTTTGTGACCACATATTATAGATCAGTTTGTAGTGGTGGCAGCACTGTAGAGTTAGTAACTTTTTACTTTATTTTCAACGTATGCAGAAAACAATCTTTTTCGTTCAAGATGTTGCGTTTATTACTGTATTATAAATGGTGCAAGTTTATATATTTTTTTTATGTTACCAAGTTTTTCATTTCAGTTGTAACTGAGTTACAGATCTCAAGGAAAGCACATGAACTCTTCATCTTCAGAAAACATATTCAATATTCTGAAATTACATATTACTTCTTGTCTCTGTTCAAACTGAACAACACTTCTCCATCTTATTTTTGCTTCTTCATTAAATATCGTAGAAGTCTCCTCCTTCGACCCCCCTCAAACTTGTCATTTTCAAAAGTTTGCCTAAATTGTATCCCAACATCTCAGCATTTGTTTTGTCCAAATACCACCTGTACTGTTAAAAATAACCGTATATGTTATCCATCCACATCACCAACATAAAGTCTGGACTGTTGTGTTCTCCAGAATATCCATTGCAACCCATAAATCGTGCAACCAGTTTACGTTGGTTCCTTTCAATATCTGCCGCTGATTTCTCACTACTGTATGCAGGTTCTCTTAAAAGAAAGGGTTCTTGGCTCACAACTCTTGCGCTCTGCAGTCTACCGCGTAGACACAGGGCACCCCCTTTTCTCCACACTCAAACACACTTTAGAACACTGGCCTATGTGTTGCAAATTTGAAGTTTTAGCACATATTTTAATGAAGCTGTACAAGGTTTCTAGCAAAACTATAACATCTGCATTCCTTTTTAGTGCCTCATTTTATAATTGCCTCAATTCACTAAGCTTTATCAAACACTTTAGCAAACGTTTGATAATTTACTTCATGAGTAAAATCTAATTTTGAATTCACTAAGGTGTTAAAACGTTCCATAAATTTATGTTGGTAAAACATTAGATACATTTATAACACCTTCGTGAATTCAAAATTAGATTTTACCCATGAGGTAAATGATCAAACGTTTAATAAAGTGTTTGATAAAGCTTAGTGAATTTAGGCCATTTTGTGTTCTGTTTAAAATTGTGGGTCCTCTACACTGAATCCATTGCAGCGTGGTACAGTGAACCATATAATTGCTATGCATTTATATTACAATGGTATGTTCACCTCTGCATGTTAGAGGCACAGTGTAGGAGATTACGTCAGAACGATGTGCAGCATTCTGTTTGTTTAGCTTGCACCTTTACATTTGCAGTGAAGCATACTTCTGTACACTGTATGCTTCACATCACATCCTGTGACGCGCAATGCGACTTTTCAACAACGTAGCATTGCAGTCCTGTTTTTCAGGTAGCCAAAAGGGAAATGGCTAGTTTGTTTGCTTAGAGTGCCAAACTTTTAAAGGTACATAACTGAACATAAATTCTGTTCTTGCATTAATACCTTTTTTTTTTCGATGTGCTATTTATGTTACACTCCACAGGGAAATATTTATCCCAGTTTTAATGCTTAAAACTACGGTAAAAATGTAATGTTGAACTAGAGAGAAAAGTAGCACTCTCAAAAGGATTTCATACATTTTAGCAAGTTTCTCAGTAGTCAATAATGAGGAAGGATGATCAGCACTAATCTCGCTATTATAGGGGAGACTGAAATCTCATTACTTTTTTTGACTGTGTCAATCTTGGCCTCACCTTGATCCATACATGCAATGTCTGTGTTATGCGTTCCAGACTTCTGTGTCCGATTTGGTTACATTTCTGAGCTACTCTTAAAGGGGCACTATGGTGAAAAAATTTAAAATTTCAAATAAGTGCAAACATAAACAAGTAAGTATGTTTTATTCCAGAGTAAAATGAGCCATAAATTACTTTTCTCCCATCTTGCTGTCACTTACAGTAGGTAGTAGAAATTTGACAGAAGTGACAGGTCTTGGACTAGTCCATCTCTTCATAGGGATTCTCATTTATTTATTTTCAAAAAAAGCCCTTAGTGAATGGCAGTTGCTCTGTCCAACTGCCCAAAAACTGTGTAGTGAACAGGGAAGCTGGCCAGCATCAATGTTTAAATCCTTTTTAGGGAATATCAGAATAAAAGCCTTGCTGAGAATCCCCTATGGAGAGATGGACTAGTCCAAAACCTGTCACTTCTGTCAGATTTCTACTACCTACTGTAAGTGACAGCAACATAGGAGAAATTAATTTATGGCTCATTTTACTCTGGGAGAAATGTACTTCTTATTTGTATGTTTGCACACATTTTAAATTTTACAATTTTTCCCTATAGCACCCCTTTATCAGCTGTTAAGCTCTTTAATAAAAAATACTAGACTGTTCAAGAACCTGTAGGATCCAACACCTTACTGTCCGTTTCTTTAGCCATTTTACAGTGATTGTTGTCCTTGGAATGCTAACCTTTGGAGTTTGAGGGCTGTGGGATCTTAGAAATTTAAGGTGATCAAAACATTCTCCTAAGAGAGAAATTACGGAGATGCATGTGTCAGGTTTTCACATTCCCGATTGAGACAATATAGTAATGTGTCCCTTCTACTTCCAGTTTTTATAACTCCATGATCAAATGAACCCATCCTTGCCTTTGTAAGTTTTCCTTGAGGAGAGCTTAGACCTGCCCCAATATTAATTTCTCACAAGAAATTTCTAACTGAATTCATACAATACATTTTTGACCCACAGCAAACAAAAAAATTATTAAAATAAGCTATCCCAAACTTACTTTCTAGTGTTTTTCACTTGCTAGTTGCAGAAAAGGTTTTTTTTTTATCAATATTTTCTTGAATTCGGACCAATATGTTTAAGAAATTAATAATCTGCCTAAGAAACATCGTAAACACAATCTTAATACAATGCATTATTCTCCTGCCCAAAAAAATTATCTTCTAAACTTCATCCAGATGTTGGTGTTTTTCTTCTAACAAAGTCTCCTCTTAAAACTGATTGAAACCTGACGTTTTTTGGTGCAGTTGATTAAAGGGATACTGTAGGGGGGTCAGGGGAAAATGAGCTGAACTTACCCGGGGCTTCTAACGGTCCCCCGCAGACATCCTGTGTTGGCGCAGCCACTCACCGATGCTCCGGCCCCGCCTCCGGTTCACTTCTGGAATTTCAGACTTTAAAGTCTGAAAACCACTGCGCCTGCGTTGCCGTGTCCTCGATCCCGCTGATGTCATCAAGAGCGCACAGCGCAGGCCCAGTATGGTCTGTGTCTGCGCAGTACACTCCTGGTGACATCAGCGGGAGCGAGGACACGGGCGTGCAGGCGCAGTGGTTTTCTGACTTTAAAGTCAGAAATTCCAGAAGTGAACTGGAGGCGGGGCCGGAGCATCGGTGAGTGGCTACGCCAACACAGGATGTCTGCGGGGGACCATTAGAAGCCCCGGGTAAGTTCAGCTCATTTTCCCCCGACCCCCCTACAGTATCCCTTTAAATTTAAAGTCTTATTGCTTAGTCTGTCTTTTTTTTTGTCTGCTCCACGAAACATAAAGGATACCACCAATTTTTCCGAAGGGAAGGCTTGCGCGTTAGTTTGTTCTAGCAAAGCTACAGCTTCAGTTTTTGGAACTCTTTGCATTTCACGCGTGTAGTGTTTTTGCTGCAGCAAAACTTTATGCTTTTTTGAGTGTTACATCCTCCTACTTTGCTCATGCCAAATGTACATTTGCATTAAAGTGTACTAACATTTGAATTTGTATGTCTGTTGTTTGTATTTATGAAATTTGGAATCCCAGGAGGAAGGGAGAATTTACAAAACATAAACTTAGTCTTGAAATCATCTACCTTAGCTACTGAACCCTGTTGTGATGTATTCTGTAATTTTATCTATATGAAAGACCTTTCTTGTTTTTTTTGTCAGTACATGCACATGGATCCAACTGTCTTTTTCATTTTGGAAAATAGGTTGCGCTTGTTTTGTATGATACGGTTGGAGGGCTGCCTCATGGTTGTCATTTTTAAAAATATTTTATGTATTTTGGTTCAGGCTCTACTGAAAGGAATACTGTAGGGGGGTCGGGGGAAACTGAGTTGAACTTACCCGGACCTTCTAATAATTCCCCGCAGACACCTGGTGCCCACACAGCCACTCACTGATGCTCCGGTCCACTTCTGGAATTTCAGACTTTAAAGTCTGAAAACCACTGTGTCTGCATTGCCGTGTCCTCGCTCCCGCTGATGTCACCAGGAGCGTACTGCGCTGGCGCAGACTGCTGGGCCTGTGCAGTACGTTGCTGGAGACGTCCGCAGGAGAGAGGACACGGCAACGCAGGCGCAGTGATATTCAGACTTTAAAGTCTGAAATTCCAGGAATGGACCGGAGGCGGGGCCGGAGCATCAGTGAGTGGCTGCGTGGGCATCGGGTGTCTGCGGGGGATTATTAGCAGCCCCGGGTAAGTTCAACTCAGTCTCCCCCCCCCCCCTACAGTATTCCTTTAATTTAGATCATATATTTTTAAACTATTTATTTTGATTGTCAAATAACTAAAAAAAAAAAACAAGAGTTGAGTGTTAAAATTGTAATACTTAAAGCACTCCTTTCACCTGTGTTATTTGAGAAAACCGGTGAAATTCTTTTTAGCATAGAGGAAGAGCTTTGTAAATACTTAGTGAAATACACGACTATGTTTGTGAGGTCTGCTATGCATCTTAAGCATTAACAATGCAACTCTCTACAGTATGCATTGTCTCACTACGGGTGATAATGTTGCAGTGCTGGAGATGGATGCACTGGAGATCTTGGTTAAATGTAAGTTATAGCAGTAGGAATTATAATAAATGACCTTGTCTTTATTTCACTTTGGCAAAACTGTTGTGCATTTATTTTAACGGAAACTTGAGGCAAGGAGGAGGGGTCGTTAACGTTCACTTACCTGTTGCTTCTTCTAGCCCCCGTAGTGTTTGAAGCCCCTCAGAGTCCTCCCCTCCGTTGTTTCGCTGTCACCCCAACGAACTTCCTGACCGTGCTGGGTCACGCAATATGGCGCATGCGCTGTCCCGGATACGCGTCTGCTCGATAACTCTTCTATGGCTAAGAAGTGTTCTGTGCATGCACAGTGAGAAAAGACTTGTAACTGAACATGCGCAGAATGCTCCTGGCCACAGTACCAGGATAGAGGAGGAGCAGGTTTGGGACAACGCATGTGCCGTAATTTTCCAATCGTGGACTTGGGGTAACAGTGAAGCTGGGAATACAGAGGAACTTCAAAGACTACCGGGGGGCTCGATGAAGAAGCCCCAGGAAAGTAACAATCATTTTTTTTCTCCCTGACCTTTAAGAAGTCTTAAATTGTAAAAAAAAATACCAAAAGCCCCAGCTTTATTTTTCCTCTTTTCATTGAAAAACATCTGAAATGTACCCAATAGTAAATAGAGCCTGGCATTTTACTTTGGTAGTTTTTGTGTATTTGATTTAAGTATTCCTTTAAGTGTGCCTGTCACTGATAAATGAGCAACTTTCTTCTTTGTAGACTAGAGAAAGTTTCTGGGTTAGTGCGGCCTTTCTGGCCAAACTTTGTGCAATGCCTTTGGTGCCGTATACAGAATACTTCGAAACATGAGAAGTCACACATTCTCTCTGAGTTAACAGTTCAGGTAATTTGTTTGGTACTCTTATTGGTGTTGCTTTTTGCTCTGCCTGAGTAACGGGTATACTTAAATTTTCCTCATACGGTTTTGTTTTTAGTTTTAGGTTTTTTTGCCCACTAAGAAGGTGAAACCAAATATTATATATGCAAAGAATATACTGTTATTTTTTTTTTTTTTTTGTTCTTGTGAGCAGCAATGCGTTTTTGTACTTGTCTTTACCAGTGTTGTGTGTAACATGCCTTACTCATCAACACATTTTCCGCATGTTACCCATTTTCTGTGCGTCTGAAAATGGTTAGAACTTATGGTACTTCTAGGAGGAGTTTGTTAGCTGTTACTATAATAATCCTTCCGTTTAGAATGAGTGCTTCATAGAAGTTGAGTCTGTATATGTGATTCTTTATGGTTGTCAAAATGCTGTAATATCTTCCAATAAAATCTGTTTTCTTACCTTATGTGTGTCACGTTTACAGTTTTTTATAAACCTGATGAGGCCAACTTTGTGGAAGGCTTTTTTCTTAAAGCGTATCCAAACCAAACATTTTTTAATTCAAAATATTTAGTTGCACCACTCTTGACACATACAAAGATAAATAAACACTCCTTGAAGCCTATGAGCATTTCAGTGCATGCTTTTCACCCTTCTCTTTTCCTAACTAGGGTTATACAGGTGGCAGCCATTGCCTCTGAGCTTAGTAGGAGGTTTTAGATCATGGGTGTGTTTGTCATCAGCTGCCCTCCCTCACAGGGGCGTGATCTATGTGAAAACTCACACAAGCTGAGATCACCTTCCCTGTGACATCATCAGTAGCAGCCTGTGTATTGTTTTTGTTTTTATCTCCTCCACCAGTCTGACAGATTCTGTCCCGGCAATATGAAAGGAAGGGAGGGGTTCCTCCAATAAATGTAAAATATTTTATATTTGTCATCATGTAGCTGAAAAAAGGCTGCTATTCATCATTATAATTTAGAATATAGATTTTATTTCTGAAATCTTGTATTTTTCATTTGGGTCCACTTTAAAATAAAGCTGAACGTTTATGTTCCTTTTATGTGCATTCAAGCAGCTTTAAAGGACTTCCGGGCCCAAAACATAAAAAAAGTTAGCTACCTTCATGACTTTGTAAGGCACGGAGGACGCCGTCCGCGCCCTCCGTGCCGTTCCGCCTGGTCCCCTCTGCTGAATAGCCCCCCGAAAGGCTGCGACCCCACGGTCCGGGTCGGCATCTTCTGCCTCCATAAAGATGGCCGCCGGAGCTGGCCACGGCTGCGCAGTCCGCATAGCCGCTACTGCGGCTGCGCAGCTCTAGGGCCAACCCCCGATCACGTAACAGGCAGCGTGGATCGGAGGGTTGGCCCTAGAGCTGCGCAGCCGCAGTAGCGGCTATGCGGACTGCGCAGCCGTGGCCAGCTCCGGCGGCCATCTTTATGGAGGCAGAAGATGCCGACCCGGACCGTGGGGTCGCAGCCTTTCGGGGGGCTATTCAGCAGAGGGGACCAGGCGGAACGGCACAGAGGGGGCGGACGGCGTCCTCCGTGCCTTACAAAGTTATGAAGGTAGCTAACTTTTTTTATGTTTTGGGCCCGGATTTTGGCCTCGGAAGTCCTTTAACCTCCCTAGCGGTATGGACAGAAATGTCAGTTCAAAAAAAACATGCTGTGAACAGTGTAAACATGCATACACATCAATACTCTCCTGCACTGTATACTAGACTCTTGCTTGACACATTTTGGCAAGTTACAGAAAAAAAAAAGTTTTAAAAATAAATTTTATCACTGTTTGCACAGAAATCCTGGGGAAATTGAACGCTGGGGAGGTTAAAGGACACCTGAAGTGAGAGGGATATGAAGGCTGAAATATTTTTTTCCCTTTTAAACAAAGCACACTGCCTGGCTGTCCTGCTGATCCTGTCTCTTAATACTTTTATCCATAGGTCCTGAACAAGCATGCAGATCTGACTGAAGTCTGACTGCTTTGTTCAGGTGTGTGATTCAGACACTACTGGTCCATAAAAGATCAGCAGGAGTCCATGTGTTGCTTAAAATGAAACAAATTTTGCAGCCTCCATGTCTCTGTCACTTCAGGTGTCCTTTAAACTGAGCTTCTATCCATTCAAGAAATAGCTGCACATTTTGTTAACCATAGAACACAGCAGAAAAGGAAAACAAAATGCTAGGAATTAGGGTAGCTTATAAAGCCAAAAAGTTAAAGCCATTAAGAGAAGCATATAGGGAGTACTTATTTAACTGGTTCCACACCAGGCTAATTGAAATCTACGCCCTGTTTAGGACCTGTTATTCCTGCCAGGGCGTAGATTAAAAATATTCCGGTAGATCAGATTGAAAACCATTGCCTGTTAATCTGTCCTGATAGATGGTTGTCCTGTGTTACAAAAAACATTGATCACAGAGCACAAGGAGACACCTGAAACAAAATATACAGCACTTTATTGGGACCAGTGGCCATTAGTAATAGCAGGCATATATCTTCAAGGTACGCAGCAGCATGGCTGAGTCCATAGAAGCATTAGCCTCTCCAAATCAGATCTCCAGTCTATTGTTCTTTTCAGGTATTTAAAAACCTCTGGCCAGTCCCTTTCCCTGTTTATCTAGTCAGACTTTGTCTCTCTGTTCGTTCTGGGAGGTTTTGTTTGGGGAGGGGGGAGGGAAATGCTTTTGGCAGTGTACAGTGAGAAAAAAACGAATTATCAGGTCACCTTTTGACAAACCATTTCCCTCCTCCTCTACAGGTGCCAGCAAGGGAACCTGAACAGGTCCTCTTGTAGGTACTTGTGAGCTGCCAACCGGTTAGGCCTCGCCATGGTGAGAAAGTCCATCAGTGTTCTTGTGCTGACTGCCCAGCTGAAACTGGATGGTGAAGTTGGAGGTCAATGCTCCCAGCCCTAGGTGGATGAATAAGTTGTCCAAGGTGGCAAGCATAGGGGTTGCAGGTGATGCAGACTTTAGTTGTTAAAGAATAACAGTTGGGCATAAATTAAAAAATCATAACTGGTAAACAAGTCATAAGGATGCTAAGCAGGCAATCCACAAGTTATAAATCACTATTATTTTTCTTCTTCATAAAACACCATTCCCCAGTTTCCCTGGCTCGTATTTGGTACATCTGCTGCACAAAGGAAGTTTCAGGGCATGCTGGGTTTTGTTTTTTCCTTCTTTACTTTCCCCTCAGACTTTACTAATGCAGCCTGATTGGCTGAAGCCTCTTTCCCTCCTGTTTCCCCCTCCCACACCTCTGTTCCTCTCCGATTGGCCAATATGTCTCAATGCACTTTCTACTGCAGAGCTGGGTGGGAGCGTCTGAAGACAGGGAATAGGGCAGGCAATGATACACAGAGTAAGGGAGGAAATGAAGTCAGGATTGTCTTCAAGATAGACACAGACAAAATGGAAAATCCTAAGAAGAATTTTTTTATATATTTATAGAAAAAGTGTGAACATAGTACAATAAAGCATATATAAATGACAATATCCATCATCATACAGTAAGAACATTAGCTAAATGAATATATCCGATAACAATAAAGCTGCTGGCGTCGCCTATTACAGCAAATAATTGTTTTCTGATTGCCATCTGGAGTCGGGAAGGAATTTTTCCCTTTAGGGGCTACTTGGACCATGCCTTGTAAGGGTTTTTCACCTTCCTCTGGATCAACAGGGGATATGTGAGGGAGCAGGCTGGTGTTGTACTTATACTGGTTGAACTCGATGGACGTATGTCTTTTTTCAACCAAAATAACTGTAACTATGTAAATTGCACCGAGAAGCCTGTTAGCTATCTAGTCTGTCCTCAGCCAGCGTATGATGACTGCTTATATCCAAGACAATTTTGCTTTCATCCAAGACAATTTTCACACTAAATTTTTGAACTTTAAACACCCCCACCCCCCATTCCTCTGCATGCAAAAAAAAACCAAGGTCATGTGTCCATTTTCGTCTCTGGGCCTATCTACATTTATTTCCCTGTAATAGCTCACACGTCATTGAGGGTCTTACTGAAGTCATCCGAATGTCTAAAGTATGTCCCAAGTTTTTTTATACGACTCCTGTCTATCGAAGGCTGTGTGGGAGAGCTCCTCCATATATTAGGTCTCGTCCAACTCTCTCACCAATTCCTCGACTCCTGGGATAGCAGTCTGCTTCCAATGTCTTACTAATAAGAGCTTTGCAGCATTTAAAATATGGCGCACTACCGATCTCTTATAATGCTTCATGGTCCAATTGTTGAGATGCAGGAGGTAAGATTCAGGAGAGAATGGGGTGTTTCTATCTGTCACGGCTTTTATTAATCTTTCTATTCTTTTCCAAAATCCTAATAGTAAGGGACATGCCCACAAGATGTGTAGTAACGTGCCTGGGGCTTGACCACATCTCCAGCAGGTGTCGTCTACTTCTGGATACATTTTATGCAGCTTATAATGGGGTAAGATACCATTGAGTGAGTATCTTATAGTTCACCTCCTGCATTCCAACTGTTCTTGAGGACTTATGAGCAAAAATACATAGTCTAGACCAGTGTTTCTCAACATTTTATTGGTATGTACCCCTTTTAAAACCCTGTACTCACCAAGTACCCCCTAGCATACTAAACATTATCACAAGTACCCCTTGACAAATATATTTAATCGTAGTGCATGATCATTGGTTCTAAACAATTTCCAAGCATTTACTATTGCTTTCAATTACAATAAAATGCTAATTTGGTGTTTAAATAGGATTTATCATTTTCTAAAACTCTTAAAAATTTTATTATTATTTAAGTATATCAAGCCCAAGTACCCCCTGGAACCATCAGAAGTACCCCCTGGGGTACGCGTACCACACGTTGAGAACCTAGGGTCTAGACTAACAAGAATTTTCTCTTTTTTTTTTTTTTTTTTACTATAGAAAAATCACTAAAATCAAAATCTGGACAGTGCAATACATATGTTCTGTAAGTAGAGCAAGTATTTACCCTCTTTCCCTGAAAATAAGACCCACCCTGAAAATAAGCCCTATTTGGAATTTTGAGCATGCATGAAATATAAGCCCTACCCCGAAAATAAGCCCTAGTGAAAGTTAAAGGATACCCGAAGTGACATGATGAGATAGACATTGGTGTGTACAGTGCCTAGCGCACAAATAACTATGCTGTGTTCCTTTTTTTTCCTTTCTCTGTCTGAAAGCGTTAAAAATCAGGTATGTAAGTCGCTGACTCAGACAGGAAGTGACTACAGTGTGACCCTCACTAATTAGAAATTCCAACTAGAAAACACTTTCCTAGCAGAAAATGGCTACTGAGAGCAAGAAAGAGATAAAAAGGGGAATTTCTTATCAGTGAGCGTCACACTGTGGTCACTTCCTGTCTGAGTCGGCCACTTACATACCTGATATTTAACTCTTTCAGGCAGAGAAAGAAAAAAAGGAACACAGCATAGTTATTTGTGTGCTAGGCACTGTACATACCCATGTCTATCTCATCATGTCACACGTCACCTTGGGTATCCTTTGAAGAGGAAGAAGAGGCAGCCAGTAAGTGGGGACACAGTGGTGCAAGGCCAATTGGGCACTGATCTTGTCATCCCAGTACACCGTAAGGTTATCAGCTGGGTGCAGGGAAGACAGGGCAGGTGTCTGATTAGTAAAGTAGCATACTTTCAAATCCAGGGACAGCACAGTACAAAGGAACAGGAAATGTTCTGCTGAGAGACACTTCCTAATAGAAATATAAGACATCCCCTGAAAATAAGCCCTAGCACATCTTTTAGAGCAAAAATGAATAGAAGTCTTATTTTCGGGGGAAAACGGTATCTACTTATATACATGGGGTTTTTTTCTAAGATAGTATGGCGGACACTCCACTTTAAGAGGTTTGGTTAAAGGCCTGAGTCCAAGAGATGAGTCTGGGTATGTCTTTCCAATGCTAATGTATCAAAATATCTTAACAAGAGCCCAAACTGATAACACACAAAAGAACAATACCAATTCCACCCTTATTATTTGTGGCCCTCCATGGGATACTTGAGTGATTTTGGTGTAGATGTTCATGGAAAATTAGCTTAATCTTTCTAATTCTAGGTGGGAGTCCATAATTTATTTTTCTTGTCTTTGCGTGTGTCGGCTCCACTTTTACGTGACATTCACTTAAGATGTGTCCATTTAGTCCAGTTAAAGCCATATACTTTGGACTTTCGGTTGGTTGCACTCACCAGTTCCTGTGAGGGATTCCTGCTTGTTTGCTCCGAAGGTGTAGAAAAGCCATTATGGGTGCTGATTTCTTGGGTCAGTATCTTGTCACTGCTTCTACAAACTGACACTGCAGATCTTCCAGATCATTACCTAACAGAATGTTCGCGGGCAGGCCTTCTATAACCCCATCCCAACAATTTCTTTCCAAAACCATAGTCCAGGTAATACTGTGTTTCCCCTAAAACAAGACATCCCATGAGAATAAGCCCTAGCCAGAATTCCTAGCATGCTTGAAATATAAGCCCTCCCCCAAATGTAAGCCCTAGCTAGCAGCAGCCCACATGACACCAGCAAGTCATGCCCAACACAAAGCCTGGATACAGTAGAGCAGCAGTATAATGTGAGTTCTACAGTCCTGTTTTTAATGTGTATCAGGCAATTTGTGTTTTTTGTTGGAGCCAGCCCTCCTGATCTGTCCTAAAGTGATAAGCATCAGCAGCACTTCACCTCTTCCCAGGGCACACAGCTTATCCTAACAGGCTGTGGAGCTTTACTGAGAGTTCTCTGCCTGCAAGAAATAGACTCTTACCTACATGATGAACAAAATCAATTTCTTACAAATGAGAGTCAATGGCCTCAATTCACTAAGCAGTTTAGACTAGTCTACAGATGGTTTTTAGTCTACTGATGGTTTGGTGTTATGTTTTAGACCTGTTTTTAGACCTGGTCTAACATTCAGTAATTACACAATTCACAAAGGCAAACAAGGAGTAACCACGCCCACTTTTGCTGACAGAGATTAGACCAGCTGATTTCTGTCGGTGAGGTAATTTAGATGTGAGGATGGAACATTTTGAATTAATTATGCAGGAGTTTAATTGTATCCAGAGGAGAGCTCATCAGAGGAGATGATTTTACCTAATTACCAAATGGTTTACACCAGGTCTAAAAACAGGTCTAAAACATTTGGTAATAGTGAATTCCCCTTTGATGCAACTGACCAAACCATCAGTAGACTAAAAACCATCTGTAGACTAGTCTAACCTGCTTAGTGAATTGAGGCCAATATCTGCAAACCACAAGCTCTGTGCATGCTGCTTGTGTTTCAGCATGGCATGCAGTATGTACATTTTGTATAGGAAAACTACCAGTGTTTCCCCAAAAATAAGACCTACGTTTTATTTTCGGGGAAACACGGTAGATGTCTTGTAGATATGCTCCTGTAACGATTGTGGAATTATTCCTGTGGTCAGCGCACAGGATGCGCGCTGACACTGTGGAAATCCTCCACAAGCGTATAATCTGAGAGAACCCAGCAATGGTGCTATGCACCTGTAGAGGGGAATTCTTGCCGGCAGATGGAGCTGTGGAGTGCAGAGGAACAGATCCTCTGCCCAGCCACAGATGCCAGATAGGAATTGCATGAGGGGAAGCAATGCAGGGCAAGATAGCCCTTAAAGAGAGAGAGCACAGAGACAGGGTGTATGTGTGTCCACCAATCTAGTCGCCAGAGTGACGATGAACACACAACCGTGAAGACCAGGTGTGAAAGCAATCGCAAGAGATGGCGATTGCTAACAGCGACACAAGACTGAATAAGCACAGAGAAGGAATGTATGTATGTCCACCAATCTAGTCGCCAACCAGCGACGGCGAACACACAACAGTGGAAACCAAGTGAGAACGCAATCGCAAGATATGCGATTGCCAATGAGAATGAGCACAGGGACAGAATGTATATGTGTGCACCAATCTAGTCGCCAACCAGCGACGGCGAACACACAACAGCAGAAACAAAGTAGGAACGCAATCGCAAGAGTGGCGATTGCCAATAGTGACACAAGACAGAGCAAAGGTTAAACACAGGAGCAGAGAGAAAGGCACAGCATATCATACAATGAGAATGTCAAGGAAAATCACAAACGCAATACCTAAACGCGGACACCGCGCGTTAGGTGCAACAGCGACAAGCGCGTTTATGGCGCGGTTTCCGCACGTTAAGCGCAACAGAGACAAGCACGCCTCCCTGACTACGAATGAACATGAATGGGAAAATAACAGGAAAGCTTGCTAAACGGCTGCCTTACCGCAGACAACTGCAAGCGTTTGCTCCAGACAGACAGACGAACGGAAAACAGGAATAGGTCAAATAAGATCCACCGCTCTTCCGCCAGAGCGAGTGCGATGCGGGTTCAGGGATAAGACAGGAAGGAACCACTGCTCTTTCCGCCAGAGCGAGTGCGATCTGGGTTCAGGGATAAGACAGGAAGGATCCACTGCTCTTTCCGCCAGAGCGAGTGTGAACCAAGTCGAGAAACAAAGCTAGCAGGATCCACTGCTCTTTTCCACCAGAGCAAGTGTGATCCAAGTACAGAAACAGAGTTAGCAGGATCCACTGCTCTTTCCGCCAGAGCAAGTGTGATCCGAGTACAGGAATAGGCCTAGCAGGATCCACTGCTCTTTCCGCCAGAGCGAGTGCGATCCACATGGCAAGACAGACAGAAGGAGCAACCGCAGCTACGGTAAAACTCCAAGACATAGACTAGAGAGATCCACTACCGCTAGAGCAAGTGCAATCCAGGTACTGGACCAAACGATTCACCATCGCCAACCGCTGGCGACAGTGCAATCGCAAGGACAAGACAAGACACGCAATACAGATAATACAACCTGACTGCACTAGAAGGATTGCCGAGTGCAGTCCCCAGGAATTACTCTAAGATAATCTTTAGCAAACAATAGCATGGCTGACACTCCAGGAGTGTATTAACAAACCATCATGACCAGCAAAGGATTGTGGGATCACATAGTATTTATGCTGCAAGCCTTCTAAGGAGGCGGCTAGATAATTTGCATGACAAATGTATGCAAATTCCTCAGCAGCAGAGCAGGTCAGAAACTTGCAAAGAGAAGACAGGTCTCTCTTCCAGAGAACTGCAGCCCACAGACTTGAGGAATGGTCAAACAGCTGTCTGCCTGTGCAGCCAGCTGAGCGGATCATTACAGCTCCCTTGTACCGTCAGGCAGCTCACTGGTGAAACTCTTCTAGTGAATGGATTCTGACTGCACTGCTTAGGGTTTGTAAGAGTAAGGAATGCCCTAGTGTCACGAAACCCAGTTGCCCTTTGGCCATCAATGAAGAGCTCCTAGACATGGCGTTGTCACTCTTCCAGGCAACCGGGGTTTGGAATGTGTACTTCATGACAGGCGAGGGATTAGCTGGTGTGAGAGCAGCCATACATTCAAAGGGAGGTAGAGGAAGCGAGACGGCTCATTTCGGCGCAGAATTATGGCTACAGTAGCGCGCAGTGACTGGGCACCGATGACTGCCGTAGTTTCCAAAGTAGTAGAGTGGCTGGCGCACAATATGGACTGGTGCACTGCACAGCAGATGCATAAGCAGCTCCATGCTCACAGCAAGTGAAATCACAGTTGTAGTAAGGAGAAAGAAAGAGCTGGGCACTTTGCAGTAGTGCAGTGCTTCTAATTTGAATCCAACAACTACATGCAGACAAATGTACAACAGGAAGTGAAAGTTGGCCTAACAGCCGTTTTACAGGATCTCCCTCCCAAGAGATGTTGTCTCTTGGATCAGCCTCTTCCAGGACCTCCACTAGCTGTTCATTTAGCTGTCCTATGGAACTAGTCTGCCATGCTTGTGCTTTCTCGTGCTTTCTCCTGCAATCTTTCCACAGTCCAGTTCCTGGACATTCTCCATTTTGTGCTCTGATCCCACTGCTTCCACCAGTGTAACAGACATATTGATCACAGAGCACAAGGAGACACATCTGGCGAACAAAATATACAGTCCTTTATTTAGACCAACACCCATAAGCAATAGTAGGAATATAGCTACAAGATGCACAGCAGCATGGCTGAGTCCATAGAAACATAATCTCTAAAAAGCATTTTAGCGTTCTGGTGAATCACAAGTCCTAGTGAATGCTTCCCCTAAAGCCTCGTACACACGATAATGACCACCTCAGCTGACACTCAGGCTGACACATGAATGGCACCCGAGAACCCCCAACCCACGAACAGGTCCAGTGGCTTTCTAGGGCATGATCCCGGCATTTTGATTGGCCCAATCGGCTGCCTGTCACTTGACAGGCAGCCGACTGGGCCAATCAACGTGCGGTGATCATGTGTATTAAAGCCAGCGGACCTGATGGGGCTGAGGGCTAGATGAGTGGAGCAACCGTCAGTTACAAGGAAGGTGCGAAAGTTACCAGCACACGCTACACTGCACTACCAAAGCATAGTGTGAGCCGAGCTCACGCTCCTCTCATTAAGCTGCGCTGCTTTAGCATATCTTTTTAGTTCAAAATGGAATTTTACAACAATCATAAAGTAAGCTGGTAAAAAAAAAATACTTCATCAGAAGGTAGACTCGATAGTTCAGAGACTTCCTGAAACCTATAATACTCTTCCAATCCCTCTTTACCTATTTGACTTCCCTATTACCAAGGTCCCTCTTTACCTATTTGACTTAGTAGGTCGAATTGCTTTCAGCTGGCCGAGGGCCAGCCGTGGAAGGGCACAACAGCACTGGGCATGCATGAGTATACTTGACCGGTAGGGGAAAGCCTTCATCAACCGATGAAAACAACCTGAGCACACACGGACCATGTATGCACATGCCCAGTATTTATGTGCTCATTCATGAGCACAACCATCTCCAATGACCTGAGTTGGAAGGCCATCCCCACCTCTACCTAGAGGAAAACCCAGAGACCATTCTTTCTTCGACAAATGAAAACGTTCTGTATGGCCCAGGAGCTTCTATCAAGCTTCTGGTCCATTACTATTAAATCTTCTGTTCTTCCATCCTGGTTGAGTAGGCCGGATTATCCACCAGCGACAGATTCAAACTAGAGAGGATCATTGAGATACCCCTCCGCCCACTTTTCTTCCTCTACAACTCCAGACTGCGCTTTAGAGCGTAAAGGATCGTCACCCCCCCCCCTCACACCCAGGTCACCGGGTGTTCAATCTGCTTCTGTCATGTCGGAGGTGCCCTCTCCACCAGGACCTCGAGGTATAAAAACATTTTTTTCCCTTCTGCTGTCAACCTCATCAACTCTCACCACACTGCCCCCCCTCCAACATGTCCCACCCCTCCTTTTTCATCCATAGTGCTGCGGCTGTTGGTCACTGGCTGCGTTTGTTATCGATCGAATTGTCTATTGAATGACTGCCTCTTTTATGTATCTTGCTTACGCTACTGTTTACTGTTATCCTACCTCCTACTTTGAATCCTGTATGTGCCAAATCCGATTCCGGGCATGACTTAGTCGTGCTTGGCGAAGAACATTATTCTGATTCTGGAAAGAGGAAAGTTAGGTCATTTATTCATAAAATAACATTATTATTGACTAAAATACATATAACGTGCCTTTTAGGAGAATGTAAAAAAGGAGAATCTTTCTTGACTACTTGGGATGAAATTTGAAAGTAGTCCTTGGCAGCAAAAGGGTCCAAGTAACATGTTTTGATAATTGCTCTGATGACTATTAAAGTGACAATGAAGCAAAAAAAAAAAACAACTTATGATATAATGAATTGTATGTATAGTACGAATAATTAATTAGTAGCAAAGAAAAGTCTCATGTTTTTAGTTTCAGGTATATAGCTTTTATTTATAACATTGCATATTCTCTAATACGTGCAGTTTACAAACTGCTCTCTGCAATTTAAACTATGAAACAGAGCAAAGATTTGAACTTCTCTGCAGTAAAACCGTATTTGAAGTTGTCTTGAATTGTTTCTTTGATGTATATGTGCTTCAGAAAATAGTACTGCAGCCGACTAAATTAGTCGGACAGTTTAGAAAAGCTCCTTTGCATAAATAGCAACTGAAGTTTTTTAACTCTTCCTATACAATATGAGACTCATATCTGTGCTTGTAATGTTGTATTTCTTAGCTGTTCCACACTTACAATTCATTATATCATATGTTTATTTTCACTTCAGATTCCCTTTATCCAAAGCAACGTTTTAGTTACATCTTCTTTTAAGCCCTTGGTTCAGATTACAGATTTATGGTTTTGTATAAATTGAATATACAGGAAATATTTTTCCTTTGTGTGGTTTACTAGTTCTTAATTTAGCCACATTCCCAAATGAGTAAAGACAACCTTAGTTAGTATTTGCTGTCCCAGTGGCTTCTGGAAAGGTATAAATCTTTCATGTGTCTAGCATGGAAATAAAAGGTAAATCTGCACAACAGAATATTCCATCTGTGATTATTAAATGCGGACAGATCTGTAAAATATTTTCTTTCTGAAAATGTAATGATCTTGGTGACAAATTTAGGCATGTAGCCTACAAAACAAAACTGTTTTACTTATTTGTGTTTCTACATAAAATTTGTTTTCATACAAAAATTAGAATGTCATGCAAGACTTTTATTTCAACTAAAATTCAACTTAAAAGGTTAAACTAATATATGAGATAGGGACCCTTTGCGGGTGTTTTGGATTAATGAGCTAATTAGATTCTGACACTTTGAGCCTAGAATATTGAACATTTTCACAATATTCTAATGGTCTGAGATTCTGATTTTGGGGTTCTCATAAGCTGTGAGCCATAATCATCAGAATTAGAACAAATAAATACTTCAAATATCTCGCTTTTGCATGCAATGAGTCTATTTCATATACTGTATTTTAGTTCAACCTTTTAAGTTGAATTACTGAAATAAATGGCCTTTTGCACAATATTCAAATTTTTCAATCAGTTTCACCTGAATATGTGAAAGAAGTTTCATAGGTCTTTGCTGATCTTGTTGTTCAAAGATGTTGTAATAATAGATACAGAGTTTGAGTTTTCCTGAAATACAAACAAGGAGGGATCCACAGCCAGACCAGGTTGATGGAAAAAACTGATATTTATTGAAAAATTCCACGATACAGTGCAATAAGAACCACAGGATCAACTAACGCGTATCGGGTCTACAATCTGCCTTTAGTCATAGTTGACTAAGGGCAGATTGTAGGCCCGATACACGTTAGTTGATCCTGTGGTTTTTATTGCACTGTATCGTGGAATTTTTCAATAAATATATCTGCTTTTTTCATCAACCTGGTCTGGCTGCGGATCCCTCCTTGTCTGTACTTCTTGATTGGCCTGGCTCACCAGATCCTGCACCGACTGGTATGATTGGAGGGGGGTAGAGCGTACATGAACTTTCCTCTTTGAGTTTTCCTGAATTGTATTATTTTGTTATACACTGAAAAAAACTACCTAACACATGTGGGAATAAGGATAAAATATAAAATCAATATAAAGAGAAAATTGTTGGGCTATATAATCTCCATTACAAAATTCCTTTCAAGGTTTTTGCCATCATTGTTTAAAATGACATGATTATCTTTTCCTGGGTTGGTTTTGATAGATCAAAACATATCCACAACTAGTAAAAAGGCCCGCCTAAGGCTCTAAGCCTCAGCTGCTACCCCCCCCCCCCCCTCCCCCAACCCACACAAAGACGCGTCCCCCTCGCCTGTCCCCCACCGCTGTCCGAAGTATATGCACACAGAGAGATGTTGCTTGCTTGGCAGTTGGAAAAAACCTGTTATTTCCCACAATGCAATGAGGTTCACAGGCAGCAAACTGTCAGGTCTGGAAGCAGGGACACAGGAGGGATGCAGGGACACAGGGGTTTTATTATATAGGACTAGTCGACCTAAGCCCATTTAAAAACAGGCTCTAGATCTCTTCACGCTGCCAGTCAGTGTGCATGCGCGCGTGTCCATCCGGCTCCCTGGCCCCGTCCTCCTGTCCCAACGGCTGTCCGTGCTGCACATGCACAGTAGCGCAAACACATGGACAGGATGACGCAGGGACACTTAGGGATTATTATATAGGATAGTGTGAACATGAGTAGGCAAGGCTACTAGGAAGGTTATTTTGACAATTTATATATCACCTACAATGTTGTTGGTTTTTTTTTGGGGGGGGGTACTCGTTTTGTAAGTCTGCATATTTCTGCCTGATTTACTGTATATAAATAAAGTATATGTATATAGCTTTATGCTTCCTTAATTATCTAAGTTCACAGAGATTCACTGACATTCAGTCACAAAGTGGATGTTGCCCCAGTGGAGATGAATTCTGATTCTATTTGATTAAAAATGTAACTTTCACATCCTAGAGTTGTTCCACCAAAATTGAGATTTCATGATTAAAGCTGTCCAGTAGCAAGTATTATATTGAGATACAGATCTTACCTCCAGCATGTAAACTTCAAGGCACTAGTCTAGTTTAGGGTACCCTGCAGGAAACCTGATAGGAAATGAGTGGACAGTTCTTGATTGATGAACTGTTCCCTATGAGGTTAATGCCAACTTCAGTGCCTGATTTGACCATTACTAAAATTCCTGGTATTTCATCATGTGAAAAAACAGTTTGGACTAGTTCACAGTGCTCAGTTGCATTGCAGAATAATTCTGTCAACTCACTACCCATACAGTTCTATGGGGCTGTTCACAGTAACGAATCGCGTTATTCTAACTCGCTGCATGCAGGTTCTCTATTAGAGTCTATGTCCAGTCTCCAATGCAGTGCACACTCATGATAACGCGTGCGTTATGCAGCTGACCACAGTGAACCTAGCCTTTAAAGGGATACTTAAGTCTGGCCAAAGAAATGAGTTTAACTCACCTGGGGCGTCCCTCAGCCCCCTGCAGCTGATCGGTGCCCTCGCAGCTCCGCTTCGATGCTCCTGGACCCGCCGGCGACGACTTCCGGTTTCGCCGTCACCGGCCGACAGGCATGGGAACGCGAGTGATTGTTCGCGTTCCCAGCCACAATAGCACCCCCTATGCGATTATTGCGCCCTTCTTGCCGCAATAGTCGCACAGGGGGTGCTATTGTGGCAGGGAACGCGAACAATCACTCGCGTTCCCATGCCTGTCGGCCGGTGACGGCGAAACCGGAAGTCGTCGCCGGCGGGTCCAGGAGCATCGGAGTGGAGCTGCGAGGGCACCGATCAGCTGCAGGGGGCTGAGGGACGCCCCAGGTGAGTTAAACTCATTTTTTTGGCCAGACTTAAGTATCCCTTTAAAGAGAAATTGTGACCAAGAATTGAACTTCACCCCAATCAGTAGCTGATACCCCCTTTTACATGAGAAATCTATTCCTTTTCACAAACGGATCATCAGGGGGCGCTGTATGACTGATATTGTGGTGAAACCCCTCCCACAAGAAACTCTGAGGCCCATTGTACTCCTGGCAGTTTCCTGTCTGTGAACCTTGTTGCATTGTGGGAAATAGCTGTTTACAGCTGTTTCCAACTGCCAAAAAAGCAAGCAGCAGCTACATCACCTGCCAGCAGTAAAAATATCACCATGTAATAAATGTCAGAATGTAAATCAGGGAGAGGAAAGATTTTACAATGGGCAAACGCTGACCAAATCATTTATACATTATTGTAAAAATGAAGCACTTTTTTTACTACATTATTTTCACTGGAGTTCCTCTTTAAGTGACTAACGCTGCCAATCACACACTGTAGGGCATAATAATCACTATAAATCTTAAGACAAAGAATGAACAAGTAGCCACACAGCATCTTTACTATTACAGTGTAACAAGATACACAACTGTGATACAAAGTACTGTATAAAAGGTGGAGTTGAACATTTGGTTCGTGTGCAAATGACATAATTATTTAGAAATCAAAAACCAATTAGAAGGAAGAAAATTGAATGGCACACCCTTCTTGTTTCTAAAGAAAATAAAAAAAAATTCTACACAATCCACAGTAGAAGGGTGCACAGGTTATGTGGAAAAAGACACGTATGCGAGAAGTATGGATCAATAGTTGAAATACAGAGTGGAGCAGAGTGCACATCCCCTATTGAAAACCGTTTTATTTCAAAATTTCATTAAAAAGTTCAAAAGCAATTGAATGTGTAAAGACAAACATATCCTATTGGTGCATGTACAGACCAGTGCAGGGTCGACAGCTGTTTCGCACCGACAGGACCTGACGAAGCACTGCGCTGTCGGTGCGAAAAGGCTGTCGACCCTGTACTGGTGCTCACATGCATCTTCACAACTGACTGCAAAAACTTGCCAAGCAATTAGCAGTATGAACACACTGAACATGGTCAGCAGCATGCCTGTGCATGTGTATTCAGAATTTTGCATATCAAGCACCTCCCTCGTTGCCAGACCTCAATTATATTGGAACTTCAGGTCAGATCCTGAACTGGCATTATCATTCTGACACTACTGGCAAAATTAGACTCAAATGAATGCAGGAATGATTGCTTCACAAAAATGGCAGCGCTAAAGAGAATCTGAAGTAAAAAAAAAAAACAGATACTCACCTTAGGAGGGAGAAGGCTCTGGGTCCTATAGAGCCTTCTCATTCTCCTTGTGTTCCAGCGATGGATCCTCGATTCAAATCTCTTGCCACAGGAGTCTTCGGAAGCCTTCGGGAGTACTCGGGCTCCCCAAGACTTGCGGCTCTGTACTGCGCACACGTGAGTGCTCGAGAGAGGTGCTCACATGTGCACAGTAAGGAGCAGCCCATCTTTGGAAGCCTGAGTGCTCTCGAAGACTTCCAAAGCCCACCCGCAGTGGAAGTGAGCAGTCTCCCACCGACTGCTAACGGGGGAGCCTGCAGGGGAACGCGGTGACAGTGAGGAAACCAGGAAGGCTCTGTAGGACCCAGAGCCTTCCCTCTCCTTAGGTGAGTATCTGTTTTTCACTTCAGGTTCTCTTTAATAAATGCAGTATCAACTTGGTGGCATCATCACAATTGCACTAAAAATATTTTTTTGTTTTCGTCCACAATTTTTTTCTTTGTTTGTTTGTTTTTCCACAATTTATGAATGGCGGACTTTACATGGTGAGACTGACTGCTAATTTCATGAGAACCTTTGCTCCCGAGACTGAAATAGGCCCAGTGCACACCAAAAACCTCTAGCATGTCCGCAAAACGCTAGAGGTTTTTGAAGCTGATTTCAGAGCGATTCTAGACATGATTAGAGAGGTTTTCTAAACATGCCTAGCATTTTTTAGAGCGTTTTTTGTGTAGCAGATTTCAAATATTGTTACAGTAAAGCTGTTACTGAACAGCTTCTGTAACAAAAACGCCTGGAAAACAGCTCTAAATCTAGCGTTTTTCAGAGCGGTTTTCCACTTTCCTATACTTTATCATTGAGGCAGAAACGCCTCAGAAATCTAAAAAATGCTGCAGCCCGTTGCCAACCGCCCGTAAATTTACGGGCAGCCCGTAAATTTTGATACAAAATGAGCTGCCCGTGAATTCCGTAGGGAATTCAGCAGCGTCCGTAAAAGGGCGGCCAGTCGGCCGCCCGCCCTGTTGCAGGAGGGGAGCAGCGCAGTGGAGGAAGAGCTGTGGGCAGCGGTGGAGAACGGGGCAATCTCCCCCCCCCTTCTCTCACCTTAGTGCTCTCCCTCCCTCGCTGACTGTCCCCTCCTGATCTAAGTGCGGAGTGGCGTTTGGCAGCGGCGGGACTTACCTTCCGTCGCGCTCCTGCGCCGGAAGTTCTGCTGCTCTGGTCTGGACCAGACCAGAGTAGCGGCAAATCATCCCGCGCCGGCGACGAGAGACGCAGCAGGTAAGTTCCGCTCACTGCCGCCTGCCACTGCCAGCCACTCCGCACTTAGATCATGAGGGGACAGTCAGCGAGGGAGGGAGAGCACTAAGGTGAGAGAAGGGGGGGGGGGAGATTGCCCCCCTTCTCCACTGCTGATGCCACAGCTCTCCCTCCACTGCGCTGCTGTCCTCCTGCTAGGGGGGTCACCTGGCTACCTATTGTGTGCACATATACCTCTGGCTACATATGCTGGGCACATATAACCCTGACTACATATACTGGGACATATACCCTGCCTACATATACTGGGCCCATATACCCCTGTCTACATATACTGGGCACATATACCCCTGGCTACATATACTGGGACATATACCTCTGGCTACATATACTGGGCACATATCCCCCTGCCTACATATACTGGGGACATATAACCCTGGCTACATATACTGGGCACATATACCCCCTGGCTACCTATTGTGGGCACATATACCTCTGGCTGCATATACTGGGCACATATAACCCTGACTACATATACTGGGACATATACCCTGCCTACATATACTGGGCCCATATACCCCTGTCTACATATACTGGGCACATATACCCCTGGCTACATATACTGGGACATATACCTCTGGCTACATATACTGGGCACATATCCCCCTGCCTACATATACTGGGGACATATAACCCTGGCTACATATACTGGGCACATATACCCCCTGGCTACCTATTGTGGGCACATATACCTCTGGCTGCATATACTGGGCACATATAACCCTGACTACATATACTGGGACATATACCTGTGGCTACATATACTGGGCACATATACCCCTGGCTACATATACTGGGGACATATACCTCTGGCTACATATACTGGGCACATATACCCCTGCCTACAAATACTGGGGACATATAACCCTGGCTACATATACTGGGCACATATACCCCCTGGCTACCTATTGTGGGCACATATACCTCTGGCTGCATATACTGGGCAGATATAACCCTGACTACATATACTGGGACATATACCTGTGGCTACATATACTAGGCACATATACCCCTGGCTGCATATACTGGGGACATATACCTCTGGCTACATATACTGGGCACATATACCCCTGGCTACATATACTGGGGACATATACCTCTGGCTACATATACTGCGCACATATACCCCTGCCTACATATACTGGGGACATATAACCCTGGCTACATATACTGGGCACATATACCCCCTGGCTACCTATTGTGGGCACATATACCTCTGGCTGCATATACTGGGCACATATAACCCTGACTACATATACTGGGACATATACCTGTGGCTACATATAGTGGGCACATATACCCCTGGCTACATATACTGGGGACATATAACCCTGGCTACATATACTGGGCACATATACCCCCTGGCTACCTATTGTGGGCACATATACCTCTGGCTGCATATACTGGGAAGATATAACCCTGACTACATATACTGGGACATATACCTGTGGCTACATATACTGGGCACATATACCCCTGGCTACATATACTGGGGACATATACCTCTGGCTACATATACTGGGCACATATACCCCTGCCTACATATACTGGGGACATATACCTCTGGCTACATATACTGCGCACATATATCCCTGGCTACATATACTGAGGACGCTGGCTGTTTGCCATTATGTGCATTTACTGGTGAAAAGCTGTCTCTTATTGGGCCTGATTCACAAAGCGGTGCTAACAGTTAGCACGCTGGTGAAAAGCCCTTTATCACGCCTAAACTCAGTTTAGGCATGATAAGTTTAGGTATGATAAGTTTAGGTGTGATAAGTTTAGGCATGATAAGTTTAGGTGTGATAAGTTTAGGCATGATAAGTTTAAGCACCAACTGCGTTAGCACCGCAGTGCATAGCTGATCAAAAGTTTTGCGCTAGCAAAGTCTGGTGCACTTTGCATAGAGTGTAATGGCGCTGCTCTGCGTGCGGGACTTTGCACGCTATCTACACTTATCTAAACTTAGCATGCCTAAACTTATCACACCTAAACTTATCACGCCTAAACTTATCACGCCTAAACTGGCTTTTCACCAGCATGGTGCAATGGTTATCATGCCTAAAGTCTTTTAGGCATGCTAACTGGGTTAGCACCGCTTTGTGAATCGAGCCCATTGTGTGCATTTACTGGTGAAAAGCTGTCTCTTATTACGTGCATTTACTGGTGAAAAGCTGTCTCTCATTACGTGCATTTACTGGTGAAAAGCTGTCTGTCATTACATGCATTTACTGGTGAAACGCTGTCTCTCATTATGTGCATTTACTTGCCATGCCCACTGTCGTCGCAGCGGCATGCTTTGCGCGCCGCAAATTTCCTCGTGCATGTTGCCCCCTACCCATTTGACTGCCCCCTCATATGTGCCAGTCTAGAACCGGCCCTGTACCCCTGCCTACATATACTGGGCACATATACCCCTGGCTACCTGTTCTGGGGACATCTATACCCCTGGTTACCTGTTCTGGGGACATCTCTCCCCCTGGCTACCTGTTCTGGGGACATCTATACCCCTGGCCACCTATTCTGGGGACACCTATAGACCTGGGGCTACCTATTTTTGGGGAACCACTGCTGTCAGATTAAATGTATTTTGGGGAACTGCTGCCAGATTATATATGTTGGGGGAATCGCTGCTGCCAGATTACATTTATTTTTTGGGAACCACTGCCATATTATCTGTATTTTGGAAGAACCTCTGCCAGATTACGTGGATTTTTGGTGAAATGCTGTAAGATTACATGTATTTTGGGGGAAGGGGGGGAAACACTATGGCAGAGCTCAAACTTCCCTGGCAGACCTTTTACAGCAATACTAAAATCATGTATATTTGGCCCCACCCATGACCACGCCCACATTCTGTTGCGTGACCACGCCCATTTTTCGGCAGGAGATTTTGTCAGTAAAAATAATCTTTTGTCAGTAAATTTTTAGTTATTTGTCAGTAAAAAATAACGTGAAAGGTTGGCAACACTGCCCCGAGTTTGCGTTTGTGGAAAAAAAGGAACCGCTCTGGTGTGCTCCAGCCCATTGAAATACATTAGCCAAGCATTTTTTTATCCACAAGTGTTTTTAAAAACGCTACAGAACCGCTCTGGTGTGCACTGACCCTTACTGCTCACTCATCCCTACTGTGGAGGCCATTGGACTACAAACAACTCATTGTCTTGTTCAAGAAAACAGCTTCAGATGATGTGAGCTTTGTGATATAGGGGTGTATGTGCTAAACTTTTTTTAGCAGAATTATGCGTTTTAAGTCTTACGCACAATGAGTAGAGCATAATGCATTATATGTCATGTATTGTATTCTGCTCTACTCATCGTAAGACTTTATGTAAGTAATTCTACTGAACGCAGTTTAGTGTATACAGTACACTCCAAGGGGCCTTACCCTGCTGAAAGTAGCCTTCAAAAGACTCATATACTATGGTCATGAAGGGATGGACGTGATCAGCAACAGTAATCAGGTAGGCTGTGCCATTTACACAATGCATACACAATTGGTATTAACCTCCCTGGCGGTTTATTTATTTTGCCAGGGAGGCTGCGGGAGGGTTTTTTTTAAATAAAAAAAAAAATATTTCATGCAGCCAACTGAAAGTTGGCTGTATGAAAGCCCACTAGAGGGCGCTCCGGAAGCGTACTTTCGATCGCCTCCGGCAATCGAAAGTAACAAGATAGGCCGCAATGAGCGGCCTATCTTGTTTCGCTTTCCTCGTCGCCATGGCGACGAGCGGAGTGACGTCATGGACGTCAGTCGACGTCCTGACGTCAGAGCCGCCCGATCCAGCCCCTAGCGCCGGCCGGAACTGTTTGTTCCGGCTGCGCTGGGCTCGGGCGGCTGGGGGGACCCTCTTTCGCCGCTGCACGCGGCGGATCGCCGCGGAGCGGCGGCGATCGGGCAGCACACGCGGCTGGCAAAGTGCCGGCTGCGTGTGCTGCTTTTTACAGAATTAGAATCGGCCCAGCAGGGCCTGAGCGGCGACCTCCGGCGGCATACCCCGAGCTCAGCTCGGGATTACCGCCAAGGAGGTTAAAGGACAATTGAAGTGAGAGGGATATGGAGGCTGCCATATTTATTTTATTTTAAGCAATACCAGTTGCCTAGCAGCCCTGCTGATCCTCTGCCTCTAATACTTTTAGTCAGGTGTTTCTGACATTATTGTTAGATCTGACAAGATTAGCTGCATGCTTTTTTCTGGTGTTATTCAGACACTACTGCAGCCAAATAGATCAGCAGGGCTGCCAGGCAACTAGTATTATTTAAAAGGAAATAAATATGGTAGCCTCCATATTCTTCTCACTTCAATTGTCCTTTAAGGGGCCCAAAGTTTGCCAAGAATATGTTCTTCCACACCACTACCCCACCACCAGCCTGAACTGTTGACATAAGGCAGAATAGATCCATGCTTTCACTTTGTTTATGCCCAATTCTTACCTTACTATCTGAATGTTGCAGGTTGCAGATTAAATTGAGACCCATCAGACCAGATAACGTTTTTTTGTATTGTCCAATTTTGATGAACCTGTACAAATTGTACCCTCTATTATCTGTTCTTAGCTAACGAGCGTTGCACTAGGTGTGGTCTTCTGCTGCTGTAGCCCATCTTCTTCAAGATTTAATGGGTTGTGTTCAAAGATGGTATTCTGCCTACCTTGGTTGCCATAAATGGTTATTTGAGCTGCTGTTGATTTCCAGTCTTCTTGAACCTACTCATTCTATGACATCAACAAGGCATTTTCGTCCACACACGTTTCTCAGTGTTTCTCTTTTATCCAGTATCTGTAAATCCTTGAAAAGGTTTTGCATGAAAATCTCAGTAGATCAGCAGTTTCTGAAATACTCAAACCAGCTCTAACGGTTCCCACGTTCAAAGTCACTTAAATCCACTTTTCCTCCATTCTGATGCTCTGTTTGAACTTCAGCCACTTGTCTGCACCACATCTAGTTGCCTAAATGCACTGAGTTGCTGCTCTGTGATTGGCTGTTCTGTGTTAACAAGCAGGTGTACCTAACAGAGTGGCCAACAAGGGCTGTTTGACACTGAAAATCATGTAGCGCTTTTGCTATCTCAAACGCTGCAGTGTGAAAGCTGGTGCCATTGTACTAGTGATTTGCTGATCATTGGCATTCGGCAATTGCAGCACAAGTACCGCAGACTCACCTGCAATGGGAAATAGCCCTGAGTGTATATTGCTTGCTGATGCAAAACGAATTATCCCACCTGCCCTTTTATGTCCTTCGTAACCCTGGCTTGATATTCCACATTATTCATTCCCTGCTGTCTCTTATCATCCCTCTACTTTCCTCTCTCTTCTGTCCTTTACCTCCTTCAATCTTCTCTCCTTTCT
This sequence comes from Hyperolius riggenbachi, assembly GCF_040937935.1. Classification (NCBI taxonomy): domain Eukaryota; kingdom Metazoa; phylum Chordata; class Amphibia; order Anura; family Hyperoliidae; genus Hyperolius; species Hyperolius riggenbachi. Next base: position 11,717,910 of record NC_090651.1, on the reverse strand, counting down.
TATCTCATCTTTTCTTTTCTTCTCTTCCCTTTCTCAAACTCTTGTTTTATTTTGCCCTGCCCCTTTCCTTTTTTGTTTGTGTCTTTTTTTCATCTCTTAATCTCGTTGTCCTGTTATTCGATTTTAGTTATTGAATAATATTTTAAGATGATGACTAATGATGAATGACAGTACAGTGGTGGAGTTCAGTCTTCTTGGATTTCCAGCTCAATACGCCATTCAGATCATTCTGTTTTGTGCAGTTTGCATATTTTATGTATTGATTATCCTTGGAAATGTTCTCATTATTGTGACAACTATCTTCAGCTCTAAGCTCCATACTCCCATGTATTTCTTTCTTAGTAACCTGTCTTTTCTCGAGATATTTTACACCTCAGTGACCATTCCTAAAATGCTTCTTAATTTTCTGCTGAAGACCAGTTCCATTTCTTTCTTTGGCTGTGCTGCTCAGCTCTATTTTTTTATTGCCTTGGGTAGTATTGAGTGTACCCTGCTTGCTGTCATGGCTTATGACCGATATGTAGCGATCTGCCGTCCACTGCATTATGTGACTATTATGAAAAACAGCACTTGTGTTGTCTTGGTTGGAAGCTCCTGGATCAGTGGATTCTTGAACTCCATGGTTCATACTGTTTGTACTTTTCGCCTTTCCTTCTGCTCCTCCAAAAGTATAAACCAGTTCTTTTGTGATATCCCACCATTGTTGAAAGTGGCTTGTGGTGACACTTTCCTCACTGAGATTGTCCTCTACATCATCGGTGGACTTTATGGATTTGGGTCTTTTCTGCTCATCTTAATGTCATACATCCTCATAATTGCCAGCATACTGAAGATCAGATCCAAAGAAGGGCAGAAGAAGACCTTTTCCACTTGCACACCTCATCTCATCGTGGTTATATTGTTTTTTGCAACTTCTTCCTCTGCATATTTAAAGCCTACATTAAAATACTCCTCGGAAGAAGAAAGCATGGTTCCAGTATTTTACGCTATAATTACACCTACTCTAAACCCAATCATATATACATTAAGAAACCAAAAATTTAAAAGTGCACTCTGGAAAATAATGGGTCTTGATCACGGCCAGAAGGGGCCTGGAAGAAGCCCTAGGTACCACAGTATTGTGACTCTGATAAACAAAATGATAAGTACAAGGATCAAACCACCGCATGATCAATAGTACTTTCAATCTTTGCCATTACTTTTACCCACTCAGTGTTTAATAGCATATAAATGAGCAATTAGTGTTTATATGAACACATGTGATCTGCATTTTAACTTTTTGCTGTATTATCTGAATGCTTAAACTGCTGTATCGCTTCAAAAGTTTTTTTTGTTAATGGTTTTTAAGTTAATTGATGTTTGAGCCAGGGTGCTCTGCAAATTGTCGATATTTAATGATTTTGCAATAAAATGAATTTTTCATTAGCGATGATTTATACAGTTTTTTTCACGTTTTGTATGTAATAATTCCAGAAGAGCCTGGATGTACGCATGAGATTGTAATTGATTAAAGCAGCAGGGTCAGCCATGCTATGCCAGGAAAACAAATCACATATATAAGTAGAGAACTACTTGTTCTACTTACATCAAAGATGTATTTTACTGCTTATGTTTTTATTTCAGTTAATTTTATATAGTAAACAAAAAATAATTCTGTTCCCGGCATTTGCCATCTTGGTTCCCTCTGACTGAAGCCAATCCTGATGTCATTTCCTCCCTTACACTTTTTTCTCTCCTAGAATCTGTACTGTCATAGCTAGCTTGCTTTGTAAACATGTGAGCACAGCATAGATCAGACTTTCAGCCTCATGTCACACTGCCTTCAGCCAATCAGTGAGGAGTAGGAATGTGGGCGGGCTGAAGACAAGCTTACTTCTCATCAGCAATGTATCAAATAGAGCCAGGCTGACAGATTAGATTTATTACAGCAGAAACATTTCTGATTAGATTGGAGTGCTTGCAATGCAGGGTAAGGTTTCAGGCTGCATAATGAATACAGAGCAGTTGGTAAATGGAATTTGATTTTGTGGCTAATAATCCCTCTTTAGACACTTTACCACTCAGCAGCTTCTGCTGTGTTCCAATATAGCTCAGGTTAGGAGGACACTCTTGTTACCATCTGACAGCAGACAATTTTTAAAAATTCCACTCCAGGTTTGTTGGATAACTTTTGACATCCCCACTGTAGCAAATCAGGCCCTTCGCCACCAGCTTGGTAACCCATTACTTATAAAATCACAATATAACAATAGTCCATCACAGAGAAACATTTTAGTTGATTTTATTTAATTTTGTATGACCAATTGTTATTTAACAAAAGTGTATTTTTTGGTAAAAGCTTTACTCAATGCTCGTTGTACCTCCTGGTTCCGTAGACAATAAATAACTGGATTAAACAGGGGTGTGAGAACACTGTATAACATGGATGATAACCGTATAATGTCAAAGGAGTCTCTGGGTGCTGGGCCAATATAATTGAAGTTGGCAGTTATGTAAAACACTGTAACCACGATGAGATGGGAGGAACAGGTGGAGAACGCCTTTTGTCTTCCAGCAGCAGAGTGGATCTTCAGGATGGTGGCAATGATGTGTGTGTAAGAGACAACCACAAACACAAAAGGAGTCATGCCCAGAAAAACACTGACTATATAGAGTAATGTCTGGCTAGTGTGCGTATCCGTGCAAGAAGCATGCAGCATGGGTGGGACATCACAGAAGAAGTGGTTGACATGCCGAGATGGACAAAAAGTCAGCTTAGAAGTCATTACAGTATGGAGGACAGAGTTCAAAAATCCACTAAACCAAGATCCCCCAACTAAGGAGGAACAAAACTTCTTGTTCATGACTGTGGAGTAGTGGAGCGGGTTGCATATGGCCACATACCGGTCATAGGCCATGGCAGCCAGGAGAAGACATTCCGAACCTCCGAGAGAGACAAAGAAATAGAGCTGGGTGAAGCATTGGATGAGGCTCACTCTCCTGTTGTCAGTTATGGCATTGACAGACATGGCTGGAAGGGTAACTGAAGCATAGCAGACATCTAATATAGATAAATAACTGAGGAAAGAGTACATTGGTGTGTGAAGATGGATATCTGATTTAATTAAGCTAAATATGATAAGGTTTCCAATAAGAATCATGGTGTAAATCATAATCAATGACACGGACAGTAAAACATGATCACTTGAAAATCCTAACAAGATAAAATCACTGAAAGTCTGGTTTGTCCGTGCCATCCAATACTTAAAGAGGAACTTAAGCGAAAAAGGGAAAAAATAAATCAATAGATTGCAAAGTGAGAAGTTAAAAAATAGATCAATAAATGATTGATATTCGCCATGTATTTCATTCATGTCGTTTGATCCACAATCAGCCTGCAGGTCATCCTCTTTACTACTGGCAGACAACAAGAAAACTAAAGTCTCTAAATGGGAGTCTGGATAACCCCCATTGAGGTGCAATCAGGCAACCAGGTTTTAGGCAGCTTAAGAAATTCACTGTGTAGAAAAGAGAAAGGAGAGAGAGCGCTCTAAAAACAATAGGTACAAAGCATGTTTCCCTGTCCAAGACAGGTCTCACCTTGATTCAGATGGCTGTCGGTGAGATACAGCCTGTGTACGCTTTGAAAAGCCATGGGCCAGGCTCTCAGGATGGCAGCGCGGTGGACTCCTCCAGGGGACGCAGTCAGCCTTGGAATATAGAGGGACCATACAGATGTCCCGTGGGTTGGAAGGAAGCAGTGGCGCTTACCCCACAGCGATGCTACCAGCTCTCCCCTGGTGGAGACTGGAAAGTGGTGTTCGCATATCAGGTGCCACCATAAGCTCTATGCAAGAGAGGTAGGCATCACACGGTTGCTTGGCAATACGGTGGTGACTGCAGTTAATGGACGAGGAAGCGTGTACCAGAATTGTACCAGAAACAAGGACTATAACATATAATTTGAGGTTCTAAAACCAAGATTTTAAAAAAACATTATCCACCCAAATTGATATATGTCGCCTGTGAGAGGGCCTCCTATCTCTCTCAAGAGGATTGTATTTCGAGCAGCAACAAATCTGATTTTGTGGTACACGAGAGACTGCCTATGGTTATGAACGACTCAGGCCAATCAGCAGAGTGCAGAGACATATTCAATCACGTCTGACCTATTCTGCTGAGTGACCCTATATTGAAACAATCCCTTCCAAGAAAACCAACTTTTATATTCACCGCCCTGCCATCCTGAGAGTCTGGTCCCTGGCTTTTCAAAAGGACAGAAGCGTACACAGACTGTATCTCACCGACAGCCATCTGAATCCAGGTAAGAAGAAAACTAGACAGCACCAACTGCCATTAGCCATACACCACACCTACTAACATTGTGATAGGCTAAAGGGTTGTTTTTTTTATAGATATGTTATGGCCAGAACCCGAAGTCTAGCCACTTTGGGTTCTGGCCGGTCAAAACTAGAAGTGGCCGTCTCACTGCGGCCAATCTGTGAAATGAATTAGATTCCTGGTGGCAATGTGAGAAATGAATCTGGCTCCTCAGCACTGGCTCCTCCCCATGCCCACCTCCTATTCAGCTCTGGCAACCGGGGACACGCGCATTCCCCCAGAGTCGTTCATCGCGGCAGGGAATCCTGCAGTTCGTTCCTGAAGAGTGGGTGCTGGCAGAAGCAATGTCTGCAGCATTCCCGCTCTGCTTCCCTGCCGCAATGAACGACTCTGGTGGAATGCGCGTGTCCCTGGCTGCTGGAGCTGAATCGGAAGTGGGCGGGGGAGGTGCCGGCTTAATTTCTCACATTGGCACATCAGGAATCGAAACGTTTCTCACATTGGCCACAGTGAGACAGCCACTTCCAGTGTTGACCGGCCAGAACCTGAAGTGGCCAGACTTTGGGTTCTAGAAGTAACAGATACACATATACACAGAGGGAGATACTGGTTGCTTGGCAGCTGGAAACAGCTGTTATTTCCTACAGTGCAACAAAGTTCACAGACAGGAAACTGTCAGGACCTAGGTCCTGACATCATGCTATGGGGGGGGGGGGGGCTTTTCCCGCAATATCAGCCATACAGACCCCCCGTGATGATCTATTCGAGAAAAGGTAAATATTTCTTATGAGAAAGGGGATATCAGCTACTGACTGGGATAAAGTTCAAATCCTGGTTACAGTTTCTCTTTAATCAAAATGTACTGAAGACAAATACCTGCAATAATTTTATGAGAGTTTATCATTACGACAAGAACATGGATTTACCCTGTACTAATTCTGAGATCTATACTGGAGGGGGGGGGGGGGGGGGGAATGCATAAGTTTACCTGATAACAATTTTTACCACTCTTTCAGTGGTATGTTGATTTAGACAACTGCTAAAGCATGTAATCAAGCAACTAGTACAGAGTAGTCTGATCCACTATGTCAAGCTGCTGGATCATTTGTGGTTGTGAGAGGTGTTTATTATTATTATTGATTTGTAAAGCGAAAACATATTCCATGGTTACATTAGCAACCAGATAGTAAGTAGTCTGTGTGTGTGTCAATGTGATTAAAATAATTCCAAGATGGATGGCTGTAGCTGAAGTGCCTGAAAGACCTGACCACCACACGAAGCAGAAGAAAATGTACCTTGTATCTACTACATGTGTAAACTTTTCTCTGCGTGTGTGAAACCTGATGCCAAGGAAGGCTTTTCACAATTAAGTTCTTTCACTCTCAAAGACAAATACTTCATACTTTTCTGAGAGATGCAGAGACCAGCACTAATTCTGATGTCACATGCCACATATAACACAGATTTATGTGAGGAAACGCGGAAAAGCCGCCGCAAGTGCTCAGAGTGAGGCGGCTGTTTCCGCGTCCAACATGGCGGCACAACGCGAAGAAACCGCCGCATGCCGCATGGGCAGAGCGGTGGAGTCCGCGTTGGACGCGGCGGATTACGCGCATAGCAATACTACTGACACTGTGGTTGGATGCGGGGAAGCCGCCTCTTGCTTGGAGAGCAGTGCGGCGGCCCCCGATCTCGAATCAGCGGATACATTGCAAAACATGTCTGGTGTGGCTGGGACTGCTAGTCCACACAGGTTCAGAAGGACGCTGAGAGGCAGTGCTTATATGACAGCCAGAGAAGAGTCAGCTTACCAAGCTGGTCAACTGACATTTTTACCACCTTCCATTGGTCCAGCACTTAAAGAGAATCTGTATTGTTAAAATCGCTCAAAAGTAAACATACCAGTGCGTTAGGGGACATCTCCTATTACCCTCTGTCACAATTTCGCCGCTCCTCGCAGCATTAAAAGTGGTTAAAAACAGTTGTAAAAAGTTTGTTTGTAAACAAACAAAATGGCCACCAAAACAGGAAGTAGGTTGATGTACAGTATGTCCACACATAGAAAATACATCCATACACAAGCAGGCTGTATACAGCTTTCCTTTTGAATCTCAAGAGATCATTTGTGTGTTTCTTTCCCCCATGCACTGAAGTTTCAGGCTGCTCTTTTCTTCCTGCAAACAGCTTTGCCCTTGTTTGTAATTCCTCAGTATGTGAAAGCCCAGCCAGCTCAGAGGACGATTTATCCAGCTGATTAGAGCAGCTTCTCTCTTCTCTCTTATCTAAATAACACACAGGCAGTGTGCATAGAGGGGCCAGAAAGGGTGAGTTCATAGCAGAACCACAACACTGAAGAACTTGGCAGCCTTCCAGACACAGGCCGACAAGTCTGACAGGGGAAAGATACATTGATTTATTACAGAGACTGTCATAGTAGAAAGTTCTGCAGTTAGCCAGAACACATTAGAATAGCTTTTGGAACATGTAGGATGATAAAAAACAGGATGCAATTTTTGTTACGGAGTCTCTTTAAGGGTGGCGCTGGAGAGCGCTATAGTATATATACTGGGTGCTGGTCATTTCTCTGGTGTCTGCGTTGCGATCACTACGTGGTAGCACTCAGGCCTTGTATGTTTCTGTGTTCTAGCATAGTTTCCAAAGGTGTTGACATCAAGGAGCTCACACCTTAGCATTAGGAATATTGAATTGTATTATTTGTTATGACCTTCTGCCTGCCTGACTATTCCTCTGAACTCTGATCCTGTACCTTGCTATTTCTGATATCCTGTTGCCAAACTCTGCTCGCAGGACACCCTGGGGCTTCCAGAACACAGCATCTTGTTGCCAGGTGTGCTTGGTGGCCGTCTCTGGCAACAGATTGCAAGGAGTATGTTAGAGAGTGTGCGGTGTGTGCGAAAAGTAAGCCCTCCCGGCTGGCACCTGTGGGAACGTTGCAGCCCTTGCCCACCCCGAGTGAGCCATGGACCCACTTGTCCATGGATTTTGTGGGTGAGCTTCCCAGGTCTGAGGGCATGTCGTTCATTTGAGTGGTAGTCGACCGCTTCAGTAAAATGGCCCATTTTGTGCCCTTGAAAGTACTCCCCTCGGCCCAGGAGTTGGCCGATTTGTTCATCATCCACGTTTTCCGATTGCACGGCATTCCGGAAAACATAGTGTCAGATCGGGGAGTCCAATTTGTCTCGAGATTTTGGAGGGCATTTTGTCACCAAATGGGCATGGAACTGTCATTTTCGTCAGGCTACCACCCACAGACCAATGGGCAGGCTGAAAGAGTCAATCAATCATTGGAACAGTTTTTGAGGTGTTACGTTGCTGAAGCGCAAAATGATTGGTTCAAGTTTTTGCCCTTCGCAGAATTTGCGCACAATAATTTGAAAAGTTCTTCCTCGGGATTTTGTCCATTTCAGATAGTGACCGGGAAGTTGCCTAAATTCTCCCCATTGCCAGTCGCCTCCACTCCGTTTCCAGCTCTGGAGGCCTGGCAAAGGTCATTTAAAGACATGTGGTGGATCGTGAAAAATAATTTGGAGAAGGCATTTCAAAGTCAAAAAGGTCAAGCTGACAAAAGATGTTCCGTAGAGTGGAGGTTTCAACCAGGAGACTTAGTCTGGGTGTCCACACGTCACTTGACCTTGAAACAGCCCTCAGCCAAATTGGGGCCCAGGTTAGTGGGTCCGTTTTCAGTAACTAGAAAGATCAACAATGTTACTTATGCCATTGATCTTCCTGCCAGTATGCATGGCGTAAGATCTTTTCATGTGTCCCTGCTTAAGCCAGCAGTCCATGTGGGTCCCACCCCTCCTCCTCCTGTGATGATAGATGACCAACCTGAGTACGAAGTAGAGAAGATTTTAGACTCACGCATAGTTCAGAACTCAGTACAATATCTGGTTCATTGGAAAGGGTATAGTATTGAGGAGAGATCATGGGTACCTGAAGGTCGCATGCATGCTGACAAATTAAGAAGGGAGTTCCACGCGTTGCATCCTGAGAAGCCTGGTAGGAGTTGTCCGGAGTCCACTCCTCAGGAGGGGGGGGGGGTAATGTGAGGAAACGCGGAAAAGCCGCCGCAAGTGCTCAGAGTGAGGCGGCTGTTTCCACGTCCAACATGGCGGCACAACGCGAAGAAACCGCTGCATGCCGCATGGGTAGAGCGGTGGAGTCCGCGTTGGACGCGGCGGATTGCGCGCATAGCAATACTACTGACACTGTGGTTGGATGCGGGGAAGCCGCCGCTTGCTTGGAGAGCAGTGCGGCGGCCCCCGCACCCGAATCAGCGGATACATTGCAAAACATGTCTGGTGTGGCTGGGACTGCTAGTCCACACAGGTTCAGAAGGACGCGCGCGCGCGCTGAGAGGCAGAGCTTATATGACAGCCAGAGAAGAGTCAGCTGACCAAGCTGGTCAGCTGACATTTTTACCACCTTCCATTGGTCCAGCACTTAAGGGTGGCGCTGGAGAGCGCTATAGTATATATACTGGGTGCTGGTCATTTCTCTGGTGTCTGGCGTTGCGATCACTACGTGGTAGCACTCAGGCCTTGTCTGTTTCTGTGTTCTAGCATAGTTTCCAAAGGTGTTGACATCAAGGAGCTCACACCTTAGCATTAGGAATATTGAATTGTATTATTTGTTATGACCTTCTGCCTGCCTGACTATTCCTCTGAACTCTGATCCTGTACCTTGCTATTCTGATACTCCGTTGCCAAACCCTGCCTGTTCATCGGATTCCGTATCTGTCTCCTGAATTTATACCTTATCTGTCTGTGTGTTAACGACCAGGCTTGCCCGACCTCGAGAACTGGCCTTACTGTTAGAGGCAGTTCCCAGACCTGTTAGTGACATCCTCTCTCTGGTGTCACTCACACTCTGTCCTTCCTACTCTCAGCCTAGCTCCTCCCCCGGGAGAGTCTAGGCCAACGGAAGGAACATTCTTCTGTACAGTACTCAAGGTATTGCTGTTGCACTTAACACTCACTTGTTATCTCAGGTGTCCAGAGGTTAGTAGATATATCTGATTATCGGTGATACTGCAGATCATCAATAATCGGGTATATTCTGTATTCTCGGTGATACTGCAGTTCACCGGTAATCAGACCCTCTCTGTGTTACACCGATCTTTACAATTTACCTCTGCTATTGGATCACTCCAATCCAGTTAAAACTGACACAAAGTAAAATACAGCTTTTGGCTATGATTTTTAGCATGAAAAGTGGGAAAATGTTTACACAGCTATTAACCACTTAACCCCCCGCGGTACGAATTTCTCCGTCCCTTTTTTCCCCCTAAAAAACCAGGGACGGAGAAATCCGTACCTTCCGTGCTCCCGCCGCTCGTGCGCGCTCCCGCCGCTCGTGCGCGCGTTCCCGCCGCTCGTGCACGCCGCCGCCTGCTCTCCCGGAGATCAATGAATGGGAAAATCCATTCCCGTTCATTGATCTAAGCTCCCGCAATGATCCGCTGCTTCTATTAGAAACAGCGCGATCATTGTGATCTTCTCAGCCTCGTACTGCTGAGCGCGCCGGCGGCGATCGGAGGGGTGGGAGTGACGCCGCAGGGAGGGGGCATCATGTAGCTAGCGCTAGGCTAGCTACATGATAGTAAAAAAATTTTGCAAAAAAAAAAACCCCTTGGGAATCAGACCGCCAGGGAGGTTAATACTTAATTATGTACATTTTTTTTACATAAAATTTATTATTTAAACATTGTAAAAAATAAGGAATAGCTCTGTCTGCAATACTTATTAAAATAAAATTTAACATACATGTATATGCATACATTTAAAATGCACATTTGTTCCAGGATGAAATGCACTATAAACTCTTTTTTCCCATAGTCACTGTCACTTGTAGTAGATAATACAAGTTGGACAGATCTGCACTTTTGGACTCCAACTCCTCTTAGAGAATTATCAGGGTTTTCGTGCAAAACAACAGTTGTTCAGTCCAACTGGCAAAATAGTGAATAAACAAGTAAGGAGTCTGTCTGGTATCTTTGTACTGATCCTTTCCAGGGAGTGCATTTGTAAAGAGTAATGGAAATGTGGAGAATCCCCTCATGAGGAGATGGACTAGTTTAAAACCTGTCAGATCTGCCAGATTTTTATTATTTACTGTAAAGTCGGATACTCCCAAAGTAATTTCCCATCAGATTAACAGTTCAAATGGATAATTTCCGGCATGTCTGGTCTGCTTCAGATCAAGAACAGGATTGATGTTTATAGATCAGTACTGCACAATATCGATCCCATTCGTAATTGGGAGTATATTGGACATGTTGGAAAATATCAATTAAACCCGTAGAGCTGACAGGAAAATGCTTTATGTGTACCAGGCAAAACTGACAGCAATATAGAAAAAAAAAAGATATGTATATTGTATATATACTCTGTACGTACATTTTGTATGTACGGTATGTGTATACATATATGTTTTAAATTTTACCGTTTTTTGTGATAGTGGCCCTTTAAGATACTAACCAACCTAAATTAGCAAGGATGCTTTTTTTTTCCATTTAAAATAAGCAACTTGCCTGACTGTTATGTTTATCCATTGCCTCTTATACTTTCACCAGTGGCATAGCTTTATAAATTAATAATAATAATAATAATAATAATAGCTAGAAAAAGTTGAAAAATTAATCTATAAATAACTTCTTAACAGTTACTAGAACAGTTACTAAAAAAATGTAAATATCGTGTATTATTTTATTCAGCATAAATATTTAGTGCCTATTTTAAATTAGTTAGTTTTTTGGTTCTTTTTGCAACAGTTAAAAAAATAAATATATTTATGACCGCTCTGCTGCTGTGATGTGTGCGAAGCATTTGATAGCTAAAAAAAAAACAAGTGAACACACCTTCACAAGTAGACATTTAGGCCCATATGCAATTAACTTTTTCACGTGAGTTTTTACCTAGGTGAAATTTTAAAATGTGTCAATAAAATGTCTTTTAGACCACTGGAAAGCAAAAAAATACTCAAAATAATTTTGATAGCACTTTTTCCCCTACTTTTTTGGTACTTTTTCCATTGCAAAGTGCTAAAAATTATTCTAAATCAAAGAAGAAAAATTATCTCCTGGTAGAAAAGTCAGGTGAAAAAGTGAATTGCATATGGCCCTTAACCTCCTGAGCGGTATGGATGAGCTCAGCTCGTCCATTACCGCCGGAGGGTGCCGCTCAGGCCCTGCTGGGTCGATTCTCTTCAAATAAAAAGGAGCACACGCAGCCGGCACTTTGTCAGCCGCGTGTGCTACCTGATCGTCGCTGCTCTGCGGCGATCCGCCGCGAGCAGCGGCTAAAGAGGGTCCCCCCAGCCGCCCGAGCCCTGCGCAGCCGGACCAATCAGTTCCGGCCAGCGCTAAGGGCTGGATCGGAGGCGGCTGACGTCAGGACGTCGGCTGACGTCCATGACGTCACTCCGCTCGTCGCAAAGCGAAACAAGGAAGGCCGCTCATCGCGGCCTTCCTTGTTACTTCTGATCGCCGGAGGCGATCAGAAGTACGCGTTAGGAGCGCCCTCTAGTGGGCTTTCATGCAGCCAAGTAATAGATTTTTTTTTATTAAAAAAAAACCCTCCTGCAGCCACCCTGGCGATCTTAATAGAACGCCAGGGAGGTTAATGTATTAAGTGTAGGGATGAAAAGCAAGGACACAGCATTAGGAGGATATAGATAGATAAATGTGGCAAAGTGCATCAGCACTTAAAGAGGAGTGTAACATTCAAAGATAAAAAATGGCAAAAATAGTAGTGCCACCAAAGTGTATGTAAACCAATCAAGGGAAAACTTGAGACTGTAATACTTAACCATAAAAATTAAATTGTACCAGAGCTGATAGAAACTAAAAGTTTTAGACATACCTGGGGCTTCCTCCAGCCCCATGCCCACGGATCGCTCCCGCACCGCTGTCCTCAGTCTTTTCTCTCTTCGGTACCGGGTCGCATAACTTTAGTCAGACGCAGCCAGTTTGCGCAAAAGAAGTACAGTGAAGTGGACAGAGGTGCTTAACTTGAATCCTTGTGCAGATAGCTTGATACTCCTCCCTGTATTGCCTGATGAAGCGGGATTGAGCCTGCGAAACGCAAAAAAAATTTTGGGGGGGAGTTTCTAATAAATGTGTTTGACTGTCTGAATCGCAGTCATTGTCGTGTCTGCTTGAGGGAGGTAAGACCGCCACTTCCTCCTTCATCTTTGCCATTTGAGTTGGTTTTTAAGCTCATTTAATCTAATTTTATACTTTTGGCGCCTCTGTTCATTGTATACATTTGTACGCAAAAGAAGTGCACCCTTTAGGTATCTCTCTGGCGGCTGATGGTGAGATACGTAGAGGGTGCACTTATTTTGCGCAGACTGGCCGCGACTTCATGAAGTTATGGGACCAAAGAGGTAAAAGACTGAGGACGGCGCCGTGGAAGCGATCCGTGCGCATGGGGCTGGAGGAAGCCCCAGGTATGTATAAGGCTCCCTGCACACTGCAAATCCGTTTTGCAATTACGATTATGATTCGCAATTCCGATTTTCTCTGAAGGCAATCAACAAAAAAACGGAGGAAAAAACGCAGCATGCAGTAACGATTAAAAATCGGAATCGCATGCAGTGTGCGGGGAGCCTAAAATTGTTAATTTCTATCAGCTCTGATTTCCTATAACATTCATCATAATAATTATATAGTTTAGTTTTACACATAAAATGATTACCATTTATTGAAATGCTTTATTTGAAATATTGACTCACATAATAATAACAAATATTTTTTCCTGCAAATAAATGTATGTTCATTTAAAGCGTTTGAGTAAACGTATTTGTCTGCAGATTGGTAAATGGCAATGAAGGTTTATGTAAAGATCATGTATTGACTCCGTCCTGGTATTGTAATCAACTCCAAGCTTAGGTTAGCAAGTATAATTGTCATCTTCTCATTGGAAGGTGCTGTGCATAGTGCTGAACTAAAACCAGGTTGTAAGACAATGCTTATCTTACAGAACCAAATGAAAATTGATAAGAAATCATGTCACACAAGGACTGGGAACGTGTAACAGTTAAATATACTGATTAGCTGGAGATAGTCTAAGCTGATTTAATACAATAGTGATGACTTGCTGCGTAACGTACCGTGCAGGCTCTCTGCTCAGCAGCGACATGAACAGGACAGTTAACATCTTTTATTCCCTCTTAGATACCTTAGAGGGAGGTAATCACCACTCAGGAGACTGCTGGCCAAGCTAGCATAATATTAACAAGAATATTGATGAAATCTGAAAGTCTGTAAAATTAAAGTGGCAATCAAGGCAAATCTTGAGATTATAATACTTAAAGTGAATGTTTACCAAATTAAAAATAAAAAAGTCAGATACTCACCTAAGGAGAGGAAAGGCTCGGTCCTAATGAGCCTTCCCTCTCCTCTCCCGGTGCCCAGGCCCGCGCAGGATCCCCCGTAGCAGTATTCGACCAGTTTGGTCAAATACTGCCACTTCCGCAGGCGAAGGGAGCTTTCGGGAGCACTCGGGCTCCCAAAGACGGGCCGCTCCATACTATGCATGCGCGAGCGCCCTCTATGACGCACTCGCGCGTACGTAGTATGGAGCGGCCCGTCTTCGGAAGCCCGAGTGCTCCCGAAGACCTTCGAAGTCCATGCGGCGGCGGACGCGAACGGGGGAGCCAGCGCAGCACCGAGGGCACCGGGATTGGAGAGGGAAGGCTCATTAGGACCGAGCCTTCCCTCTCCTTCCCTCTCCTTAGGTGAGTATCTGACTTTTTTATTTTTAATTTGGTAACCATTGGCTTTAACCATTAACATTTTTAAAGAGGATTGTAAAAATAGTGGTGCCCCCAAACTAAACATAAACCCTTTTTTTTTTTTCTAAAAATAGGTCCTTACATGTCACCCATTTTTTTTCTTCTTACCTGGTCTGGTTGACTTGCCTAACTGCAGGAATTGTGCAGGGCCAGGGGAATTGTGGGAATTTAGTTTTTGCTACAGTAATAAGCTTATTTTAGCAGTCAAATAACAGCAAGCTTCCAGTTTTGGATAAGATAAGGACACTTTGATCAGAATGTAATTTAATCTCCTCTTCTCTTTGAACAGTTTACATAGTGATGTAAGCTTGTTGTCTATGTGATGTTTTCTGTTGGAGGGACTACAAATAAAAGATAATTCCCCTCATATTGAAATAATAACAACTGAGCAAAAAAGCAGCAACACCGTGCGGTACAAACAACTTTATTTAGGCCAAACAAATAAAGTTATTTGTAGCGCATAGTGTTGCTGCTTCTTGCTCAATTCTTATTATTTCAGTATGAGGGGAAATCTCTTTTCTTTGTAGTTCTATGCAGACTTTGGGCTGGTGACCTTGTTTTCCCAGAGATACACCTACATTAGAGTGTTATATAGGAGACTTTATTGCGTTTAGTCTGCATGCTTGTTGTTTTTTTTGTGTAGGTATGTTTTCTGTTGGAGGGTCAGTAAGCTATGGCAGTAGGGAGGCAAAATTAACACTGAGCTGTGTTGAAAAACAAAAAAGAAAAGGGCAGAAGTGTTGTCACTTTGGGCATCAAAACTAAACAGTAATCAATTTTTTTCTCAAGCTGACAGTGAACACTAAGTGTGGTTTGCCTTGTTAAAACAGACGGTACTTGCGATAATTCAGCTTTAAGTGAACATCTGTGGTTATCCACAATGCACTGCTACTGAATATGCAAATTATCTCTTTAGGCCTTTGAAGCCAGGCTTGCATCCAGAACTGGTGGTGTTTATTAAACCTATAGCTTTACATTTCACAAAGCCACATCAACCCCCATGCAGACAGTCTGTTTCAGACTTTTGGTCCACCTCAGTGCATGGTAGGGATCGACATGGCTCTATTGAAAATGCTTTGACCAATGTTAACGAAACTTGGTATACAGATCCCTTAATATCTGCCCTCGCGCCCCCCACCCCCCAACCACCACCACCTTCAACACAACGGTGGAACCACAAACAGCCAATCATATTTCAACCATTAAAGTCAACAGAAAAAATGTCAAAGACAGCCATTCTCTCAGTAATAAAGCTAGAGTCTTTAAACTTGGCACAGTTGGTCACTTGGTGACCATAGTTACAAATTCAAGGAAAGTGGCGGAGCATAACACAGCCAATCAAATTTCAGCCATTTATTGTAAATGGGATAATGTAAACTGCAGCCATTCTTACACTGTTGCATGATTTTCAAACCTGGCACACTTTGTCACTGGCTGACTGAGATTAATATTCAGTAAAGTGGGTGGAGCCTACAATAGTCACTCAAAATTCATCTATTGATTTTCAAGGGAAATATTTAAACTGCTGCCATTCTTACACTGTTAAAAGCAGAGGCCCCAAACCTGGTACAGTCGATCATTGGGTGACGGGTTCAAATTCAAAGGGGGCAGAGCCACAAACAGCCAATCAAATTTGTTTGCTGGATAAACTGCTTCCATTCACACAGTTTTGATGTCAGGAACACTAAATCTCACAAAGTTGCTCATTAGTGAATGTGTGTCAAGGTTACAAAAAGTGGGCGGAGAAAAAAACACATTTTTCACTGGGAAAATGTAAACTGCAGTCATTCTTACACTGTTAATGGCAGGGTTCTCAGACCTAGCACAGTTGGTCACTGGGTGACTGACATAATTATTCAGGACAATTGGGTGGAGCCTACAACAACCAATCAAAATTAACCTATTGATTTTCAAGGGGAATATTTAAATTGCTCCCATTCTTACACTGTTATTATCAAAAGGCCTCAAACCTGGTATAGTTAGTCAATGGGTGGCTGGGGTTCAAAAGGTGGAGAACCACAAACAGCTATTCAGATTTTTTTGACACTGTTAATGGCAGAAGCCTCAAACCTGCTACAGTTGATCATTGGGTGACTGGGGTTCAAATTCTGAAAAGGGGGCAGTGCCATAAACAGCCAATCAGCTTTGTTTGATTGATTTTAATGGGAAAATTTAAACTACTTCCATTCTCACATTATTGTTGCCAAGGACCACAAAGCTCACAAACTTGGTCATTGACTGACTGTGTATTAAGGTTAGAAAAGTGGGCGGAGACAAAAAATCAAATACATACCCAGACAATGCCAGGTCTTCAGCTAATAACACATAAAGAAGGGAGAGAACTAATGCCATGTTGGCCAAGAAATGTAAACAAATTTCATTTTAAACAAGACAGGGTATTTTATTTCAGTCCAGGAATGTCCTTAAGTCCCCCCCACCCCCCACCCCCCCCCCCCCACCCCCACCCCCACACACACAACACAGTGGGAATAGCCAAAGAGTCTGTACAAAGATAATTGGTGGGTCGAGGCGCCCGAAAAGATAAAACACTTAAAATTCTTAAAAAGGAGAGGCAATGGTTGGCTTACCTCTCCAGAAGAAAAAAACAGACATGTAACTCTTAGAAAAACTGCAATATGCTTTTTCATCTTTTATTATTTTTGCTTTATGATTTGTCTTTTTTGAAGATGTCATAATAACATTGTTGAAATACTGTATAATTGATTTATTTAACGGTGTGAAAATAGCCTGTGAAAAAGTTTTCTGCTATTCCCTGGCAGTGTGGGAATCTTGGCTATATCAGGAGAATTCCCGTATGACTCATATTTAAAGCGGACCCAAACCAAATTTTTTTTTAATTTTTAATTCATAATATTTAGTTGCACCACTCCGACACGTACAAATATAAATAAACACTCCTTTAAGCCCATGAGCATTTCAGTGCATGCTTTTCACCCTCCTCTTTGCATAACTAGGGTTATACAGGTGGCAGCCATTAGCAATTCCTCCATTGCCGGACGCCACCTACTCCACCAGTTTGCCGGATTTTTTGCCGGCAATATGAAAGGAAGGGAGGGGTTTCTCCAATAAATGTAAAATATTTTATATTTGTCATCATGCAGCTGAAAAAAAGGCTGCTATTTATTATTATAATTTAGAAAATAGATTTTATTTCTGAAATCTTGTATTTTTATTTTGGGTCCACTTTAAGACAAATGTGGAGGGAAAATATGAAAATGAAAGTAGCCTGTCCGTTACTAGAAACTGAAAGTGTTCTGGTGATGGACAAGACTAAATTGTGATGATTTGCTCAGCTGCCTGTGCAGGCAGGCAGCCTTGTGACCATTGTGTAGGTTTACATGCTGCAGGACTCTGGAAAGAAGAGTTTCTGTCAGTTTTGCAGCTTGTGCTTGCAGAGGAATTTGCATACGTTGTCATGCAAAATGCCTGGCCACATTCATTGGAGGCGTGTACTATAAGTACTATGTCTTTCCCACAATGCTTCGCTGTTCATAAGGAATCCGTCCTATGTAACACTCCTGGTGGGGTGTCAGCCATGCTCTTGGTTTGAAGATCAGCTTAGAGTAATTCCTGGAAACTGTACTAGGCAGATTTCCCTAAGTGCAGTTAGGATTGTTTATCTGTTTTGTTTGTCTGTTGCCATTGTCCTGTCCCAACGGTGGTCGACAGGAAATGGTTCTGATCTCTGTTCTTGGAGTATAGCTGGTGCAGCGGTTGCTACCAGCTATCTCTTCTGTTCTGTCTCCTGGGATCGCGCTAGCTACTTTTCGCTAGCACTGAGGATCCTTCTGTTCTGTCTTCTGGGATCGCGCTAGCCACTTTTCGCTAGCGCTGGGGATCCTTCTGTTCTGTCTTCTGGGATCGCGCTAGCCACTATTCGCTAGCGCTGGGGATCCTTCTGTTCTGCTACTCTGTACCTGGATCGCGCTAGCCACTTTTCGCTAGTGCTGGGGATCCTATCTCTCGCTTGTCCCTGTTTTCGTGTGTCTGTCTTGTCTGCTACGCTTGCTGGAGGCTCGGTGAGGTAACCGTTAAGCAGGCGCTCGCGTCCTCTGTTTCATGTTTGTCTGTTTATGGTTAGTTAGGCGTGCTTGTCTCTATTGTGCTTATCACGTGGAGACCGCGCATAACCGCGTGCACTGTTGCGAATGAGTGCGGTGTTCGCGGTTAGCTAGCGTTTGTTATTTTCCGTATCTCCTTATTGTATTATTTGCTGTGCCTTTGCTTGTTCTTATTCGCAATCACCTCTCTTGCGATTGCGTTCTGCGCTTCGTACAATTCCTGTCTGGCATTTGTGGAGGTACAGAGGATTGGTTCCTCTGCACTCCCCAGCGCCATCTGCCAACAGGAATTTCCCTCTACAGGTGCGTAGCACCTTTTGCTGGGTGCCTGCAATTACACGCTTGTGGAGGATTTCCGCCGTGTCAGCGCACGCGTTGTGCGCTGATCACGGAGAAAGTTCCACAATCGTTACATAAATGCAAATGTTTGCAATTAAGGGAGGGACAAGTCCATTGCATATTATAAATGTGGAAACATATATTCAGTGGAGGCTGCTTAAACTGTGCCTGAGAAAAAAGAAAAAACACGATACATACCTGAGACTTCTTCCAGCCCCCTTCAGGATCATCAGTCCCTTGCCATCCTTTTCCACCACTTGGATCCTATGCTAGGTGGCTCAGTAATCCATCCAGTTTGGTCCAGTTGGCTCAAGGGCAGTCTGACCGCGCGCACTCCCCCATAGCGCTCCCGTCACTGTTATAGTTCTACGCCTGCGCAGTAGTACTGTGCAGGTGCAGAATGCTCTCTATGACAGGAGCCAATCACGCATGCACAGTTACTCCTAACTGGATGGATTACTGGCCCACCTAGTGGAGGACCAAGGCAGCGCAGCAGGACGATGAGGGACCTATGAGCCTGAAGGGGGTTTGAAGAAGCCCCAGGTATGTATATATTTTTTTATTAACAATCTCAGGTTTCCTTTCATTCAGAAAATGAAATGAGAGAGAGAGAGACAGAAAGAGAGAGAGGAACAGAGGGGACTGTAATGTACTGATATATTTTTGCTAATGTAATTTTGACAACCAATGCTTTTCCAACGTATTTCGATATTTTTATTTGAATGCTGATTATAACCCTTTTCTGTGTAATTTTAGTATATTCTATATATAAAACTACATGGAATATATTTTTACATAAAATGATTCTGGTCTAAGTGTTCTAATTATTTTAATGAGTGGTAATTGTTTACAAATCTATATTGTGGCTAACAGTGGTCTTGTGACCTGTGTAACTGACTCTCTGGGAGAATTAATGCCTGGTACACACAAGATTTTCTTGCAAATCTACTGCCAGATCGATTATTTCCAATATGTCTGATGTGATTTCCAATTGATTTTCCATGGAAGTGAACAGAAAAGTGATTGGAAAAAATGATCAAAAATCAGATTGGAAATGTTGGAAATAAGCAATCTGGCAGTACATGTGTCAGAAAATCTCATCGTGTGTATCATGAGTTGAGCTCCCTCAAATGAGATTGGTTATCCTATAACGTATAGGAGCTATCATAATAAGTAGAACGTATTTTGCACAATACGGGAACAATGCGTTTCACAGGTTTTCTCTGGAGGCTGCAGTGAACATAAATGAGCCTCTCTTAGCCATAGAGGCACTCGTTCCAGTTCACTACAACCAAAAGTCATAATTTTTTATATTGACCTGAAGAAGCAGGAAATACTACGGTGTCTGCCCTGAGTGTCCAGATCCTCACGGTGCCCTTGCATTTCCATAGAGCGAGAGCTGAGTAGTACCACCATTCTCTGCAGATCAAAGCAAGACTTCAATGTCATCAAGTCATGTTCTAAGCCTCATGGCCTAATTTTGTCACCTCCTCCTTAACCTCCGTGATAGTGGAAGATGGTAATTCTTAAATCTTAGCCATCGCTTTCATATTTTCTGTTGTATATATCTCCTTCATCAGAGTAAATACAATTGTATCTTTTAAGTAAGTTGTGTGCTCTGGAGAGGATGCTGGAGAAAATTTGCTCAAGGAGCCATCTTTTTTGCCTACCGAAGGCCTAGTTGGGTGTGAAAGACCCCAGGGGTCTGCTTGGTTAATTGTCTTTCTTTCTAGAAGTTAGAGGGGCCTGCTAGACTTTCCCATAATGGTCCGCTAGGGTAGACCTGTTCAGGATGCTGGTCTGTTGAGAAGCCCTCAACACAGATGGCCATATCTATCATTGTCAAACCACAAACCTTTTATAAATGTTATTAAGATTTCATTTTCTATGGTTGATAGTCAAAATTTTACTTTTTTATTTGAAAAAATTATTTTTTTGCTACCTTCTTCTGAATTGTTCTACTTAGTACCATTTTAAAATCCTTATTCCTCAGTGTATAAATTAGTGGATTCAACATTGGCGTAATTACAGCGTAAACCAACGGAGTTAGTTTCTCTTGGTCAGTAATACATATAGAATTACGCTGAGAATATGCAAATAAGGAGGTGCCATAAAACAAGGATACAACGATCACATGAGAGGCACAGGTGGAAAAGGCTTTTTGCTGCCCTTCTTTTGACTTGATTTTCAGTATGGCAGAAATAATTTGCTTATAGGATATCAGTGTCAGGATAAAAGACCCAACTCCGTAGCCTCCACCAACAATGAAGAGGACCAATTCAATCATTAGCCTGTTGCTACAAATTCAACAAAGGATGGAGGTCACAAAAGAACTGGTGTATAATGTTGGAACAGAAGTTGAGTTGGAAGATGCCAACTGTATGCACTGTAGAGTTCATGAACCCAGTAATCCACGAAGCAACCACTAAAACAGCACAGGTAGGGGGGTCCATAACAGTCACGTAATGGAGTGGGTTGCAGACAGCTACATATCGATCATAAGCCATAACAGCAAGTAAGGAGCATTCTGTGCTTCCTAGACCTACGAAGAAGAACGACTGTACAGCACAGGCTACGAAGGAAATGGAACGGCTGTTGTGTAGAAAATTAGAAAGCATTTTTGGAATGGTGACTGAAGTGTAAATTATTTCCAGTAAAGATAAAATCCGGAGAAAGAAGTACATTG
The DNA here is from genome assembly GCF_040937935.1 of Hyperolius riggenbachi. Taxonomy (NCBI): domain Eukaryota; kingdom Metazoa; phylum Chordata; class Amphibia; order Anura; family Hyperoliidae; genus Hyperolius; species Hyperolius riggenbachi. Next base: position 11,696,664 of record NC_090651.1, on the reverse strand, counting down.
GAGTACGGAGTTCAGTACTTAGTGAAGTTGCGGCAATGATGAGTATATTTCCTGCCAGCGTTAGAACATACGATATAAAAATTGCATAAAACAGAACAATCTGTATGGAGAAAAGGTCCGGAAATCCAAGGAGGAGAAATTCTGTCACTGAACCATTGTTCATCATAGTCATTCTAGAGTTCTGTCACTGAATTATGGTATATCATTGTCATTCCAGAATGCCAGTTATTGATTACTAAATGGTATACATTGAAAACAATTAAACAGCAAAATAAAACAGGTTGTATGACTTAAAACTAAAAAGAGACAAACAATTTTAAATTCATAATTATGTCATGTTTCATGTAAATTTCAAAACATCTATTTAGGATCAGCAGTTGTGTGTTTTTGTGGGCACCCAGCGGAAATACTGTAACCTACAAAATCTCCGGTTGACTGTCCCAGTCCTCTTCACTTCCTGCAGCTCTCAGCTGCTTTGCGGCATCCTCCTTGTAAAGTTTCTGATGCGTCACGTCACCCAATGTGGGTCAGCTGATATCCGTATGAGGATGCAGCACAGCAGCCTGCAGCTCCTGGGTTGAAGAGTGTCCCGGGACTGGTGGATTTGTAAGTTGTTTCCTCTGCACACTTGTCAAGGTCAGTTACCTGTCCAGGCAAGGCGGCTGGTACATACGGGTGCCGGTAGAAGTCCTGGCATGGTTCCCCGGGGTCCCACAAAAAGGGGTCTGGCGTTCAGTGCACATGCACGGTGCGTTGCGCGGCATGAACGCTGGTGGCGAAAGCTGTTGGCATAGCGCAGTGCGCACACGCATCAGTAGTCTGTTTTGTGCATGTTCTGGTTGTGTGCGTGTTTGCATGTACGCATGTAGCACATGACGCATTACGCCATTCGCGCCAAGAGGCTTTTTTCAGTCTGGAGATTGCCACTCTCCAGTGCTGTAGTATTGCAGCTTGTGAGTGTGTACTCCCGTGCGGGACTTAGCTCTGCCCATTTGTCTCTTGGATGTTGACCCTGGCTACCCGCTCCATTACTGACTTATGCTTTTTACAACTTCCCGCTCGATTCCTACTTGTCTGAGAACCCATCCTGTTGCCGAACACTTACCTGTCCGAGAACCTGATCCGTTGCCGACCTCTGCCTGTGTACTTAACTTCTCTGCTTGTAAACCTTACAGGTTCCTCGGTGTGCCAAGTCATTGCAGTACCAGACTTGAACCGTGGGAGTGCCACGTCGCTAACTTGGTCACGCACTTAGGCGTCACGCCATCAGTGTCGCAAGCACTCCTGCCCCTTGTTCACTGGACAGCCCTGAGTGCATACTATCTGCACATGCTGTGTTGGGGGGGCATACTATCTGCACATGCCCCTGCTCTTGCATGTGGCTATGTCCCTGCTTTTGCATGTGACTAGGTTACTGCTCCTGCATGCGGCTAGGTCCCCTGCTCCTGCATGTAGCAAGGTCCCTGCCCCTGTATGTGGTTAGGTCCCTGCCCCTGCCCCTGCATGTGACTAGGTCCCCTGCTCCAGCATGTAGCAAGGTCTCTGCTCTTGAATGTGGCTAGGTCCCTGCTCCTGTGTGTGGCTATGTCCCTGCTCCTCCATGTGGCTAGGTCCCTCTTCCTGTATGTGGCTAGCTCCCTGCTCCTGCATGTGGCTAGGTCCCTGCTCCTGCATGTGGCTAGCTCCCTGCTCCTGCAGGTGGCTAGGTCCCTGCTCCTGCATGTGGCTAGGTCCCTGCTTCTGCATGTGGCTAGGTCCCCTGCTCCTCCATGTAGCAAGGTCCCTGCTCCTGCATGTGGCTAGGTCCCTCTTCCTGCATGTGGCTAAGTCCCCTGCTCCTGCATGTGGCTAAGTTCCTGCTCCTGCATGTGGCTAGGTCCCCTGCACCTGCACGTGGCTAAGTTACTGCTCCTGCATGGAGCTAGGTTCCTGCTCCTGCATATTGCTAGGTTACTGCTCCAGCATGTGGTTAGGTCCCTGCTCCTGCATGTATCTAGGTTCCTGCTCCTGCATGTAGCAAGGTCCCTGCTCTTGCATGTGGCTAAGTTCCTGCTCCTGCATGTGGCTAGGTCCCCTGCTCCTGCATGTGTCTAGGTCCCTGCTCCTGTATGTGGCTATGTCCCTGCTTCTGCATGTGGCTAGGTCCCTGCTCCTGCATGTGGCTAGGTCCCTGCTCCTGCATGTGGCTAGGTTCCTGCTCCTGTATGTTGCTATGTCCACTGCTCCTGCATGTGGCAAGGTTCCTGCTCCTGTATGTGGCTATGTCCCTGTTCATGCATGTGGCTAGGTCCCGGCTTCTGTATGTGGCTATGTCACTGCTCCGTCATGTGGCTAGGTCCCTGCTCCTGCATGTGGCTAGGTTCCTGCTCCTGATTGTGGCTATGTCCCTGTTCCTGCATGGGGCTAGGTCCCGGCTTCTGCATGTGGTTAGGTCCCCTGCTCCTGCATGTGGCTATGTCCCTGATCCGTCATGTGGCTAGGTCCCCTGCTCCTGCATGTGGCTAGGTCACTGCTTCTGCATGTGGCTAGGTCCCCTGCTCCTGCATGTGGCTAGGTGTAACGATCTGTGTCAGCACACAGAGAGTATCTGATTATTGATGATCTGCAGTATCACCAACAATACAGATATATACCTGATTATTAGTGATCTGCAGAATCACCAATAATACAAGTATGGCTAACCTCTGGACACCTAATAAAGTGTAAGTGTTTGGGTGCAATCGTAACTTTAATAGTTTGAAGAAACCTCACCAGAGGGGCTGGTGAGGTACTATCAGTACACGAAGCGTGCACCAGCATACAAGCTCTAGAAAGCTGAAGAACAATACTGAAAAGGCTGAATCTCCGAGGAGCGGGTGATTCAGAATCTAATGCAGGCAAGAGACAACAATACTACAATGACAGATACCCTACAGAGCAGGCAATTAAGGCTGCATCCAACCTAGCAGAATATAAGACCAGAGGAGCTGGCGTAGCTATACCTCACCAGTGGCAAGGGCCCACAGGTGAATAGAATGGTCAGGCAGGCAAGGGTCGGTAATAGAGAGGTACGTAGCGGTACAGAATCGTGAGACAAGAGAGTAAACGGTAATCAGGCAGAGGTTCAGCAACAGGAAGATACGTATGGGTACAGAATCGTGAGACAAGAGAGTAAACGGTAATCAGGCAGAGGTTCAGCAACAGGTAGGCAGATAGGCGAAAGTACAGGATCAGAAGGCAGGAACAGAGTCAGAGGTAATAGCTAAGAGTCATACACAGGAGATCAATACCGTAGTAATATTCTAGTCTGGGTGTGAAATCCGTGGCATGAACACCCGGGAACTAGTCTACAAGTAACAATAGCAATACAGCAATATCTTAGACTAGGTGTGAAATCCTTAGCATCAACACCAGGGAACTAGTCTAAGGTCTGCGCACTAACACGCAAGTATTCACGACTAGAGATGAGCGTAATGGCGTAATTACGATTTCGCGAAATTTCGCGTAATTAGTGTAATTACGTTTATGACCGTAAGTACATAATCGTAATGAAGAAGGATTTCGCAAAATTTCGCGTAAGCGTAATTTTCGCGTAATTTTCGCATTGCAACGGGTATTACGAAATTAATGCGTATGGCCATGCTCCCGAAGCGGAAAAGTTGACGCATGGATCAATGTTAGGTAGCCGCTGACTTTAAGGGTTAATAGCAAAGCCCCCTTAAATGCTAAGAGCCTCAAATTTGGAGAATATATTAAGGAGATCAGAAGGAATAAGAGGAAAACATTTTTTCAAAAAGACCTTATAGTTTTTGAGAAAATCGATGTTAAAGTTTCAAAGGAAAAATGTAAACATTTAAAAACCCGCCGACTTTAACGGTTAATAGCAAAGCCTGCTTAAAGTTTAGGAACACCAAATTCCCAGGGTATATTAAGGGGATCAGTGGGAATAAGAGGAAAACAATTTTTTTCAAAAAGACCTTATAGTTTTTGAGAAAATCGATTTTTAAGTTTCAAGGGCGAAAATGTCTTTTAAATGCGGAAAATGTCAGTTTTTTTTGCACAGCTAACAATAGTGTATTATTTTCATAGATTCCCCCAAGTGGGAAGAGTTTTACTTACTTCGTTCTGAGTGTGGGAAATATAAAAAAAACGACGTGGGGTCCCCCCTCCCAGACCTCTTTAACCCCTTGTCCCCCATGCAGGCTGGGATAGCCAGAATGCGGAGCACCGGCCGCGTGGGGCTCCGCACCCTGACTATACCAGCCCGCATGGTCCATGGATTGGGGGGTCTCGGAAGGGGAGGGGCAGCCAAGCTTTCCCCTCCCCCTCCGAGCCCTTGTCCAATCCAAGGACAAGGGGCTCTTCTCCACCTCCGATGGGCGGTGGAGGTGGAGGCCGCGATTTCCTGGGGGGGGGGGGTTCATGGTGGAATCTGGGAGTCCCCTTTAAAAAGGGGTCCCCCAGATGCCCACCCCCCCTCCCAGGAGAAATGAGTATAGAGGTACTTGTACCCCTTACCCATTTCCTTTAAGAGTTAAAAGTAAATAAACACACAAACACTTAGAAAAAGTATTTTAATTGAACAAAAAACATAACCACGAAAAAAGTCCTTTAATATTCTTAATTAACCAATAATACTTACCTGTCCCTTTAAATAAATGATCCCACGCAATATCCTCGGAAATGTTCCATCAGTTACAATGTAACAAAGTTATTACAATGTAACAACTTTGTTACATTGTAACTACGCCGCACCCGACGTCACTCGCCGCTCAGCCGCCGCATACGCGTCCTGCACGGACCCGACAGAGCTCTGAGCTATATAGCTCAGAGCTCTCTAAAGCATCTTTGTATTTGGGCTCCAAGGAGCCCCATTGGTCCTTAGCAGACCAATGGGGTTCCTTCTGATTTGAAGGAACCCCATTGGTCTGCTAAGGACCAATGGGGCTCCTTGGAGCCAAAATACAAAGATGCTTTAGAGAGCTCTGAGCTATATAGCTCAGAGCTCTGTCGGTTCCTTGCAGGACGCGTATGCGGCGGCTGAGCGGCGAGTGACGTCGGGTGCGGCGTAGTTACAATGTAACAAAGTTGTTACATTGTAATAACTTTGTTACATTGTAACTGATAGAACATTTCCGAGGCTATTTCGAGGGATCATTTATTTAAAGGGACAGGTAAGTATTAATGGTTAATTAAGAATATTAAAGGACTTTTTTCGTGGTTATGTTTTTTGTTCAATTAAAATACTTTTTCTAAGTGTTTGTGTGTTTATTTACTTTTAACTCTTAAAGGAAATGGGTAAGGGGTACAAGTACCTCTATACTCATTTCTCCTGGGAGGGGGGGTGGGCATCTGGGGGACCCCTTTTTAAAGGGGACTCCCAGATTCCACCATGAACCCCCCCCCCCCCCCCCAGGAAATCACGGCCTCCACCTCCACCGCCCATCGGAGGTGGAGAAGAGCCCCTTGTCCTTGGATTGGACAAGGGCTCGGAGGGGGAGGGGAAAGCTTGGCTGCCCCTCCCCTTCTGAGACCCCCCAATCCATGGACCATGCGGGCTGGTATAGTCAGGGTGCGGAGCCCCACGCGGCCGGTGCTCCGCATTCTGGCTATCCCAGCCTGCATGGGGGACAAGGGGTTAAAGAGGTCTGGGAGGGGGGACCCCACGTCGTTTTTTTTTTTATATTTCCCACACTCAGAACGAAGTAAGTAAAACTCTTCCCACTTGGGGGAATCTATGAAAATAATACACTATTGTTACCTGTGCAAAAAAAACTGACATTTTCTGCATTTAAAAGACATTTTCGCCCTTGAAACTTAAAAATCGATTTTCTCAAAAACTATAAGGTCTTTTTGAAAAAATATAAATATACCCTGGGAATTTGGTGTTCCTAAACTTTAAGCAGGCTTTGCTATTAACCGTTAAAGTCGGCGGGTTTTTAAATGTTTACATTTTTCCTTTGAAACTTTAACATCGATTTTCTCAAAAACTATAAGGTCTTTTTGAAAAAAAATTTTTCCTCTTATTCCTTCTGATCTCCTTAATATATTCTCCAAATTTGAGGCTCTTAGCATTTAAGGGGGCTTTGCTATTAACCCTTAAAGTCAGCGGCTACCTAACATTGATCCATGCGTCAACTTTTCCGCTTCGGGAGCATGGCCATACGCATTAATTTCGTAATACCCGTTGCAATGTGAAAATTACGCGAAAATTACGCTTACGCGATTTTCTCAAAAACTATAAGGTTTTTTTTGAAAAAAAAATTTTTCCTCTTATTCCTCCTGATCTCCTTAATATATTCTCCAAATTTGAGGCTCTTAGCATTTAAGGGGGCTTTGCTATTAACCCTTAAAGTCGGCGGCTTTTTTATATTATACGGAGCGTTACGGTTTAACGCGAAATTACGGTAGCTTTTAATGCAAAATTACGGCATGAACGAAACGCAAAATTACGCGTTGAAAATTACGCTTACGGTATTTTCAATTACGATTTTAATGGCAATTACGCTACTGTAATTTCGCATCGTAATCGCAAATTTCGCATGCGTAATTTTAGTAATGCGAAATTACGAAAATTTCAGCTCAACTCTATTCACGACAACAGACAATCCTACAATGAAGCCCGGAGGCTTATGAAGCAGAGGAGACCCCACTGGCACGCCCCTCCGAATCAGCCAATCCTGGGCGCCGTGGGACTCCTCTGACGTCAGCCGACCAGCCGGTCAGCTGACGCCTCTCCTCCCAGAATAAAGGTCCTGTCTGTGCCCGCGCAAGACAGCAACCCTGTGTGCGGAAGAAAGCCCCGTCCTCGGCGTCCTACACGCCGAGAAGACAGGCAGGGATACAGAGACGGCTGCGGCGGCGGAAGCGTTCGCCGCAGCCGACGTCTCCCAGGTCCCGCTCGCTGCAGTTGCTATTACACTAGGTTCCCACTCCTGAGTGTGGCCATGTCCCTGTTCCTGCATGTGGCTAGGTCCCTGCTTCTGCATGTGGCTAGGTCCCCTGCTTCTGCATGTGGTTATGTCCCTGCTCCTGCATGTGGCTAGGGCCCTGCTCCTGCATGTGGCTAGGTCCCTGCTACAGGACGTCTGCAGGGGAACGGAGCATCGGTGAGTGGCTGCACGGGCACAGGATGTCTGTGGGGAACCGGAGCATCGGTGACTGGCTGCGTGGGCATAGGACTTCTGCGGGGGAATGGAGCATCGGTGACTGGCTGCCTGCATGTGACTAAGTTCCTGCTCCTACATGTGGCTAGATGCTTGTTCCTGCATGTGGCTAGGTCCCTGCCCCTGTATGTGGCTAAGTCCCTGCTCCTGCATGTGGCTAGGTCCCTGCTTCTGCATGTGGCTAGGTTACTGCTCCTGCATGTGGCTAGGTCCCCTGCTTCTACATGTGGTTAGGTCCCTGCTTCTACATGTGGCTAGGTCCCTGCTTCTACATGTGGCTAGGTCCCTGCTCCTGCATGTGTCTAGGCTACTGCTCCTGCATGTGGCTCAGTCCATGCTTCTGCATGTGGCTAGGTCTCTGCTTCTGTATGTGGCTATGTCCCTGCTCCTGCCTGTTGCTAGATCCCTGCTTCTGCATGTGTCTAGGTCCCTGCTCCTGCATGTGGCTAGAACCCTGCTCCTACATGTGGCTAGGTCCCTGCTCTTACGCCACATTAGGTAATCAGTAGAGCAATATATTTGTTGTTGTGCCCTAGATTACCTAGTGCTGGGAGAGCCATTTCTCTGCTTCTCCCTGTTCCTAAATGACAGCTCACGGGAACATACATACTCCATGCTCCTGCATGTGAAGATGTCATGCTAAGGGGGTATAAAGGTGGATTGCATTTTATGGCAGGGGCAGTACAGTACATGCCTACATAGGCTGTGGAGGGGAGGAGGTGCTGCAGTTTCTGGATAGTGAATTACTGATTATCCTGACCTTCAGTATTTCAGCAGACCATCTGTGCTGTATGTATATATAAGAGGGCTTTTTATGTACACTTAAAGTGGACCCAAATTAAAAATACAAGATTTCAGAAATAAAATCTATTTTCTAAATTATAATGATAGATAGCAGCCTTTTTTCAGCTGCATGATGACAAATATAACATATTTTACATTTACTGGAGAAACCCCTCCCTTCCTGCCACCTTTATAACCCTAGTTATGAAAAGAGAAGGGTGAAAAGCATGCACTGAAATGCTCATAGGCTTGAAGGAGTGTCTATTTATCTTTGTGTCAGAGTGGTGCAACTAAATATTTTGAATTAAAAAAAATGTTTGGTTTGGGTCCGCTTTAAAGGGAACCAGAGATGAACATTTCACACAAAATAAACATATCAGTCAATAGCTTGTAAAGAATAAATGCTCTACCTGATAATTTCGCCGCTCTGGTGTGTCTTTTTTAGTGTTTTTTATTCAATATTGCTCCAGGAAATATCAAATATGGCCGCCGGCTCATATCCCTTCTGCTTCCGGGTTATGAGTTGTTCTGGATGTGCTGTCTAGGCTATATGAGACTAGGCTGCTGCAGCCTTTCATCTGTGTGCTTTCATTTTGGTATGATGTGCAGCTGTCTGTAGGAAGTGTCTCTCATAGTAATGAAACTGCAGTCATCATCAGTATCTATGCAGAGCGCACACAGAGCACACAGATCATGTTGCTCTGTTTCAGAGCTTCTCTCTCAGCAGCAGTAGCCCCTCCCATGTCATCACAGCTCTCAGTATGCAAAGCAGGAAATCTGAGCCAGGAGGGCGCAGGCTTGGGCTTGAAAAGACTCCACAGAAGAGTGACTCAGCTATAATGATTCCAGGTCAAACCTAGACTGAGCCAGTCGGGGATTCTTATCACAGCTGCTAATAGACGAATTAAGCAGATAAGATTGAAACTAAAAGCAGGGTAGGTGTTTACTGTCATGTTCCCACTGATAAATGTAACAAAATACATGAGGATGCCTTGTCTCTGGTTCTCTTTGAAGAGGAACTGAACTCTGAATAAAAAAAAAAACCAACTGAATCCCCTTTATAAATCACAGGCAAAAAGTGAGCAGTTTATGATAAAAAAAAAAAAAGTAAATATCATTAACAATATAAATAATTTGCTGCTAAGCCTCTCCCATCTGTGATGTGCTGCCGCGGCAAGTCACGTGATTTAAGTCGGCAGGGAGCTCGCAGAGAGCTCTGGGACCTTCCTGATAGCAAATTCTTTCATCTCGCGAGAGTTCCTCCATGTTTACAATCTATGTCATCAGGTGGCGTCTGGTGGCCTCCTGACAGTGACACATTCTGTGATCGGCTGTGATGGCAAGCAGAGCAGGGAGAGAGACGAGATAAGAGAGAACGGCAAACTGCTGGGGGATGGAAGAGCTGAGTAGCCAGGGAATGGAGGGAGGCGACCACACAGCGGATGATAGACTCAGAGAGGAGAGGAGTGGTGAGGAGAGGCCAGCTGTCCTTGGAGGGAAGGTGGAGAAAGAGCAGAGGAGTGGAGGGACACAGAAAGCCCAGTAGATAAAGCACAGAGCACAGATGGGAGACACCCCCCCCCCTCCCCCTTGCACAGCAGATAGCTCAGCACACGGAGAGAGATCACAGCAGAACACTGCAAAGAGACAGGCAGAGACTCAAGCCTAGCAGGCAAAAGAGCCAAGCAGAGGACAGAAGTGAGGCCAGCAGGGGGGTAATAAACATGCTTTGGTTATATTTTGGTTTTTTTTCTCCTGTGCTTGAGAGGGGTATTGATTATAGCCATTATTAATAGCCATAAATAAATTATTCCATCAGTACTGGCTGTTTTTTGCTTGTTTCTTAAAGACTGTGCTGCATACCACAGTAGATTACCTGCCTGCGACCTACGCTTGTCCCCCACTGCCTCTCCGGGATTCCTCCTGCATACATGTGTGCCCCACGTGTATGTCATCACATGTCCTTACTAGTGTTGGGCGAACATCTAGATGTTCGGGTTCGGGCCGAACAGGCCGAACATGGCCGCGATGTTCGGGTGTTCGACCCGAACTCCGAACATAAAGGAAGTCAATGGGGACCCGAACTTTTGTGCTTTGTAAAGCCTCCTTACATGCTACATACCCCAAATTTACAGGGTATGTGCACCTTGGGAGTGGATACAAGAGGGAAAAAAAATTAGCAAAAAGAGCTTATAGTTTTTGAGAAAATCGATTTTAAAGTTTCAAAGGGAAAACTGTCTTTTAAATGCGGGAAATGTCTGTTTTCTTTGCACAGGTAACATGCTTTTTGTCGGCATGCAGTCATAAATGTAATACATATAAGAGGTTCCAGGAAAAGGGACCGGTAACGCTAACCCAGCAGCAGCACACGTGATGGAACAGGAGGAGGGTGGCGCAGGAGGAGAAGGCCACGCTTTGAGACACAACAACCCAGGCCTTGCATGAGGACAAGAAGCGTGCGGATAGCAATTTGCATTTTGTCGCCATGCAGTCATAAATGTAATACAGATGAGAGGTTCAATAAACAGGGACCGGAAACGCTAACCCATCACAGATGTTCATTGTTCATGTTACTTGGTTGGGGTCCGGGAGTGTTGCGTAGTCGTTTCCAATCCAGGATTGATTCATTTTAATTTGAGTCAGACGGTCTGCATTTTCTGTGGAGAGGCGGATACGCCGCCGATCTGTGACGATGCCTCCGGCAGCACTGAAACAGCGTTCCGACATAACGCTGGCTGCCGGGCAAGCCAGAACCTCTATTGCGTACATTGCCAGTTTGTGCCAGGTGTCTAGCTTCGATACCCAATAGTTGAAGGGTGCAGATGGATTGTTCAACACAGCTACGCCATCTGACATGTAGTCCTTGACCATCTTCTCCAGGCGATCGGTGTTGGAGGTGGATCTGCACGCTTGCTGTTCTGTGTGCTGCTGCATGGGTGTCAGAAAATTTTCCCACTCCAAGGACACTGCCGATACCATTCCCTTTTGGGCACTAGCTGCGGCTTGTGTTGTTTGCTGCCCTCCTGGTCGTCCTGGGTTTGCGGAAGTCAGTCTGTCGGCGTACAACTGGCTAGAGGAGGGGGAGGATGTCAATCTCCTCTCTAAAGTCTCCACAAGGGCCTGCTGGTATTCTTCCATTTTGACCTGTCTGGCTCTTTCTTCAAGCAGTTTTGGAACATTGTGTTTGTACCGTGGATCCAGAAGGGTATAAACCCAGTAATTGGTGTTGTCCAGAATGCGCACAATGCGTGGGTCACGTTCAATGCAGTCCTAGGCCGAAGAGGTCATAGCCTAGGGTCACAAAACCTGTTTATTGGGCAATTTCAATGGTGGCGAGTCTGACGTACATAAATCGCAGCAATGGCCGTTAGCAACGTCTGAATCTCACGAAATGTCTCATGCAGGTAGAAGACATATTGTTAGACTTGGATTCCAAAGATGGGTTCCCTACATCTCTGCAAACCAGAGTTACAGGGCTCCAAATTTGGTAAAATCCCCCATAGGCTTTCATTGGGCCTCCTATTTACAGTTCCAAAATCTCACATCTTTTCAAAGGGCAATTACTCAGCAGTGGCAAATTTTCTAGCATTGTAGGGACCCTTAGGGGGAACATGACTGGTGAGTTTCGGGCCCCTAGGCCAAAGAGGTCATAGCCTAGGGTCACAAAAACCTGTTTATTTGGGCTATTTCAATGGTAGTGATGGTGGCGTACATAAATCTCAGCCATGGCCGTTAGCAACGTCTGAATCTCACGAAATGTCTCATGCAGGTAGAAGACATATTGTTAGACTTGGATTCCAAAGATGGGGTCCCTACATCTCTGCAAACCAGAGTTACAGGGGTCCAAAATTGGTAAAATCCCCCATAGGATTTCATTGCCTCCCTATTTCACTTTCCAAAATCTCACATCTTTTCAAAGGGCAATGGCTCGGCAGTACCAAATTTTCTAGCATTGTAGGGACCCTTAGGGGGAACATGACTGGTGAGTTTCGGGCCCCTAGGCCGAAGAGGTCATAGCCTAGGGTCACAAAAACCTGTTTATTTGGGCTATTTCAATGTAGTGATGGTGATGTACATAAATCACAGCAATGGCGGTTAGCAACGTCTGAATCTCACGAAATGTCTCATGCAGGTAGAAGACATATTGGTAGACTTGGATTCCAAAGATGGGGTCCCTACATCTCTGCAAACCAGAGTTACAGGGGTCCAAAATTGGTAAAATCCCCCATAGGCTTTCATTGGGCCTCCTATTTACCGTTCCAAAATCTCACACCATTTCAAAGGGCAATGGCTCAGCAGTGGCAAAACTCACCAGTCATGATCCCCCTAAGGGTCCCTACAATGCTAGAAAATTTGGTACTGCTGAGCCATTGCCCTTTGAAAAGATGTGAGATTTTGGAAAGTGAAATAGGGAGGCAATTAAATCCTATGGGGGATTTTACCAATTTTGGACCCCTGTAACTCTGGTTTGCAGAGATGTAGGGACCCCATCTTTGGAATCCAAGTCTAACAATATGTCTTCTACCTGCATGAGACATTTCGTGAGATTCAGACTTTGCTAACGGCCATTGCTGCGATTTATGTACGTCACCATCACTACCATTGAAATAGCCCAAATAAACAGGTTTTTGTGACCCTAGGCTATGACCTCTTTGGCCTAGGGGCCCGAAACTCACCAGTCATGTTCTCCCTAAGGGTCCCTACAATGCTAGAAAATTTGGTACTGCTGAGCCATTGCCCTTTGAAAAGATGTGAGATTTTGGAAAGTGAAATAGGGAGCCAATGAAATCCTATGGGGGATTTTACCAATTTTGGACCCCTGTAACTCTGGTTTGCAGAGATGTAGGGACCCCATCTTTGGAATCCAAGTCTAACAATATGTCTTCTACCTGCATGAGACATTGCGTGAGATTCAGACTTTGCTAACGGCCATTGCTGAGATTTATGTACGCCACCATCACTACCATTGAAATAGCCCAAATAAACAGGTTTTTGTGACCATAGGCTATGACCTCTTCGGCCTAGGGGCCCGAAACTCACCAGTCATGTTCCCCCTAAGGGTCCCTACAATGCTAGAAAATTTGGTACTGCTGAGCCATTGCCCTTTGAAAAGATGTGAGATTTTGGAAAGTGAAATAGGGAGGCAATGAAATCCTATGGGGGATTTTACCAATTTTGGACCCCTGTAACTCTGGTTTGCAGAGATGTAGGGACCCCATCTTTGGAATCCAAGTCTAACAATATGTCTTCTACCTGCATGAGACATTTCGTGAGATTCAGACGTTGCTAACGGCCATTGCTGCGATTTATGTACGTCAGACTCGCCACCATTGAAATTGCCCAATAAACAGGTTTTGTGACCCTAGGCTATGACCTCTTCGGCCTAGGACTGCATTGAACACGACCCACGCATTGTGCGCATTCTGGACAACACCAATTACTGGGTTTATACCCTTCTGGATCCACGGTACAAACACAATGTTCCAAAACTGCTTGAAGAAAGAGCCAGACAGGTCAAAATGGAAGAATACCAGCAGGCCCTTGTGGAGACTTTAGAGAGGAGATTGACATCCTCCCCCTCCTCTAGCCAGTTGTACGCCGACAGACTGACTTCCGCAAACCCAGGACGACCAGGAGGGCAGCAAACAACACAAGCCGCAGGCCGCAGCTAGTGCCCAAAAGGGAATGGTATCGGCAGTGTCCTTGGAGTGGGAAAATTTTCTGACACCCATGCAGCAGCACACAGAACAGCAAGCGTGCAGATCCACCTCCAACACCGATCGCCTGGAGAAGATGGTCAAGGACTACATGTCAGATGGCGTAGCTGTGTTGAACAATCCATCTGCACCCTTCAACTATTGGGTATCGAAGCTAGACACCTGGCACAAACTGGCAATGTACGCAATAGAGGTTCTGGCTTGCCCGGCAGCCAGCGTTATGTCGGAACGCTGTTTCAGTGCTGCCGGAGGCATCGTCACAGATCGGCGGCGTATCCGCCTCTCCACAGAAAATGCAGACCGTCTGACTCAAATTAAAATGAATCAATCCTGGATTGGAAACGACTACGCAACACTCCCGGACCCCAACCAAGTAACATGAACAATGAACATCTGTGATGGGTTAGCGTTTCCGGTCCCTGTTTATTGAACCTCTCATCTGTATTACATTTATGACTGCATGGCGACAAAATGCAAATTGCTATCCGCACGCTTCTTGTCCTCATGCAAGGCCTGGGTTGTTGTGTCTCAAAGCCTGGCCTTCTCCTCCTGCGCCACCCTCCTCCTGTTCCATCACGTGTGCTGCTGCTGGGTTAGCGTTACCGGTCCCTTTTCCTGGAACCTCTTATATGTATTACATTTATGACTGCATGCCGACAAAAAGCATGTTACCTGTGCAAAGAAAACAGACATTTCCCGCATTTAAAAGACAGTTTTCCCTTTGAAACTTTAAAATCGATTTTCTCAAAAACTATAAGCTCTTTTTGCTAAAAAAAATTTCCTCTTGTACCCACTCCCAAGGTGCACATACCCTGTAAATTTGGGGTATGTAGCATGTAAGGAGGCTTTACAAAGCACAAAAGTTCGGGTCCCCATTGACTTCCATTATGTTCGGAGTTCGGGTCGAACACCCGAACATCGCGGCCATGTTCGGCCTGTTCGGCCCGAACCCGAACATCTAGATGTTCGCCCAACACTAGTCCTTACTAGGAAACCACGTGGGGTGCTCGTGTATGGAGAGGGCAATGCAGCAGTGGGACAAGCTCATGACAGGTAATGTATACTTTACACTGGGTACCGGGGACATACTTTATGAGGGGGAACAGCGCCGGGGCTATTAGAGTATTTATATAGCGCTGACATATTACGCAGTGCTGTATACAGTTTATGGTCTTGTCACTAACTGTACCTTAGAGGGGCTCACAATCTAATCCCTACCATAGTCATATGTCTATGGATGCATTGTGTAGTGCATATATCATAGTCTAGGGCCGATTTAGGGGGGAGCCAATTAACTTATCTGTATGTTTTTGGGGTGTGTGTGAGGAAACTGAAGTGTCTGGAGGAAACCCACTGTGAGAACATACAAACTCCATGCAAATGGAGCCCTTGCTGATATTTGTACCAGGGACCCAGCGCTGCAAGCCAAGACCGCTAACCACTACACCACTATGCTGTCACAAATCTTACAAATCTTGGCTTATAAATCCTGGCTTACAAATCTTTATGGAGAATTGTTTTTTGTTGTAATATGTGGTGGTTGTTGGTGAATTTCTGATCCATTGTAAATTGCATTTCATAACTGATTTAGATATATGCATTGTGTAGAGCTGGACATACATCTGGAAACTAGGTAGTCAATCGACCATCTGATTCCACTATTAAGGTAGCCATACACTGGCTCGATTCCCGGCCGTTTCGACAGCAGATTCGATCCTGGGATCGAATCTGCTGCCAATCGTTCGCGGTAAACGCAGCCGCCGATCCGATTCCCTCCCGGAATCGGATCGGTCCGTCGATCGCGCCGTGCGGGAAATTACCCTCGATCGTCCGCGGGTAAAGTGCGCGTCGCTAGCGGCGGCCGATCCGATCAGGTATACATTACCTGAGTCTGGCTCCCGGGCGTCTTCTCCGTGCTGCACGGCTCTGTTCCGGCTCCATCCATCCCGGCGCTTCCTGTGTCACTGCAGTGACCAGGAAGTTCTAATAGAGGGCGCTCTATTTGAACTTCCTGGTCACGGAGTAACACAGGAAGCGCCGTAATGGATCCGGAACAGAGCCGTGCAATGCGGAGAAGATGCCCGGGAGCCAGCGTCAGGTAATGTATACGGGGGGGGGACAGGCGGCAGGAGCAGCTCAGCAGATGGTGAATCGGTTTCAGGCTGAAATCGATTCACAATCTGTTTGCAGTAAAGGCAGCCATACGATCCCTCTCTGATCAGATTCGATCAGATAGGGATCTGTCAGCTGGTCGATCTAATGGCACATCGACCAGTGTATGGCTACCTTTATAATGGGATGACAGAGCAGAAAAATGACAGGCTGGAAAACACAGCAGACATTACATACACAGGCGCAGCCAGATGACATCACTGTAACTGTACACTATCACAGGCTAATTTGCATACTGATTGGAGAAAGGAGCTGCTTAAGTAAGGAGGGGCTGGAGGAAGTGGAAAATCAGCTGAATGGCACTGTAAACTTGCCAACCAACAGATGGCTGCACACACTGCACTAGAATGCAGTAACAAAAATAAGGTCATCTGACAGCTATATTACAGCAAACATACATTTTTATTTATTAAAGCAGTATTAAGCAACACATCAGATATTTTTACAATATCAAATTTTAAGGTCAGTTCCACTTTAAGTGCTGTCCCTCAGCTAATTCCGTCCATGCCTTCTGCAAGCATGCTCTCTGATGCATTGATAGCCTAAAATAGTGACAACATGCAGCAATAAGCTACCCTTGTGTTCAGAGCCAATTATATCAAGCTTTATATACAAATACAGAAATCTGTGTGCATATTGGTAAATCGAATTGAAAAGTGATTTTTATATAAAGATGTCCAATTTTCTGTGTCCTTATCCTTAAAGGACAACTGAAGTGAGAGGTATATGGGGCCTCCATATTTCTGTCCTGTTAAACAATGCCAGTTGCCTAGCAGCCCTGCTGATCCATTTGGCTGCAGTAGTGTTTGAATCACACCAGAGCAAGCATGAAGCTAATCTTGTAAGATCTGATAATAATGTCAGAAACGCCTGGTCTGCTGCATGCTTGTTCAGGGGCTATGGTTAATAGTATTAGAGGCAGAGGATCAGCAGGACAGCCAGGCAACTGGTATTGCTTATAAGGAAAAAAATATGGCAGCCTCCATATTCTTCTCACTTCCGTTATCCTTAAATGGAGATGCTGCATGCAGGGCTGGGCCGAGGCAGAGGCGAGAGAGGCTCCAGCCTCAGGGCGCAGTGTAGGAGGGGGCGCACAACTCGCTCAGCTATTATTCCCCTATTGTGTTTGAAGCAGAGAGAAATAAGAAAAGGAGATACATGGCAGTGGCAGCAAGCCAGATAACTAGAGATAAAGGTGTTGGGGGCCCTGGGGCGCTTCTTAGTGTAATAGCAATCAGTGTGTGACGGCTGGGGTGGGAGGGATGGAGGAGGGGCGCTTCTTAGTGTAATAGCAATCAGTGTGTGACGGCTGGAGCGGGAGGGATGGAGGGGCGCACTTTGGTGTCTCATGCTTGGGTGCTGGAGGACCTTGTCCCGGCTCTGGCTGCATGCAACACCAAGTTTAGGTTACCAAACATGACTGTCTTCTTCTTGTTGAAAAGTAATGTGCATAGGGTAGAACCAAAACCAGGTCATAGGACAATACTTACTTTACAGAGACGAATGCAGACTGATGAGGAGATGTGACAGTCAGATGAGGAATGAGAATTTGTCCCAGACAGTTATACACAGTGATTAGAGGGCTGTAATCTGAGCTGATGTGATACAACAGTGGGAACTTTCTGTGTCTCATACCGCGCAGGGTCTCTGCTCATCAGCACCACATGCAGCCTAGACAGACGGCTCTTATCCCCTCCCATATCCCTTAGAGAGAAGTAATCACCACTCAGGAGACTATCGGCCGAGCCTAGACAATCATAACAAGAGTCTTAATGAATTCTGCGACTCTGTTATCATTAAAGGGGCACTATTGCGAATTCCCTTGTTTTTAGTCCCTTTAACATAAATATGTGTAAGTGGAGCGATGTTCTTGCGACTTATTGTGGCTGATCAAAAGTATTTTTTACATTGCCACTAACCATTCAGAGCTAGTGAGTCACGTCGGAAGATTTACCTTTCTGACGTGACCTGGCATAATCCATTCTGCAGTAGGAGGCATCTGTTTTTGTAGATACTGCAGCCGTTACATCCCCCCCCCCTCTGGTCAGCCCAGCTAAGTTTGGTCCAACTTGTAACTGCACTATCGTGCAGTTACGGAGATCTGTGTGGGCTGCAGCCGCCGTACGGGTCTACAGTTACATGCTGCCCGCTGAGGACCTCTTGTTTAAAGCTGGCACAGGGACAGACACCTATTGGTGTCCGCTGCTGTGGTAACCAGCAATCGGCTTTCTAATTGCGCAAGACAGCGGCAGCATCAGCGAGAAGACACAAACACATCTTGTGTTTGTGTCTTCTCGCTGATGCCGCCGCTCTCTTGCTGACGTCGATGACGTCATCCCGCCCCGTCGCCATGGCGACGGGGGAAGCCCTCCAGGAAATCCCGTTCTTTGGCGATTTCCTGATCGGATATCGCCAAAGGCGATCGAAGTGGGCGGGGGGATGCCTCTGAGCAGCGGCTATCATTAAAAAAAAAAAAACTGCTGCGCTGCCTCCTGGCGGAATTTTTTAATTTTTTATACCGCCAGGAGGGTTAAGGTATTAAATCGTAGATGGAGGTGCTCAAAAGATTTAAAACAATTAAGAACTGTTTAATAAAGAGAGGTATGGTTGGCTTGCCGCTCCTGTGGATTTTTTAAAGTAGCCAAAGCAGCCAATATAACTTGGTTAGATTCAACAGTTTACTTGTAATGAATAGCGGAAATGCCGCCGCGTGGACAAGCTGATCAGGCCGGTCAGCTGACTCCGGATGTGCTACGGATTGGCTGAGTGGCTGGGGCGGGGCTGGTGAGAGCTCTGGGTACTTATAGGACTTGCTTGTCAGTTGTAGGTTGTCTGCCGTTGCGAATACTTACGTGTGAGCACTCAGACCTCAGTCAGATCCTACAGTGTGTTAGAACCAGTTGGAACTGGGAATTCACACTTAGCCAGATTCCGCTCTTGATGTTTACTTTGTCATTACTGTGTTATACTTTAGACCAGTTCCAGGGTGTCGAGTCCAAGGACCTCACACCCGAGCATAGGATTACTGTGTCATTACTGTGTTATACTTTAGACCAGTTCCAGGGTGTTGAGACCAAGGACCTCAAACCCAAGCATAGGATTACTGTGTCATTACTGTATTATACTTTAGACCAGTTCCAGGGTGTTGAGACCAAGGACCTCACACCCAAGTTTAGGATTACTGTGTCATTACTGTGTTATACTTTAGACCAGTTCCCGGGTGTTGAGACCAAGGACCTCACACCCTAGTATAGGATACTGTGTTATTCTTTAGACTACTTCCCGGGTGTCGAGACCAAGGACCTCACACCTTAGACTAGGATTGTGCGTTTTGATATCTGTTATGACCTCTGGGTCTGTTGACCTCTCTCTAGCTTTCTGATTCGGTACCTCTGCCTATCTGTCAACCAGTTGCCAACCTTGCCTGTACCCGGTTACCGAATCAGCCTTCTGTACCTTATCTGCTCATGTGTTGCCGACCTGGCCTGTCTGACCCTTCTGACTGTCACTCATCCCTCGAGTGATCAGTCTGTCTGTACTACCCGTGACACTAATCCACCAGGTGTCAGTTAGCTGCAAGGACCTCCTGTTCCTCAGAGAGTCCTTCCTGCAGTTCAGCCAGGGGCCTCTACCCCATAGGAGTCCACTGGCTGCAGTACAGTCTGATTCCCAATCCATCTGGGAATCCTTGGCTGCAGTACAGTCTGATTTCCAGTCCATCAGGGAATCACTGGCTGCAAGATTATCTCTATGTCCTCCTCTTAAAGAGATAGTCCCTGCACAGCCAGAGGCCACCTGCTCCTCAAGTGGTCACTGGCTGCAGCAGTATCTGTGTCTCTCGCTCCACGGGAGATAGCCTACAGTTGCTCCAAGCACTTACACTTCATTAGGTGTCCAGAGGTTAGTCATACTTGTATTATTGGTGATTCTGCAGATCATCCATAATCAGGTATACATCTGTATTGTTGGTGATACTGCAGATCATCAATAATCAGATACTCTCTGTGTGCTGACACCAATCGTTACAGAATGGCAAACCAAATAACATTATGGACGCACTGCATAGTCATGTTGAAGTCCTGACCACCGTGGTAAACAATCTTTCCGGGGTGATTATGAAGCAACAGACTCAGATCAATCAGCTATTTGGGGCTATTCAGGAACTTCAAGTAACTATAAATACAGTGCGATCCCCTCCAATCACGGACATTCGCATATCCGTACCTGAAAATTTTTCTGGCCATAGATCTGACTTTCGGAATTTCAGAGATCGGGTACTGTCTTATTTTGAGTTGAGGCCTACTTTGTCAGGAACTGAGTCTCAAAGGGTAACATTCATAAAGACTCTGTTGTCAGGTGATTCCCAAACATGGGCATACAACCTGCATGCAGAGCATGAGGCGTTATCATCAGTTCAGGAATTTTTTAAGGCCATGGCCATTATATATGATGATCCGGATATTGCTTCCACTGCTGAAAAGAACCTCAAGATGCTCAGGCAGGGTCGTAAATCGGTTGAGGATTACGCCGCTGAGTTTAGGAAGTGGGCTGTGTCAGCTAGATGGGGAGCTTATGCATTATTAGACTGTTTTTTGGCAGGATTGTCGGATGAAAATCCATGATGTGATGATAGGACATCCTGAACCCAAATCTGTCGATGAGGCAATTTCTTTGGCCGTGCAGATAGATCACCGCTTGCGCTACCAGAAACAGATTCGTGGTAGAAATGCTATAAGGTCTGTCTCATACAACTCCTCTCTCCCTTCATCACCCCCAGACGAGCTGATGCAAATCGGATACTCTGGGCTGAGACAAGTGAAAAAGAGTCACAGAAGGTCAGGAAAACTTGATCTATATGGTACTGAGGAGGGCAAGGTTGTCCAGAATTGTCCTAAAAAGTCAGAAGAATACTGCCACCTAGGGGTAGTCAGAGGTCATACCATAGGCGAGCGGTCTTTACATCTAAACAATAATCATCTGCTTCTTCCCTGCTCTATTACATGGGAGGGTCAGACCAGTTCCGCAGAAGCCTTTGTTGACTCCGGTTCTGCGGCTAATTTCATAGATTATGATTTCGTAAAGAAATTGGGGATTCCCTTATTCCCACTAGACCAGCAGATTCTGGTCACTGCAGTAGAAGACTCTCCATTGCAGAGTAGTCAACCTCTTTTCCAAACCCCCTTGTTGTTGTGTAGTTTAGGGGTATTACATAAAGAGAAATTACTATTTAGCAGTAGAGGTAGTTCGCACTCCAGTAGAAATAATGACGCTATGATGTGCCTGGAAGTGAAGGACTTTCAGCCCCAAGTCCTAGTCTTCAGTATATAAAGATGAAATCCGGCACCATCAGTAGTTTGCTCTTTCACTTTAATGACAAAATACTGGCATAATTACAACGTTTCGGAGGACTAACCTCCTTTATCAAGTGTTACCAGCATCTGAAGAAACACATAACATATTGCAATATATATACAGCTTAGTTTCAAAAATGGGCCAATCAGCTTTGCAGAGTCGCTATTTAGCGACCAATCCCCTTACGTCCGCCGCGCGGACCTTATGGGGAACTACTACTTAATATGCACAAGCTTCTGCTCCAATAGCAGAGCACTATGGACAGTCCGCCGTGAGACGCACGGGGGCGGGGCCCAGCCAGTCGCTCACGAACGCCGACCAATACTGGCGCTCCGTAAGACGGAGGGAACTCCGCCTGTGGGCAGCGTCGTATGACATGTGTGATGGGCGAACAAAGTCCGCCCCTCCCACCGTCACCAGGCAACCAGCCAGGCGCCCACAGCCAGCACGCACGGCGCTGTCTAACTCAGTTACAACAACATAGCACATGCGGCGGCTTTCCCGCAATCTCTCACAGTACCCCCCCGAGGAGTGGACTCCGGACATCTCCTGCCCGGCTTCTCAGGATGCAAGTTATGAAACTCCCTCTTCAACTCCTCTGCATGCATGCGACATTCTGGCACCCAAGTTCTCTCCTCAATGCCATACCCTTTCCAATGTACCAAATACTGCACGGAGTTCTGCACAAGTCGGGAATCAAGAATCTTCTCAATCTCATGTTTAGGTTGGTCATCAATCAGCACAGGAGGGGGGGGGGAGCGGAATCCACGTGCACTGCCGGCTTGAGCAAGGACACATGGAATGATCTCACACCCCGCATGCTGGCAGAGAGATCAATGGCATAAGTGACATCATTGATTTTCCTTATCACAGGAAATGGACCCACAAATCTGGGACCTAACTTGGGAGACAGTTGCTTCAGAGCCAAATGTCGTGTGGACACCCAGACCAAGTCACCTGGAAGAACTCCCACTCTATGGAACGTCTTTTATTAGCCTGTGTCTTCTGACTCTGAAAAGCCCTCCTCAAGTTTCTTTCTACCATTCCCCACGTCTGCTTCAAGGACCTCTGCCAATCCTCCAGGGCTGGAAACGGGGTGGCAGCCACTGGCAATAGGGGTGAACTTAGGTGATCTTCCAGTCACCACCTGGAATGGAGAAAACCTGAGGAGGAGCTCCTCAAGTTGTTGTGTGCAAATTCTGCAAATAGCAGGAATTTGACCCAGTCAGTTTGAACATCTGCCACATAACATCTCAAAAACTGTTCCAGAGACTGATTGGTTCTCTCGGTCTGGCCATTGGTCTGTGGGTGGTAGCCTGATGAGAAAGATAGCTCCATGTCTAACTGATGGCAGAATGCCCTCCAAAACTTAGAAACAAATTGGACTCCCCGATCTAATTCCCTCAGGACTGGCAGTGGTTGTAATGTCCCAACAGGTGCTTGACAGGAGGGTTTGCTTCTCGCACACACTGCACATTCTCTTACATACTCTTTGCAGTCAGTTGCCAATGAAGGCCACCAGGCACATCTCGCTACGAGGTCCTGAGTTCTGGTGGCTCCAGGATGCCCAGCATTCTTGTGAGAATGAAACAACTGCAGTATTTGTAGACGAAAAGGCAGTGGTACAAACATGACCCCTTCAGGCTTTCCCTCAGGTACATCCTGTTGGAACATACTCAACGTCTTAGTCCAGTCCCTCCAGGTCTCAGTAGCGGCCAGAACCACTTTCTGCGGCAGAATGGTTTCTAGGTCTGAGGGCTGTGCTGTCTCGGGCTCAAAACATCTGGACAAAGCAGCAGCTTTGATGTTTTTACTACCAGGGGTATACGTGATTACAAATCTGAATCTCGAGAAGAACAATGACCACCGTCGGGGACTAAGTCTCTCTGTTGTAATTAGCTAAGTCTCTTAGCGCCCTCAATGTACTCCAAATTCTTGTGGTCAGTATAGACAGTAATGGTATGTTCTGCACCCTCTAGCCAATGTCGCCATTCCTCAAAGGCCAACTTAATGGCTAGAAGTTCCCTATTGCCTATATCGTAGTTTTTCTCAGCGGGTGAAAACCTACGTGAAAAATAGGCACAGGGGTGTAACTTTCCCTGCAACCCAGAACGCTGAGACAGCACAGCCCCTACCCCTACCTCTGAGGCATCTACCTCCACGATAAAGGGGAAGGTGGTGTCAACATGTCTCAAAATGGGTGCAGTACAGAACAATTTATTTAGAGTGGAGAAAGCAGCATGAGCCTCAGGGGACCAGTGGTGAGTATCTGCCCCTTTCTTTGTGAGACTGGTGAGAGGTGAGATCACCGTAGAGTACCCCTTTATGAACCTTCTGTAGTAGTTAACGAACCCCAGGAACCTCTGGAGAGCCTTCAATCCCACAAGTTGAGGCCAATCTAACACAGCTGAAACTTTCCCAGGGTCCATAGAGAGACCAGAGGTTGAAATTATGTACCCTAGAAAGGCGACAGAAGTCACTTCAAATATGCATTTCTCCAGCTTAGCGTACAACATGTTTTGTCTTAACTTCCGTAACACAAACTTAACATGATCTCTGTGTTCTGAGAGGTTGGACGAGAAAATTAGAATGTCATCTAAGTATACCACGACGAATTTGCCCAATACCTCTCTAAAGACCGCATTGATCAGTTCTTGAAAGACGGCCAGGGCATTACACAACCCGAAAGGCATCACTAGGTACTCGTAATGCCCGTCGGGTGTGTTAAAGACCGTCTTCCATTCATCACCGTCCCTGATTCGCACAAGGTTGTAAGCACCCCTCAGATCCAATTTTGAAAAAATCTTAGCATTGGTGACTTGAGTAAACAAATCGTCTATTAACGGCAAAGGATAGCGATTTTTTACTGTGATTTTATTTAAGCCTCGATAGTCAATGCAAGGGAGTAGGCCACCATCCTTCTTTTTCACAAAAAAGAACCCTGCCCTGGCCGGAAATCGAGAAGGGCGAATAAAACCTTTAGCTAAGTTTTCTCGGATGTATTCCTGCATGGCCAATTTCTCTGGCCCAGATAAGTTATAGAGATGACCTCTAGGGGGCATACAACCAGACCTAAGATCAATGGGGCAATCAAAGGGACGGTGTGGAGGAAGTTTATCTGCTGACTTGGGGCAGAACACGTCTTCAAATTCTGAATACTGATCTGGCAATCCCTCCATGTGAATCTTGGTTTTACCAAAGGTTACTTTCACAAGACAATGATGATAACAGTGGGTAGACCAGCTGGTTAGCTGACCCGTGGCCCAATTGATCTGAGACGAGTGAATCTGTAACCATGGCATGCCAAGAATGATCGTGGAGGTTGCCATTCGTAACACAAAAAATGATAAACTTTCTTTATGTAAGACCCCTATTGTGACCCCCAAATCTGGGGTCTGGAAAGAGGGTGATCATCCACCGCAGTGACCCGAATCTGTTGTTTTAGTGGAGAGATCGGGATCCCCAATTTCTTAGCAAATTCATAATCCATAAAATTAGCTGCTGAGCCTGAATCAATAAAGGCCTCAGTAGTCTCTGTCTTATCTTGCCAAGATATAGTGCAAGGGAGAAGAAAACGTTTGTCATCGAGAGGTAACGACTGCGCGCCTAGGGTATTACATAGTTACATAGTTATTTTGGTTGAAAAAAGACATACGTCCATCGAGTTCAACCAGTATAAAGTACAACACCAGCCTGCTCCCTCACATATCCCTGTTGATCCAGAGGAAGGCGAAAAAACCCTTACAAGGCATGGTCCAATTAGCCCCTAAAGGGAAAAATTCCTTCCCGACTCCAGATGGCAATCAGATAAAATCCCTGGATCAACATCATTAGGCATTACCTAGTATTTGTAGCCATGGATGTCTTTCAACGCAAGGAAAGCATCTAAGCCCCCTTTAAATGCAGGTATAGAGTTTGCCATAACGACTTCCTGTGGCAATGCATTCCACATCTTAATCACTCTTACTGTAAAGAACCCTTTCCTAAATAAATGGTTAAAACGTTTTTCCTCCATGCGCAGATCATGTCCTCTAGTCCTTTGAGAAGGCCTAGGGACAAAAAGCTCATCCGCCAAGGTATTATATTGCCCTCTGATGTATTTATACATGTTAATTAGATCCTCTCTAAGGCGTCTTTTCTCTAGACTAAATAAACCCAGTTTATCTAACCTTTCTCGATAAGTGAGACCTTCCATCCCACGCATCAATTTTGTTGCTCGTCTCTGCACCTGCTCTAAAACTGCAATATCTTTTTTGTAATGTGGTGCCCAGAACTGAATTCCATATTCCAGATGTGGCCTTACTAGAGAGTTAAACAGGGGCAATATTATGCTAGCATCTCTAGTTTTTATTTCCCTTTACCTCCGACTACACCTAGGCGGCAGCATTTCCCGACTTCTCGGGACAATTCTGTACCTTATGACCCCCTCTGCACAGTAAAGACAGAGCTGCTCTGTTTCCCTGCGTCTCCGTTCCACCTGAGATAATCTCGACCGACCAATCTGCATTCCGGTGGGGGTGAATTAGGTGGAGATGGAGCAGAAGGAGACGCTGCGTAGGACAAGTACCTCCCATTGTTCCTACCCCGGGTCTGTCTTTGATATCGTAAACGACAATCAATTCTGATGGCCGATGAAATGGCCTCATCGATGGATTTGGGCTCAGGATGACCCAACATTAGATCAGAAACTGCGTCTGACAACCCTGATAAGAAACAGTCTAGTAGAGCAAATGAGTCCCATCGAGCTGACAGTGCCCACTTTCTAAACTCCGCAGCATAGTTTTCTACCGGACCTTTGCCTTGCCGCAATAACTTGAGTTTCCGTTCAGCGGTCGAGGCAATATCCGGGTCATCGTAAATTATAGCCATCGCTTTAAAAAATTCCTCTACCGAGGTTAGGGCCTTATCCCCTGTGGGAATGTTATACGCCCAAGTCTGGGAATCCCCTGACAAAAGAGTCTTAATGAAAGTTACTCTCTGGGCCATGGTCCCTGAGGAATTAGGTCTTAACTCAAAGTATGATAACACTCTGTTTCTAAAATTCTGGAAGTTAGGTCTGTGGCCAGAAAACCTTTCTGGTACAGGCATACGAATGTCTGTGCTAGGAGGAGATCGCACGGTATCCACAGCCGTCTGATAAACTTGTACAGTCCCAGACAAAGCGTTGAGTTGAGTCTCGTGACTGTCCAGTACTCGGTTGTAATTCTCCACCGTAGTGGTGAGTACATCGAGACGGCTGCCGAGTGCGTCCATTTGGGTTTGGTCTGCCGTTCTGTAACGATTGGTGTCAGCACGCAGAGAGAATCTGATTATTGGTGATCTGCAGTATCACCAAGAATGCAGATATATACCCGATTATTGATGATCTGCAGACTCACCAATAATACAGATATATTGCTAACCTCTGGACACCTATGGGTATGTGAGTGTTTGGTGTAACAGTAATACTTTGAGTAACGCACCTGCTGAGCAGGCGATATTAGACAGTAAAGAGACACTGCTCTGGGAGCACAGGAACCTTCCAGCAGCCTGAAGCTCTCCAAGGGGAGGAGTCAGGCTGGAAACAGGAAGGGCCAGAGAGTGAGTGACACCTGAAGGTGGATGTCACTATCTGATCTGGAGACTATCTCTTAAGGGGAGAGATAGCTCTCGAGGTCGGGCAAGCCTGGTCGGCAACACACTGACAGATAAGGTACAAAGACAGAAGACTGATTCGGTATCCAAGTCAATCAGGGTCTGGCAACGGAATATCAGATATGCGTGGTACCGAATCAGAAAGCAGAGGGATAGTCAGGAAAGCAATAGGTCATAACAGATATCAAACAATGCCTAGTCTTGGGTGTGAGGTCCGTGGTCTCTACACCCTGGAACTAGTCTGATGTATAACAGATGGTAGTACAGTTCCCTAAGCTGGGTGTGAGGTCCTTGGTCTCTACACCCTGGAACTAGCTTGAGGTATAACACAGATGATAACACAGTTCCCTAAGCTGGGTGTGAGGTCCTTGGTCTCTACACCCTGGAACTAGCTTAAGCATAAACAGAATACAATTCAAATAATCTGGCTAAGTGTGAATTCCCAGGTCCACCTGGTTCAAACACACTGAAGAATCTGACTAGGTCTGAGTGCTTCCACGTAGTGATCGCAACGGCAGACAACTTGCAAATGACCAGCAGGAACTATATATGGAGTAGTGCTCTCCAGCACCACCCCTAATTGCTCAACCAATAGTATCCTGCTCTGTAGTCAGCTGATCGGCGTGGTCAGCTGACTCTTCCTGCTTAGTATAAGAATTCTGCCTCTCAGCGCGCGCGTGTATTCCTAAGCCTATGTGCACTAACAGACTCAGCCACACCAGACACACGCTGCCGCATGCAAACCGCCGCGCTGGACGCGGAACCAGTCACCTTACTGTTGCTGCATGCGGCGGCTTTTCCGCGTTCTGCCCTGCTACCAGACACACGCTTCCGCGTGCAAACCGCCGCACTGGATGCGGAATCAGCTGCCTGCTCAGTAGCACATGCGGCGGCTTTTCCGCGATCTCTCACAGCCCTGGTTGCAACTCCACTCTCCTCAGATTGATTGGGCTTCAGGTCAACTGCAGAGATGGTCAGCCCATTGTCATCAGCATTGTTTGGGGAGAGTTGCTGTTTGTGCTACCAAGATACAGGTCGGAGGAGTGGCAGTGCAGTGTGCGGAATTTGCTGATGGGTTCTGTCCTTTCCGGTCTCCTGTTACGCATATACCAGGTAGTAAAAATATCAAAACAGACGCTCTATCTAGGTGTTTTGAGCCTAAGACCATTCTACCTCAGAAGGTGGTCTTGGCAGACCTGGAAGGACTGGGTGGCTACGCTGGGCCCTTACCAACGAGATGTTCCAGAAGGTAAGCCATCTCGTCAGGCGCCAGTGGGTACATTGCAACCTCTACCGATGCCAAATAAACCTCGGACTCAGAAAAAACAGGCAGATAGGAGACGGTCTGTAGAGTGGAGGTTTTCCCGGGGGGACATGGTGTGGGTGTCTACTCGACATTTGGCGTTGAGACAACTGTCACCTAAACGGAGACCTAGATTTATAGGACCATATCCAGTGGTCAGAAAGATTAACAACGTCACTTATGCGATTGATCTCCCAGCCAGCATGAGAGGTGTGAGATCATTCCATGTGTTTCTGTAGAGGCCGGCGGTGCACGTGGGTTCCTCTCCCCCCTCTCCCCCCCCCCCCCCCTGTGATGGTTGACGACCAACTTGAGTATGACTTCGAGAACATTCTAGATTCTCGCTTAGTGCAAAATTCTGTGCAGGGTCTGGTTCATTGGAACGGGTATGGTCTGCAGGAGAGAACTGGGGTGTCGGATTGTCGCATGCATGCGGAAGTATTAAAGAAAGAGTTTCATGACTTGCACCCTGAGAGGCCGAGTGGGAAGTGTCCGGAGTCCACTCCTCAGGGGGGGTACTGTAATGAATAGCGGAGATGCCGCCGCGTGGACAAGCGGCAGAGCGGCTATCTTCGCGTTCCAGCCGGCGGCCTCTGCCGTGCGGCTACATGCCGCTGGTTCGCCTGGTCCTTCTAGTGCACACAGGTGGAGAGCTACGCACGCGCGGGCCAGGCGACAGGACCTTTATGTCAGTAGAAGTGGAGTCAGCTGATCAGGCCGGTCAGCTGACTCCGGATGTGCTCCGGATTGGCTGAGTGGCTGGGACGGGGCTGGTGAGAGCTCTGGGTACTTATAGGACTTGCTTGTCAGTTGCAAGTTGTCTGCCGTTGCGAATACTTACGTGTGAGCACTCAGACCTCAGTCAGATCCTACAGTGTGTTAGAACCAGTTGGAACTGGGAATTCACACTTAGCCAGATTCCACTCTTGATGTTTACTTTGTCATTACTGTGTTATACTTTAGACCAGTTCCAGGGTGTTGAGACCAAGGACCTCACACCCAAGCATAGGATTACTGTGTCATTACTGTGTTATACTTTAGACCAGTTCCAGGGTGTTGAGACCAAGGACCTCACACCCAAGCATAGGATTACTGTGTCATTACTGTGTTATACTTTAGACTAGTTCCAGGGTGTTGAGACCAAAGACCTCACACCCAAGTTTAGGATTACTGTGTCATTACTGTGTTATACTTTAGACCAGTTCCCGGGTGTTGAGACTAAGGACCTCACACCCTAGTATAGGATACTGTGTTATTCTTTAGACTACTTCCCGGGTGTCGAGACCAAGGACCTCACACCTTAGACTAGGATTGTGCGTTTTGATATCTGTTATGACCTCTGGCTCTGCTGACCTCTCTCTAGCTTTCTGATTCGGTACCTCTGCCTATCTGTCTACCAGTTGCCAACCTTGCCTGTACCCGGTTACCGAATCAGCCTTCTGTCTCTGTACCTTATTTGCTCGTGTGTTGCCGACCTGGCCTGTTTGACCCTTCTGACTGTCACTCATCCCTCGAGTGATCAGTCTGTCTGTACTACCCGTGACACTAATCCACCAGGTGTCAGTTAGCTGCAAGGACCTCCTGCTCCTCAGAGAGTCCTTCCTGCAGTTCAGCCAGGGGCCTCTACCCCATAGGAGTCCACTGGCTGCAGTACAGTCTGATTCCCAATCCATCTGGGAATCCTTGGCTGCAGTACAGTCTGATTTCCAGTCCATCAGGGAATCACTGGCTGCAAGATTATCTCTAGCTCCTCCTCTTAAAGAGATAGTCCCTGCACAGCCAGCACTTACACTTCATTAGGTGTCCAGAGGTTAGTCATACTTGTATTATTGGTGATTCTGCAGATCATCCATAATCAGGTATACATCTGTATTGTTGGTGATACTGCAGATCATCAATAATCAGATACTCTCTGAGTGCTGACACCAATCGTTACATTACTGCACAAAGTTGCGCCAGATAACACGTTTCATGGGAATTCCCCCCTTCATCAGGTTAATAATAGTCGAGCAACTTGAGCATCTCAATCAAAAGACAAGACACTTTTGTGGCTATAATTCACCTGATGAACTGGGAAATGCCCATGAAATGTGTTGTCTGACCCTATTTTGTACAATAAACTCTTGAATCTTAACAAGTTATATTGGCTGTTTTGGCTACTTTGAAACCCATGGGAGAGGTAAGCCAACCATATCTCTTCTTTTTAATCAGTTTTTAAGTATTTTATATCTTTTGGGTAAATCCATCTACCACTTTTTACTTTTTACTCATTACACTTCTGTTGGGAGGTTGTATTTTTAGCGTAGCTCTTTTTCCTAGACCTAGGACCTACCTAACAGTAAGCCATACAAGTGGTTGCAACCTGAAATTCATGAGTGACTCTCTTTATATAATTTGTTCTGGTGATTTAGTACATTGCACTATTTTTTTCCATGTATTTTGTCCTCCTCATGTTTTCTCGGTTCACAGACTGCCTTGGACCACCCCTCTTCAAAACTTGAAGATATTGCACTTTACACTGTAGATGATCTCTCTATTCATGATAGTGTATAGGTAATTTGCCAGATTCAGTGCAGAACTAGAGAGCTTTTGGAGCAGAAATATGAGGAGTAAACAGCTGTGGCGTAGCTAAGGATATTTGGGCCCCAGTGCAACTTTTCACTGCCACCCCAAGCATTCTATACATAACAATTCATATGGCGCAACAATACTTGCCAAGGACATCCACAGTATGAGAGGTGTAAGAAGAGGAGGAGACATGCATAGTATGAGAGGTGCAAGCAGGGGAGGGGACATCCACAGTATGAGAGGTGTAAGCAGGGGAGGAGACATGCACAGTAAGAGAGGAGTAAGCAGGGGAGGAGACATGCACAGTATGAGAGGTGTAAGCAGGGGAGGGGACAGCCGCAGTATGAGAGGTGTAAACAGAGAAGGGGACATCCGCAGCATGATAGGTGTAAGCAGGGGAGGGGACATGCACAGTATGAGAGGTGTAAGCAGGTGAGTGGACATCCACAGAATGAGAGGTGTAACAAGGGGAGGGGACATCCACAGTATGAGAGGTGTAAGCAGGGGATGGGACATCCACAGTATGAGAGGTGTAAGCAGGGGAGGAGACATGCACAGTATGAGAGGAGTAAGCAGGGGAGGGGACATCCACAGTATGAGAGGTGTAAGCAGGAGAGAGGACATCCACTGTATGAGAGGTGGAAGCAGGGGAGGGGGCATGCACAGTATGAGAAGTGTAAGCAGGGGAGGGGACAGCCGCAGTATGAGAGGTGTAAGCAGGGGAGGGGACATCCGCAGCATGATAGGTGTAAGCAGGGGAGGGGACATGCACAGTATGAGAGGTGTAAGCAGGTGAGGGGACATCCACAGTATGAGAGGTGTAACAAGGGGAGGGGACATCCACAGTATGAGAGGTGTAAGCAGGGGAGGGGACACCAACAGTATGAGAGGTGTAAGCAGGGGAGGAGACATGCACAGTATGAGAGGTGTAAGCAGAGGAGGGGACATTCACAGTATGCGAGGTATAAACAGGGGAGGAACATCCACAGTGTGAGAGGTGTAATCAGAGGAGGGGACATTCACAGTATAAGAGGGCTAAGCAGGGGAAGGGGGTGCACAGTATGAGAGGTGTAAGCAGGGGAGGGGACATCCACAGTATGAGAGGTGCAAGAAGAGGAGGGGAACCGTTTATTAATGATAACCAATATTCAAAGCATAAATAGAAGGGATCATTACCAGCATAGCGTCATTGAAGAGCTATTGCTGTAATTGAGGAAAGGTCCGGGGGCGGTCAACCTCTGCATCCCCTATTGTTACGCCACTGGTAAACAGACATTGCAGACATTGCACCAACAGCTGGAAGCATGTACCACAGACCATCACTGGAGTAATGCATGGCTAGTGTTGGGCGAAAACACCTGGATGTTCGGGTTCGGGTCCGTTCTGCCGAACATGGGCCAGATGTTTGGCATGTTCGGCCCGAACCCCGAACTCAATGGAAGTCAATGGGACCCCCGAACATGCCGCTTTTGGGGGCCCTATGGGGTCGCAGGCATAAGGGGGGAGCATGCCCCGATCGCAGGGGGGGTCAGAAATTCCCCCCACCCCCTCCGCTAGTGCTCCCCCCTCTGCCCACTTCCCCATAAAAAAAGTTTGTGGAAAGTTTATAGTACCTGGTGGCTGGCTGGCTAGCTGGCAGTGGTGAGATGAGTGAGGAGGAGTCTGACTAGGAGACGCGTTGAGGCCGGGCAGCGGGCGGTTCAGTGGTAGTACCCTTGTGGTACTTCCGCCCTTTCTCTGACCTCATGGCCTCTACGTGATGACGCATACGAGGGTACGCGTGACGCGTACCCTCGTATGCGTCATCACGTAGAGGACGTGAGGTCAGAGAAAGGGCGGAAGTACCACAAGGGTACTACCGCTGAACCGCCCGCTGCCCGGCCTCAACGCGTCTCCTAGTCACTGCCAGCCAGCCAGCCACCAGGTACTATTAACTTTCCGCAAACTTTTTTTATGGGGAAGCGGGCAGAGGGGGGAGCGCTAGCGGAGGGGGTGGGGGGAATTTCCGACCCCCCCCCCCCGCGATCGGGGCATGCTCCCCCCTTATGCCTGCGACCCCATAGGGGGGCCGTATTCGGGCGAACAGGGCCCTGTTTGGCCGAACAGGGGCCCTGTTTGGTGGGCATGGAGTAGTTCGGGCGAACCCGAACTAAAAGGCCGAACACCATCAGGTGTTCGTTCGAACTCGAACAGCACCCGAACAGGGTGATGTTCTGCAGAACCCGAACAGTGGCGAACACTGTTCGCCCAACACTATGCATGGCCATGGGAAACATTTTGGATAGTATACACGGTTCTCCTTTCATAAAAAGGATTAATATTCCATTTTCTTTGGTTGACAGTAAATATTTTTCTTTGTTTTATTTGAAAATTCGATTGTTTGCTAGCTTTGTCTGAATTATTTTACTGAGTGCCATCTTGAACTCCTTGTTCCTCAATGTATAAATGAGTGGATTCAGCATTGGTGTGATGACAGCATAAACCACTGGAGTTAATTTCTCTTGGTCAGTAACATTTACCGAAGATGGTCTATAATAAGTACATAACGAGGTACCATAAAACAAGGATACCACGGTCAAATGAGAGGCACAGGTGGAAAAGGCTTTTTTCTGCCCTTCCTTTGACTTGATTTTCACTATGGCAGAAATAATTTGTTTATAGGACATCAATATCAGGGCACAAGAGCCAACTCCATAGGCTCCACCGACAATGAAGAGGACCAATTCGGTAATTTGCTTGTTACAAGCCAAGCTCAACAAAGGTTGAAAGTCACAAAAGAACTGGTGTATTATGTTGGACACGCAGAAGTTGAGTTGGAAGATGCCAACAGTGTGTACAGTAGAGTTCATGAACCCAGTAATCCAGCAGGTAAACACCAAAGCACCACAAGTAGGGGGGTCCATTAAGGTTAAGTAATGGAGTGGATTACAGACAGCTACATAGCGGTCATAAGCCATAACGGCAAGTAAAGAGCATTCCGTGCTTCCTAGACCTACAAAGAAATAGGCTTGTACAGCACATGCTACGAAGGAAATGGATGTGGTGTTATTGAGAAAGTTAGAAAGCATTTTCGGAATGGTGACGGAGGTGTAGAGGATCTCAAGAAAAGATAAATTACGGAGGAAGAAGTACATCGGAGTACGGAGCGCGGTACTGAAGGATGTTGCGACAATGATGAGTACATTACCTGCCAGGGTCAAAACATACGATACAAAAAATGCATAAAACAGAGCAATCTGTACAGAGAAAAGTTCCGGAAATCCGAGGAGGAGAAATTCTTTCACTGAACTATTGTTCATCATAGTCATTCTAGAATGTGCTAAATCACTCAATGGATCGTCAAAGAAAACTATAACAATGTTATGTCTCTTTTCCCTAAAAAGAAACAAAAAGTAGCAAAACTAGCAATTAGGTCCTGTTTCAAAAAGATCTGGAGATGTTGTATTTAGGATTAGTAGTTTTTATATCTATTGGTGGCCATGCATGGTACAAGAAAAACGTTAGATTTTCCCGTTTTTTTTCTATCAAAACAATAGAATTGAATGAAAGTGAGAATCTTTTTGTTTGATCAAGAAAAACAAACGATTATCCCATTTTTTTCAGAAAAAATCCAATTGGACATGTTGGAAAAATATTTATATTCAATCTAATGGAATAATCAAACAAAATTGTGAGGATCCGCTGGGCTGCCTTGCTCTTTGTTTGAAGATCAGCTTAGAGTAATCCCTGGAAACTGCACTGGGCATGTTTCCTTAGTGCAGTTAGGATTGCTTATCTGTTTTGTTTGTCTGTTGCGATTGTCCTGTCCCAGCAGTGGTCGACAGGAAATCGTTCTGTGTGTCTGGGTGCTAACCGGAACAGCGGTTGTTACTGGTGGCCCCTTCCAATCTGTTTCCCTGGATCGCACTGGCATCCTGCGCCAGTGCTGTGGATCATTCTGTTCTGCTACTCTGTACCTGGATCGCACTAGCATCCTGCGCTAGTGCTGTGGATCCTTCTGTTCTGCTACTCTGTACCTGGATCGCACTAGCATCCTGCGCTAGTGCTGTGGATCCTTCTGTTCTGCTACTCTGTACCTGGATCGCACTAGCATCCTGCGCTAGTGCTGTGGATCCTTCTGTTCTGCTACTCTGTACCTGGATCGCACTAGCATCCTGCGCTAGTGCTGTGGATCCTTCTGTTCTGTCTTCCTGGATCACGCTAGCCACTTCCGCTAGTGCTGTGGATCCTATCTCTCGCTTGTCCCTGTTTTCGCGTGTCTGTCTTTTCTGCTACGAACGCTTGCTGGAGGCTCGGTGAGATAAAGCAAGCGCTCGCGTCCTCTGTTTCATGTTTGTCTGTCAGTGGTTAGTTAGGCGTGTTTGTCTCTATTGTGCTTATCACGTGGAGACCGCGCATAAACGCGTGCACTGTTGCGAATGAGTGCGGTGTTCTCGTTTAGCTAGCGTTTGTTATTTTCTGTATCTCCTCATTGTATGATTTGCTGTGCCTTTGCTACTCTCGTGCTCTGCCTTGCTGTAACCTTGTGTCACGTCTGGTGATCGCACCTCTCGCGATCGCGTTCCTACTTCATATCTGCTGTGGTGTGTGCACTGTCGCGGGTTGGCGACTAGTTTGGTGCACACACATACAATCTGTCTCTGTGCTCATTCTCAATCGCTTCTCTTGCGATTGCGTTCCGTCCCTTCGTGCAATTCCTGTCTGGCGTGTGTGGTGGGGCAGAGGAGCTGTTCCTCTGCACTCCACAGCTCCCCCTGTCGACAGGAATTTCCCTCTACAGGTGCGTTGCACCTTCTGCTGGGTTTCCGCAAATTATACGTTTGTGGAGGATTTCCGCATTGTCAGCGCACACGTCTTGTGCGCTGATCACGGAGAGAATTCCACAATCGTTACAAAAATATTCTAATAAAAAAAAAAGAGGAAAAAAAAATTGTACCATGTAGGGGCACCATCAGCATAGCATATCATATACATATATATAATATCAACCTACCTGGTACTTTGAATCGGATCTGTTATTAAAGCTCCTTATTTCAGAATTAACAAACGGCATCATATAACTTTCCTGAATGGATGAAAATATTTTGTATTTACTTTGTAGTGCGACAATTATTCTAAGAACTCTAAGGATCCCCACTGCAGTCACTTAAAATCCTGGATGCTAATTGAGAAGCACATTTTTATCTGTTGATAACCTTTTTTATGTTGCTTCAGGTACAGGGAGGACATCAGATTTCCAGCCTGTCACTAAGAGTCTGAATACACTGAGGCAGTAATTTTCAATTCCCACAAACATTCTGAGGTGCTCAGGCTACAGACATTGTATTTTATGACCTGAAGAAGCAGGTAAGGCCTGCAAAATGCTTTGTTCTTTAGTGTCCTATAAGTCTGAGGTGCTCAGGCTACATACATTGTATTCTCCGACCTGAAGAAGCAGTTAAGGCCCGTGAAACGTATCGCTCTTTAATGTCCTATAATGCTGGGATGCTTAGGCTGTAGACATTGTATTCTCTGACCTGAAGAAGCAGGTAAGGCCTGCAAAATGCTTTGTTCTTTAGTGTCCTATAAGTCTGAGGTGCTCTGGCTACAGACACTGTATTCTTTGACCTGAAGAAGCAGGTAAGGCCTGCGAAATGTGGCGTACTTTACTGTCCTATTAATTGAATATTTCTTGCTCTGATTCCTAGCCTTTTACAATTTTGTGGGGCGCCTCCTCCCACCTATTTTAATTCCCAGATACAAAACATAAAGAATGTGGCTGCACCATATACAAATATAATATTGCAATTTTTACATAGGATTTTTCTACAAATATAATTTCCATGCAAACAGACAATTAAATTTAATCAATGATGTCTTAATAAGTTGATCTAAAAAGCTTCATCTAAGGACTCATTTCAGCGGACGGCAAAACTGCTCGTTTATCGAGTAGTTTAGTTTCCCAGCTGCCGGGCACAAGCGCTGTTTGGCTGCATTTACGTGCACCCAAATGGCAGCGTTCAGTAAAACATTTGACACGCGACTTCCGGTTCCGGTGCCTGATGTGAAGACGGCAAGGAGAGAGCTCCGCTGAACCTACCTGATCTCTCATGCTCCCGCACCCGATTCGGCACCCCCAGCCACACTATTCCGGAACGGGAATCAGCAGAGGACACACTGGCAGAAAGACCAGACAGAATGGATAAGTACCTAACCCGGTCACAGAAGAGACAAGGAGCGGCCCGGAAATCTAAAATGGCCGCCAGAGGAGACGAGCAGACGGAGAGATCTGACAATTCTCCGCACTGGGAACAAAATAAACAGTGGGACAGCGAAGGGGAAGAAACGCAGAGTGAAGCAGATGGAGGTATGGACGGAACACATCTTGAGAAACTTGCCACAGCAGTAGTTCAGAAACTTACGCCTGAGTTGCAGAACATGATCCACCAGGCTATGACGCAGTCACTAAAAAAGATACAGAAAGATATCCAAGTGCATGCTACTCGTATTAAAATGGCTGAGCAAAGAATCTCTAGTCTGGAAGACGAAAAAGCAATTCACACAGTTAAAATAAGAAGACTGGAGGGGGAAAACCTGGAAATGTATGATAAAATGCAAGATTTGGAAAACCGTTCCCGCCGGAGTAACATTCGCATAATAGGCCTACCGGAAGAACATGCGGCTGAAGCCCTGGCAGGTTTTACCTCCCCAGATCTTCCACAATTACTAGGTCTCACACAGACATACAAAGTTGAGAGAGCTCACCGGGTGGGACCACCCCGAGACCCCAAGAAGAATCTACCACCGCGAGTAGTAATGGTAAAATATCTGGACTACTCGGAAAAAGAACTTATCATCAGAACATATCGCCAACGACAGGAACCCTTGAAATACCAAGGAGCGGTGATCAGGTTATTCAATGATTATTCGTTAGAAGTGTCTAAACAACGCCAGAAATTCACGAAGGCCTGCTCAAAATGTGTGGATTACAAATTAAAATTCGCGCTCATGTACCCGGCAACCTTGAGAATAACAGACCAGAAGGGAAAACAGCATTTGTTCAAAAGACCAGAGGAAGCAGACACCTTTCTGGAAAAATTGCAACGCAGCGAATCTCAAAGTACTCATGAAAGGCCAGAGAGAGCAGAAGACACCGAGGACTGACAACCTGGAGCAACTAGAGGTGCCATATGCGTAAAAAAAAGGGGGGTACTGCACAGTAGACTGGTAAATATGTACTGCTGAAAGGAGCTATACTAAAGCTATTACTATTACATATGTTAATGTATAAGAAAAGTTCGGGTAGACAGGGGAGACAGTTGAAAAGGAGATATGCCGTTAACTTTAAGGGAAGAAGAAAAGTCACAGTGCAAGCTAAGTAATATGTTTTTTCTGTTGAATATGTTTCCATTAGTCTCAGCTTACCTGAGGGTAATACCAGCAATAGACATCCAGGGGAAACTGAGTTATGTTGGGGATAGGGGGTATATTAAGGGGATAATTTTCCGCTGTTCCTTATGAATAAATGTAATTATTGTTCATATGATGTTGTGGTTGAACCAACTCTTATACCCAGACACCCATGATTAATGGCCATTAAAATCATTTCATGGAATACTAAAGGTCTAAGGACACCCGAGAAGCGCTACCAAGTTCTGCGACATCTGCAGAAATTACGAGCAGACGTGGCGTTACTGCAGGAGACGCATCTGTCGGAACTCCATTCCAAATTTCTAAAAAAACAATGGGTGGGGGAAGTCTACTGTTCTCCGGCCATTAACAGAAAGGCTGGAACAATTACATTAATTCACAAAAGAATTCTAAACCGGGTCGTGGACCATGACAATGATCTTGATGGACGTCTGGTAAGAGTTTGTTTACAGCAGGGATCAGATTGTATAGATATATATAACATATATGCACCAAATGAAGATAATCTATCCTACTTCCAGGCATTAAGCACAAAATTAAACACTCACATTACCACCCAAAAAATAATAGGGGGGGATTTTAATACGGTTCTAGACCTAGGAGAAGATAGGACCTCTAAAGGCCCAATTAATAGAGCATATGTCAAAAAAGCCTTACAATTTAAATCTTTTAGGGAAAACTGGAACCTTGTGGACGCCTGGAGAATACTCCATCCATACGACCGAGAATATTCATTTTATTCCCTCCCACATGATATGTGGTCACGAATAGACTACCTATTAATATCTGATAAACTTATGCCCAGAGTTCAGCAAACACAAATTCATGATCTCATCATATCTGATCACTCACCTATAGTGATAGAAATAGCAGATTCAATCCCTAAAGGTACAGACATATTATGGCGATTCCCTACGCAAATGTACGACGACGAGGAATTCCGAGGCTTATTAAAACAATGGTGGATGGAGTATTCTCAGGACAACAGGGAACACAAAACCTCACACTTCCTGTTTTGGGAGACAGCAAAGGCAGTAATCAGGGGAAAGATAATTGCCCATATGGCCTACAAAAAAAAACAAGCCCATCAGGAATATTTAAAGGCAGTGGAAAGAGTCAGACAGGTGGGACGACTTCACCAGCATAATCCTACAGAGGAAAATAGAAAAAATTGGATACAGGGTAAGGCAGAAGTGGATAAGTGGCTTAGACATAAGGAAAAGATCAGATCTACCTATACTACATTATACTTCCATAAATTTGGGAACAAGATGGGAAAACTTTTGAGCACACTAGCGAGAGGAGCCAGAGGGAACACGATAATAACAACCTTGCAAGATAAAAAGGGTGTTCTAACACATGATCCAAAGGGCATCAATGAGATCTTCCAACAATTCTACACCAGTCTCTATACAGAACCTAATCCAACAATAGACAAGGCAAAGATAGATTCCATACTCCAGGAAGCAAGCCTTCCTGGACTAAGTGAGAAGGGTCTGGAAATTTTAAATTCGAATATTACCCAGGAAGAAATAATATACACTATCAAAAATTTATCAAATGGAAAAGCACCGGGCCCAGATGGCCTAAGTGCCGAATACTACAAGATACTACAGACAGAGGTAACACCCCACCTTCAAAAAATGTTCAACACAATATTGAACACAGGAACATTGCCACATACGGCAAATAATGCATACATTACCCAAGCAAGGAAAAAACCTGCTGATGCCTGAATCATATAGGCCAGTATCACTGATGAACCAGGACCTAAAATTATTAACAAAAATAATGGCAGACAGGTTGGCTACTCTGTTGCCAGCATTAGTAAAACCAAGTCAGGCAGGCTTTGTCAGAGGCAGATCAGCAACATCTAATATAAGAAAAGTCTTAACAGTCTTAGACTATGCTAAGCTGTATCCCAAGACAAGTCGCGAATACGCTTTATTATTACTAGATGCTGAGAAAGCCTTTGACAATGTCAACTGGCAATGGCTACTGAGAGTACTGGAATTCATCAAATTTTCAGGACCCTTTATGTCATTAATTAAAGCCCTTCATACTGCACCAACAGCACAAGTATATACACCAGGCTTCCTATCTTCTCACATCACACTGCAGAGGGGGACAAGGCAAGGATGTCCGTTGTCACCCCTTCTGTTCAACCTAGCTCTGGAACCAATGACAAGAATTCTAGAACGTAAAATCCAAGGGATAGAAGTAGGATCGACAACACTGACACAAACACTATTTGCTGATGATATTCTGCTTTTTATGTCTAGGCCACTATCCCAAATCCCGCTAGTATTCCAACTGATACAGGAAATAGGAAAATTCAGCGGTTTTAAAATAAACGAAACTAAAAGCGAACTCCTACTACTATCCCCTAGAAGCGAATTAATTACACAATACAAACAGTTGAAGGTCAAAATCTGCTCCACGGTAAGATACCTGGGCATTCACTTATCTAGAGACCCCAACTCGATTTATACACTAAACTATCCCCCTTTGATAAGTAAAATAAATCAACAACTTAAACATTGGGAGAAACTACCAATTAATTTAATGGGAAGAGTGGCCTTGGTGAAGTCAATAACCTTCGGTAGACTACTTTTCCCACTACAAACCATACCATTATTACTAAAACACCAAGACATACGGGAATTAGAAAGAGCAATAGCAAGATTCTTATGGGCCGGAAAGAAACATAGGATAGCATTATATAAACTACAACTACCCAAGATGTGGGCGGGATTAGGGGTACCACACATTCGAAACTATAATTGAGCTTGTCTTTTTAGACATGTGAAGGATTGGATATGTGGTACCCAGATCTTTTCAAATATAGATTTAGAAAAATCTTTCATGGAACCATGGTCGTTAGCTGCGCTCCTGCATACAAGCTACCCCAAACTGCCAATTAAAGCCAAACATAGTGGGATAATTAGAGACACGTGGGCAACTTGGAAGGAAGTGAGGAAACGCTTTAAGTTACACTCTCAAGTGTCCAAATACATGCCCCTATGGGGAAACCCGGGATTCCCTGCAAGCTTGTCACACCAGGGTTTCGCAATATGGGAGGATAAAGGAATAAAAGCACTAGGGCATCTCTTTCATCTAAGTGAGGGAAAATGGAAAACCTTTACGGAGCTCAGATCAGAGTTTAATCTTCCCAAATACCACTTTTTATATTATGCACAAATCAAATCTTACATCTCAAGTCTATCAAGAGACCTATCCAAAGAACAAAACTTTAATGACTTTGATGCATTTCTAGCACCTGGAAGCATTAAGCTCTCTCTGGCCAACATACAACAAAATCTGTCCAAGATATACCTCGAAATTCATGCCACCAAAAACCTCGAAGCATGCCTAAAGGAGATCAAGGATCAAGAAGTCATGATGAAGATAATTGAAGGGAACCTCATTTACAGACAAATATTCAAAAATGAGGCCTGGAGGGAGACCCACTACAAGCTCATACATAGGGCAAAATACGCCTTTGACATCAAGTATAAACACCCACCAGCCAACTACACCCCTAATTGCCCTAAGTGTCAATTCCCTCTGGCGGATCTGTTCCATTGCGTCTGGGAATGCAATATTATTAAAAAATATTGGAGAGAAATAAACAAATATATAAATTTGATATGCAGGAGAGACATACCGATCACACCGCAAACGTATTTGTTTCATTTTGAAGACACAAAAAAACAGCAGGAGGACGAGACCAAAAATCCACAAAACAAACTGACTGATCTGGGACATATAATACTTGCAGCAGCAAAGAAAACAATATACAATAAATGGATCTATCCCTCTCGTCCCACGATATGGGATGTAAAGCAAGAACTCCTGCATCTATTCACAATCGACAAATTGGACGCATGGACAAATACTGAGAAAAAAGCAAAAGCATTCTTCAAAAAGTGGAAAAGGTATATAGAGGCTAGCTTCTCTAGGGAAGACATCCAAAATATTGTCAGACCATTTAAATATTCCACATGGTACGCCACATGGGATATACTGGGTCAACTAGGACTATTAAAAATAACAGACTGATATAAAGGAACAGCGGAAAAGGGGGGGAAAGGGGAGGGGGGAAGAGGGAAGACATGTTTTTGTTTTAGAGGGACTAGGGGAGGGATAAAAGATAAGGGGGGGGGGGGGTTATTGTACTATAGGTCTCTAAAACCATTCATACGGAAGTAAAGTTTGACATACATTTACTACCATAGTTTATATCATAAGAGGTTATCAAGGTTGAATGTTACTACATTACAAATATTCTGTACTGTGAGAGATGTAAAATCAATAAAATCTGTTTGGAAAAAAAAAAAAAAAAAAAACATTTGACACGCGGCATTACCCATTGGCACAAAAAGTCTCATGTGGCATCTGACCATGAAACCTTGTTCAGATGCAAGCCATCTGAGCAAGGTTGTCATATCTACATGATGTCATATCTACAATCACTTGCTTGATAATGCACATGGCATGTGAAAAGAAGGGCATGGCATTGTGATAAAATTATGCTGTACATAGATGCTCACATAGGCCCTTATTCTATTCACTTTTTCTCCTACACTTTCTCCTAGGAGATAATTTTTCATCTTCTGTTTACATTAAAAAAAAAAAGTTTCGTTGGCAATTCAAAAAGTACCAAAAAGTTGGTGAAAAACTACAGTCAAATTGTTGTGAGTATTTTATTGCTCGCTGGTGGCTTTAAGCACACCTGAACTAATGACTTAAGATGGGGGCAGAACACTACCAAACTTCAGAAGAAGGCGCAGCAGAGGTTATTCATCCTGCAACAACTGAAGAAATTTGGAATGCCATGCGAGCTGCTGACCAGCTTTTACACTGTTACCATCGTCGAGTCCATCCTCTGCTCCTTCATCATCGTTTGGTATGCAGGTGCAACTGCTAGCTACAAATCTAATCTCCAAAGAGTAATTAGCCCTGCAGAAAAGATCATTGGATCACCTTTGCCACCTCTTGATCTTCTTCATATGGCGAGAATGAAGACGAGGGCCACTAGGATCTCGCTTGACCCTTCCCACCCAGGCAGTCGCTTCCTTGAGCTCCTCCCATTGAGCCGCTATTACACAACCATCTACTCCAGAACCACCAGAACCACCAGGTGCCGGACCTACAAACAGTTCTCCCATGGCACTCAAGCCCCTGAGACAGCACAATTCCCTTGCCTCTCACTCAGAACTTCCAAACATACTGTACAGTACAATGTAGTAGACTTAGGGCTTGATTCACTAAGACAAATAGCACGCCGTATCCGAGTTAACACACCGTATTAGAGATAACACACCTTATCAGAGTTAACACACCTTATCAAAGTTAACATGCCTTATCAGAGTAGCATAGGGAGCGCTACGAACCCGCAGCCGCAGGGGCTTAGGGCAGGACAAGTGGAGCTCTAGTCATTGCCAATTAGCAGGCATAGGTTCGAAATGCTCGCTATGCTACTCTGATAAGGTGTGTCCACTCTGATAAGGTGTGTTATCTCTGATAAGGTGTGTTATCTCTGATAAGGCGTGTTAACTCGGATAAGGAATGCTATTTGTCTTAGTGAATCAAGCCCTTAGAGTTCTCACGTATTGACCCACCCCCTTTATTTAAATGTAGTCTTTTCATGCCTGTTTAAATGTATACCTTCCATGTTTGTCTGTACTTCTGCCAATGCCATGTGAACCACAATTAATTCCAGGTACAACAATCGCAGTAATTCATGAATAAAGTTGATTCTGATTCTGAACTGAGAGGGATATGGTGGCTGAAATATTGATTTCCTTTTAAATAAAAGAAGTTGCCTGGCTGTTCTGCTGATCCTCCAATATTTTTACCCATAGCCCCTAAACAAGCTTGCAGATCAGGTGTCTGCAGTGCTGGGTCCCAGTTCAAATCCCAGCCAGGGTACTATTTGCACGGAGTTTGTATGTTCTTACCATGTCTGCATTGGTTTGCTCTGGACACTCCAGTTTCCTCCAACATCTCAAAAAACATACAGATAAGTTATTTGGCTTCCCCCTGAATTGGCCCTAGACTATGATACGTGTACTACACGATACATACATAGACATATGACTATGGTAGGATTAGAGTGTGAGCTTCTCTGAGGGACAGTCAGTGACAAGGCAATATACTTTGTATAGCGCTGCAGAAGATGTCAGCGCTGTATACATACTAAATAATAATTAACTTGTCAAATCCTTTATATGCTAGTTAATTAACCAGCCACAAACTGATCAACTTGATACTGGCTATGATAGGTGAATGATCTTTGCTTCCCTGGTGCTAAGCAAATGTGCCTGTTTGGAGACTTTTCTCCTGAGTGATCAACCCTTAATGCAACTGTAACGATTGTGGAACTTTCTCCGTGATCAGCGCACAACGCGTGCGCTGACACGGCGGAAATCCTCCACAAGCGTATATTTGCAGGCACCCAGCAAAAGGTGCTACGCACCTGTAGAGGGAAATTCCTGTCGGCAGATGGCGCTGGGGAGTGCAGAGAAACCAATCCTCTGTACCTCCACAAGTGCCAGACAGGAATTGTACGAAGCGCAGAACGCAATCGCAAGAGAGGCGATTGCGAATGAGATTGAGCAAAGGGACAGGTTGTATGTGTGTGCGCCAATCCAGTCGCCACCCCGCGACCGCGCACACACAACAGCAGATACGAAATAGGAACGCGATCGCGAGAGGTGCGATC
This sequence comes from Hyperolius riggenbachi, assembly GCF_040937935.1. Taxonomy (NCBI): domain Eukaryota; kingdom Metazoa; phylum Chordata; class Amphibia; order Anura; family Hyperoliidae; genus Hyperolius; species Hyperolius riggenbachi. The sequence goes on along the minus strand of NC_090651.1, from coordinate 11,651,853 downwards.
GCCAGACGTGACACAAGGCAGATCAGAATAGAATACGAGGGTAGCAAAGGCACAGCAAATACAATAAGGAGATACGGAAAATAACAAACGCTAGCTAACCGCGAACACCGCACTCATTCGCAACAGTGCACGCGGTTATGCGCGATCTCCACGTGATAAGCACAATAGAGACAAGCACGCCTAACTAACCATTAACAGACAAACATGAAACACAGGACGGGAGCGCTTGCTTAACGGTTACCTCACCGAGCCTGCAGCAAGCGTAGCGGACAAGACAGACACACGAAAACAGGGACAAACGAGAGATAGGATCCACAGCACTAGCGAAAAGTGGCTAGCGTGATCCAGGTACAGGGTAGCAGAACAGAAGGATCCCCAGCGCTAGCGAAAAGTAGCTAGCGCGATCCCAGAAGACAGAACAGAAGGATCCCCAGCGCTAGCGAAAAGTAGCTAGCGCGATCCCAGGAGACAGAACAGAAGGATCCCCAGCGCTAGCGAAAAGTAGCTAGCGCGATCCCAGGAAACAGAACAGAAGAGATAGCTGGTAGCAACCGCTGCACCAGCTATACTCCAAGAACAGAGATCAGAACCATTTCCTGTCGACCACCATAGGGGCAGGACAATGGCAACAGGCAAGACAAGACAGAACAGGCAATACAGATAATACAACCTGACTGGGCTAGAAGGGGAGCCTAAAGCAACCCCCGGGAATTAACTATACTAGATAGCAATGGCTGACACTCCAGCAGTGTCCATCAGGAACAGACCATGGAAAGGAAATGACCAGCGAAGCATTGTGGGAAAGACATAGTACTTATAGTACACGCCTCCAATGAATGTGGCCAGGCAATTTGCATGACAACGTATGCAAATTCCTCTGCAAGCACAAGCTGCAAAACTGACAGAAGCTTCTTTCCAGAGTCCTGCAGCATGCAAACCTACACAATGGTCAAAGGGCTGCCTGTCTGCACAGGCAGCTGAGCAAATCATCACAGCAACCAACTTCTTTAGTTCAAATGAAGTGAAGAAAACATCCAATGATTTGTGTTTAAAGATTGTTCACTTACTCCACAGAACAAAGATTTTAACTTAATTTAAAGAGAAACTCCGACCAAGGATTGAACTTTATCCCAATCAGTAGCTGATACCCCATTTTACGTGAGAAATCTATTCCTTTTCACAAACAGACCATCAGGGGGAGCTGTATGGCTGATATTGTGGTGAAATCCCTCCCACAAAGAAATTCTGAGTACGTACTCTTGGCAGTTTCCTGTCTGTGAACCTTGCTGCATTGTGGGAAATAGCTGTTTACAGCTGTTTCCAACTACCAAAAAAAAAACATGCAGCAGCTACATCACCTGCCAACAGTTAAAATGTCACCATGTAATAAATGTCAGAATGTAAATCAGGGATTTAAAAGATTTTACAATGGGCAACCACTGACTAAATCATTTATACATAATTATTGTAAAAATTAAGCACTTTTTTATTACATTATTTTCACTGGAGTTCCTCTTTAAACTTTATGCAGTTGCCAGTTAATCACGTTTCCTAGGTGATAGTAAGAGCACAGGAGAGAAGAATAAGGCTGGGTTCCCACTAGCTTCTGCTGGGGCTCCAATCTATATACTGGTGCTTTTCCCTTCTCAAAATCTACCACAGCTGGGCCTTTGTAAAGAAAAAACAAAACAAAAGCAGGGTCAAAAGAAAGAGCTCTCTAAGGAACAGAGAAGAGAATCAGAAATCATGGAGGATCACAGTAAAACTTCACATAACCATCAGAGAAACGTAGGAGGATTTGTAATGAGAATAACAATCCTGTTGTCTTCAAACCCAGCAGCACACTGAGACAGAAACGTGTACCTCCTAAATATCCAACACATGGAAAGCCCCTCAGCTGTCAACCTCTTGAACTCCCTCCACATACTCCCCCTCCCCACCAGTGTCCCCCTTTGGTGGCGGCCCGGGCTGTGTTTTTAGACAACCCTCCTGCAAGACTTAAAGGACCACTATCGCAAAATTCGTAAAATTTAAAGTACGTGTAAACATATATCAGTAGGAAGTACATTTTTCCCGGAATAAAATGAGACATAAATTACCTTTCTCCTATGTTGCTGTCACTTACAGTAAGTAATAGAAATCTGACAGAACCGACAGGTTTTAGACCAGCTCATTTTTATTTTCAAAAGTACTTAGTGAATGGCAGTTGCTCTGTCCAACTGCCAAAAAAAGTGTGCAGCGAGCAGGGAAGCTCGTATTGATCTTTTTCAGGGAATGTCTTTATAAAGAATAAAGGCCATGCTGAGAATCCCCCATGAAGAGATGGACTAGCCCAAAACCTGTCGGTAATGTCAGATTTCTACTACCTACTGTAAGTGACAGCAACATAGGAGAAAGGTAATTTATGGCTCATTTTACTCAGGGAGAAATATACTTCTTATTTGTATGCGTTTACATTTATTTTAAATTTTACACTTTTTCACGATACGGGGCCTTTAACCCCCTTGGAGGTACAATAAATCCGCCAGGGGGCAGCGCAGCACTTTTTTTAAAAAAAATTTCTAAAGCATGTAGCTAGCCTAGCGCTAGCTTCATGCTTTCCGCCCTCCCTCCGCTATCCCTCCCACCCCTCCGATCGCCGCCGGCGCCTTTACCCTGCAGGGAATCCCGTTCTGAACGGGATTCCCTGTATGGGCTTCCCGGTCGCCATGGCGACGATCGCGATGACATCACCGACGTCATCGACGTCGTGACGTCAGCGGGCATTCCGATCCACCCCTCGGCGCTGCCTGGCACTGATTGGCCAGGCAGCGAAAGGGGTCTGGGGGGGGGGCGAAGCGGCGGCGGCGGATAGCGGCGAATCGGCGGGCAGTGGCGGTGATCGTCATGCACACGTAGCTAGCAAAGTGCTAGCTGCATGTAGCAAAAAAAAATTATGTAAATCGGCCCAGCAGGGCCTGAGCGGCACCCTCCGGCGGCTTACCCCGTGTCTAGCACGGGGTTACCGCTAAGGAGGTTAACTGATCTGATTTTTATGTCACAAAAACTGGAATTGTTCTGCGTGATGTTTATTTTCTTATTCTTGCTTTTGTAAACCGCATTATCTTGTGCCCTATCTATCTATCTATCTATCTATCTATCTATCTATCTACTTGAACTATATCTATTGTGCCAAACCCAATGTCGGGCAGGACCTAGTCCTGCTTGGTGAAATAAATAATTCTGATTCTGAGAAACCTGGTGTGTGCAGTCCAGTGTACTGAGTAGTGCAAAGATTTATACATTGGGTAGACCTGAGTAAAAGCTGGTCCACACTAGGTCCGGAAACGTATCCGTGGCTGCGTTTTTCAAACCTGATGATACTAATGTTCAAAGTAGCAGCCAGCCTCACCCAAGTAAAAAACGGATCCGTCTGCATTTGCGGGGACCCGTTTTCAAAACCTGAACGGAAGGTCCGGATCTGCTGCATTTTCACGCAACGGATCAAGACGACGGATACACGCAGGGGTACTGAAAAGCAATGAGAAAACGCATCTCCCGCTCCACAGGCAAAAAACTGATGTGAAAACGGATAGCCTGAGCTTTATGATTGGCCCAAAAAATCCTCCCACTCCTTCCTAATGATAGAGACGTTTTCTGTCAGGGAAAAACCTGAACGGAAACTGATGCAAAACTGATGCACTTTTATCAGTTTGCAGTACGGTGGGTACTTCCCCTAATCTTCCCCGGATCCGGACTGCAGTGTCCGTCCTGCACCTGTGTCTAGTGTGGACCTACTCTAAGTGCAAAGCCCAACATAGGTGTAACGATCAGTGTAACACAGAGAGGGTCTGATTACCGGTGAACTGCAGTATCACCGAGAATACAGAATATACCCGATTATTGATGATCTGCAGTATCACCGATAATCAGATATATCTACTAACCTCTGGACACCTGAGATAGCAAGTGAGTGTTAAGTGCAACAGTAATATTTTGAGTATAGCACAGAAGTAGTTCCTTCCGTAGGCCTAGACTCTCCCGAGGGAGGAGCTAGGCTGAGAGTAGGAAGGACGGAGTGTGAGTGACACCAGAGAGGAGGTGTCACTAACAGGTCTGGGAACTGCCTCTAACAGTAAGGCCAGTTCTCGAGGTCGGGCAATCCAGGTCGTTAACACACAGACAGATACGGTACAGATTCAGGAGATAGATACGGAATCCAATAAACAGGCAGGGTTTGGCAACAGAGTATCAGAATAGCGGGCTACAGAATCAGGAGGCAAATACAGAGTCCAGGAACGAGCAGAGTTTGGCAACAGGATATCAGAGGTAGCAAGGTACAGGATCAGAGTACAGGAGAATAGTCAGGCAGGCAGAAGGTCATAACAAATAATACAGTTCAATATTCCTAACGCTAAGGTGTGAGGTCCGTGATCGTCAACACCTTTGGAAACTATGCTAGAACACAGATACAGACAAGGCCTGAGTGCTACCACGTAGTGATCGCAACGCCAGACACCAGAGGAATGACCAGCACCCAGTATATATACACCAGTGCCCTCCAGCACCTCCCTTAAGTGCTGGACCAATGAAAGTTGCTTCAATTGTCAGCTGACTGGCCTGGTCAGCTGACCCTCCTCTGACTGCCATAAAGGCCCTGCCTCTCTGCGCGCGCACGCGTCCTCCTAAACCAGTGTGGACTATCAGTCCCAGCCACACCAGTCATGTGTTGCAATGTTGTTGCCGTATGGGATGCGGAATCCGCCGCCACGCTATCTGAGCGTGCAGCGTTTCCTCCGCATCCCGCCCCACTGTGAGAAGCAGGCCTATGCGTACAAACCGCCGCGTCCGACGCGGCGGTTTCTCTGCGTTCCGCTATGCCAGCTGTGGAAACAGCCGCCCCATCCTGCGTCCATGCGGCGGCTTTTCCACGTTTCTTCACAATAGGTGGGTTAAGTCTGCAGGAATCAGGACTTTAAAGTCTACCTATATGTACAGGAGAGGAGGCATTTCTTTGATCAGAGCAAGGCGTGCATTTTGAAGAGAGAAAAAAATGGTCAGAGAAGCCAACCATGTGGTACCACCATCCATAGACAGGAGAGAGGGCCGGTTCTAGTAACAATGGGGTCACAGTGCAAAATTAACCCGGGGGCCCACCAACAGACACCCCAACCAAAAAGCAGCACTAGGGGCCCTTTGTTGTAGCCAAATTTCCCTCCTGGGCCCCTGTGCTGACCCTCCCCCCCAATAACCTCCCAACTATGCTCCCCGAGGCTCCTGCATAGTCTTTGGCAGTGTTGCGTGGCATTATCTGCCCACCAGCACTCTGCCAAAGACTCTGCAGAGGCCCCCAGGGAGCAACAGTTAAAGGGAACCTTAACTGGCGAGGAAAAATAAATTCACTTACCTGGGGGCTTTCCCAAGCCTCCTGCAGCCGTCCGGTGCCCGCGCCGGTCCTTCGGTGCCCTCCGGTCTCCCTCCGCCGCTAAGTTTCGTTTTCGGACGACTGCCAGTCGTCCTCGGGCCACTTCCGCATTCCTCGTCGTAAACTGCAGTAAAGCGCGTCCGCATGACGCGTTTGGCGTCATGCACATGACACGTTTGGCGTCATGCGGACGCGCTTTACTGCAGTTTACGACGAGGAATGCGGAAGTGGCCCGAGGACGACTGGCAGTCGTCCGAAAACGAAACTTAGCGGCGGAGGGAGACCGGAGGGCACCGAAGGACCGGCGCGGGCACCGGACGGCTGCAGGAGGCTTGGGAAAGCCCCCAGGTAAGTGAATTTATTTTTACTCGCCAGTTAAGGTTCCCTTTAAGATGGGGGGGACCTTGGGGGCCCTACAGGCTCTGGGGCCCTGGGGTAATTGCCCCCTTTGCCTCTCTGGTAGCATCGGCCTTGGGCTTCACATCATGAGTAAGCCCATTGTTGCTGCCTGAAGTAAGTCAACTGTCTATAAAATAACGATCTAGGTATTTTCTCCACATCATTTGTACTGAAGAGGTCGCTTCTAATAGTGAAGAAATGTCTTTCAGAAAACAAAAAGTTATCCAGTTGTGAAGTTATTTTTTTCATGATTTTGTATTAAATAGCTATTGAAAATTAAACGACGTCATGGGAAACTAAAACAACTTAGAACAATACTAACCTTACAGAAATGTGTAAAACTGTCAGCTAACATCATTTGAGACATAAAAGGGTTTGCGACAGTCGGCTACTAATGAAATGAAATTCTGCCCAGATGTAATACAGCAACGAGCGATAACGTTGTTTCATAATATTTACAGCAGTGAGATTATTCAGGTTTCAGTTCCTGCATTTATGTGGTTTCTTATGCCTTGGAGACAAGCGGTCCCTGGAGGAAATGCTCTCGGCACAGGAGCGGGAGTGGATACGGCTTACTAATTATAGCTGCTGTTCTGGGATTATATTAGTTATAATGATTATTAGTCAGTTTCATTTATTTTTTTCTATGAATGTTTAAATGTTTGAAGCTCAGGTTCTCTTTTATTTGTACTTAAAGGGGCACTATGAGGAAAACTGCTAAATTTAACCAATTCCGAACCACACTTTTTTCCCTTTAAAAGAACAGAGCCATTTTCACATCAAGCTCCTCCTATTCATTTGCCAATAACTTTATTGTTACTTATTACACCAAAATAATCTATACATTGTTTTTTTGCCACAAATTAGACATGTTTTGGGTGGTACTTCTTTCTAAGGATTATTTTATTTTGTATGCATTTTGAAGGGACCCTGAGCACTCATTAAAAATTAAATTGTGACTTACCTGGGGCTTCCTCCAGCCCACCGTAGGCCGCAAGATCCCCTGGCGTCCTCCTGGCTCCTTACCCGCTCCTGGCTGGCGGCTCTGTTATGGTACGACTTCGGCCTGAAGTCTTCAGGCCAGCTTCCTGTTTTGCCAATCTGTGTCATCACGCCGGTCGGTGTGAGAGTCCTGCGCATGCGCGGTTCTCTAATATTGAACCACGTATGCGCAGGACTCTCACACCAGCCGGGGTGATGACGCGTAGCCGACCGGAATGATGACACAGATCGGCAAAGCGGGAAGCAAGCCTGATGACTTTAGGCCAAAGTAGTATCGTAATGGAGCCGCCAGCCGGGAGCGGGAAAGGAGCCAGGAGGATTCCGGGGACCTTGCGGCCTACAGTGGGCAGGAGGAAGCCCCAGGTAAGTCATCATTTCATTTGCTCAGGGTCCCTTTAAAAAAATAAAAAGAAAAAAATTAAAAAATATATTTCTTAGTTTTTAGCCATTATAGTTTTAAAATAAAATGTGCTATTGTAAATAAAACCCACACATGTTATTTGCCCATTTGTACCGGTTATTACAACAGTACTATGTATGTGTAAGCACCACCGGCACACGTCAGCGGCGGAATGCCGAGACCCGAGCTGGGGCTCCGACTTCCGGGTCTCGGCAAGCCGCTGACGTCACTGGAGCGCAGGAGGCTGCGCAGCTCTCATTGGACAGGCAGAGGACGCGTTCTCAGTATGCCATCCGCCAATGTAAACAGTAGCCCTGTGTGTGTATTGCGTGTCAGCTGATCAGCTGACACGCTGAGTGTTTATTGGTTGTTTTCAATACTGTTTGTTCCAATTGGTTAGCCCTTGTATTTAAGCTTGGTGAACACCCCCAGAAATCACCCGTGATAGCATTAGCTTTTGGCTTGTTGCTGGGTATGCGCTCACAAAACTATTGGATTTCCTGTTGCCGATTCTGCCTGTATCTTGACCACACTTACTCCTAGATTGATTCCCTGATGCTGACCCTGCTTGTATTCTGACCACGCTTATTGGATTATCTGTTGCCAACTCTGCTTGTTACCTAACCACGCTCTATTGGATTACCCGTTGCCGACTCTGCTTTTGTACCTGGACTTTGCCTGTTTGCCACCTGGATCGACCTGTGCTTGGATAAGGACTTTTCTTAACTCTGCCTGGACTGACAACTGGCTATTACTGACCACGTTACCTCTTAGTGCCTGAACTGTATTCCTCCTGCTGGCAATTACTTAACTCTCATCTGGATTACTTCACCCTCTAGGCCTCAGGTGACTATTACTCTTGTGATACTGTACCTTGCATGTTTATTGCTGGTTCTGCTTGGTGAATACTATCTGTCAGTCTGTATTCTACATCTACCTGCAGGGTTATTGTAGTTCTATGCTAGATAGCAGTTTGTGCAGGTGTTATGGGCATACAGCCTGACAATATGCATGAAATAAATGTATATTTTTTCAGTTTTGTGTTTTTTTAATACTAGGTACAGTATATCAATAATGACAAGTCTATATTTGCAAATACAGTGATATACCTCATGACATATTGAAAAAAAGTCCCTAAGATAACTATTTACGTAATTTTTTTTAAATGATGTAATTTTTGTTCTTTTTTTCAGGTGTCTTATTTTGGTAACTATGGGGTAGGGGTAAAGGGGTTAAAAAAACTAAATTTATTTATTTATTTTTATATGTAATAGTGTATGTTGGTGTATCTTTACTTTTTGGCCACAAGATATTGCCACACTTAATTCCTATGCACTGTGAATGGTACACAGGAAGTGTTACATGTCTGTGTTTTACTTTAACTTTGTGAATGAATATAGGCATCCTGCTGATGTCGGCTTTCATTCATTACAGGCACTGTGATCAGTTTTGGGAACAGCTGTTCCTATTCCCTGATTCCAAAGTGGCGGGATTGCAGTGGAAAGGAATGGGAGCGCACTGTCCATCGCGAGCAGTGAGCTAAATAAATTAAGCAAATACTCATATCTACGCCCCTGGTGCGCAAGTGAAGTTTTAAGGGGAGCAGATATGCATACCAGCATTAGGGAAGAAGTTAAAATACATATGTATACATACAATAAGATGTGCATTTGTCCCAGAGTAAAATGCACTGCAAATGACTTTATTTCTATGTAGCTGTCACTTAAAGTAAGTGTTTTTACTGAGTTCTTACTGGCAGATTTTGGACCGGTTCTCCCCATGGGAAAACATAAAGGTTTCCTTTATTCTCTTAAAAGCACTACCTGACAAGGATCTCTACAAAGATGTCTCAAGGTCAGACTACTTATTAGGTGGACTAAGCAACTGATATTCAGTAAGTGCTTTTGAAAATAAAGGAAACTGAGAATCTTCCATGAGGAAATTGACTCGTCCAAAAGATGTCAGTTAGAGGTCAGAACCATTAGAATAAAGAAAAACGGAGAAAAATAAAATAAAGGATTTATAGATACCGGGGGCTTCCTCCAGCCCCGTTCAGGCTGATGACTCCCTCGCTGCCCCCCATGGGTTGCCTCGATCCCACGCTTTTCGTCCTGGTAAAGTTTCCAGTGGGGGCACACAGCACATGCAGGGCTAGGCTGTGCTTTCCCCCATCACTCTCATTGCTGCAATCCCTCTGTGCCAGCGCAGTAGTATTGAACATGCGCAGAATGCACCAGGCAGCAAGAACACGATGGGGGTAGAGCACTGTCAGGCCAGGCATGCACTGTATGTACCGCCTGGCTGTGACTTACTGGCACAAAAAGGGTTGGGTTGAGGCAGCCTGGCAGGATGGTGAGGAAGACAATGGCCTGAAGAAGGGCGGAGAAAGCCCCAGGTGCGTATAAATTCTTTCTTATATTTGTATACTTTAAAAACACTTACAGTAAATTAAAGCTATATGTAAAGAAAGTAATTTACAGTGCATTTTAAATTCTAGTTCAAAGAGGAGTAGCAATCTCCAAGTATTAGCTATGATGCAAGAGTCAAGCAATGTTAGTCTCAAGACAGTGGATGAGGATGAAGGGGTGTCAATACACTGGGCTTGTCGGTCAGATTAGAAGGCAGAGTTAAAATCACCCCCAACTAAGCAGTGTGCATGTTGGGAAGTTTTGAGGTATATATTGGTTCTATCATGGAAGAAAAATAGGCTTTTGTGGTTTGGAGTAGTAAAGAGCACAAATTTCGCATAGACGTAATTTTGCATCAAAATTTGCAATTAGGATGCAAAATTGTAATACATAATTTCAGGAAAAATCGTAATTAAAGCGGACCTGAACTCAGAACTTCCTCTCTGCTCTAAAAGATATGCAACGGCATAATAGCTTTTTTTTTTTTTTTTTAAATGTCTTTGTTACAGCTGATACAAATCCTAAAATAAATCTGCATTCTTTCTACTTCCAGGTTTCATGGAAGCAGACATATTGTTAACATCTTGTGCTTTCAAATGAGCTTATCTGTCATATCAGCCATGGCAGGGGAGAGATCAAATTACAACTTGTGGTTAGTCACAGATGAAGGGGAATTAGACAGGCCAAACTCTCTAAATACATACAGGATGCATTTCTCTGTTTTCCTTCTGTCCTGTGCAAGAGTTCAGCTCCACTTTAATTCCATCTGTAATTTTACTCATTTGTAATTTCGCGTACATTTTCATGTAATTTTCACGTCATTTTCTGCCGATTTTAGCGGTTAATAGCACAGCCCCCAAACATGCTATTGCCACCAAAATTGCTGCATATGTTAAGGAGAATTTCTTTTGAGAAAATCGATTTTAAAAATGGTTTTTAAACTCATTGCATTTTTAAAAACGATTTTCTCAAAACTAAAAGGCCTTTTTGAAAAAAAATGTTTTGACTCATTGGCTCGAAAATGTACACAAGATTACGAATGATTATACAAAATCAATTGAATTTACAAATCGTGATTAAGTATAGATGTAACGCTAAGCGTTGTGCTTTTTAAACTGTACTGGGGTATGTCCTGAATAAATTTAGTTTTTTTGAGACATCAGTGCGGACCATCTCCTCTTTTTTACTATGGAAGAAGATGTTTTTGACTTGAAAGTTGACGAGGGATTCCAGCAATGAGAAAAGTGATCTACCAGCAAACCCATGATATTGCTATAAGTTGGGGGAGGGGTTGTGGTTCATGTTGACACACTGGCCAGAGGATGGAGAGAGGGGAATTGTTTGGGGATAGCAGGTTGTGGTGTAAGATTTGGTTGAAGAGAGTTTACAAAAATAGTGAAGTTTCATTTGTAGATAAAATGGAGTGTGTTTTTCATCTGACATATTTAGCATGGATGGCTAGAGCAGGGTGAATGTATATATTTCATTGGCCTGTTGCCTGCAAATAGGTGAGATTGTTTACATAGTGTTGAGACCTCAGCAGAAAAGTCAGAGAAGATCAACATGTGTTCTTAAAAATGCACTGACTTTGCTAGTGGAAGTAAAATTTTCTCAGAACAATGCAGAAATCTATCAATTAGATGTTGTTGATATTTTTAATTTTTTTTAGGTTTCCAGGCTGTGTTATTAGTTCCACTTTAAAAGGGTCATTAAGGCCTAAAGCTTTAGGAAAAGCAGCTGAGAAGATTTGCGCCAATGCGAAGGACAGGCCTCTGGGGACCTACAAACCTCAAGTTATTTCTGCTGAACCATTTTCTTGTATTGTCTACTAAGTAGGTTGTCATTTAGTTGGGCATGATCTTGGACTTCAAGTATCATTTTTTTGGAGGTGAGATACAAGACAAGTAACATTTATATTGCGCTTTTCTCCTGGCGGATTCAAAGTGCTTGAGCTGCAGCCTCTAAGGTACGCTCAGTAGTCAGAAGCAGTGTGAGGGAGTCTAGCCCAAGGACTCCTTGCTGAATAGGTGCTGGCTTAATGAACAGGAAGAGCCGAGATTCGGACCCAGGCCTCCTGTTTTAGAGGCAGAGCTCTTAACCAGAACACTATCCAGCCACTGGACAGACCACTGGACAGACCACTGGACAGACCACTGGACAGAGAACAGAGCATCAGAATTTTTATTACATTTTTACATTAGAGCCAATGTCATTCCTTACCTAATGATCGAGAACCTAATTGTTACTTTCAGGGAAAGTGTCCAAGCTTTCCCTTTTTTCCCACATTTTTGCAGCAAGTGTAAAGGGGGTCACAAGATGGAATTATTGGAAGAAGAAGGAAGTCGCCATAGATTCGCAGGATGGGTGGCTTCTCTGGTAAGATGAGTTATGAGGGGTTAGTAGTAGCATCATGTGAACCATGGTGCAAAATTTCAATTGTCACTGGTCTTTACCAGAGTACCCCACAAGGCTAGGGTCAATGGGCCCCCAACTCTAATGAGTAAAGGAAAAACAAAAGAGGAGGAGTGCTCCATGATGAAGCAACGTTTTAATGTAGAGAATGCACAATAAAAATACTATTACTGTGTGTTCAGAAAACCATATAGCACCCCGATACTGCGCTCATAAAAGGATAAATATCTTGATTTAACAAGCAAGACCCATCAACAAGTCCAATAATTTAGCAAATTGTAATAATGGGGGCGCTCTTCCCAGATGTGTGCTTCATCAATCAAAGTCTCTTATATGTATGGATAAGCGCTCAAGACTTGCTTGCATACTGTAACGATTGTGGAACTTTCTCCGTGATCAGCGCACAACGCGTACGCTGACACGGTGGAAATCCTCCACAAGCGTATATTTGCAGGCACCCAGCAAAAGGTTCTACGCACCTGTAGAGGGAAATTCCTGTCGGCAGATGGCGCTGGGGAGTGCAGAGGAACCAATCCTCTGTACCTCCACAAATGCCAGACAGGAATTGTACGAAGCGCAGAACACAATCGCAAGAGAGGCGATTGCGAATGAGAACGAGCAAAGGGACAGGTTGTATGTGTGTGCGCCAATCTAGTCGCCACCCGCGACCGCGCACACACAACAGCAGATATGAAATAGGAACGCGATCGCGAGAGATGCGATCGCCAGACGTGACACAAGGCAGAACAGAACAGAATACGAGGTTAGCAAAGGCACAGCAAATAATACTATGAGAATAACAAGGAAAATAACAAACGCTAGCTAACCGCGGACACCGCACTCATTCGCAACAGTGCACGTGGTTATGCGCGGTCTCCACGTGATAAGCACAATAGAGACAAGCACGCCTAACTAACCATTGACAGACAAACATGAAACAGAGGACGTGTACGCTTGCTTAACGGTCACCGAGCCTTCAGCAAGCGTAGCAGACAAGACAGACACACGAAAACAGGGACAAGCGAGAGATAGGATTCACAGCACTAGCGAAAAGTGGCTAGCGCGATCCAAGTACAGAGTAGCAGAACAGAAGGATCCCCAGCGCTAGCGAAAAGTGGCTAGCGCGATCCCAGGAGACAGAACAGAAGGATCCCCAGCGCTAGCGAAAAGTAGCTAGCGCGATCCCAGGAGACAGAACAGAAGGATCCCCAGCGCTAGCGAAAAGTGGCTAGCGCGATCCCAGAAGAGATAGCTGGTAGCAACCGCTGCACCAGCTATACTCCAAGAACAGAGATCAGAACCATTTCCTGTCGACCACCTTTGGGGCAGGACAATGGCAACAGGCAAGACAAGACAGAACAGGCAATACAGATAATACAACCTGACTGGGCTAGAAGGGGAGCCTAAAGCAACCCCCAGGAATTAACTATACTAGATAGCAATGGCTGACACTCCAGCAGTGTCCATCAGGAACAGACCATGGAAAGGAAATGACCAGCAAAGCCTTCTGGGAAACATAAAGCTCTTATAGTGCCAGTCATCAGAGAAGGCAGGTAGGGGATTTGCATAACGAATGTATGCAAATTCCCCAGCAAGAGAACAGACCAGAAACTTGCAATGGAAAGACAGGTCTCTGTTCCAGAGACCTGCAGCCCACAGACTAGAGGAATGGACAAACCGCTGTCTGCCTGTGCAGCCAGCTGAGCGGATCATCACACATACCAATTGCACATAAAGGAGCAGGTGAAAGTAAAGTCCCCCCTTCGGGGAAAGACTCACCAGATGTTGCGGCCTTCAGGGCCCATTTGCGGCTCCGGGGTATTGGCCACCCCGCAGCCTCACTGGCACTCCACCAACTGACGCTCCAGGTCTGTTTAGGCAAAACATAAGCTCCGCATAGCGTAAAAGTGTATACGTTTATTAAAAAATAATGCAAAGCAAAGGCTCTGACAGAGCAAAGCAGGTAATATTGCAAGTAAAAATATATATATAAGCCAGCCAGTCCCTTTACAGATAGTAGCCGCCACTAGAGCGGACCAGGGAATGCAGGGGTCACGCAGTGCTTGGCATGGGACAAGGCGTACACCTCTGCCGCTAACCTCCCCTCTGCGTCTACCGTAATCCCCGCTGGCTGACACTAAAAACACAGGCTCCTCGCACGTGTCAGCCAGCGGGGATTACGTCTTTCGTCCCCGAAGGGGGGACTTTACTTTCACCTGCTCCTTTATGTGCAATTGGTATGCAAGCAAGTCTTGAGCGCTTATCCATACATATAAGAGACTCTTACTGTGTGTTGCCTTAAAAAATGCCTGTAACTCACCAATGCTTCCTTAGACGAAGGCGAGGAGACGCCGAAGCGCGTTGTGATGTCACCAGCACACGGAAGTTTGGTAGGGGAAGCTGCACCCCTAAGGATGCATTGGTGGGCTTCATGTTCAGTTACAGGCATTTTTTAACTCAACACACAGTAAGTGTATTTTTATTGTGCTCTCTCTGAACAAAAATGTTGCTTCACCATGGAGCATGACTTTTTTTGTTTTCCTTTTTCATATCCACCTTACAGCTGCCAGTGTGATAGCAACAACGCAGTGCTGCTGACCCCCTGCTCATGGAGCGCAAGATTTCACATCTTCCTGTCCTCTAGTGAGCAATGGATTGGTTTACTGCTAGTGACCACCAAGTCATGGCCCTGGGGATTTCCCCAGTGAATACAGAGAGAACAGGAAGAACTACCTAGTGTTACATTGGAGGACAGGCTGGTGGGTGGTGTGCAGGCCAGTGTCTGTGTATGCGGTGATCAGTGTAGTCAGCAGGCATATATCATTAAGATCCAGGTGAGAGGTCAGGCCATGCAGCTAAAACATGGTCAAATGCAAGGCAAAGGTCTGGGTAGGCAGCAGTCAAATAGAAGGTCAAGACAAGTCGAAGCCACCACAGGTTCAGGAGGTCAGAAAATGTAACAAGCAAAGTATAATTAACCAAGTTTAGGCATATAAGACGCACCTTGGTTTAGAGGGCAAAAATAAGGGAAAAAAAAACAAACTAAACCTAGGTGCGTCTACACTGCAGGGGCGTCTTATGGACCTTTTACCCCCTAAAACTACCTCTAAGCTACTATATCTACACTACACTAATCCCTGCTGCCCTAACAACTAAGCTACACAGCAATACAATACACTACACTACCACAACACATTAATACACTTCACTACACTATGCTACACTACACTGCACTAACACAACACACCACTGCAATACCCTTCACTACACTACACTACACTGTGCTAACACAACACAACACTGCAATACCCTTCACTACACTACACTACACTACACTGTGCTAACACAACACAACACTGCAATACCCTTCACGCAGTGGTGTAACAATAGGCCCTGCAGCCCATGCTACCGTGGGGAATTACAGCCATAAAAAGTCATTTAAGGAGTAGGAGGATAGATACACTGGTTTATCTCTTCACTTTGCTTTCTCTTAAGTTACACTTTAAGCATTAAAGGGAACCCGAGATGAGAGGTATATGGAGACTGCCATATTAATTCCCTTTTCAACTATACCAGTTGCCTGGCAGTCCTCTTGATCCTGTGTCTCTAATACTTGTAGCCATAGACCCTGAACAAGCATGCAGCAGATCAGGCGCTCTAACTCAGCTGACTCAGGTTTTTGGATTAGCCATATGCTTGTTCCAGGGTTTTGACTCAGATACTACTTATGCCAGAAGATCACCTGTGCTGCCAGGCAACTGGCATTGTTTAAAAGGAAATAAATATGGCAGACTCCATACCCCTCTCACCTCCGGTTCCCTTTAAGGATTTTTCAGATGCATTCAACGATGATTATAAATCTGATTGTGACGTAGGTGGAACTCCGCTCACGGCTCCATCCACCGACCGTGCAGGAAAGACGGGCTGCTCGAACCCCAAATCCAGTACAGTAGAGAGTGAATTCCGCACCAGGTCAGTGGAAAAAAACTTCGCTTTATTAAATCACGTACATGACAAGCTAAAATCCATCACCACATGCTGACATGTTTCGGACGTTACACGTCCTTAATCATAGCATGGGTGCAAGTGAACAGGGATGACCCTTAAGTAGGAAGATACCACACCCAAAGTCACATGTTCACAAACCCCACCCACAAACAAAGAGGTGCATACATTAAAAAAAGAGAAAATTGAGAAACAGCCTCAATTATATAATCAATTGAATAAAAACATAATATACAATAAAAATAAAAATGTGAATACATATGATTATACATGGCACAATAATACGCAGCAACTAGCAAATAGTCATCACAAAAAAGAGTAGTGTATACAGACAGATGTTATTATTGTTGTGATATTGCACTGGTCATAGTCAGGGACGGTAAATCCACATTAGGTAACCCAATTCAGGTCCCATCTGGCATTAAGGCCTCTCGGTGAGCGGGTCCCTAATTTGAAGATCCAATATGCTTCCCGAGTGAGGAGTCGTTTGTACACGTCCCCTCCTCTCGCTGGCATATGGACACGCTCAATACCTTGGAATGAAAAAGAGGACATGTCGCCCAGATGGACAGATCTAAAATGCTTGGCTACATTTGAAACCTCCATGGTCACCCACCCGGCACCCCTATAGTGTTCACCTATTCTCTGTCTGAGGTGTCGGGTAGTGCACCCAACATACTGTAATTGGCATGAAGAACAAGAGATAAGGTAAACCACAGATTTTGTGTCACAGTTAATGTATTGCTTCATAGAAAAGGTATTTCCGTTGGAAAGGGATACAACAGAACGTGTAGGTCTATGGACAACACAGTACCTACAGGTGGAAAAGTTACACCTATAGGAACCCAAGGTGGTTAACCAACATGGACGCCGAGAACCAGTTGAAAATAAACTAGGGGACAAAATACTTCCCAATGTAGGGGCCCTCCTGCTAGCAAATCTAACTCCTGATTTAAGGATAACGTTAAGAGCTGCATCAGCCTCCAGTACAGGCAGGTACTTTTTCACAATCTGCGTGACCTGTCTAAATTCCTGGCTGTAGGTAGTCACAAAGACTGTTCCACCAGCCGATTGTAACGGTATCTGACGAGAGCCAAATGTTCAAATGTAGCCAAGCATTTTAGATCTGTCCATCTGGGCGACATGTCCTCTTTTTCATTCCAAGGTATTGAGCGTGTCCATATGCCAGCGAGAGGAGGGGACGTGTACAAACGACTCCTCACTCGGGAAGCATATTGGATCTTCAAATTAGGGACCCGCTCACCGAGAGGCCTTAATGCCAGATGGGACCTGAATTGGGTTACCTAATGTGGATTTACCGTCCCTGACTATGACCAGTGCAATATCACAACAATAATAACATCTGTCTGTATACACTACTCTTTTTTGTGATGACTATTTGCTAGTTGCTGCGTATTATTGTGCCATGTATAATCATATGTATTCACATTTTTATTGTATATTATGTTTTTATTCAATTGATTATATAATTGAGGCTGTTTCTCAATTTTCTCTTTTTTTAATGTATGCACCTCTTTGTTTGTGGGTGGGGTTTGTGAACATGTGACTTTGGGTGTGGTATCTTCCTACTTAAGGGTCATCCCTGTTCACTTGCACCCATGCTATGATTAAGGACGTGTAACGTCCGAAACATGTCAGCATGTGGTGATGGATTTTAGCTTGTCATGTACGTGATTTAATAAAGCGAAGTTTTTTTCCACTGACCTGGTGCGGAATTCACTCTCTACTGTAGATGATTATAAATCCACATAGACTTCATCGTACATTCATTAAATATGTTACATAAGGATGATCATGTATCCTAGGTCTCATATCTTCCAAAATGCCCTGATGCCCAAGATTTTCTGATTAAGCCACATTTATTTAAAGGACCACTATGATGAATACACTGTAAATGCCTAATTCCTGTGTAGCTGTCACTTAAAGTCGATATTATTAATGTGAAGATTATAAACTTTTCTTAAAGCGGAATATAACCCTGCATTTCAACTTTGCTCTAAAACATTATTTACAGCATATTATATGCAACCAGCATTTTTTTTTACTAGACCAGCATTGTAAGGGTTAAACACAGAGGTGTTGGACTACTACATTTTCTCATGGGAGATTCTCAAGGTTTCTTTCAAGTCTCTCCCTGAATAGCAGTGGTGCAGTCCGACTGCCAGGATAGTGAGTAGGCCGGCCAGTATCCTTCCTGATTTCTTTGTTAAAGCAAATCTGAAGTGAAAATAAACTCATGAATTGTATATGTAGTACAGCTAAGAAATAGAACATTAGTTGCAAATAAAATACTCTCATATTATTTTCCAGTACAGGAAGAGTTAAGAAATTTCAGTTATCTATGCAAAAGAGCTTCTCTGAGCTCTGGGTCTAAGACAGTCCAGTTTTCTGAAGCACTTATCTCAACCTGTCTCTCACTGTTTTTGCTAGTTCAAGGTTTTACTTCAGGACCGTTCAAAGGGTTATTAACTGTGCTCTGTTTTATAGTTTAAAACCCCTCAGTGGTCAAGTGGTTAAAATAAAGAGTGTTGGTTTGCAAACTTTAAATATGACAGAATGATGCACTGTAAGAAAAAAAAAGCTATATAACTAAAAATAAACATTTATTTGCTACTAATGTTCTATGAATTATCTGTACTACACTTACAATTCATTATATTATAAAGGGTTTTTGTTTTGTTTTTTTTGCTTCAGTGTCACTTTAAGGTTCTTGCCATGGAGTACTTTTAGAACATCACAATCTTAATCTCACTGTAATATGATTGCTATTTTTCCACATTTTAATATGTGTTTTTCCATGTTTTTCATTTTCTGATGACACGATTGCATTTGCAGTTCTTTGATTCCTTTCATTAGCAAAAAATAAATAAAAAATGTAAACAAGAAAAAAAAATCATATAGCACTGCTTTTGGTTTGCAATTTTTTTTTTTTGCTCCCATAGACTTATACCCAAAATAAATCATGTAAAAAATACAGCAGAAACTGGGATTGCATTATAATGTTTTATTCGGATGGCGGCATAATTGGACAAAAACATGTTTTCTAAAAATTGCATGTAGTGGAAAAGGCCCCTCAAGGAAACCTTAAGAATGACCATGAAAACGCAGGACCAAGGATATAGTGTGAACTTTATTCTGTGTTTTATGTTTATACGTGGTTGGCTGGATGAGCAAAACCAGGATCTCTAAAGAGGAAATCCCTACTCTGGAATGACTAAGGATATAAGCATGCATCTCAACCAACCATCATCTATGGAAAACCAAAATACCAGTATTTTTGGGTGGCCAAACTACTTAATGAATTAAGATGTCCTTTTAAAATAATTTTTAAGTAATAATTATTTCAGCTTAGCTGATCCAAGGTAAATATTCTGCTTATTTTCATTTAAATAACCCCATTTTGTTGACCTCCTCTGCATCAGTCTGGTTAGCACCATTTTGAACTCCTTGTTCCTGAGCGTATAAATTAATGGATTCAGCGTTGGTGTGATTACAGCATATATTACTGGAGTTAGTTTCTCTTGGTCAGTAATATGTACAGAATTCCGTCTAGCGTATGAGAATAATGAGGTGCCATAAAACAAGGACACGACAATCACATGGGAGGCACAGGTGGAAAAGGCTTTCTGCTGCCCTTTTTTCGTCTGGATTTTCAGTATTGTGGAAATGATGTGAGTGTAGGATATTAATGTCAAAACGAAAGACCCAACCCCATAGATTCCACCAACAACGGAGAGAACTATCTCGGTTGAAAGGGTGCTGTCGCAAGCCAAACTCAACAAAGGACGAATGTCACAGAAGAACTGGTTTACGATATTAGAGGAACAAAAATTTTGGTGGAAAACGCAAGTGGTATGGACCACAGAATTGATTAACCCAGTGGTCCAAGAACTGAAGACTAACCCAATGCAAGTAGCTGAGTCCATGATAGTCACATAATGAAGTGGATTGCATATGGCTGCATATCGGTCATAAGCCATAATAGCAAGCAAGGAGCACTCAATGCCTCCTAGGGCTACAAAGAAATACACTTGAACAGCGCAAGCCATAAAGGAAATGGAAGTGCTCTTCTGTATAAAATTAAGGAGCATTTTTGGAATGGTGACGGAGGTGTAGAAGATCTCGAGGAAAGATAAATTACTGAGGAAGAAGTACATCGGAGTACGAAGTTCAGTACTGGAAGAAGTTGCAACAATAATGAGTACATTTCCTGTTATGGTTAGTACATACAAAAGAAGAAATACGTAAAATAAAGCAATCTGTACAGAGAGAATGTCTGGAAATCCAAAAAGAACAAACTCTGTTACTATACTGTTGTTGATCATCGTTACTTGGAAGGTGTCAGATAATCACTGTGGAAAATAAATTGTGTTAATATAGCAAGCAAAAAAATCTTATAACAAAAACAAAAGCTAAAAACTAAACTGGCACTAGAAATTCCAAATATATTTTTAAAAATACAAAAGTAAACAATTAACAATGTCTTAATAAAGAAATAAATACACTTTAAATAAATATTTAAAAATATGAAAGTATTTTCAGTATCAAATGTTCAACAAAACCTATAAAATGTACAGAATGTAATTAATACAAAAAATGGTCTAGAAAAGTCATCTATAATTTCTGGGCAGTTTCCGTTCTGTGTTCTGCAGATTATTGACTGGTTCCTGAAGTACCTATTGGGGCACAATTATCAACTAAAAGTTAATATTGTGATAATTACAGAATAGTATGCAGAGTCAATTGTGATAGTTAGGTACAGACAGATGACAATTAAAGATAGCTAAAACACTAAAATATCAGTTAATAATACATAGTATAGATGTAATAATAAATACAACTGCATCAAAATTAGGTACATTTTCTAAACTCAAAAAGTTATTTTAGAGGGGTGTTCTCTTTATAAATATAAGAAATTGAAACCAAACCCTACATTTAAATTGACATACTGTTTTATTCTGGCTTAAACTGACACTGGCCTGGGTTGTTACACCTATAGCATTTTATTCCCTTTACTGATGTATATAAATACACTTCCAGATAGGGGATGTTGTGCATTACAAATCACTTGATGCCATTCTCAGGAGATTTGCCAACCCTCCAAAGAGTTTATGTTTACTTACATGTTTATTACATAGTTAATTAACCAGTGTTTAGCTTGAGAGCAACGTCAGCAATTAAACATTTCCTATAATAGGAGAAAATGTTTTGCTTTAAATGTAGGAATACACTATACAATATTTTAACAGATTATATGCTAGATTCAAGATTAACAGTAAATCAAAATAAAATGTATGAATACAATGGCATTTAAGATCAAAATCATGACCAGAAAATTGATATAAATATTACAAATATTGAACAGATGTAGCCAATTTCTGCCCAAACTAGGCTGGCAGGAAGTAGGGAATGGTGGCGGGAGGGGTGAAGGTGGTAGTGGTACGTGGGCAGTACAAGGTGTTTGGAAGATATTATCACCATATTTATCACCAACGTGCTCATCAACTAGACAATTTTGATTGCACAATCTTCTCAATTTATCTGTTCAAAGTAAATTCACTCAGTTTATCCTTCTTCTACATGGATTGGGTAAGATTGCCTATTTATGATTGTATCATCGAATTGACACCTTAAACCTGATTTACCACTAATCTAATAGTGCACACCTAGCAGTAAAGAGAACCGATGTGAGTTGCCTCTGCTGGATGTCCTTGCGTCACTGTTAGTAGATCAGTGACTTGGAATAAGCATGCAGCTTAGATGTGCCCACATATGAATCATTGCATGTTGGTTCCAGGACTCACCAGGCCTAATTTACTGTATCAAGAGAAATGCAAAGAAAACTGGGGAGAAAGGGTTGAGATTTTTATTTGGGAGCCAACCACCAACTATTAAATAAAACAAGGGTGAAGTTTGGGCAATAGCTTCTGTAAGGCTTGACAGGTTATGTCCTCACTCAGTCTCTATGCCCCAATCTATCACTGTGGCTCTGAGCCTGGCCCACGTCTTCATCTATAGACAAGCCCCCGACTGAACAGGACACGTTATTTGTCTCCTGACTACGGTTACCCCCAGGCCTTAAAGTAAGAGGCATACAGACTGCAGTGGAGAGGAATAACCTGTTAGAACCCTGATGAGGCTAGTAACACAGTTCAGTAGTTCATCAGTATCACACAGGGTTATTACTTAAGTTCAGAGGGATGAGGCAATCAGCATCGTTTGACAGTAATGGCAGAGATAGCTAGTGCAGATCCTCCAGTATCAGGAGAGGAGTCAAGTAATCCACAGGCAATATTCAGGTAATGAGTAAACCAGGTATGATACAGTTCAGGCAAGTCTTCATGCAAAGTTATTCAACAGGTAATGGATGATCCAGGTTATGAGATAGTTCAAGCAGGTCTACATGCAGTGTTACGCAACAGGTAATAGATGATGCAAGTAATGACACAGTTCCTATTAGTCTGCGCGCAAAGTTATTCAAAGGTAACAGATGCTCCAGGCAGTATATGATATAGTTTATATGAGACTGCATGCAAGTTGCTCAGATGACTGACAAAGACCGTAGAAGTATACATATCGCCCAGTTCAGAAGGCATGCGAGAAGTATCCAGTAACAAGCAATGGTCGGTCCAGGAAGCAGACAAGAGTATCCAGTAAACATGCAATGGTCAGTCCAGGTGGCAGGCCAGGGTATCCAGTAACTAGCAGAGGTCAGTCAAGGCGGCAGGCAAGGGTATTCAGTAACTAACAGAGGTCGGACCAGGTGGCAGGCAAGGGTATACAGTAACTAGCAGAAGTCGGTCCAGGTGCCAGGCAAGAATGTCCAGTAACTAGCAGAGGTCGGTCCAGGCAGCAGGCAAGGGTTATCCAGTAACCAGCAAAGGTCGGTCCAGGCGGCAGGCAAGAGTGTCCAGTAACAGGCAAGGTCTGTTCAGGCAGCAGACAAGGATTTCCAGGAATCAAGCAGAGGTTAATCACAACAGACAAAGGATAGTCAAATACAAGTCAAGGTCAATATCCAGCAAATCTAAACAAGTGAGTGCTCACCCAGCAACTAGCCAAAGCTATGCTTATCACGGGCGATGACTGGGAGCACTCTGCAGATTTAATACATTTCATCATCCAATCAGTGGCCGGCCACACTCCGCGCATCCAGTCCCACAGCAAGGCCCTGTTTAGGTGTCAGCTGTAATGTTAGCTGACAGTGCTCTGTCAGCTGACCAGAGTCAGCTGACTACTGTTTACCTTTGCGGAGGGCGTACTCCGCCTATCAGAATGTGCGGCCTGTGAGCCAGTAACAGCATCATCAGCATGGAATAAGCACTGAGACCCGGAAGCGGAGGATTCTCAGCGGAATTTTCAACAGACAAAGGCAGATTCCTTATAGCTTCTCTTTACTTCCGGGCTCTTTTTGGCCCTTTCTTGATAAATTCCCTGCTGATGTGTGAGTCTTGGATCTTGTGCCTTTAAAACAAAGTCTGAAGTGAGCTACCATATTTCATAACTGATAGTGGTGTTGATTCAAAAGTTTTACTTATAGATGATCTCTCTTTTTGGGGCTTTATGCAATTCACTTTTCCTCCTATGTTTTTTTTTAAAAGATTTTTAGATTTTTATACATATGCATACATATATTGGTAGATACTGTACATATATACATATAGATTTTACATTTATTTGCAATAGTGGTCTTTTAAGCACAAAAATAATTTTTCTAAAGTTAATATTACTATTCGACCTTTCAATTGCAATGAATGGGTATTATTACTAGTGGTTCGATTTATGAATCACTGTATTTCTTTGTAACAAGAAACTGAGCTCTTGTAAGAGCGTCCCAAGTAGAATGCATGGTGAAGAATTAAGACAGTGGGGCGTGTATTCACTGGTCACGTCCCTCTGCAGCCCAGCGTTAGTCAGAAATGATTATTATGGGCTCCTAAGTACTCTCCTCCTCACACAGCAGCTGGTTGGTGTTGCAAACACTTCTACTACCTATTTACAGGGTTTGTTGCCTCTTACTCGCATACGTACGTCACGTCACCAGTGGGTTGGGTGCTACCAAATGACGGCTCTCCCTGCTGCTGCTAAACACCCCAGCAGCGTTAAATACTATTCCCCCTCCGAGCTTTCGCAATTCGGAGGGTGGTGTGATTCGGGGTCTGGCAGCCGTCGGAGCCCCAAATACCCTTAAGTGCCTTGCGCAGCATAACATTGGTGCTATGGGACGCCTGGATTTGGCGCCCGGTGGTGAAACCACCTGCTTCATCTTACCCCCACCCCCCCCCCACCCCCACAAACACACTCATTCCCCACTAAAGATACCGTATTTATGGTGTATAAGATGACTGGGCGTATATGACGACCCCCAAACTTTTTAGAGTTTGGGATATACTTGCCATATAAGACTACCCCTTTTCAAAAGCACACCAAAACATCATATACTGGTGCTATGTATAACCAGATGCTGGTGCTGTACTGTATGCGGTACCCAGTATATAACAGTATATAGGCAATTGACTGGTTGGATTGGTCAACTCTCCCTAAGTGGATTGGTCATCTCTCCCTGTCTCCCTGTTTATCAGAGCCGTATGGAAGAATAGATCATGCTGTGCCCATAAAACACGCCTCTTTCACCCTTCCGGCCCCGCCCTTGTATCCTATTTACCTCCTTCTCTGCCTCTCAGATTTCGCACATGTGCGCCTGCGCCGCTTCACTACAGTCCTCAGTAGCGAGATCTGAGAGGTGGTAACAGGATAGGGCATATCACCCGGCATCAATGAGAATCAGTGTATAAGACGACCCCTGACATTTCAGAAGATTTTCAAGGGTTAAAAAGTAGTCTTATACGCCTGAATATACAGTCATTTAAAAAGTTTAGTTAGATTTAAAGAGACCTCAAAGTAGCATTTATTATTATGGGGTAAACATGTGTATGAAGTACAATGCCAATCCTATAAAATAAAAAAACTTCTGTCTGTGTTTCTTTTTCTTCACTGTATGAGTTAATAATCCAGGGCTGTAAATCACAGTTTCTTGGTCTTCTGGGAAGTTGGACTGCAGTAACTCTTAAGGGGCCCATACACTGGTCGATTTCAGATGTCGATCGACCGATTGATTGAATCAAAATTTGGAAATCGATTGCCGATCGATTTATTTGCGGCCAATTTCTGACAGGATGGAAAATCTAGGTCAATCTGCTGCTGCCAGCAGATCGATGGTCCATAGAGTTGCATTGGATCTAATGGTCCAATAATGCATTTAGATCGATTTCCAATAGATTTAATTCTGAAATCTGTTAGAATCTGTTCCTAGTGTGTGGCACACATCAGATAGATTCCTGTCAGATTCCGACTTGACAGGCATCTGACAGTAATCTATCTGATGCTCGAATCTGCTGCAAATCTATAAGTGTATGGCCACCTTTACTGATAACTAAATAATTACAGGTCATAAAACTTCAGTGTGGCTGAGATAAACACTTGTGTTTGCTGGGAACAGATAAAATGCTCATCATTTGTCTGCATGGTAGATGAATACACATTAAAAACTGCAGTAATGCGGGAAGACAAAACTTCAACCTAGATTTTCAAACTTTAAAACCAAGCTGATAGAGTTTTCTCCAAGGTGATATTTTTAAACTCATCAATAAAATTTATTTTAAGCCACCAGAAAGCAAGAGAATGCTCAAAATACATTTGATAGTACTTTACTAACTACTTATTGGTACTTTTTTAGTTGGAAAGTGCTGGAAAGATATTATAAATTGAAGATGAAAAGTTATCTCCTGGGAGAAAACTCTGGAGAAAAGGTGACTTGCATATGGCCCATGGAATTCAAGGGGGAAAAAATAGGGTTAATTCTATACCTATAGATACAATTGTTTATCATCAGATAATCAGATCATTTTCACTTCAGGTTCATCTTTAAAAAAAAATGTAAAATCAGGTCTATAATCAAAACAATTATTTAAGAAATTGAGGGCCATATTCTATTGCTGAACTCGCCAGCGCTAAGCACTGGCGAGTTCTTAACTTAGGCGATGGGGGCATCGCCTAATCTAATTAAACTTTAGACCCCCCCAGGGGGAAAAGAACTCGCTTGGGCGATATATTCGCCCAGCGAGTTCTTACCACGGAATCCAATTACCCTTATCATGTCTCCGGTAAGCGATGCTTCCCGGCAGACATGAGCGTTAGCTTAGACCTGCAAAAAGCAGGTCTAAACTAGCTAACGCACGTCGTCGCCGCAGCATCTGGGGGTCTCCTTTAATAAGGAGACCCCCAGAGCTCCCCGTCGGGTCGGCGCACAGTTTAGAAGTCCCCGCGCAGCTCTGCAAAGGCTCCCCTGTCATATGTACCGCCGCCGATCACCCGCCGCCTCTCGCCGCAAAATCCGTCGTGTAATTACAGTGTATCTAACACTGTAATTACTGTCCGCATAGAAGGAGCCCGGGCAAAGCATCTTTGAATCTGCAGCCGGGGCTCCCCATTGGTCTGCTGTCTGAACCAATAAAATGGCTCAGACAGCGGACCAATGGGGAGCCCCGGCTGCAGATTCAAAGATGCTTTGCGCGGGCTCCTTCTATGCGGACAGTAATTACAGTGTTAGATGCACTGTAATTACACGACGGATTTTGCGGCGAGAGGCGGCGGGTGATCGGCGGCGGTACATATGACAGGGGAGCCTTTGCAGAGCTGCGCGGGGACTTCTAAACTGTGCGGCGACCCGACGGGGAGCTCTGGGGGTCTCCTTATTAAAGGAGACCCGACGACTTCCGGTTCCGGCGCCTCATGTAGGAGACGTGTCACAACGAGCTCCGCTCCCCGCCCGAGACTTCAACGCTGAACCGAGCCGAGACCCCGCGCCGATTAGCCTCAAAACCTGGAGGGAGATATCAGAGAGGGTCCCGAGAGTCCGGATGGACAAGTTTGTGGCCAAAGCACCGCGAGTCAAGGATACGCCTAAGACAAGAACCGGCGCCACTACAAGATCTAAAATGGCGGCGGTGGTTGACTCAGACGGCATGAAAGAGGCCGAGGATTTGGGTAGGTCCTTTGTGATAGACTATAAACAACTCGCTGCAGAAGTAGCACAGCACTTACAGCAAGATGTGACTGACATTATATCCAAATCTCTTCACACGCACCTCGCCCCGATTACAGCCCAACTGCAACAACACTCTTACCGGATAGACGATACACAGAAACGGGTCAGCGCTCTAGAAGATGACTTTTCCTCACTTAAAAAGAAGTCTGACCTCCATGATAAGCAGCAGTACGTATTAGCGGACCGGGTCGAAGACCTTGAGAACAGGTCCCGGCGCAACAATTTAAAATTTGTAGGCCTACCCGAGTCGTACAAGCCGGATGACCTGATGGAACTATGCACAACATTAATACCAGAAGCCTTAGGCCTTGCAGGCCCACTCAAAGTTGAAAGAGCGCATAGACTAGGCCCGATACGCCCAAATATCAACCGCCCCCGTGTAGTTATTGCCCGCTACTTGGATTTCACCGATAAAACCAAAATCTTGAGGGCCTATCGAACAAAGAAAGTCTTAAAAGTCTTAGACCATAAACTGCTAGTGTTCTCCGACTATTCGGTGGAAGTATCAAAGGCAAGAAAAGAGTTTGTTCCCTCGTGTCAGTTGCTTATACGGAAGAATATCCGCTTTGCGTTAGTCTACCCGGCAGTGTTGAGGATCTATATCCCAGATGCGCCAATGCAATCATTTACAAACCCGGCAGACAGTTTGGACTATATAAAAACTTTAGACACGGACCACCCGGACTCGGTACGAGACACTCATGCCGCGTCACCACAAACAGAGAGAACTTCGTCTAAAAGCTCACCGCAACATGGCGATTTCTCTCCATCCCCTCCGGGATCTCCTAACAAGGAACCCGCATCAAAGACTCCAAGACTGGAAGATTCTCAAGACGGGTCTGAGAAGGCTAACGACCTTCAAGATACTGGGACCAACGAATGGACATGAGGCCTCCATCTCGATTACCTTATGCGTGGAGAGGTTCGCCCCATATCTTGGACATGTGAGTTTCTCTTTTGCAAAACTTTCTCAGATGAACTGAGGAACATTGTGCCCTAAACCACGGTCAACAGACTAAGAGGTCTCGGCTCTTCATGAGACACTTGCCTTTACCTTCATCCCCCTAGATGGATTCTACCTGTATAGTGTTTCAGACACACTTATTTTCTTTTGAACGCCAACTATATGGTGGCTGTAATATGCTATAATCTGATGTTAATACTGAGGAAAGGGGGGTGGGGGTGGGGGGCACCGGGAGGGGGGAGGGACAGTGGGGACTAAGACACAGGGGAAATGTAAGAGCCAGTTATGATATGCTTCTCTTTCCCATATTTTATTACACTCCTTCCTCTCTTCTTTTTTCTTTCTTTTCCCCTCCTGGTCCCCTCTCTCTTTCTCTATGCACTTAGGTGGGGAAGCGGAGCTAAACTAAGGTTTAAAAGTCTGGTTGAATAAGCTGAGAGGAGATGATTTCTCTATCAAGCTTTTTGTTTCCAGTTCTCCTCTATTTACATCATGGGTCATATCTACAATTATATAAGTGTCATCCTTCATATATTTTAAGAGACAAGGATATCCCTATGATGGTCATGAGGAAAAAAGGAAGTCAGTTGGGAGATCAGGTTTTACCTTCTGTGCCAGCTGTCTATTCTTTATATGTTATGTTAATTCACTCTGTTATTGTTATTACCGCAGACGTCCTTAAGATCTCTAGGCCCCTACTAGAAAGAAGGCGGATGTGCTCAGCTGGGACACATCTGGCTTCACCAATGAGAGTTCAAACTAACAAATTTTTCTTTTTCTTATTTCATCCCCCTTGAAATCCGTTTGATATCTTGGAATGTTAAAGGATTGAGGACGGGTGAGAAAAGAATTCAAGTTCTTCGCCATTTGCATAAGCTAAAGGCTGATATAGCACTTCTCCAAGAGACCCATTTGACCTTAGAAGAATTCAAGTATCTACAAAAGCTCTGGGTAGGCCAGGTTATCGTGCCCCAGCAATTAATGGCAAAGCCGGCTCTCTAATATTAATCCACAAATCCCTCCACTGTCAAATACTTGATCAAATAGTCGACAATGTCGGCGGAAGATGGGTAAAATTGACCTTAGATTTCCAAGGCAAACAACTGATAGTCTTCAATATTTATGGCCCGAATGAATCAAACAGGAGATTTTTATCTGAGCTTGTCCCCTTGATAGTAGACATTGATCACTCTACACCATATGTGATAGGAGGTGATTTTAATTCAGCTCTGAACCCAAAGGAAGATAGACGCTACACTATAGCCACCCAAAAACAAGTAAGAATCCTAGAAAATGATAGGAATCTATCTTCATTTGCCCACTCTCTCAATTTAACAGACCTCTGGAGGTTCCTTCATCCCTTAGACAGAGATTTTTCATTCTATTCTCCACCTCATCAGTCTCTTTCCCGCATTGATCTATTTTTGGGCTCGGCCTCAGTTATGCAAATGGTGAAAACAATTGAAATATCAGATATGGTCGTATCTGACCACGCCCCAGTTGTCTTACAACTTGCTTTGACACCTTTCCAAAAGCCCATCTTTAGGCAATGGAGGTTCCCGGGCCAACTCTTGCAAGATGAGGATTTTTTGGAACAAATCAAACTTTGGTGGCTAGACTATGTCAGAAATAATGAGAAACATTCTAGAGATCGTATTCTCTATTGGGAGGCGGCCAAGGCGGTGCTAAGGGGGGAAATAATTTCTTATATAAAGTACCGAAAGAAAAAGGCATTAGATGACTATACTAAGACAGCAAGCTTAGCACGAACAACATACTTAGAATATGTAGCTCGCATGGACGAACACACAAGATTGCTATGGTTAGATGCCAAAGCTGCATTTGATCTTAGCTATAAGAGATATGCATCCTTCTGGAGATCAAAGACAGATTGGACTTTCTACAAATTTGGAAATAAAGCAGGTCGGCTTTTGGCTAATATAGCCAGAGGCAAACGCAAAATCTATCATATAACCCATCTAAAAGACAGCCAAGGGACAATCCAGACAGATCCCGACCAAATAGCTAAAATATTTCAAAAATACTATTTGAAACTTTATGAAGACAGACCTACTGATACTATAAAAGGTCAGGACTTTTTACAAGGAATTTCTCTCCCAAAGCTGACAGATGAGGAGTTGGAGATCTTGAACGCCCCTATCTCGGTTGGTGAAGTTAAGGCAGTCATAAAAAACTCCCATAATGGTAAAGCTCCTGGGCCTGACGGATACTCTATGGAGTTTTATAAAAGCCTAAAAGCAGAAATAATACCCTCCTTGACGTCCCTCTATAATTTTATTTTAGACAAGAAGCTATTCCCCCCAGCTAGCAATGAAGCTTATATTAAGGTGATACCCAAAAAAGATAAGGATTTATTTGATCCCAGCTCCTACCGCCCCATCTCTCTTCTAAACTGTGATTTTAAAATTCTGTCTAAAATCCTGGCTGACCGCCTAGCGGACATCCTCCCTAGGATCATAAAAACATCACAGGTGGGATTCATACGTGGACGTGCAGCAGTTATGAACATCAGAAAGGTCCTTGTGGTGTTGGAGAACCATAGGCTGATGAGGCCTTCTCGGGGTTCAGGGGCGATTTTGTCCCTGGACGCCGAGAAGGCCTTTGATAGCATAGACTGGAGGTGGTTGGACCTAGTGATGCGGCAAATGGGGTTTAGTGGACCTTTTCTAGACTATGTGCATCTGATGTATACCTCCCCAATAGCCCGTTTGGTTATAGGACCTACGGCCTCGCCCACTTTCCCCTTGAAAAGGGGGACAAGACAGGGCTGTCCCCTCTCACCCCTTCTATTTAATTTGGCTATAGAGCCACTGGCTGAATACTTCAGATCCAGCCAAATTTTCGCGGGCATGTCCATTGGTACACAAGAAATTAAGTGCTCTCTCTTCGCAGATGACATATTACTCTATCTGGGCAACCCAGATCATGATCTGGACAAAGTTTTTGAGTTTCTAGATAATTTCCGTACATTATCAGGCCTGTCTATCAATATATCCAAATCAGTTATTATGTTTCTTTCAGGCTCTATTAGTACAGGCAGGGGCCCAGAAAAAGCCAATGCATTGGGTATCTATATAGCCCGTACTTACTTTCAGTATTTGGGAATAAAAATTCCAAGAGAACCCACACAACTATACAAACTCAACATTACTCCTATAGTAGATAAGGTTGTACTAGAGTTACAGAGCTGGGAAAATCTACCTCTTTCTCTGCTGGGTCGGAGCCACCTTATAAAAATGATAAGCTTTGGAAGATTATTATATCCCATACAAACACTGCCTTTATTAATTAAACATAAAGATAACCAAAGACTGATGAGGGCGTTCAAGAGATTCCTATGGCAGGGGAAGAGGGCAAGAATTCCTTTGGCATTGTTGCAAAACCCCATAGAAAAGATAGGAGTTAATTTTCCCAATATACGAGCTTACAATTTGGCAGCAATTTTAAGACATGTCAGAGACTGGCTAGGAAATAAGCAATCAGTTACCAATACCCACTTAGAAGAAGAAATGGTTAAACCATGGTCTCTTGCTGGAGTCCTACATACTAAATTAGCACACCTCCCCTGGCATATTAAGAACAATATAATTTTCCGAGATACATGTATAGCTTGGCGGGAACTTCGCAAATTTCTGGGTCTTCCAGGTCTTTTATCCCCTCTGGCGCCTCTTTGGTCGTCTCCTGATTTCCCAGGAGGAAGATGGAATGCCATGGCAAGAGAATGGAAAAACAAGGGTATAACCCAATTGTCTCAGGTAATAGATCCTAGCGGGAAAATACTTGACTTTGATCAGCTAAAAACCCGATTTAAGCTGACAAACCCACAAAATTTTTTACACCATCAGATCAAAACCTATGTCTCTCAAACTCTGGGAGGATCTTCCATGCCGGATCATGGTGGGTTGCGGAAAATCCTGGGCAACTTGAAGGATCATAGGTCCATATCTGAGTTATACTCTGATTTGCGCTCCTTTAGGATCAAATCACCAGCTAAAACATACCTAAGGTTTTGGGCAGATTCCCTGGGATGTGGCATGGACGAACTAAATAAAGCAATGGAGCTTGGATGGTTAGATATGAGAAAAGTGGTGAAGGGGGAGACATGGAGGGAGATGCAGTTGAAAATTATGACAAAAGGCTACTATGCTTTTAATTTCAAGCACCTCCCCCCAGACTCCACCTATCTTACCAGCTGTCCAAAATGTAACCTACAGCTACCAGATTTGGCCCACTTACTATGGAAATGTCCCCAGATCCAAGGTTTCTGGAAAAGGGTAGAACAAATATGCTCTATAACCACATCAAAGAAAAGAACCTTAACTTTTTGGGAGGCCCTATTCCACGCTAGTAATCCCACAGCAACAACGGCGGATAGAAGCATTAAACCTATAGAACATTTTATTATTGTGGCAGCAAAAAAATGTATAATGAGCCAATAAGTCCACTCTCTCCCTCCATCTCACAAACAAATGGTGGATACATTACACACTTTAATGTATATATCCAAGTTTGATGCAGAGCAACATAAGACCAAGGCAACTGCTAAATTCTTTAAACTTTGGGGACAATTTATTAAGAAATATGTTCCAAGAACGCAGTTAAATAATATTATGCAACCATTTAAATGGACAAGATGGTATCTACTGGGACGTATAGCTGGAAATTTGGGTATATTTGATGTGGGAGACTGAGACTTAGTCTATCTCCCGTCCTACCTTTATATCAATAACTTGGGGGATGTATATAAAAAAAAAATAAAAATGTAAAAATAAAAACAACATCTATCGACTCTTCTACTGGAACTTGGGGCCTTGGTCTTATTTGGGCTTTCCCAAGGGCTTTTGCCCGGAGATTAGGACGTCTGCGGTATTAGGCTGGAAATAGCCTAATGGTTTTCTGCCATGGCTACCTCAGGTTGAGGTTTTGCTATGTGCAGGCTAGTTAAAATAGGAAAAATTATATAAAAATGGGCTGACCACTATTTTCATGTAGCGTTGCTTATCAGTTTAACTATTTTAAGCAAATAATGTTGCTATATCTTTCAAGTTTATATTGCTGCAATGTTTTAATTGGTTACACTGCGTGATCAATTGATTATTTCCACTGTACTGTCTACGTTTCAGTCCAATAAAAATGTTGTTTTAAAAAAATAAAGTAGACCCCCAGATGCTGCGGCGGAAGATGGCGGCGATGTTCCGCAGGCGAGTGCGCATGTGTGGGGAGTGAGGCTGTGGTGCTGATGGACAGCACCACAGCGTAAACCTCACTCCCCATCTCTCGGTAAAAGGGAGCATCGCTCAGGCTTTCGCCTGAGTAATGCTCCCTAACGATCGGCCATCGCGCGAAGGATATGGGCAATAGGATTTGCCGGTAATCCTCGTGCGATGGCAAGGTGATAAGTAGCTCGCATCTGCAAGCTACTTATCACCTTGAATAGGATATGGCCCTGAGAGTGGGGAGGCACCCTCAAAAATTATGTTAAGGATTCTTCGGAATCGGCATTTTATGGACAAGGTGCAAAAATATCACCTAGGAGAAAAAGTGATTTGCATTTGGGTCCAAGGATTTTTTCTCCTAGGATATCATTTTTCATTCTCTGTTTTAAAATAACTTTTCAGCTGTCTGCAATTGAAAAAGTACCAAAAAGTGGATGACAAAGTACTGTCAACAATATTCTTCGTATTTTCTTGCTTGCTGGTGACTTAACCACTTAAAGAACGCCTAACGTCGATGGGCGTCGGCAGGTCGAAGTGGTGTTTCCATGAAAGCGGCCACTCGTTCGAGTGGCCATTCCATGTCAGCTCACGGAGGGTGTCTCTGTGAATAGCCTGCGAGCCTCCGATCGCGGAAGAAATCCCGGCTGTTTACATCAATACGGTGCTGCCGTAAAGGAGATCGGCGATCCCTGGGCCTCTGATAGGCTAAAGCCTATTAGAGGGGGCGCAGGATGGATCACCGTCCTGTGCCGCCCACAGCAAGGAGGGGAGGGAGGGAAGGACGGAGAGGGCAGAATAGCGCTGTGGAGGGGGCTTTGAGGAGCTTTGAGGAGCCCTCCTCCCCCCCCCCCCCAAACCCAAACAGCCAGCGGTGATCAGACCCCCCCAGCAGGACATCCCCCTAGTGGGGAAAGAAGGTCTGATCATGCTACGAACACGATCTGTGCTGTGGGCTCAAGAGCCCACGCAGCACAGATAAGGGGAAAATCCCCTGGTTGTCAAGTGGTTAAAGAGAGTCTGAAGCGAGAATAAATCTCGCTTCAGACCTCATAGATAGCAGGGGCATGTGTGCCCCTGCTAAAACGCCGCTATCCCGCGGCTTAACGGGGGTCCCTGTCTGATCCCCCAAATCTCCTCCGTACAGCCGGGGAGCGCTTCCTGGTTGGGGCAGGGCTAACCGCCGCAGCCCTGCCCCACACGTGTCTGTCAGCTCGTATCTCCGCCTCTCCCCCGCCCCTCTCAGTCTTCCTTCCCTGAGAGGGGCGGGGGAGAGGCGGCGATGCGCTGCTGATAGACGCGACTGGAGGCAGGGCTGCAGCCGTTAGCCCTGCCTCCAGGAAGCAATAAATCTGCGACCAAAAGACGACCAAGGTTTGCAGGGGTGGGTTTGGGGGTGAAGGGACCCCCGTTTAGCGGCGCTATAGCGGCGGTTTAGCAGGGGCACACATGCCCCTGCTAGCTATGAGCTCTGAAGCAAGATTTATTCTCGCTTCAGAGTCTCTGTAAGAGGCATTTTATTGATAATATGTGAATATATTTTCCTCTCCCAAAAGTGTGTGTGTGTGGGGGGGGGGGGGGGGAGTCAGTGTGTCTTATGGTCCGGATACTACAATGAGCCACGCCCCCTTCCCGTATCACGATCGTGAATTGTGCATGCACCCAGGCTGAGGGAGCATCGGGCAGGCTGCGATCTCCTTAACCTCTTCCCGACTGCCTCACACCGATCGGCTCACAATCTGATCCCTCTGATAGGATGATGCCTATGAGAGGGTACTGAAGTGTATGGATCGCAGTCAAGGCCAATTTAGGGGGCAGGAAGGGAGAGGAAAAAAACATAGGATTTTTTTTTAATTTAAAATAATTACGTTTTAAATTAATTCTTAAAAAAATCTCAGCAGCAATCAGATACCACCGAAAAAGATGCTCCATTAGTGGCAAGAAAAGGAGGTAAAATTAATTTGGGTGCTAAGTTGTATAACCAAGCAATAATATCGTTAAAGTGGTGATTGTAAAAAATCGCCTGGTCACTAGAGGGGAATAAACCTGTAGTCCTCAAGTGGTTAACAGAGAGCTGGAGGAAAGAGGCCCCCAACATGGCTGGAGCTGAGCTCAGTTGCTGACGCCTATGATCTTATGGGCGGGACGACAGCGCCGTCATTGGGCCAATCACTGCACTTGCTTAGTTACTAAAGGAACAGAGGAGTACACAGAGGGACAGAGAAGAACACAGGGGGACAGAAGAAGACACAGGAGGGAGACAAAGGAGGACACAAGGGGACAGAGGAGGTACTAGGGGGGCATAATAATTGGGGGGGAGTAGATCCATAAGACGTCCCTGCACCATGTCCGTGCCAGATTTAGTACATTTCTTCCTGTTTCTTGTGTTCTAAATCTAGGTGAGTCTTATGGTCTGAAAAATACAGTATTTATGTTTTTCTTTTTTAACTACAAAAGTCATTATTAATAAGCAATTGTAACAATACATTGTTCTTTATTTTAGAAAAAGAGTACTGCTACAAATTACAAATGCCTTCTGGAGATCTCCTCATAAGACCGACATAAACACATTTGCAAATGCCCTTTTAAAGGCCGAGTGCACCTCTTTGTTCCTCAGACAGTAGATAACAGGATTCAGCAGTGGTGGAAAAACACTGTACAGAACAGAAACAACACGGACATTGATAACGGAATCTCCAAGATTCACAGCATTGTAGCTGAAGGTACCAGTTATATAGAACATGATGACAATGGTGAGGTGGGATGAACATGTAGAGAATACCTTCTCCCTCCTTGCAGAAGACTGGATTTGTAATATGGTGGATATGATACGTACGTAGGAGATCACCACAACCAGAAATGTTGATGCTCCCAGGGCGACTGTTTCAACATGAAGTACTATTCTGCTGTTGTGTATGTTTCCACAGGCGGCTTCCAGCATTGGAATGACATCACAGAAGAAATGGTTTATGTGCCTAACACCACAGAAAGTCAGTTGTAGGGTCATCACGGTGTGAAGCATGGAGTTCAAGCTCCCCAAGAAACAACATCCTGCAACTAACCGCAAACAGAATGCTGGGTTCAATAAGTCCATGTATCGGAGCGGGTTGCATATCGCCACATATCTGTCATAGGCCATGGAAGCTAGGAGAAGACATTCCGTTCCACCACAGAAGACAAAAAAGAAGATCTGCATTAGGCAACTGTTGAATGAAATCATAATGTTGCCAGTTATAGAATTGGCCAACATACTCGGGACAGTTACTGTTGCATAACAAATATCTAATAAAGATAGGCAACTCAAGAAAAAGTACATTGGAGTGTGGAGATGGCTATCTGCACGAATGATACTAAAGACAGCAAAATTCCCAGTTATAATGATAGCATAAATATCAGCAATTAAGGCGGTATATAATATCTGTCCTCCCAAAAACACAAGTAGAGTAAAATCATCTGAAGAACTTTCATTTTTAGTAGCCATCTACGTAAATGTCTTGTCTGTGGAAATACAAAAAAAAATCAAATATGTGTGGAAAATTCTGCTTCTTTATGTGTGAGATATTGTCGTGCAACAATGCTATGTTGGGTCACCAGCAATATGCCATCTTTTGTTTGGTAAAATTGCAAATGTCATGATGAGCATCTGGAAGATCTTACCTTAAAGATAACCTGTACTCTAAAATTCTTACAATAAAAAGCATACCATTCTATTCATTATGTTCTCCCGGGGCCCTGTGTGCTGTTTCTGCCACTCCCTGCTGCAATCCTGATTTGTAATTAACAGTTTTAGGCAGTTTTTACAAACAAAAGACATGGTGTAACGATTTAAAAGGTTACCTCTGTGGTGGGAAGCAGCGCAGCTGCTTTCACACCTGATGTCACCTCTCTGGCCAAGCCATCCCGGGTGTCGCTTCCCGACTCAGCTGGGACAGGGACCTCTGTTGCAGCAGCTTGGGTCCACACGCCTGCACATGGAGCAAAAGGACCTGTACATGGAGCTAAAGGACCTTTATGGGCAGAGGAGACAGATCAGCTGACTTTGTGGTCAGCTGACTTCCACCTGTCAATCTTCCTTGCAGGTTGGTTCAGCCCCTCGGGCGGGGCTGCTTGAATCTGCTGTCAGTATTTAAACCTGGAGTTGTTACTCTGTCTTTGTCTGTCGTCGTGTACACTTGTGTGTCAGTACTCAGACCATAGTCAGATCCCAAAGTGTGCTAGAACCGGCCGGAGCCGGGGATCCACACTTAGCCAGATTCTGTTGATAGCTTAAAGTACTAATTGTATTGTATCTGTGTACTAGCATAGTTTCCAAAGGTGTTGACGGCCAAGGATCTCACACCTTAGCATTAGGAATTGAACTGTATTATTTGTTATGACTTTCTGCCTGCCTGACTAATCTTGTGAACTCTGATTCTGTACCTTGCCATTTCTGATATCCTGTTGCCAAACTCTGCTCGTTCCTGGACTCTGTATCTGCCTTCTGATTCTGTACCCTGCTAATCTGATACACCGTTGCCAAACCCTGCCTGTTCATTGGATTCCGTGTCTGTCTCCTGAGTCTGTACTTTGTCTGTCCGTGTGTTGACGACCTGGCTTGTCCGACCTCGAGAACTGGCCTTACTGTTAGAGGCAGTTCCCAGACCTGTAAGTGACACCCCCTCTTTGGTGTCACTCACGCTCTGTCCTTCCTACCTTCAGCCTAGCTCCTCCCCCGGGAAAGTCTAGGCCTTGGAAGGAACTTTCCTCTGTGTATACTCAAAGTGTTACTATTGCCTAAACACTCACTTGTAACTCAGGTGTCCAGAGGTTAGAATATATATCTGATTATCGGTGATACTGCAGATCATCAATAATCGGGTATATTCTGCATTCTCGGTGATACTGCAGTTCACCGGTAATCAGACCCTCTCTGTGTTACACCGATCGTTACTGAACGCCAGACCTGTTAGTGACACCCTCTCTCTGGTCTCACTCACATTCTGTCCTTCCCTCTCCTTGTCTGACTCCTCCCCGTGGAGAGTCCAGACTACGGAAGGAACTTGTTGCTGAGCAGTGTTCCTATTGGCTCTTGCACCTGTCTTCCAGGTGCGGTCCTCAAGGTATTACTGTTTGCACCTTACACTTACACTCTCCACAGGTTAGAGGTGTTATTTGTATCTCTGAGATTGCAGTAAGGTCTGAATCACCTGCTCCACAGGTGACCATTAGAGCTGTGTTGTTTGTATCTCTGCGACTGCAGTAAGGTCTGTATCACCTGCTTCACAGGTGACCGTTAGAACCGTATTTATCTGTCTGTACCTTCCAGCCCCACTGGGGGGCCTTGTGTCTAGTCTGTTCTGTTGGTGTCCTGAGTATTCCTTACTAACTCCTGGGGTAAGGTCCTGTAAAACCATTAGAGTTACGGTGGCACCAAACACACACTTACGCTCTGCTCTCGTTCTTGCTATACTGGCATTATTGGTGATTCTGCGGATCACACATAATCGAGCATAGCGTCCGTATTCTTGGTGATCCCGCAGATCACCAGTAATCAGTCATCTGAGTAGTGGCATTAACCGTCACACATGGCTTCTAACCAGAGTATCATAGGTTGAGAACTAGCTTACTGTGTGACTCATGCAGAGCTTGGAGGGGTGTGTAAAGCTTCTGCCAATGATAAGCAGTGCTGCACATTCCACACATTCCAGCCTCAGCCTGACAGACACGACAGAGGAAAGGAGATACGATTTATTACAGAGACAGTGCAAGTAGGAAAGGCTGCAGTAAGACAGGCCACATTAGAACAGGCATAGGAACTTATAGGACAGTAGAAATAAGGCTCAAAATTTTGTTACAGAGTCTCTTTAAAGTGGACCCAAATCAAAAATACAAGATTTCAGAAATAAAATCTATTTTCTAAATTATAATAATAAATAGCAGCCTTTTTTCAGCTGCATGATGACAAATACAAAATATTTAACATTTATTGGAGAAACCCATCCCTTCCTTTCATATTGCCGGGACAGAATCCAGCAGACTGGTGGAGTAGATGGTGTCCGGCAAAGGAGGAATTGCTAATGGGCGCCACCTGTATAACCCTAGTTATGAAAAGAGAAGGGTGAAAAGCATGCACTGAAATGCTCATAGGCTTGAATGAGTGTTTATTTATCTTTGTATGTGTCAGAGTGCTGCAACTAGATATTTTGAATTTAAAAAATGTTTGGTTTGGGTCCGCTTTAAGGGGATCCAATCTACCCTACTGAATACATTTGGGAATGTAAAAAACTGGGTTCCATCCTGTTCCAGTACAGTTGTGACCACTAAACTCTTATCTGTCATTGGATGAAAGCAAGGCACAGAAGGTGACCCATATATTATGTACTTGGAAAAAAGGCTTGTAAGAAGGAAAGGAAATAAAGTATGATTTACGGGGTCTCAAGACTTACCGGTTTAGCTTTCAAGCCTCCCCTCAAGCCCCAAAGACCAGCG
Source organism: Hyperolius riggenbachi (assembly GCF_040937935.1). Taxonomy (NCBI): domain Eukaryota; kingdom Metazoa; phylum Chordata; class Amphibia; order Anura; family Hyperoliidae; genus Hyperolius; species Hyperolius riggenbachi. Next base: position 11,612,029 of record NC_090651.1, on the reverse strand, counting down.
CTTGCAGTGCGTAGCCCTGCCCCCTTGCTGATAAGTGCTATGGTGTTCTCTGTATTAAAGATACAGAGTGCCAGAGAAGCCCCAGAGCACTTGGAAGCAAGGTGTAACGATTGTGGAACTTTCTCCGTGATCAGCGCACAACGCGTGCACTGACACGGCGGAAATCCTCCACAAGCGTGTAATAGCAGGCACCCAGCAAAAGGTGCTACGCACCTGTAGAGGGAAATTCCTGTCGGCAGATGGCGCTGGGGAGTGCAGAGGAACCAATCCTCTGTACCTCCACAAATGCCAGAAACGTTGTACGAAACGCAGAACGCAATCGCAAGAGAGGCGATTGCGAATGAGAACGAGCAAAGGGACAGGTTGTATGTGTGTGCGCCAATCCAGTCGCCACCCCGCGACCGCGCACACACAACAGCAGATATGAAATAGGAACGCGATCGCGAGAGGTGCGATCGCCACACGTGACACAAGGCAGATCAGAATAGAATACGAGGGTAGCAAAGGCACAGCAAATAATACAATAAGGAGATACGGAAAATAACAAACGCTAGCTAACCGCGAACACCGCACTCATTCGCAACAGTGCACGCGGTTATGCGCGGTCTCCACGTGATAAGCACAATAGAGACAAGCACGCCTAACTAACCATTAACAGACAAACATGAACAGAGGACGCGAGTGCTTGCTTAACGGTTACCTCACTGAGCCTCCAGCAAGCGTAGCAGACCAGACAGACACACGAAAACAGGGACAAGCGAGAGATAGGATCCACAGCACTAGCGAAAAGTGGCTAGCGCAATCCCAGAAGACAGAACAGAAGGATCCCCAGCGCTAGCGAAAAGTAGCTAGCGCGATCCCAGAAGACAGAACAGAAGAGATAGCTGGTAGTAACCGCTGCACCAGCTATACTCCAAGAACAGAGATCAGAACCATTTCCTGCCGACCACCATAGGGACAGGACAATGGCAACAGGCAAGACAAGACAGAACAGTCAATACAGATAATACAATCCTAACTGCACTAGGGAAATCTGCCTAGCGCAGATTCAGGAATTACTCTAAGCTGATGTTCAAACAGAGAGCAAGGCTGACACCCCACCAGGAGTGTTACATAGGACGAAATCCTTATGAACAGCGAAGCATTGTGGGAAAGACATAGTACTTATAGTACACGCCTCCAATGAATGTGGCCAGGCAATTTGCATGACAACGTATGCAAATTCCTCTGCAAGCACAAGCTGCAAAACTGACAGAATCTCTTCTTTCCAGAGTCCTGCAGCATGCAAACCTACACAATGGTCAAAGGGCTGCCTGCCTGCACAGGCAGCTGAGCAAATCATCACAGTTTGTTTTATTTTTATGTTGGAGCACTGTTTAGTGATGGTCAGTTTCTGACCTGTCGGTCAGAAAATCTAAGCTCAATGGACTTTTGCTGTTTTTGTCCTCACTGACTTGATATGGGTAAATTTCGAAGGTATAACAATGTAAATTTGTAGGCACATATGGGTCTTTTGGCGCTTTGGCTGGACCCCTGCATGGGTCTCGAAAGAGATCTTTGTACTGACCCGTACAGGGGCAAACCCAAGATTTTCAAGGGGGGGGGGATTCCTGAAAGGTCTCCCTCAGCCACGCACAATACAGTATAATAATATTTTAGAACATAATGCAATTTCCTGTCCGTCTGACCTACCAACAACAGGATTGATCAGGAGCAGTTTGGATACAGATAATAATGAGGACGGCTGACATTGCTAATGAAGGGGAAAGTGAAGCTTTCACACAGCAGGGCACAGGGCTGTGCTCATACCTGACTCTGTTACGTTCCCCAGAGCTGCTCCATGCTCTGTACACACGCTGCTGCTGCTGCTGCTGCTGCTACATCCAAAGTCAACTATAGCAGGGAAAGAGAGGGGGCAGTGCTGTGAGTTGCAGGATGCTTGGAGATATTCTGGTGTCTAAACTTGTGCCTGTGCCCAGACTCTGCACCTGCCCCGGTCTGAGGGGGGATTCTGGGCAGCTGTAATCCCTCCTGCGTTTGCCTATGTCGTAAGGTCATGCTTGTGATATTGCCTTTCTTTATTTCAATAAAATTATATTTAAAAAAAAAAACTTAAAATGCACTGTTGCGAATTACAGTATTAAGCAAAACAGAGTTTCATAACATCTAATAATTCAACAAATGGTCATTTGCTGAATTCTCTGCATCAGGAGGTGCATTTGCTGATTTGCTGAAATCAAAAGCTACAGGTCCTTCTAAAAAAATTAGCATATTGTGATAAAGTTCATTATTCTCTGTAATGTACTGATAAACATTAGACTTTCATATATTTTAGATTCATTACACACAACTGAAGTAGTTCAAGCCTTTTATTGTATTAATATTGATGATTTTGGCATACAGCTCATAAAACCCAAAATTCCTATCTCAAAAAATTAGCATATTTCATCCGACCAATAAAAGATAAGTGTTTTTAAAACAAAAAAAGTCAGCCTTCAAATAATGTTCAGTTATGCACTCAGTACTTGGTCGGGAATCCTTTTGCAGAAATGACTGCTTCAATGCGGCGTGGCATGGAGGCAATCAGCCTGTGGCACTGCTCAGGTGTTATGGAGGCCCAGAATGCTTCGATAGCGGCCTTAAGTTCATCCAGAGTGTTGGGTCTTGCGTGTCTCAACTTTCTCTTCACAATATCTTACAGATTCTCTATGGGGTTCAGGTCAGGAGAGTTGGCAGGCCAATTGAGTACAGTAATACCATGGTCAGTAAACCATTTACCAGTGGTTTTGGCACTGTGAGCAGGTGCCAGGTCGTGCTGAAAAATGAAATCTTCATCTCCATAAAGCTTTTCAGCAGATGGAAGCATGAAGTGCTCCCAAATCTCCTGATAGCTAGCTGCATTGACCCTGCCCTTGATAAAACACAGTGGACCAACGCCAGCAGCTGATGATGGCACCCCAGACCATCACTGATTGTGGGTACTTGACACTGGACTTCAGGCATTTTGGCATTTCCCTCTCCCCAGTTTTCCTCCAGACTCTGGCATCTTGATTTCCGAATGACATGCAAAAGTTGCTTTCATCCGAAAAAAGTACTTTGGACCACTGCTGCTTCTCTGTAGCCCAGGTCAGGCGCTTCTGCCGCTTTTTCTGGTTCAAAAGTGGCTTGACCTGGGGAATGCGGCACCTGTAGCCCATTTCCTGCACACGCCTGTACACGGTGGCTCTGGATGTTTCTACTCCAGACTCAGTCCACTGCTTCCCCAAGGTCTGGAATCGGTCCTTCTCCACAATCTTCCTCAGAGTCCGGTCACCTCTTCTCGTTGTGTAGCGTTTTCTGCCATACTTTTTCCTTCCCACAGACTTCCCACTGAGGTGCCTTGATACAGCACTCTGGGAACAGCCTATTCGTTCAGAAATTTCTTTCTGTGTCTTACCCATGATTGCGGTTTTGAGTAATGAACCAGGCTGGGAGTTTTTAAAAGCCTCAGGAATCTTTTGCAGGTGTTTAGAGTTAATTAGTTGATTCAGATGATTAGGTTAATAGCTCGTTTAGAGAACCTTTTCATGATATGCTAATTTTTTGAGATAGGAATTTTGGGCTTTCATGAGCTGTATGCCAAAATCATCAATATTAAAGCAATAAAAGGCTTGAACTACTTCAGTTGTGTGTAATGAATCTAAAATATATGAAAGTCTAATGTTTATCAGTACATTACAGAAAATAATGAACTTTATCACAATATGCTAAAAAAAATTTTTTTTAGAAGGACCTGTATTTCAATCTATTTCAATCAAAAATATCTTAACAAGTTAAGTTACTTATTAACATAGGACCCCTTATTTGATAGCAGGTTCATAATTCTTGCATCCATTGAACTTGTAAGATTTTTGGATAGTTTCTGCTTGAAATTCTTTGAAAGATGTCAGAATAGCCTCCCAGAGCTTCTGTTTGAATGTAAACTGCGTCCCACCCTTTTGCTTGAGGATGCTACAAAGGTTCTCAGTCGGACTGAGGTCAGGGGAGGATGAGGGCTGCACCATAAGTTTCTCTCCTTTTATGCCAAAAGCAGCCAATGATGCAGAGGTATTCCTTGCAGCATGAGATGGTGCATTGTCATGCATGAAGATGATTTTATCACGGAAAGCACAATTCTTTTTTTTGTGCCATGGAAGAAAGTGGTCAGTCAGCAACTCCACATACTTTTCAGAGGTCATTTCATACCTTCAGAAAACAGCTCTCTTCCCGTGATTCCAGCTCAAAACATTACTCCACCACCTCCTTGCTGACATCGCAGCCTTGTTGAGACATGGTAACCATCCACCACTCCATCCTTTTGGACCATCTCCATCCTTTTGGACCATCCAGGGTTGCATGGCACTCGACAGTAAATAAGAATGTTTGAAAATTTGTTTTTTTGTAGTTCTGGGCCCACTGCAGCCATTTCAGCTTGTGAGCACTGGTTAGGGGTGGCCAAATAGATGGTTTATGCATAACTGCAATTCTCTGGGAATCCAACACCCTGATGCTTGTGGGACTCCAGAGGCATCAGCAGCTTCAAATACCTGTTTGCTGCTTTGTAATGGCATTTTAGCAGCTGCTCTCTTAATCCAAAGTATTACTCTTGCAGAAACCTTCCTCATTTTGCTTTTATCTGCACAAATGTTTGTGTGCTCTGTGACAGCCACAAATATTTTAACAGTATGATGATCACGCTTTAGTTTGTATTAAACATTTGAGGTTTTCATAACTTGTTCAAGGCATTAAACTATTTCACACTTTTTGACAGCAGAGAGATAATTTTTATTTCTCATATTGCTTGAAAATGGTGGTCTGCTTAAAGGATACCCGAACTGACATGGGCCATGATGAGATAGACATGTGTATGTACAGTGCCTAGCACACAAATAGCTATGCTGTGCTCCTTTTTTTGTTTCTCTGCCTGAAACAGTTAAATATCAGGTATGTAAGTGGCTGACTCAGTCATGACTCAGACAGGAAGTGACTACAGTATGACTCTCACTGATAAGAAATTCCCCTTTTTACCTCTTTCTTGCTTCTTTTAGAAGCCATTTTCTGCTAGGAAAGTGTTTTATAGTTGGAATTTCTTATGAGGGTCACATTGTAGTCACTTCCTGTCTGAGTCAGGACTGAGTCAGCCACTTACATACCTGATATTTAACTCTTTCAGGCAGAGAAAGAAAAAAAGGAACACAGCCTAGTTATTTGTGTGCTAGGCACTGTACATACCCATGTCTATCTCATTGTGTCACATGTCACTTCGGGTATCCTTTAATAATGTGGAACACCCTTTGTTAGTAGTTTTTCCTTTAATCGGGTTCACCTGGCAAACTAGTTATCAGAGGTGTCCGAGATTTATTTCAGTGAAAAAAAAGCCCTGAGAAACAATACCATCCAATACCATTTAATTGAAAAACAAAATAGTTAATCTTTAAATACAATTTGCATAATTATTTGGAATGCAGTGTATATATTGTATATTTTATTTATTATTTTTTAGGATACAGCATCCTCTCTTTGTCTCCTGTTTTTCTTAGCAGCTGAAGTCTGTCGCAGGTGGGTAAGAGGTTGAAATAAAATGGAGACAAGTGGGCCAGCAGGTTGATATGAAACAGAGATGAGCTTATCAGCAAACAGGAGCAAACCAGAGATGAGCTTATCAGCAAACAGGAGCAAACCAGAGATGAGCTTATCAGCAAACAGGAGCAAACCAGAGATGAGCTTATCAGCAAACAGGAGCAAACCAGAGATGAACAGGTCAGCAGACAGAAGCAAGATGAAGGCATGGTGGTCAGTAGTGTTGAGCTCAGATTTTTGAATTTTGCATAAAAAAAATTCACAATTAGGATGCAAAATCGTGATTCAAAAATTCTGGCAAATTCATAATTGATTTAGCCAGTAAATGTCATTATCGTCCTTAATTTCGTAATTATTCAAAATTTGCTTCTTTGAGAACAAGTCAAAATTGTTTTCAAAAAGACCTTTGTAATTTTTGAGAAAATCAATGTAAGAACAATTCAAAGAATATATCGTTTTTAAGCTTTTGTCGGGACCTGCAATACATTAGTATGGCAAGTCCTGGTGGAAATTAGCATGTGCAACAGGGATTTTCAATCAACATCCAGAGGATATTAGCCATTTTTTGATACTTGTGTGGAATCATTAATTCAAGGTTAGTATTTAGGGTTAAATAAGAAGAATAAATGCCTTTTTCCATTGTAACTTTTTTATAGATTTAACTCTTTGTGGAAATGGGTAAAAGGTACCTTATTACCTATACCCATTTCACTTGGGGGGATTGGGAAAGGCCTTCTCCTGCTCCTGGGTGCAGGTGGGGAAGAGCCCCTTGTCCATGGTATGGACAAGGGCTCTGAAGTAGAGGGGGAGGTTTTGCTGCCCCTGTCTTCCAGAGCTCCTTCACATCATGGCACCATGTGGTCTGGTATTGGTCAGGGTGTGGAACCCCATGTGGTCCAGGCTCTGCATTTTGTCTACACCAGCCAGCATGGTGACAAAAAGGTAGAGAAGCTTGGGAGGGAGAGGGGGCCACAGTGTCCATTTTCTTAAAATGTACAGAACTCGGATCTCAGTATTTATTAAAGCCACAGCAACATTTTAATTTTTTGAATAATAATTTTGTCAGACTGTACAAGGCTGGCAAGCTGATCACGGAGCCCCGTTCTGTTTATTTACGGAAGCTTGCACTAGAGCGAGCACGAGCTTCCGTCAAATATGTGCGTCCTGGAGAAATGAGGAGGCCACTCTGCTGCCGCCTTCCTGCGTTAGGCGGTCGCAGAGTGGTTAAATTATTATTTTGGCAGACAAATGACAGCGCTCAAGGCTGCATCTGAAATGAAAACCAACAGAGGCATGCAGAACCCCACTGGGGCTAAATACATGCATTGAAAGCAAAACAGATGCCAATTATATACTAATTCTAATCTAAAAGATTTTGAATACAGATTGAAGCAATGAATGCAGCTAGCCACAGGTATACTTATGTTCAATTTGTATAGCGGGAAACATGGCAGCGCTTTCATACAGAGGCTGTACCCGAATGATCTATCTGCATGGATGTGCAGAGCTCCAGAAACTGGACAACATTACACAACTAGCACTCAAAACAGGTATAACAAAGGCGGATGTTAGCTTCAGTAAATAATTTATGCACAGATTATTCCCTACTGGACTTCCCTACGGCAATGACGGACCCGCACGGGGAAGACCTAACACTAGTCTAACAATAAAAACATAATTTTTCCTTGTGCTGCTGATCATGAATGGTATACACATTTCATGACACAGGCAGACAGCTCAAGGCTGCACCTGAAATGAAAACCAACAGAGGTGTAACGATTGGTGTCAGCACGCAGAGAGAATCTGATTATTGGCGATCTGCAGTATCACCAAGAATGCAGATATATACCTGATTATTGATGATCTGCAGAATCACTGATAATACAGATATATTGCTAACCTCTGGACACCTCAGCAAAAGAAACACAATAAAGACAGTAATATATCACAGAAGTGTGGAAATATCCACCACACGGCAATTCCTCAGAGGTGTGGTAACCCCTGAATGGGAACCCCGTGAGTGAGATCCTCTAACCAGGCAGAGTGAGGAATCTCGACCACTAGCAGTAATCGTCTGTTTGGGGCAGGCGTCTCGGAGAGGCAAGCCTCAGAGATAACCCTCCAGTGGGAGACGTTCCACTAAAGGGAGGAAGGTCAGACAGGCAAAGGTTCAGCAACAGAGATGGCGGCAGCGGCACAGGAGCGAAAGGCAGAAGAGTAATCGGTAATCAGGCAGAGGTCGGCAACAATAAACAGATAGGCAGAGGTACAATAGCATAGAGAGAGAGAGTAGTCAAGGATAGCCGGAGTCAAACATAGATAATATCAAATACAATCCTAACTAAGGTGTGAAATCCTTAGTATCAACACCAGGGCACTGAACTAAGGTCTGAGCGCTAACACAGAAGTGTTTTCACGACAGCAGACAAGGAGCAACTGAAGAAAGGCTCCTTTTATGCTGGAAGCACATCTGCAGCGCCACCCAGCTGCCCAGTCAATCCCCAGGGCTCCTGCGATCAGCTGACTGGAGAGTCAGCTGACCCTCCTGCGTAAGAGGTAAATATCCTGCCTCTTTGCGTGACCCTCTGCCTCTGTGCACCAGAGAGGCCAGGGTCCGCACGCGAACGCACACTAAATACCGCTGGCTGCACCCCCGGACCCGCCGCCATGTCTACAGCCGGCGGTGTCCCCACCAACCCGTGCCAGCAGTTCCGCCTGTGAAGCGGAACTCGCTGGCAGGGAAGCGGAGACTGCCGCCATGTTGCCCCGCGCGGCGGCGGCGTCTCTGTGGGACCTTACAAGAGGCATGCAGAGCCCCACTGGGGCTAAATACATGCCTTGAATGCGATGACAGACCCCGTGAGGGTCCGTCATCGCCGTGCGGAAGTCCAGTAGGGAATAACCTGTGCACAAATTATTTACTGAAGCTAACACCCGCCTTTGTTATACCTGTTTTGAGTTCTAGTTGTGTAATGTTGTCCAGTTTCTGGAGCTCTGCACATCCATGCAGATAGATCATTCGGGAACAGCCTCTGTATGAAAACGCTGCCATGTCTCCCGCTGTACAAATTATTATTTTGGTTCCCTGGAAGTGATGATAAAAAGGAAGTTAATTTTTCCAACTTGCAAGCAGATTGCAATGGGATGGACCATTCAAAATTGTTCACAATGTACAGTATTTGAATGGTTTAATTCCAGGTTGCTTGCACTCAGGGCTGGATTTCTGAAAAGGCCACAAAGGCCATGGCCTTGGGTGCTGAAAAAGCAAAAGGGCAGAAAGGCGGCAGAACTTGGGAGACATAAGAGGCCAAATGTCAAAGTAAATCATTTCTTCTGGTCCAAAGCCACCCTGCTTTGCTGTACACACAGCCTGAATTCCAGAGCGCCGTGCATCTTCCTTACTTCCTGGTGTGCGATGAGACAGGCACAGCTTGCTCTGCTGCATCTCCTATGTTCTGATGATCCATATATGCTTGATGACATTTAAGCTTCAGTGATTAGTGCCACTGTGCCAGGGTTGTAGAAACAGAACTTTTAAATAAAAAGTTTTTCCTGCACAGACAGCACACCTTCATTGGCATTTCAGCTCCAATTAAGAACTCCAGTTGTCAGACAGTATAGCTGGTTACCCCCCCCCCCCCCCCCCCCTCCATTCCTTCTCCCTACTAGACTCCTAAATCTTAAACAGAAAGAGATAAGATTTTTTTCCAGGAGGAAGAATTTATGGCAGCATGCTCAAGCTTAACCCCTTGTTGGCTCATTTTTAAGATAGAGTAGTGTACCATGTTATCCACCAGTAAAAGAATCAGTAATTGAGTCTAAAGAAGGCAATTTTCTTATCAGCTAGTTGTTGCCTTTTGATAGCTGAGCAACAGGTTCTGATTACAGTAGAACAGAGAGGGGGATGAAAACTGCTCTTTCTGCCTTCAGCTCTGCAACTTCCCCACAATGGAACTCACTGCTCTGACAGGAAATACAGCTGAGAAGAAACATACACACATATACAGAGTCACGTATGCCTGGTACACACCTTGCAATTTCCCATAGATTTACACTTGTACTAAATAGGCACGCAAGCCAAAGTTATTAGTATTTCAATGAGAATGTCTGTTCTCTGAGCTGTCTGGGTGGGATTACCTTGAAATGAGCACTAACATTTAATAAGGACTTTTTCAGAGCTTTCTTCACCTCGTTGTTTCGTAGACAGTAAATGACAGGGTTAAGCAACGGGGGTAAAACGCCATACAGAAGAGATGAGGACTGAGCTATGAGAATGGAGTCTCCAGAATTGGGACTATTGTAGTTGAACACTCCAAATATGTAAAACACAGTTACAACAATGAGGTGAGATGAACAGGTGGAGAAAACCTTCCCCCTCGTTTGAGCAGAGTGGATTTTTAATATGGTGGAGATGATACGTATGTATGAATTGGTCACGAGCACAAACGGAATCAATCCAAGGAAGAAGGTCACAACATGTAGCATCACCAGACTATTTTGGATGTCACTGCAAGCGGCATGTAACAATGGAAGAACATCACAGAAGTAATGGTTGATATTCCGGATTCTACAGAAAGTAAGTTTTAAAGTCATAGTGGTGTGAAATGTGGAGTTGACAAATCCACCGATCCAGCATCCGCCAACGAGGTACCAGCAGATCTTCCCATTCATTGTGGTGATGTAATGAAGTGGTTGACATATAGCCACGTATCGGTCATAAGCCATGACAGCTAGAAGAAGACATTCCGTTCCACCAAAACAGACAAAGAAAAATAGTTGTGTAAGGCATCTGCTGAAGGTAACGTTTCTGTTTCCCATTACGGCATTGGACAACATATCAGGGAGAGTTACTGAAGAGTAACAAACATCTAATAGAGAGAGGCAACTCAGGAAGAAATACATTGGTGAATGGAGATGATTGTCAACTTGAACAATTGTAAAAACAGAGATGTTTCCTAAAACAGTCACTAAATAAATAAGGGCAACAAAAAATGAAATGTGTAACTGCCCTTCTGGAAATCCCATTATGATAAAATCACTTGAAAATGTCTCATTAGCTGATGCCATCTATTCAACCAAAAGACACTAAGTGAAAACATAAAATAACAGTCAAAAGACTAAAAAGTATTGAGATACAGTGGTGGTTGAAATCTCTGAACCCTTTAAAATGTTAAGTCATTGCATAAATATGATCGATCTATCTGGCAAGTCCTAAAACTACAGTATTTTTCAACATGTAAGACGCATCTAGGTTTAGAGGGCAAAAACCAGGGAAAAAAATATACTAAACCTGGTGCGTCTATGGTCCAAGAGAGTCTTGTAGATGTTCACCCCCAATTATTGTGTCCCCCTTGTACCTCATGTGTCCTGTGTCCCCATGTGTCCTCCTGTGTTCCCCATGTGTCCTCCTGTGTCTCTTTCTCTCCCCATGTATAGTTATAAGCAGGGGCAGCGCCACTCACCTGATCCATCGCCTCCAGCGGCGATCAGAGACCTCTCCTCTCCTTCACCGTTCCCCCAGAGCCGGCTTCTGCTGATCATGTTATCAGCAGACGTTGGCACTAGGGGAACAGTGAGACAGAGACGATCATTTAGGTGAGCCATGCTGCCGCAGCGTATAATTGCACATGGGGGAGAGGAGGAAAACACGGGGGGAGTGGGGGGCACATGGGGACAATGCAGATTCCCTGACATTGTGGCGGTTCATATCAGGGGGGCATTCGTGAATTGGGGACCCCCTGTATTTAACATATAAGATGCAGGGACTTTTTGTTCCTCATTTTGGGGTAGAAAAAGTGTGTCTTATATGCAGAACAATACAGTAAATCATAAGAACTCAGTTAAAGTAAACCAGAGCCAATACAGGCACAAGGATTTATACTTACTTGGGGTTTCCTCCAGCTCCCTGTAGTCCTTTAGCTCCCTCTGTGTCAGTCTTGTCCCTGTGGAGCCCGCAATCCAGCCAGGTTGTAAGCCACTGTGCAAATGCGGACCCGACCATGCGCTTCCCCCAATCACATTCTCATGGCTGGGAGTGTCCTGTGCAATTACAGTCTTTGAGAACTGTGCATGCGTAGAATACTCCTGACCAGTGACGTACCTAGGGAATTTGACACCTGATTATTATCTGGGAAGAGATAAGATTACCTGCAATCAAGCTAATCAAAATTGCCTGGAACTTGATTCTCTGCTCACTACAGAAGTTGGCTGTCAGCACCTGTATTACTATCTTCTGCAACAGCAGACTGCCCTGCATTATTGATTAATTACTCTGATTGGGATTAATAATCAATAGTCCAGGGCACTCTGGTATTACAGCAGCCAGTGTACATGGCTACTAATGACAGGCAACTTCTGAAGCACTAAACACATCCTGCCACCTCTCCCTGCTAATGTCCCAGCTGCAGCACAGAAATCATTCTCTCTACTCACCCTGCTGCTCTGCATATTCATTCACTGAAGGCTGTGTGTAGAGAGTGAGGAAACACATTGCCCATGAGACAGGAAGGGGTGCTATATCTAGTACAGGAAGTAGTACAGTCCCCTGCACTATTTGCTGCTATTTTCCAAAATGTTGCCCGAACTATGAAAGAAGGTCCCAGGTGGAAGAACACAGGGGCTGAGCACCACAGCGAAACCCCTAGCCATGGCTACACCTGGGGCTGTGAGCACCTACAGCCTTGTGGTAGGTACGCCACTGCTCCTGAGTACAGGGGTCCGCCCATGCCCAGTGACCTGCGACTCAGCAGAATTTATGGGACTGACAGCGGCAACACTGAGGGGAGCTGGAGGATGGCGAGGGAGCTAATGGACTACAGAAGGCTCGAAGAAGCCCCAGCTAAGTATAAATCCTTGTGCTAGTATTGTCTCAGGTACACTTTAAACAGATGAACCCAAAAAATCATACTTGTTCATTTAATAATCATAAAAGTGATGTCTTTCAATTAAATAAGTATGTTGAAGGATTAGGATTATTCAAGGTTCTTCTCTGTCAAAGTATCATCCTCACAGGTTTGTGGAACTGTGTCTTGGCCCAAACAAAGGAAGTGTCTGAGAACTTCAAAATTAATTATAGAGACTCAACAGGCTGAAAAAGTTTCCAAAACTATTTTATAAGAGTTGGAATTTCATCATACCATCGTGTACTGATGGCTGCAATCCAACATTGTAGGTCTCTCCAGGGGTTAATGATCAACAAAGATCACAAGAATACAGCACAAGCAGTGCAGGTCAGATATTGGAGGATAGTCATAAGTCACACCTGGGATTAGGAGCTGGGGACTCATCACCAGCTAAGCAAAGGTAAGACAACAGGCAGTAGATACAGTATCTATATGTTCAATAAACTTTTTTTGTTTTGTTTTTTAAAAAAAAGGCAGGCATATACTATGCAATGTTTTTATATTTGATAAAAACATCAAATTTTACCTTGTGCAGAACATACTGCCTTTCACAATACATTTTTAAATGGTTGGAGACATTTTTGTTATTTAGTGGTGCTTATAGACTGGTAGACAATCAAACACTGAATCACTGCATCAGTGTTTGATTGTCTACCACTCTATAAGCACCACTAAATAACAAAAATGTCTCCAACCATGTATGGCAGAGACATGTACATACAATTGCAAGCAAATATCCCACTGCCATATCGTTAGATATGTGATATGAGTGCATTTGACATATTAATCAGGGTTGTATCAGGAGAAAATATGTAGATATAGACTCCCAAACACACACTGAACACGTATTTATCATTGTCCCCACATCCTGTATTATGAATATCATTAATCTAGTATGCACACCAAGGTGCAGACCGGACGCCATTCCCTGGAGTTTCTTTGACTGAGTAGGAAGGTGCCCTAAGATGATGTCCAATTGGTATATCCTCAACTTTGATCACTTCTAATCGCTTAGCTTTTGATGTGTGCCGTGGCTTGGATATGTTCGTTTAATAAAGGTTGTACTCTTCTGACAAGTGCGGACCTCTTTCATCTTTCATGTCCGCTAAACCATAGTTCTCCAATCCTGTCCTCAAGGCCCACCAGCAGTGCATGTTTTGCAGAAAACCACAAACATGCACAGGTGAGGTAATTCGTGTTTCAGCTGATTAACTATCTTTGTGGAACATTCACTGTTGGTGGGCCTTGAGGACAGGGTTGGGGAACACTGCTCTAAACTGTTGAAACTAGAGTTGGTGTAAAAATGTCCTAAGCCAGGATTTCACTCCTGAAGAAGCGAACATTACTTCATTGTAAAAGTTCACGAAACGCGTTGAATATCTTTCCAAAACCTCAGATGAAAATAATGTATTAGCTATGATTTATGATTGATTGATGGGCTCACTACTCTAAAGTAGGGGTGACAGAAGCAATTTTGCACATCTACCCTTCAGTGATAGAATATGCCCTTTTGCCTTACAGCATGGCGTCTGAGATAAAGGGAAATTAATATCCAATATAAAAGTCATTACTGATGGCAATGTGTGATGTTTCACTGTTTTAATGTCTTTGTGTGATTTTTGCTAATAAATTGGATTTTTAATATAAACGAATAACCTGATCCAAGACCTACCTCACTATAATTACTTGCTGTTATAATTGATGCCAGTCAAAAATCCTATTGAGTTATAATTTACCAGGATCGCCTAATTTAACTGACTCTGTAAGAGAAACTATCATTTCCAGAGAAGAGAAACATAAACAGAAAATTGTCACAGAGGTCATCGTATTTCATCCTCATGAATAGAAATGCTCGATAGTTCCAGATCTCAGTTGTCAGCTTTATATGTGTTTTGTGCCAGACGTAATATAGCATATTCATACCCACGCTGGGAACCAAAGAGTCCAGGGAGAACACAGAACATCGGTCCACAGGGGATATCCCATTATACTAATGAGCAGAATCAATTTGAAGGAGTTTTTATGCCTGTTTAGATATTAAAAAAGTCTGAAGCCTTCTAAAAATCCTCTTTGTATTAGATATTTATCTTCAGCACTATCAGCAGTGCTAAAACACCACATTCCCGTGGCTGAACAATGTAATTAAATCCCCCAAATACCAGGGCAAAATTCCATGGCTTTCCAAGACGTGGAATTTGCTGCCTGGGGAGGCAGAGCTTTGTGCTGTAGCTCCTATTAGCGTCAATCCCCACTGATCGCCACCCCTCTCAGTGAAAGAAGACTGAAAGGGGCGGGGAGAGGTGGCGATCAGCAGGATTGACGCGAGTAGAGGCAGAGCTACAGCGCTAAGCTCTGCCTCTACCAGGAAGCGCTCCCCCACATTTTGCCCGGGGATTTGGGAGGGTTAATGATATCATTCTGATGCGGGAATGTGGTGTTTTAGCACTGCTGATATTGCTGAAGATAAATGTCAAATAAAAAAGGATTTTTAGAAGGCTTCAGACTCTCTTTAAATAACCTGATGCTGGCTTGGAGTGCTCGTCCCGTGTTGGTAAAAAAAAGCATAATCTTTATTGATCAACTATCTAGTAAATCCACACAGGATGCTGCAATCCACCCCTTGAAACCAGGAATCGGGGTACCCCAGGACCTGTATGCAGATAGACCTAGTACAGGCAGGACACAGTGCAACTCATGCAATCTAAACACATGCACACCAGCTGGCTAGCACTGACACCAATTCCCGCTGGATCCAGCTTCGCTAATCAAGTGCCGCTGTCTGATGTCCATGTGAAGCTGTAGCAGTAAAATGGAGAGAATGATGTCACACAATCTATACACTGAAGTCCAGTCAGTGGCGGCGCCAGCTGCAAATTTTTAGGGGGGCACAGAGGGGGCACTGATGTTTGTATGGGGAGCTTTGGGTATTTTTTGCCTAACTAAGATGATAAAATTAAGGCTAACTCATTCAGGAATTAAAGGAACCAAATGTAAACATCACAAACAGAACTCAGAGGCTTTTGAGCAGAAGAGATTGTCCAAATGATGGTGCTATTATTAAATAAAAATGACCTACAGATGTACTTGGCTAGTTTGTTGGCATGCTTTAATCCTCACTTGCTAGCAAGCTGCTCCTGTGTGGACAGATCACAGTCAAATCATTCCAACCTGTGACTCGCAAGATTTTTTTTGTTTTGCAAATATAAGTTTCATCCATATACATTAATTACAAGGCATCTTATAAGGTTTGGAAGGTATTTATGGCAAATAGATAAGACCCTTGGTTTACTTACCACCTGCACAGACTCAGGTTGACATGGAGAGTTTTTTACAGACCCTATCCTGTTCAGTGTACGCTGCTGAAACCTGGAAACAGTTTACTGTATGTTACTGAGCAGGTGAGGCACTCAGAGGGGCACAATGATTCCCAGGGGGAGCCAGTGACGCAGCATACACCGGTGTAGTGCCACCCATGAGTCCAGTAGCCCCCTCCGTTCTGCAAAGTTAGATTTGAACTATTTTCAAGCTGTAATCAGTTACATAAAATGTGCATTGGTGTACAATTATTATCACCGTAGTGTAACGATTGGTGTCAGCCCACAGAGAGAATCTGATTGTTGGCGATCTGCAGAATCACCAAGAATGCAGATATACCCGATTATGGATGACCTGCAGAATCATCAATAATGCGAGTATGAACTAACCTCTGGACACCTAAAGTGTGAGTGCTTGGTGCAACAGTAATAATGAATACACGTAGAACAAATTAGGAATTCCTGAGGAACAGGAATCCCAAGAACACAAATGAGCCACAGACACTACTGCAGGCAAGGATCCATAGACAATAAGATCCTAATCTGCAAAGTAGTGAGATCACCAGGTGGAATGAGGTGATCAACAATGCTGCTACCGAGAGTCCCCAAGGCTAAGAGACCTCGGTTTAAGGCTGAACACACCAAGATGGGAATGGGTGATTCAGACCTTAATGCAGCGCAGTATTTCCGAGGAGCGGAAATACTGGAACCCCTCAGGCTAGATACCTAGAACTGAGGGTAGCGTAGTCAGACAGGCAGGCTCAGCAACTCATGGACAGAGACAGTACAGAATCGAGAGACAGGATCAGAGTGTAGTGAAATCGGCAATAGTTCGGCAACGAGATCAGAAAGGCAAGGTACAGAATCAGAAGACTAGAGTGTAGTCAGGCAAGTAAGAGGTCATAACAGATAAACAATGCAATTAGTACTTTAAGCTATCAAGAAACTGACTCAGTGTGGATTCCCAGCTCCTGCCGGTTCTGGCACACTGTTGGATCTAATCCGAACATTTGTATAGCACTTTTCTCCTGTCGGACTCAAAGCGCTCAAGAGCTGCAGCCACTGGGATGCGCTCAGGGAGGCCACCCTGCAGTGTTAGGGAGTCTTTCCTTGAACTCCTTACTGAATAGGTACTTGACCTAGCCAGGATTTGAACCCTGGTCTCCCATGTCAAAGGCAGAACCCTTAACCAGTACACTATCCAGCCACTCTAGCTAAGGTCTGAGAGCTAGCACATATAGTATTCGCAACAGCAGACAGGGAATGACTGGCATACAGGTCCTATATGTACTGGAAGAGCTCCTCAGCTCCGCCCCAGTCATTCATCCAATCAGAAGAGCGGAAGGAGTCAGCTGACTGGCTTGGTCAGCTGACAGCCCTTCTACAAGCATAAAGGTCCTGTCGCTTGGCCCGCGCGCGGGTAAGCCTCAGCCTCTGAGTGACAGAGAGGCTGTGTGCAGTATCCGTGTTGGCAAGAAGATTAGTAGATGCCGGCTGAGTAGCGGGAACCGCTGCCATGCCACCGGCCGCGGCGGCGGTGTCACAAACTGACTGTGCGGTGGAAACCGCCAGCTGAGACGCAGAAACCGCCGCCCTGCTACCGCTTGCGGCGGCGGCGGTAACTCTGCTAACCTTCACACGTAGCGACCATTCCTATTAGTTGCCGCCATGTTTTTGAACCTCATAGGTTGAGTTTGTCAGCAGTGCTCCTAACAAATGCCACAACCAATAACTGGTGCCTGATGAGGATGTTGCACCCAAACCATCTACCACATAACAGTAACAGAAGCCGAACCCACCTGCACTGAAGTGCAAACCCTACGCCAAGCCTGCTGTATCTGGCTGCATCTGATTATACATAACATTGTTCTAACTTTGGGAACACTATACTGTGCCTGGATAGTGTAATGGTTAAAGGAGTCATCAGGGGGATATTGTAAGGATTCGCTCAGCTGGCTGCACAGGCAGACAGCTGTTTGACCATTCCTTGTGTCTGAGGGATGCAGGTCTCTGGATAAGAGACCTGGCTTTGTCTTGCAAGTTCCAGACCTGCTCTGCTGCTGAGGGATTTGCATACATTGGTTATGCAAATCATCTAGCTGCTGGCAGTATAAAGGTTGGGATCACCCACAATCCTTTGCTGGTCATTCCTTCGGGGTTTGTTGTAACACTCCTAGAGTGTCAGCCATGCTATTTCTTGTTAAAGTTATCTTAGAGTATTTCTTGGAACTGTACTAGGCAGTTTCCTAGTGCAGTTAGATTGCATAATTGTTTTGTCTGTCTGTTGCGATTGTCCTGTCCCAGCGGTGGTCGACAGGAAATCGTTCTGTTTGTCTGGGTGCTAACTGGGGCAGCGGTTGCTACCGGTAGCCCCTTCTGATCTGTCTTGCCTGGATCACATTAGCCTCTAGCGGTAGTGGCAGTGGATCCTTCTGATCTGTCTTGCTTGGATCGCGCTAGTCTTGTGCTAGCGCTGTGGATTCTTCTGTTCTGTTTTCTTGGATCGCACTAGCCTCTAGCGGTAGTGCTGTGGATCCTTCTGATCTGTCTTGCCTGGATCGCACTAGCCTTGCGCTAGTGCTGTGGATCCTTCTGTTCTGTTTTCGTGGAGTATAGCTGGAGCAGCGGTTGCTACCAGTTATCTCATCTTGGATCGCACTAGCCCCTAGCGGTAGTGGCTGTGGATCTTTCCTAGCTTATTTCTGTTTTCCGTTTGTCTGTCTTGTCTGATACAAACGCTTGCTGTAGGCTCGGTGAGGTAACCGTTAAGCAAGCGCTCGCGTTCTCTGTTTCGTGTTTGTCTGTCGGTGGTCAGTTAGGCGTGCTTGTCTCTGAAGTGCTTAACACGCGTTCGCTGTTGCTAATGAGTGCGGTGTTCACGTTTAGTTAGCGTTTGTTATTTTCGCTACTTCTCATTGTCGTTTGCTGTGCCTTTGCTCCTCTCGTGTTCTGTTCTGATCTGACTTGTGTCACTTCTGGCGATCGCCCTTCTCGCAATCGCGTTCCTACTTTTGTTTCTGCTGATGTGTGTTCACCGTCGCAGGGTCGCGACTAGATTGGTGAACACACATTCATCCTGTACCTGTGCTCTTTCTCTTTCAGCCCCGCATTGCCTTGATTTGTACAATCCCCATCTGGCATCTGTGGCCGTGCAGCGGTTGTACTCGCCTCCACAGCGCCATCTGCCGGTGGGAATTGCCCTCTACTGGTGCTTGCACCAAAGCTGGGTTCCCCCCTTCACACGCTTGTGGAGGATTTCCGCCGTGTCAGCGCACGCCTTGTGCGCTGATCACGGAGATTATTCCGCAATCGTTACAGATATGAGGACAAGAAGTGCTACTTACCAGGGGCTTCGTCCAGCCCCAAGCTCCCAGCATGTCCCTTGCTGCAGCTCCGTGGTGAGCAGGTCGCCTGTGAAGCTTCTCGGTCCCTGGCGATTACCTGGAGGTCGGCCTGTACTGCGCCTGAATGAGCGGCGCTGTCAATCACCGCCACATGGGCCGGAGCGTACTGCGCAGGCACAGTACAGGCAAACCTCCAGGTCGGCCTAGCGTCATTGCCGGTGAATGGGAAGCTTCACACGCGAACAGCTCACCGCGGAGCTGCAGCAAGGGGGACAAGCAGGGAGCTTGGGGCTGGACGAAGCCCCGGGTAAGTAGCACTTATTGTCCTCATATCCCCCTGATGACTCCTTTAAGGGCTCAGCCTCTGACACAGGAGACCAGGGTTCAAATCTCGGCTCTGCCTGTTCAGTAAGCCAGCACCTATTCAGTAGGACCTTGGGTGAGACTCCCTAACACTGCTACTGCCTATAGAGCACGTCCTAGTGGCTGCAGCTCAGGCCTAACACTGCTACTGCCTATAGAGTGCCCCCTAGTGGCTGCAGCTCTGGCCTAACACAGCTATTGCCTATAGAGCACCCCCTAGTGGCTGCAGCTCTGGCCTAACACTGCTACTGCCTATAGATCAGTGATGATCACCTTATGAAATCCGAATAGGCTTTATTTGGATCTCATCTGTTAAATCATTTAACAGGTCGCTGCAGGGCCATACAACTTAGCACACAAATGAATCTGCCCTCCTTTTCTAGCCATCAACAAAGCTTTCTGTTGGTGGCATCTGGTTGCTGCTGCAACTTTTTTTTAAATTAATTTAATTGTATTTTTTTTATTTTTTTTTTTATAAAAATGGCTATTTTATTTTCAATGTATGACTCCCCCGAGATCTAATCCCTGCGATCATCTCTCATAGGCATCAACCTATGAGAGGGATCGCTTTGTGAGCCACCCCTTGGGACAGCTCAGTGACAGAGCTGTCTCCCGTACAGCGCTGCAGTAGATTGCAGCAATGTACAAGCATTTGCGGCTGTTTTTTTTTTATAGCCTGCCAGCTCCGGTCGCGGCTGACAGGCTGTTTACGGAGCAGAGCTCCGTAAACCAGCAGGGATGATCCCCACTAATCTCCATCCCCAGGTCTTGACGCAGATTGGCGTTAGGTGGTCCTGGGGGAGCCACACCTTGCGGCCAACGATCGGCGTTAGGTGATCGCAGAGTGTTTACAGTACAACAACATTACATATCACTTCCTCTGTACAGTACACATGAATAAAATATGGTGGCATCTAGTGGCCAAAACATATATATTAAAATAAAATAAAAAATTATCAGTTATTTATTAACCCATTATCCCCTCCTCCCGCATACTGCAGTTACCACCATAAAATACTTATTAAAAACAACAACAACAAAGTGACAGCATTTAAAAAAGAATGCATTAATAGTTAGGGACTCAGCTTTTTTATATGTATATCATGAGGGTATATTACTGTTATTTTTTGCAAATAAAGGCTCGTGATTATTGAAATAATATATGGAAACACAAAACGGAAAACATTTTCAAATAAAATATTGTCCCCATACATTGTACTATGGACACAATTTAAAGCAAACCAGAGATGAGTATATGTACAACACAGAATAGAGACACCGAGAGCCCAATATAGTGTAGTATGTACTGGTATGTGGATATGACAAGTAAGTATCTATTTATACTCACAAACATGGGTTACCATCTAGGTAACCACTTGTAACGATCGGTGTCAGCACACAGAGAGAATCTGATTATTGATGATCTGCAGAATCACCGATAATCCAAGTATAACTAACCTCTGGACACCTTTATAGCGTGAGTGTTTGGTGCAACAGTAATAACTTTGAGTAAGACCACCCGAGGAGCAGGTGGTCTTTGGCAGTATGGGCGATACTGCCTTTTGGGAAGTGCAAAAACCTTCCAGCAGCCTGAGACCTCCAAAGGGATGGAGTCCCAGGCTGAAAGTAGGAAGGACCTGTGAGTGAGTGACACCTGAAAAGGTGGATGTCACTAGCAGGACTGGAGACTATCTCTTAAGGAGAGAGATAGCTCTCGAGGTCGGGCAAGCCAGGTCGGCAACACACAGACAGACAAGGTACAGAGACAGAAGGCTGATTCGGTATCCAAAGGCAGGCAGGGTTTGGAAACAGATAATCAGATATGCGTAGGTACCGAATCAGAAAGCAGAGGGATAGTCAGGAATGCAATAGGTCATAACAGATATCAAAACAATGCCTAGTCTTGGGTGTGAGGTCCGTGGTCTCTACACCCTGGAACTAGTCTGGAGTATAATATGATGGTACAGAGTATCCCTAGACTTGGGTGTGAGGTCCGTGGTCTCGATACACTGGAACTAGTCTGGAGTATAACACAATGATAACACAGAGTCCCTAATCTTGGGTGTGAGGTCCGTGGTCTCAACACCCTGGAACTAGTCTGGAGTATAACACAATGATAACACAGAGTCCCTAATCTTGGGTGTGAGGTCCGTGGTCTCGACACCCTGGAACTAGTCTGAAGTATAACAGAATGATAACACAGAGTCCCTAATCTTGGGTGTGAGGTCCGTGGTCTCAACACCCTGGAACTAGTCTGAAGTATAACAGAATGATAACACAATAATACACAGAAGTAATCTGGCTCAGTGTGAATTCCCAGGTCCTCCTGGTTCTAACACACTGTAGGATCTGACTAAGGTCTGAGTGCTTCCACGTAAGTGTTCGCAACGGCAGACAACTTGAGACTGACCAGCAGTGACTATTTATAGAGCGGCGCTCTCCGGCCCCACCCATCAGCGATCAACCAATAGCCACTTGCTTTGAGGTCAGCTGACCAACCTGGTCAGCTGATCCCTCCTCGTTTGTCATAAAGGTTCTGTCTCTCAGCGCGCGCGCGCATATTCCTCAACCTGTGTGAACGAACAGACCCAGCCACACCAGATGCACGCTGCTGCGTGCAAACCGCCGCACTGGATGCGGAATCAGCCGCCTTGCCGCCAGTACACGCGGCGGCTTTTCCGCGTTCTATCACCGTACCCAACCCCCCCCCCCCCCCCTGAGGAGTGGACTCCGGACACTTCCCACCAGGCTTTTCCGGGTGCAAGTTATGGAATTCTTTCTTCAATTCCTCTGCATGCATACGACAGTCTGGCACCCAAGTTCTCTCCTCTATGCCATATCCCTTCCAGTGAACCAGATACTGCACGGAGTTCTGCACAAGCCGTGAGTCCAGAATCTTTTCAATCTCATACTCAGGTTAGTCATCAATCAACACAGGGGGGACGGACGGGGGGGGGGGGGGGGTGGAGCGGATTCCAAGTCCCCTGGAGAGAATTCCCATTCTATGGAACGTCTCTTGTCAGCCTGTTTCTTCTGGTTCTGAAAAGCCACCCCCCCCCCCCAAATTTCTTTCAACTATTCCCCAAATTTGCTTTAAGGACCTCTGCCAATTCTCCAGGGCTGGAAACGGAGTAGAAGCCACTGGCAATGGGGCAAACTTCGATGACCTTCCCGTCACCACCTGAAATGGGGAAAATCCTGAAGAGGAACTTTTCAGATTGTTGTGTGCAAATTCTGCAAACGGCAAAAATTTTACCCAGTCGGTTTGTGCATCTGCAACATAACATCTCAGAAACTGTTCCAGGGACTGATTGACTCTTTCGGTCTGGCCATTGGTCTGCGGGTGGTAGCCTGATGAAAAAGAAAGATCCATGTCTAACTAATGGCAGAATGCCCTCCAAAATTTAGATACAAATTGGACTCCCCGATCTGACACTATATTTTCCGGACTGCCATGCAGCCAGAAAATGTGCTGGATGAAGAGATCAGCCAGTTCCTGGGCCGAGGGGAGTCCTTTCAGGGGGACAAAATGAGCCATCTTACTGAATCGATCGACTACCACCCAAATGACCGTCATGCGCTCAGACCTGGGGAGTTCGCCCACAAAATCCATGGACAAATGGGTCCAAGGTTCACTCGGAACTGGTAAAGGCTGCAATGTTCCAACAGGTGCCTGATGGGAGGGTTTGCTCCTAGCACACACTGCACATTCTCTTACAAACTCCTTACAGTCTGTTGCCAATGACGGCCACCAAGCACATCTAGCAAGTAGATCCTGAGTTCTGGTGGCCCCAGGATGCCCAGAATTCTTGTGGGAATGAAACAGCTGCAACAGTTGTAGGCGAAAAGGAAACGGTACAAACAGGACCCCCTCAGGCTTCCCCTCTGGAACATCCTGTTGAAATGGACTCAGAGTGTCTCTGTACCTTATCTGCTCGTGTGTTGCCGACCTGGCCTGCCCGACCCTCCATGCTGTCACTCACCCCTTAAGTGCTCAGTCTATCTGTACTTGCTGTGACACTATTCCACCAAGTGTCAGTTAGCTGTTAGGACTCCTGCTCCTCAGAGAGTCCGGTCTGCTAGCATCCAGTTGCCTCTACTCCTCTGGAGTCCCCTGGCTGCAGTACAGTCTATAATCTGATCACCAAGTATCACTGCTTGCCAGGTTCTCTCTATTCCCTCTCTCAAGGAGATAGTCCCTGCACAACCGAGGGCCACCTGCCCCTCAGGTGGTTCCTGACCGAGCTGCCTGTATCTTCCGCCTCAGGGGAGATAGCCTACAGTT
Organism: Hyperolius riggenbachi; assembly: GCF_040937935.1. NCBI lineage: Eukaryota > Metazoa > Chordata > Amphibia > Anura > Hyperoliidae > Hyperolius > Hyperolius riggenbachi. Next base: position 11,588,223 of record NC_090651.1, on the reverse strand, counting down.
ACACCAAACACTTACACTTCATTAGGTGTCCAGAGGTTAGTCATACTTGTATTATTGATGATTCTGCAGATCATCCATAATCAAGTATACATCTGTATTATTGATGATTCTGCAGATCATCAATAATCAGATTCTCTCTGTGTGCTGACACCAATCGTTACAGTTAGGTAGCTGCCCCCCAGGATAGGTTAGATTAGGTAGCTGCCCCCAGGAAAGATTAGGTAGCTGCCCCCCAGGAAAGGTTAGGTAGCTGCCCCCCATAATAGGTTAGATTAGGTAGCTGCCCCCCAGGATAGGTTAGATTAGGTAGTTGCCCCCCAGGATAGGTTAGATTAGGTAGTTGCCCCCCAGGATAGGTTAGGTAGCTGCCCCCCACCCCCATAATGGAGAGGGGAGCCACAGGGAGGGCAGCCCGACCTCTCCCTTCCTTCCTTTCCCCAGGCCGCCCTCCATGCTCCCCCCTCGGTGTGCAGTGCGCGCACAGGGAAGCGCTGTACTAAACTACTCACCTTCCTGGTTCCAATCGCCGCACTCGCCGCTGATCTTCCCTTCTCTGCATACACGCTGATACACACGCTGCTTCCTTTTTAGCCGAACATAGAACGTGTGTATCAGCGTGTATGCAGAGAGGGGAAGATCAGCGGCGAGTGAGGCGATTGGAACCAGGGAGGTGAGTAGTTTAGTACAGCGCTTCCCTGTGCGCGCACTGCACACCGAGGGGGGAGCATGGAGGGCGGCCCGGGGAGAGGAAGGGGGTTAGAGGTCGGGCTGCCCTCCCCGTGGCTCCCCCCTATAGCGCTCCGCAGCCCTAGAAACGAGCATGGGCCCCCGGGCCCCTCACCCGCCTCTTCAGGAGCCGGGCCCGGTTGCGAAGGCGACCAGTGCTACCACGGGCCCTATGCCCATGTTTTTGACCTACTTTTTGGTACTTTTTAAATTGAAAAGTGCTTGTAAGGAAATGCGGAAAGGCCGCCGTCTCTCGAGGTGAGGCGGCTGTTTCCGCGTCCAGCATGGCATCACAACGCGGAAAAAAACGCAGCATGCCGCATAGGCAGTGCGGCGGAATCCGCATTGGTAACGGCGGAATCCGCATCAGAGGCGGCCCCCGCACTAGATACATTGCATGACAGTACTGGTGTGGCTGGGACTGATAGTCCACCAAGATTCAGACTTACACGCGCGCGAGCACAGAGGCAGAGTTTAAATAGCAGTTAAAAGGGAGTCGGCTGACCAGCTGGGTCAGCTGACAAATTCCACTGCTCCCATTGGACCAGCAATTAGGGAGGTCCTGGAAAGGTCCTAGAGCCGGGACCAGCTGGAGCTGTAATCCTACACTTAATTAGATTCTGTTGATAGCTAAAGTACTAGTTTGATTGTGATTATCTGTTATGACTTTTGCCTGCCTTGACTACCCTTCTGAACTCTGATCTTGTACCTCGATATTTCTGATACTCTGTTGCCGAACCCCGGCTCGTTCCTTGACTCTGCTTCTGCCTCCTGATTTTGTACCCCGATATATCTGATACCCCGTTGCTGAACCCTGCCTGTACTTTGACTCCGCCTTTGCCTTCTGATCTTGTACTTTATCTGTCCGTGTGTGTACGACCTGGCTTGTCCGACCTCGAGAACCGACCTTACTGTTAGAGGCGGTTCCTCGCTCTGTTAGTAATCCTTCCTCCTGAAGGTTACTTCCAGTCTGTCCTTCCTACTGTCAGTCTGACTCCTCCCGTCTTGGAGAGCTCAGGTCTGCGGAAGGAATCTGTGCAGTACTCCTTGCTGCACTGAGGCCTAGTCCTCTAAGTGTTACTGTTACACCTAACACTACACTCTACTCAGGTGAACAGAGGTTAGTTAGTATATCGGATTATCAGTGATACTGCAGATCACGTATAATCTGGTATACATCTGTATTCCCAGTGATTCTGCAGATCACTGGTAATCAGATCCTCTCTGTGCTTCACCGATCGTTACAGAACGCCAGACCATAAAACAGATGGAACGCGCTGATCCTCTGACTGTGCTTGCCACTTCGGTGGATAGCATTCATCAAGCACTGGGCCAGCACAAAGCTTTGATTGATTCCCTATCGGGCTCTGTGCGAACCCTCCAGATGTCAGTTGATTCAGTGCGATCCCCTCCTAGTGATGACATACGTATGCCTGTACCTGATAAATTTTCCGGCCACAAGTCTGACTTCCGGAATTTCAGGAGTAGAGTGTTGTCATACTTTGAGTTGAGACCCCGATCCTCGGGGACTGAGACCCAACGGGTCATTTTTATTAAAACACTGTTAACTGGGGATTCCCAATCCTGGGCATACAACCTGTCTCCCACAGATACAGCTCTGACCTCAGTAGAGGAATTTTTTAAGGCTATGGCCGTGATATACGACGACCCTGACCTTGCGGCAACTTCTGAGCGGAAGCTCAAACTTTTGCGGCAAGGCAGAGGGTCAGTCGAGGATTACGCGGCAGAATTTCGTAGGTGGTCTGTTACCACCAGATTTGACAATTTTGCTCTGATGGATTATTTCCTGTCTGGGTTGTCGGAGGAGGTCTCTGACTTGATGTTAACCTTACCCGAGCCCAGGACAGTCGATGAGGCCATATCATCGGCCATCCGAGTCGATCGTCGACTACGCCATCAGAGGCAGACTAGGGGCAGTCACCGGGTCAGGGTGACCTCGTATGTGGCACCTTCTGCTACATCCTCAGTAACGGCATCTCCGCCTGTGTCACCCTCTCCGGCCGTACCTCCACCCGAACCAATGCAAATTGGTCGATCAAAACTGACCCAGGTGGAACGTAGGCGGAGAACAACAGAACAACTGTGCCTGTATTGTGCAGAAGCAGGGCATAGAGTGCGAAACTGCCCTAACAAGTTGGGAAACGGGTCTGCCTAGGAGTAGTGGGGGGTGACACCCTAGGCACATCATTCTCACCCCAAAAAGAGAAGAAGTTACTTCTCCCCTGTACTATTACATGGGATAATAAGTCTGTAGCCACTGAGGCTTTTATTGATTCTGGCTCAGCGGCCAATTTTATGAACCTTGAATTTGCTCAGGAGTTGGGTATTCCTCTCACTCCAGTAAGTCCCTCCATTCAGGTCACGGCAGTAGACGATTCCCCTCTGCAACGGGATCGTCCCCTGTCCCAGACTCCGCTGATGAAGGTTACGATAGGGGTACTGCATGGGGAACAACTTCAGTTTTTCGTTTTGCATATGTCAAACTCCACTATTATCCTAGGCATGCCATGGTTACAAGCCCACTCTCCACAGATAGACTGGGCTACGGGTCAGGTAACCAGGTGGTCCGATCATTGTCACCAACAGTGTCTAGGGAAGGTGACATTGGGTCAGACCAAGATTTACGTGGAGGGTGTTCCCGAGGTATATTCCGATTTTTCTGATGTATTTTGTCCCAAGTCTGCTGATCAATTACCTCCTCATCGCCCGTTCGATTGCCCCATTGATCTCCGTGCTGGTTGTATGCCCCCTAGGGGTCACCTGTATAACTTGTCCGGTCCCGAGAAGTTGGCTATGCAGGAATACATTCGTGACAACTTAGCCAAGGGGTTCATTCGGCCCTCTCGGTCACCTGCTGGGGCCGATTTCTTCTTCGTTAAGAAGAAAGACGGGGGTCTTCGACCTTGTATCGATTATCGGGGTCTCAATAAAATCACGGTGAAGAATCGCTATCCGTTACCATTGATAGACGACTTATTCACGCAGGTCACTACTGCAAAGATCTTTTCTAAGTTAGATCTGAGGGGGGCATACAACCTAATCCGCATTAGAAGGGGCGATGAATGGAAGACGGCCTTTAACACACCCGAAGGGCATTACGAGTATTTAGTGATGCCTTTCGGGTTGTGCAATGCGCCAGCCGTCTTCCAGGAACTAATCAATGAGGTATTTCGGGAGGTATTGGGTAGATTCGTACTGGTATACCTCGATGATATACTAATTTATTCCAATAACCTCTCCGAACACAGGGTCCACGTGAAATTTGTCCTAAACAAATTAAGACAGAATAGGCTCTACGCTAAGGTAGAAAAGTGTATATTTGAAGTGACCACGGTCACGTTTCTGGGATACGTAATTTCCACCTCGGGCCTCTCAATGGATCCTGCCAAGGTCACAGCCGTGTTGGAGTGGCCACAACCAGTGGGGTTGAAGGCCCTGCAGAGATTTTTGGGGTTTGCAAACTATTACAGGAGGTTTATTAAGGGATACTCCACGTTAGTGGCCCCCCTTACCAGTCTCACGAAAAAAGGGGCGGATACCAACCACTGGTCTCCTGAAGCCGTGGCGGCATTTGCTCTATTGAAAAAATTATTTTGTTCAGCACCAATATTGAGGCATGTTGACACATCCTTTCCCTTTATTGTGGAGGTTGATGCCTCAGAGGTTGGGGTGGGGGCGGTGCTGTCTCAACGGTCTGGGTTGCAGGGCAGATTACACCCATGTGCTTATTTTTCCCGCAGGTTTTCACCTGCAGAAAAAAATTATGATATAGGCAACCGGGAACTTCTGGCCATTAAGTTGGCATTTGAGGAGTGGCGCCACTGGTTAGAGGGGGCAGAGCACACGATCACTGTCTACACTGACCACAAAAACTTGGAATACATCGAGGGGGCTAAGAGGCTGAGTCCCCGTCAGGTTCGGTGGTCCTTGTTTTTTACGAGATTCAGGTTTATAATCACGTACACTCCAGGCAGCAAAAATGTCAAAGCAGACGCCCTCTCCAGGTGTTTTGAACCTGAGACAGCACAGCCCCCCGCTCCTGAATCCATCATCCCGCAGAAAATGGTGTTAGCCACCACAGAGACTTGGGAGGATTGGACAGAGGTTTTGGGTCCCTTTCAGCGAGATGTTCCTGAGGGGAAACCCGAAGGGGTCTTGTTTATCCCACTGCCATTCCGGTTACAAGTTCTGCAACTCTTTCACACCCACAAGAATGCTGGTCATCCTGGAGCGGCCAGAACGCAGGATCTGATTGCCAGGTGTGCTTGGTGGCCTTCCTTGGCAACAGATTGCAAGGAGTTTGTTAAGGAGTGTGCGGTATGTGCCAGGAGTAAACCCTCCCGGCTGGCACCTGTAGGAAGGTTGCAGCCTTTGCCCACCCCGAGTGAGCCATGGACCCACCTGTCCATGGATTTTGTGGGGGAATTGCCCAGGTCTGAAGGCATGTCTGTTATTTGGGTGGTAGTCGACCGGTTTAGCAAGATGGCCCATTTTGTGCCCCTGAAAGGACTCCCCTCGGCTCAAGAATTGGCCGAATTGTTTATCATTCACGTCTTCCGGCTGCATGGCATTCCGGAAGACATTGTGTCTGATCAGCGCTGGGCCGAAATTACGCATTAGCGTAATTACGCATCGTAATTCACTACAAATGCACCGTAAGCGTTACGTGTAAGGTTACGGTATTACGCGTAATTAATTACGTGTACACCGTAGGTTACGTTATTACGCGTAACAAATTACGCGTAAGACAGTAAACTCCCATTGAAATTACACAGTCTGCCGTAATCGCGTAATATTACGCTCCCGTATAATATAAAAAAGCCGCCGACTTTAAGGGTTAATAGCAAAGCCCCCTTAATTGCTAAGAGCCTCAAATTTGGAGAATATATTAAGGAGATCAGAAGGAATAAGAGGAAAAAAATTTTTTTCAAAAAGACGTTATAGTTTTTGAGAAAATCGATGTTAAAGTTTCAAAGGAAAAATATATAGGGCAAAAATGTCTTTTAAATGCGGAAAATGTCAGGTTTTTTTGCACAGGTAACAATAGTGTTTTATTTTCATAGATTCCCCCAAGTGGGAAGAGTTTTACTTACTTTGTTCTGAGTGTGGGAAATATTAAAAAAAAATGACGTGGGGTCCCCCCTCACAGACCTCTTTAACCCCTTGTCCCCCATGCAGACTGGGATAGCCAGAATGCGAAGCACCGGCCGCGTGGGGCTCCGCACCCTGACTATACCAGCCCGCATGGTCCATGGATTGGGGGGTCTCGGAAGGGGAGGGGCAGCCAAGCTTTCCCCTCCCCCTCCGAGCCCTTGTCCAATCCAAGGACAAGGGGCTCTTCTCCACCTCCGATGGGCGGTGGAGTCGGAGGCCGCGATTTCCTGGGGGGGGGTTCATGGTGGCATCTGGGAGTCCCCTTTAAAAAGGGGTCTTCCAGATGCCCACCCCCCCTCCCAGGAGAAATGAGAATAGAGGTACTTGTACCCCTTACCCATTTCATTTAAGAGTTAAAAGTAAATAAACACACAAACACATAGAAAAAGTATTTTAATTGAACAAAAAACATAACCACGAAAAAAGTCCTTTAATATTCTTAATTAACCATTAATACTTACCTGTCCCTTTAAAAGCCAGTTCCCACGCAATATCCTCGGAAATATACTAATCAGTTACAATGTAACAAAGTTGTTACAATGTAACAACTTTGTTACTTTGTAACACCACCGCACCCGATGTCACTCGCCGCTCACCCGCCGGCCGCCGCATACACTCTAAGTCCCCGCCGGCTCCCGCCGTCCACTCCGCCCACACCTGTCACCCATATACATGCTGGCACCCATGGGTGCCAGCATGTATATAGGTGACATGTGGGAGAGGCGGGGAGGGCAGCGGAGCCGGCGGGACTTAGCGTCTTTCACCCGACAGAGCTCTGAGCTATATAGCTCAGAGCTCTCTAAAGCATCTTTGTATTTGGGCTCCAAGGAGCCCCATTGGTCCTTAGCAGACCAATGGGGTTCCTTCAAATCAGAAGGAACCCCATTGGTCTGCTAAGGACCAATGGGGCTCCTTGGAGCCCAAATACAAAGATGCTTTAGAGAGCTCTGAGCTATATAGCTCAGAGCTCTGTCGGGTGAAAGACGCTAAGTCCCGCCGGCTCCGCTGCCCTCCCCGCCTCTCCCACATGTCACCTATATACATGGGTGCCAGCATGTATATGGGTGACAGGTGTGTGCGGAGTGGACGGCCCGAGCCGGCGGGGACTTAGAGTGTATGCGGCAGCCGGCGGGTGAGCGGCGAGTGACGTCGGGTGCGGTGGTGTTACAAAGTAACAAAGTTGTTACATTGTAACAACTTTGTTACATTGTAACTGATTAGTATATTTCCGAGGATATTGCGTGGGAACTGGCTTTTAAAGGGACAGGTAAGTATTAATGGTTAATTAAGAATATTAAAGGACTTTTTTCGTGGTTATGTTTTTTGTTCAATTAAAATACTTTTTCTATGTGTTTGTGTGTTTATTTACTCTTAAAGGAAATGGGTAAGGGGTACAAGTACCTCTAAACTCATTTCTCCTGGGAGGGGGGGTGGGCATCTGGGGGACCCCTTTTTAAAGGGGACTCCCAGATGCCACCATGAACCCCCCCCCAGGAAATCGCGGCCTCCACCTCCACCGCCCATCGGAGGTGGAGAAGAGCCCCTTGTCCTTGGATTGGACAAGGGCTCGGAGGGGGAGGGGAAAGCTTGGCTGCCCCTCCCCTTCCGAGACCCCCCAATCCATGGACCATGCGGGCTGGTATAGTCAGGGTGCGGAGCCCCACGCGGCCGGTGCTCCGCATTCTGGCTATCCCAGTCTGCATGGGGGACAAGGGGTTAAAGAGGTCTGTGAGGGGGGACCCCACGTCGTTTTTTTTTAATATTTCCCACACTCAGAACGAAGTAAGTAAAACTCTTCCCACTTGGGGGAATCTATGAAAATAAAACACTATTGTTACCTGTGCAAAAAAAACTGACATTTTCCGCATTTAAAAGACATTTTTGCCCTTGAAACTTAAAAATCGATTTTCTCAAAAACTATAAGGTCTTTTTGAAAAAAAAAATTTCCTCTTATTCCCACTGATCCCCTTAATATACCCTGTGAATTTGGTGTTCCTAAATTTGAAGCAGGCTTTGCTATTAACCGTTAAAGTCGGCGGGTTTTTAAATGTATATATTTTTCCTTTGAAACTTTAACATCGATTTTCTCAAAAACTATAAGGTCTTTTCGAAAAAAAAAAATTTCCTCTTATTCCTTCTGATCTCCTTAATATATTCTCCAAATTTGAGGCTCTTAGTAATTAAGGGGGCTTTGCTATTAACCCTTAAAGTCGGCGGCTACCTAACATTGATCCATGCGTCAACTTTTCCGCTTGGCAGCATGACCGCATTAATTGCTAGTAGGAATTTACGCGTAAGCCAATAACGTAACAACCTGAATTACGGTATTCTTACGTGTAATTGCGTAAGGGCTATGCGTAATTACAGACATGTACCGTAAATGAATGTCTACGCCGTAAGCGTAATTCCATAATGCGTAATAGCGTAAAATTACGCGTAATGATCCGTAAGCGTAGTTTTTTCCATTACGCCCAGCACTGTGTCTGATAGGGGAGTCCAGTTTGTGTCTGGATTCTGGAGGGCATTTTGTCACCAAATGGGCATGAAATTGTCGTTCTCGTCAGGCTACCACCGACAGACGAATGGGCAGACAGAACGCATTAACCAATCTCTGGAGCAATTCTTGAGATGTTACGTTGCGGAGGCACAAAGTGACTGGGTGAAATTTTTGCCCTTCGCGGAATTCGCCCAAAATAATTTAAAGAATTCCTCGTCTGGGTTTTCCCCATTTCAGATTGTAACAGGGAGGTCACCCAAATTCTCTCCTTTTCCAGTTATCTCGTCTCCATTTCCTGCACTGGAGGATTGGCAGAGGTCACTCAGGGACAATTGGGGAATTGTTAAGGGGAATTTGCAGAAGGCGTTTCAGTGTCAGAAGGGTCAAGCAGATAAGAGACGGTCCGTGGAATGGAAGTTTCAGCCAGGGGATCTAGTCTGGGTGTCCACACGTCACTTGACCCTGAAGCAACCATCTACCAAACTGGGTCCCAGGTTTGTGGGCCCATTTTCCGTGACCAAAATAATTAACAATGTTACTTATACCATTGACCTTCCCACCAGCATGCGGGGGGTAAAGTCCTTCCACGTGTCCCTTCTTAAACCTGCAGTCCAGGTGGGTCCTACTCCTCCTCCTCCCGTGTTGGTAGATACCCAACCCGAATATGAAGTGGAAAAAATATTAGATGCTCGCAAGGTACAAAACTCGGTACAGTACCTCGTACATTGGAAAGGGTATGGCATCGAGGAGAGGCAATGGGTACCTGGGAACCGTATGCATGCGGATGAGTTGGTGAGGGAGTTTCATGCCTTACACCCCGAGAAACCTGGTGGGAGTTGTCCGGAGTCCACTCCTCGGGGGGGGGGGGTACTGTAAGGAAACGCGGAAAGGCCGCCGTCTCTCGAGGTGAGGCGGCTGTTTCCACGTCCAGCATGGCGTCACAACGCGGAAAAAACGCCGCATGCCGCATAGGCAGTGCGGCGGAATCCGCATTGGTAACGGCGGAATCCGCATCAGAGGCGGCCCCCGCACTAGATACATTGCATGACAGTACTGGTGTGGCTGGGACTGATAGTCCACCAAGATTCAGACTTACACGCGCGCGAGCACAGAGGCAGAGTTTAAATAGCAGTTAAAAGGGAGTCGGCTGACCAGCTGGGTCAGCTGACAAATTCCACTGCTCCCATTGGACCAGCAATTAGGGAGGTCCTGGAAAGGTCCTAGAGTATATATACTGCTGGTTGTTCACTTGCTCTTTGTCTGGCGTGCGATCACACATGTGGGAGCACCCAGATCCGTAGTCAGATCCGCAAGTGTGCCGGGACCAGCTGGAGCTGTAATCCTACACTTAGCTAGATTCTGTTGATAGCTAAAGTACTAGTTTGATTGTGATTATCTGTTATGACTTTTGCCTGCCTTGACTACCCTTCTGAACTCTGATCTTGTACCTCGATATTTCTGATACTCTGTTGCCGAACCCCGGCTCGTTCTTTGACTCTGCTTCTGCCTCCTGATTTTGTACCCCGATATATCTGATACCCCGTTGCTGAACCCTGCCTGTACTTTGACTCCGCCTTTGCCTCCTGATCTTGTACTTTATCTGTCCGTGTGTGTATGACCTGGCTTGTCCGACCTCGAGAACCGACCTTACTGTTAGAGGCGGTTCCTCGCTCTGTTAGCGATCCTCCCTCCTGAGGGTCACTTTCAGATATACCTTCCTACTGTCAGTCTGACTCCTCCCGTCTTGGAGAGCTCAGGTCTGCGGAAGGAATCTGTGCAGTACTCCTTGCTGCACTGAGGCCTAGTCCTCAAAGTGTTACTGTTACACCAAACACTACACTCTACTCAGGTGAACAGAGGTTAGCTAGTATATCGGATTATCAGTGATACTGCAGATCACGTATAATCTGGTATACATCTGTATTCCCAGTGATTCTGCAGATCACCGGTAATCAGATCCTCTCTGTGCTTCACCGATCGTTACAGTGCTGGAAAGTTATTTTAAATCGAAGATGGAAAATTATCTCCAAGGAGAAAACTCAGGTGAAAAAGTGAATTGCATATGGGCCATAGAGTTTGACATAGTACATAATATGAGCATACAAAATCTTTTTCAAAATATACCGGTAACATCAGATATTCAATATTGTCTATAGGGGGAAATAGTGGGGAACAAGGGGAGGCAGGAAAGGCGGTGGGGAAAAAAAATTGCAGAATGCAGTGATATGCGCCTATGACTACAATGACTCAGACCCAGAACCCAGCCCATGTTTACTTCTGAGAGACCGACATTAAAACATTGTATTTATTTTTTTGACATCAGATATAATACAAACCTGAATGAACTAGAGATGTTTTGTAAAGAGGAATGGTCCAAAATACCTTCAAGCAGAATCCAGACTCTCATTGGAACCTACAGGAAGCGTTTAGAGGCTGTAATTTCTGCAAAGGGAGGATCTACTAAATATTGATTTCATTTCTTTTTTGTGGTGCCCAGATTTATGCACCTGCCTAATTTTGTTTAACCACTTGCCGACCGCCTACTTCATATTGGCGGCGGCAAAGTGGTAGCCCCAGGACCACGTAACGCAGAATGGCGTCGGGTCCTGGGGGAGGGGATTGCGGGCGATCGCGCGCGCATCGCCGGCATTAGGCTCCGCCCACATGTGACGTCAACCCGCCGGCCAATCAGCAGCGCCGGCGGGTTGCAACTTTTTGAAATGGCCAATTGAAAGTGTATAATACGCTTTGTTAGGTAAACAAAGCGTATTATACACGCTGCCTCCTCCCTGGTGGTCACAGCGCTCGATCGACCACCAGAGAGGAAGGCAGCACTGTGAGTCCAAATGCCAGCACACTGATCCTGCCCCCCCTGCACACTAATCGCCCACAGCACCCATCAGACCCCCCCCCCTGCCCACCCCCTGACAGCACTGTTTGCACCCAATCACCCCCCTAATCACCTATCAATCACCCCCTGTCACTAACTGTCAACGCTATCTTTTAGATCAGGTCCTAAACTTCCCCCTGGGGGCGCCTGATCACCCCCCCACACCCTCAGATCCTCCCCAGACCCCCCCCCCCCCAGACCTCCCCCCCCCCTGTACTGTATACAGCTATTCTCTGTAATCACCTGTCAATCACCTGTCAATCACCCATCGATCACCCCCTGTCATCACCTGTCACTGCCACCCATCAGATTAGACCCTAACCTGCCCTTTGCGGGCATCTGATCACCCACCCACACGCTCAGATCGCCCACAGGCCCACCCTCATAACACCTACCAAGTGCATTGTTTACATCTTTTCTCTCCTCTAAACACCTACTGATCACCCATCAATCACCCATCAATCACCCCCGTCACTACCTGTCACTGCTACCCATCAGATCAGTCCCTAGTCTGCCCCTTTTGGGCACCCAATCACCCGCCCACCCCCTCAGATTGCCCTGAGACCCCCTCTGATCAACTTGCCAGTGCATTGCTTGCATATATTCTACCCTGTAATTACCTTCTGATCACCTATCAATCACCCCGTCACCCCCTGTCACTGCTACCCATCAGATTAGACCCTAATCTGCCCCTTGCGGGCACCCAATCACCCACCCGAACCCTCAGATCGCCCACAGACGCCCCGCCAGTGCATTGCTTGCTTATTTTCTCCTCTGTAATTACCTACCGATCACCTATCAATCACCCCGTCACCACCTGTCACTGCAGGCTCCTGATCACCCTCCCCCCTGCCCTTATATCTCCCTCTGATCACTCCACCCTGCCCTAGATCACCCCCCTGCCATTGTGTACATCTAATCTCCTGTCTGTAACGCTTGATTGTGCTTTGATTGGCTCCAATTGTCTCAATTGCCCTGTGACTGACTTAGATTGTCCCGTGATTGGTTTTTGATTGTCCTGTGATTGGCTTCGATTGTGCTGTGATTGGCTTCGATTGTCCCGTGATTGGCTTCGATTGTCCCGTGATTGGCTTCGATTGTCCCGTGATTGGCTTCGATTGTCCCGTGATTGGCTTCGATTGTGCTGTGATTGGCTTCGATTGTGCTGTGATTGGCTTCGATTGTTCCGTGATTGGCTTCGATTGTCCCGTGATTGGCTTCAATTGTCCCGTGATTGGTTTTCGATTGTCCCGTGATTGGTTTTCGATTGTATTGTGATTGGCTTCGATTGCCCCGCGATTGGCTTTGATTGCGCTGACTGGCTGTGATTGCCCTCTAATCACTCTTATTGGCTCTAATTGTGTTGTAATTGCCTTGATTGCCCTCTGATTGTCTGTGATTGTTTCTGATTGCCCCCATTGCTGTCTGATTGCCCCCTAATCCCCGCCCCCCCCCCCCCCGGTCACTATCCTAGTGATCTAAAAATAGTGTTTTTAGTATCACTAGTGTTAACAGTTAGGCCAGTTAGCTAGGCCCCTGTGTTAGTGTCAGTTAGCGCTCAGCCCACCGCACCACAGTCACTAATTAGTCGCTGATTAGCGTCATCACTGTCGCTAATCAGCATTGGTACTATATAGTATCTGTAAGTGATCATTACTGATCGCACACAGATCTATATTGGGGTCATTAGGATCCACTAAAAACGCAGTGTTTGCCGATCAGGCCTGATCGTTCGCCTGCACTTGCGTTCAGCCTGCCCCACCGCAGTGACAGAATTTTTTTTCTGATCACTGCAAAAAACACTGTACAATAGCTGTGGCACTGTAAAGATCAGTTTTGATTTTTTTTTTCCAAAACTCAGTGACCACAGCTTTCTGCTCCGCAAGTACTCCCTTTTGCTAGGTAGGTGCTCTTTTTCCTGGGTAGTCTCAGAGGAATACCCCCTAAATTTAGCAGCCCACCATGGCAAGAAAGAGGTATTCCGATGATGAGGTTCTCAGGTACATGGCCCAGTCGGATGAGGACGATTGGGACATCTCATCCGACGAATCTTCTGGGTCAGAGTACGAACCTGTGGACAGCAGTGGCTCGCTGACCGATAGCGATAACGAGGTTGAGGTCCCGGCTAGAGCCAGGCGTACCACACCCCATGTCACTGGACCGCAGGTGGCGCAGGATCTGCCTCAAGGGCAGCAGAGTGGTGCTAGCGCTGGTCTGAGGTTTCATGGTGAGGCATACACCAGCAGCGCAGCATCTCCTGGACCTGGCACCAGTACTTCCGTAGACCCTGGTGAAGTGGTGAGCACCAGAAGGGAAGTTGAAACTGGTTCGGTGGCACGTGCATTAAGACCCGAGTCGCAGCCACCAAGAAAACGGGCCCGTACTACCCATAGTCTTCCAGAGGTGCTGGCAAATCCCAATTGGCAATCCCCTGGTTCCGCCGCACCCGTACTGCCCCCTTTCACCGCCCAGTCTGGAGTCCAGGTGGAGACAGATAATCTAGTAACGGCCCTAGACTTTTTTCATCTGTTCTTCACCGAGGATCTCTACGACTTAATTGTGGCTGAGACCAACCGTTATGCCACACAATACATCACCGACAACCCGGATAAGTACTATTCCCAGGCTTACCGGTGGAAACCACTCCAAGTTTCCGAACTTAAAACTTTTTTGGGCCTTCTCCTTAACATGGGTCTAGTCAAATTGAATGTATTGCGGTCTTATTGGTCTACGCGCCCAATATATCACCTGCCCATGTTCTCTGCTATCATGTCCAGGACACGGTTTGAGATGATCCTGCGCTTCCTGCACTTCAATGACAACACAACCTGTCATCGGAGTGACCACCCTGCTTATGACCGGCTCCACAAAATTCGGCCCCTCATAGACCACATGTCATCAAAATTTGCAGATGCTTATACCCCTGAACAGCACATTTGTGTAGACGAGTCCCTCATACATTTTACCGGGCGCCTTGGCATCAAACAGTACATCCCAAGCAAGCGCGCCCGGTATGGGGTGAAACTGTATAAGCTCTGTGAAAGGGCCACAGGCTATACTTATGGTTTTAGGGTCTATGAGGGAAAAGATTCAAAATTGGAGCCGGTCGGATGCCCTGACTACCTGGGGAGCAGTGGCAAGATTGTGTGGGACTTGGTGTCACCTTTGTTCCAGGAGGGGTACCATCTTTATGTGGACAACTTCTACACAAGTGTGGCCCTCTATCAGCATTTAAAGATAGAAGGGATCCGCTGCTGTGGCACCGTGCGGCCTAGTCGCCGGGGCTTCCCCCAACGGCTCGTTAGTACCCGGCTTGCACGGGGGGAGAGGGCTGCCTTGTGTACAGATGACCTGCTCGCGGTGAAATGGAAGGACAAGAGGGACGTTTACCTTCTGTCCACCATTCACACAGACACGACAGTCCAAATTCAACGGGCAACTGAGGTCACTGAAAAACCCCTCGCCGTCCACGACTATAATGCTTACATGGGAGGGGTGGACTTCAATGACCAGATGTTAGGGCCCTATTTAGTTTCCCGCAAAACCAGACGCTGGTATAAAAAAGTGTCTGTTTATCTAATTCAATTGGGTATTTACAACAGCTTTGTTCTCTACAGTAAGGCTGGGAGAACTGGAGCGTTCCTTAAATTCCAGGAAGACATCGTTATGGAACTCCTGTATCCAGGAGGTGCCGTGGCCCAACCCCAAAATGCAGTTAGCCGGCTGCATGAAAGGCACTACGCCTTTCCCATTCCGTGTGGCCCAAATCAACGCACCCCAAGAAAACGTTGTCGTGTCTGCAGCAGGGCTGGAACAAGGCGTGACACCTCTGTTTACTATCCCATGTGTCCTGACCAGCCTGGTCTATGCCTAGGGGAGTGTTTCCAGAGGTATCATGAGCAGATACACTTTTAGAGAGTAGGGAACTCCAAACATAGCAGTAGGCACACAAGGGTCTCTGTGCTATTTCACACTGGCGTGATGCGTTAGGGAAAATTGCCTAGCGAAAGTCACACTTTGCGGTCCCCCCCCTACGCCGGAAGTGCTTGACTTAACGCTAGTGCATGCCTACGTTACTGGGTGGCTTCTGTGGCAATTTGGGTCGGCCCGGAAGTCATGTTAGTCTACGGCGACGCAGTTACTTACTAGGCCGAATGCGATTACTGTCGAATGCTACTCTAGCGGTATTCTCTGAAGGTCTGTTTGGGGCGATGCGGTGCGCGCGACCCACCGGATACGCCAATATGCAGTGTGAACCCAGACATCAGGTTTCCAGAGACCCTAATACACAGTGCTGCCAGAAACCTCTCCTTTCACTTGGGACAAAGTGCATAATGTACGTCGCCACATCTCTGTGCGATTTGCACTTTGCATATTGTCCCATGGGGGACGAGAGGTTTGTCCTCAGAAAGGTAAGAAAAAAAAAAACAAATAAAAAAAACAGGTAAGCAAAAAAGTTAATGTTTGGTTCCCAATGTTAATGTTTGGGTTAAAAATGTTCATTAAAGTTTATAAAAGTTCATGTTAATGAAGTTATTGCTTTGCTGCTTGCTTGTTTTTTTGTGTGTGTTTTTCTCTCTTTTTTCCATCCTTTACCCTTCCAGGTGGACCGACCGACCGACCAACCAACCAGCTGCAGCACTGATGGTGCATCCTGACAGAAGCATTGTGTGTCTGTCAGATTACACACAAGTCGGTGCATGCAGCGCTGCAGGACGAGATTTCTCCTCTGCAGTAAAAAAGATATGTTTGCCGAGGCATATGAGCTGAGGGGTGGTGTTGGAGCTCCTATGCTTTGGCAAGCACTTTGTATCAAAAAAGAACTCTGGCAATGATTTGTTCATCCACATCGATCGGTGTGAATGGATAAATCGGCTTTGCCAGGGCATACGAGCTGAGTGGGTGGACGTTTTTGGGTGGCAGCTCCTATGTCCTGGCAGACGCCTTCCCCTCTTTTTTTTTCACATTTTTTTGGCAGATATTTTTTCATCCACATTGATTGATTGATTGACTGTCATTTTTCCTTTCAGCCCAGAGTGCATTACCCTTATGCCCAAAATAAGGAGTATAGCAGAAACTCCTAATACTGGCCATACATGTAATGATTGCAGAGACCCTAAAATGCCAGGACAGACCCCACGAATGATGCCATTTTGGAAAGAGGACACCCCAAAGTATTATGTGAGGTGCATGGTGAGTTCATAGAATATTTTATTTTTTGTCACAAGTTAGCAGAAATTGTTGTATGTTTTTTTTCACAAAATGTAATTTTCCGCTCACTTATGACAAAAATTTTTTTTTTCTATGAACTCACCATGCCCCTCATGGAATACCTTGGGGTGTCTTCTTTCCAAAATGGGGTCATTTGTGGGCTTTGTTCACGGTCCTGGCATGTGGGGGGGTTGCTAAATTGTGAGCACCCCTGTAAAGCCTAAAGGTGCTCATTGGACTTTGGGCCCCTTTGCTCAACTAGGCTGCTAAAAAAGTGTCACACATGAGGTATCGCTGTACTCAGGAGAAGTAGTATAATGTGTTTTGGGGTGTATTTTTACACATACCCATGCTGGGTGGGAGAAATATCTCTGTAAATCACAATTTTTTAATTTTTTTACACACAATTGTCCATTTACAGAGATATTTCTCCCACCCAGCATGGGTATGTGTAGAAATACACCGCAAAACAAATTATACTACTTCTCCTGAGTACGGGGATACCTCATGTGTGGCACTTTTTTGCACCTTAACTGCGCTAAGGGGCCCAAAGTCCAATGAGTACCTTTAAGATTTCACAGGTCATTTTGCGACATTTGGTTTCAAGACTACTCCTCACGGTTTAGGGCCCCTAAAATCCCAGGGCAGTATAGGAACCCCACAAGTGACCCCATTTTAGAAAGGAGACACCCCAAGGTATTTAGTTAGGAGTATGGTGAGTTCATAGAAGATTTTATTTTTTTGTCACAAGTTAGCGGAAATTGATTTTAATTGTTTTTTTTTCACAAAGTGTCATTTTCCGCTAACTTGTGACAAAAAATAAAATCTTCTATGAACTCACCATACTCCTAACTGAATACCTTGGGGTGTCTTCTTTCTAAAATGGGGTCACTTGTGGGGTTCCTATACTGCCCTGGGATTTTAGGGGCCCTAAACCGTGAGGAGTAGTCTTGAAACCAAATTTCGCAAAATGACCTGTGAAATCCTAAAGGTACTCATTGGACTTTGGGCCCCTTAGCGCAGTTGGGGTGCAAAAAAGTGCCACACATGTGGTATCGCCGTACTCAGGAGAAGTAGTATAATGTGTTTTGGGGTGTATTTTTACACATACCCGTGCTGGGTGGGAGAAATATCTCTGTAAATCACAATTTTTTAATTTTTTTACACACAATTGTCCATTTACAGAGATATTTCTCCCACCCAGCATGGGTATGTGTAAAAATACACCGCAAAACAAATTATACTACTTCTCCTGAGTACGGGGATACCTCATGTGTGGCACTTTTTTGCACCTTAACTGCGCTAAGGGGCCCAAAGTCCAATGAGTACCTTTAAGATTTCACAGGTCATTTTGCGACATTTGGTTTCAAGACTACTCCTCACGGTTTAGGGCCCCTAAAATCCCAGGGCAGTATAGGAACCCCACAAGTGACCCCATTTTAGAAAGGAGACACCCCAAGGTATTTAGTTAGGAGTATGGTGAGTTCATAGAAGATTTTATTTTTTTGTCACAAGTTAGCGGAAATTGATTTTAATTGTTTTTTTTCACAAAGTGTCATTTTCCGCTAACTTGTGACAAAAAATAAAATCTTCTATGAACTCACCATACTCCTAACTGAATACCTTGGGGTGTCTTCTTTCTAAAATGGGGTCACTTGTGGGGTTCCTATACTGCCCTGGCATTTTAGGGGCCCTAAACCATGAGGAGTAGTCTTGAAACCAAATTTTGCAAAATGACCTGTGAAATCCTAAAGGTACTCATTGGACTTTGGGCCCCTTAGCGCAGTTGGGGTGCAAAAAAGTGCCACACATGTGGTATCGCCGTACTCAGGAGAAGTAGTATAATGTGTTTTGGGGTGTATTTTTACACATACCCATGCTGGGTGGGAGAAATATCTCTGTAAATCACACTTTTTTAATTTTTTTACACACAATTGTCCATTTACAGAGATATTTCTCCCACCCAGCATGGGTATGTTTAAAAATACACCGCAAAACAAATTATACTACTTCTCCTGAGTACGGGGATACCTCATGTGTGGCACTTTTTTGCACCTTAACTGCGCTAAGGGGCCCAAAGTCCAATGAGTACCTTTAAGATTTCACAGGTCATTTTGCGACATTTGGTTTCAAGACTACTCCTCACGGTTTAGGGCCCCTAAAATCCCAGGGCAGTATAGGAACCCCACTAGTGACCCCATTTTAGAAAGAAGACATCCCAAGGTATTCAGTTAGGAGTATGGTGAGTTCATAGAAGATTTTATTTTTTGTCACAAGTTAGCGGAAATTGATTTTAATTGTTTTTTTTCACAAAGTGTCATTTTCCGCTAACTTGTGACAAAAAATAAAATCTTCTATGAACTCACCATACTCCTAACTGAATACCTTGGGGTGTCTTCTTTCTAAAATGGGGTCACTTGTGGGGTTCCTATACTGCCCTGGCATTTTAGGGGCCCTAAACCATGAGGAGTAGTCTTGAAACCAAATTTTGCAAAATGACCTGTGAAATCCTAAAGGTACTCATTGGACTTTGGGCCCCTTAGCGCAGTTGGGGTGCAAAAAAGTGCCACACATGTGGTATCGCCGTACTCAGGAGAAGTAGTATAATGTGTTTTGGGGTGTATTTTTACACATACCCATGCTGGGTGGGAGAAATATCTCTGTAAATCACACTTTTTTAATTTTTTTACACACAATTGTCCATTTACAGAGATATTTCTCCCACCCAGCATGGGTATGTGTAAAAATACACCGCAAAACAAATTATACTACTTCTCCTGAGTACGGGGATACCTCATGTGTGGCACTTTTTTGCACCTTAACTGCGCTAAGGGGCCCAAAGTCCAATGAGTACCTTTAAGATTTCACAGGTCATTTTGCGACATTTGGTTTCAAGACTACTCCTCACGGTTTAGGGCCCCTAAAATCCCAGGGCAGTATAGGAACCCCACTAGTGACCCCATTTTAGAAAGAAGACATCCCAAGGTATTCAGTTAGGAGTATGGTGAGTTCATAGAAGATTTTATTTTTTGTCACAAGTTAGCGGAAATTGATTTTAATTGTTTTTTTTCACAAAGTGTCATTTTCCGCTAACTTGTGACAAAAAATAAAATCTTCTATGAACTCACCATACTCCTAACTGAATACCTTGGGGTGTCTTCTTTCTAAAATGGGGTCACTTGTGGGGTTCCTATACTGCCCTGGCATTTTAGGGGCCCTAAACCATGAGGAGTAGTCTTGAAACCAAATTTTGCAAAATGACCTGTGAAATCCTAAAGGTACTCATTGGACTTTGGGCCCCTTAGCGCAGTTGGGGTGCAAAAAAGTGCCACACATGTGGTATCGCCGTACTCAGGAGAAGTAGTATAATGTGTTTTGGGGTGTATTTTTACACATACCCATGCTGGGTGGGAGAAATATCTCTGTAAATCACACTTTTTTAATTTTTTTACACACAATTGTCCATTTACAGAGATATTTCTCCCACCCAGCATGGGTATGTGTAAAAATACACCGCAAAACAAATTATACTACTTCTCCTGAGTACGGGGATACCTCATGTGTGGCACTTTTTTGCACCTTAACTGCGCTAAGGGGCCCAAAGTCCAATGAGTACCTTTAAGATTTCACAGGTCATTTTGCGACATTTGGTTTCAAGACTACTCCTCACGGTTTAGGGCCCCTAAAATCCCAGGGCAGTATAGGAACCCCACTAGTGACCCCATTTTAGAAAGAAGACATCCCAAGGTATTCAGTTAGGAGTATGGTGAGTTCATAGAAGATTTTATTTTTTGTCACAAGTTAGCGGAAAATGACACTTTGTGAAAAAAAACAATTAAAATCAATTTCCGCTAACTTGTGACAAAAAAATAAAATCTTCTATGAACTCACCATACTCCTAACGGAATACCTTTGGGTGTCTTCTTTCTAAAATGGGGTCACTTGTGGGGTTCCTATACTGCCCTGGCATTTTAGGGGCCCTAAACCGTGAGGAGTAGTCTTGAAACCAAATGTCGTAAAATGACCTGTGAAATCCTAAAGGTACTCATTGGACTTTGGGCCCCTTAGCGCAGTTGGGGTGCAAAAAAGTGCCACACATGTGGTATCGCCGTACTCAGGAGAAGTAGTATGATGTGTTTCGGGGTGTATTTTTACACATACCCATGCTGAGTGGGAGAAATATCTCTGTAAATGGACAATTGTGTGTAAAAAAATCAAAAAATTGTGATTTACAGAGATATTTCTCCCACCCAGCATGGGTATGTGTAAAAATACACCCCAAAACACATTATACTACTTCTCCTGAGTACGGCGATACCACATGTGTGGCACTTTTTTGCAGCCTAACTGCGCTAAGGGGCCCTAAGTGCAATGAGCACCTTTAGGCTTTACAGGGGTGCTTACAATTTAGCACCCCCCAAAATGCCAGGACAGTAAACACACCCCATAAATGACCCCATTTTGGAAAGTAGACACTTCAAGGTATTCAGAGAGGAGCATAGTGAGTCCGTGGCAGATTTCATTTTTTTTTTGTCGCAAGTTAGAAGAAATGGAATTTTTTTTTCCTTTTTTTTGTCACAAAATGTCATTTTCCGCTAACTTGTGACAAAAAATAAAATCTTCTATGAACTCACCATGCCTCTCAGTGAATACTTTGAGATGTCTTCTTTCCAAAATGGGGTCATTTGGGGGATATTTATACTATCCTGGAATTTTAGCACCTCATAAAACATGACAGGTGCTCAGAAAAGTCGGAGATGCTTCAAAATGGCAAAATTCACTTTTTGCACCATAGTTTGTAAACGCTATAACTTTTACCCAAACCAATAAATATACACTGAATGGGTTTTTTTTAATCAAAAACATGTTTGTCCATATTTTTCGCGCTGCATGTATACAGAAATTTTACTTTATTTGAAAAATGTCAGCACAGAAAGTTAAAAAAATCATTTTTTTGCCAAAATTCATGTCTTTTTTGATGAATATAATAAAAAGTAAAAATCACAGGAGCAATCAAATAGCACCAAAAGAAAGCTATATTAGAGAGAAGAAAAGGAGGTAAAATTCATTTAGGTGGTAGGTTGTATGACCGAGCAATAAACCGTGAAAGCTGCAGTGGTCTGAATGGAAAAAAAGGCTCTGGTCCTTAAGGGGTTTTATGACTGCAGTCCTTAAGTGGTTAAACAATTATTGCAAACTTTCTGTAAATCCAATAAACTTCATACCCTTCTCAAATATCACTGTGTGTGACATTTTTCTATCGCAACCACCACCGATTTATACAGGAAAATCAAAATCATATCGATAAACATGGTTGCCCAAACTTTCACATCCCACTCTATATATATATATATATATATATATATACGGTATGTGTGTGTGTGTGTGTGTGTGTGTGTGCTCTTTTTGAGTGATTTTAATTTATTTGACACTTTATAAATCAATAATAATAATAATTTCTCTGCACAAAGTGGTGTACCCCTCCCTATGTTTACTTCTGAGAGGCCGACATTAAACAATTTTATTTTATTTTTTTTACATCAGATATGATACAAGAATCTATTTTTCATATTTTAAAGATTTGTTGTTTCTGACAATAGCTCTTTTCTTTCCACCATTTTACAATTAAATATAGGGTTTAAACTGTTTACGAATAATTCCATTATGTACTTTTTTTTTACATTTTACACAAGATGTCAACTTTTTTGGAAATGCTTGTAAATAAAACTTCCTAGCTCTCACTACATGGCTATAGGAACCCTGTTTTTAACTAAATATTGCCTTTGCTATTCTTCAGTATCCCACACAGCACCACTCTGGTGAAAACAGTAAAGTTTTACATTTAAAGTAAGGTCATGCCGGCAGCAGGACAGCTGGCTGCAGCCCTCCTGCGTGGGTCAGTCTGCAGTCAGTCCATCTGCAGTGTGGTGTCATCTGATCATAGCTGTTATTTTAGGCTGTTGCTAGGAATAAGTATGCAAGTGGAAAGTATGAAATATGCTAATATAATATTTTTACTTTTCTTGTAAAAACAAAAAACAAACTTTTTTTCAATCACTGTGCATAAAAACATGCATTTCCTATGTTGTTATCATTGAGCTATATTTTCTTGTGCTTTTGATCATTAGCTTAATTATGTTATAAGCAGAAATAGGAGCAGGAACTCCCGGGAGCCCAGCGTCTCAGCATAAATGCAGCCCACATCCTGCTGTGTTTTCATTTAGTAGGGCAAGGCTGTGTGCGTGCTTCCAGTGTCTTAGATGTAGCTTGTACGGTACTCACAGAATACTATTAATAAACTTAGCTTTAGCTGTTGTCATTCTTCTAGGCAATCAGTCTCACCTTTTTTTTGCACTCTTTGTATTTTAATTTAATGACTCCAAGAATCAAACTTGTGGCTTTTTCAGGCAAACACACATAAAATTATATTATTACATTTGAAGGTATGTTATTTTGTTAATGCTGGTTTGTTTACGATTTATTTTTGAACACTTAGCACTTTGATTGCTATGTTATAAGCTAACGCTGGAGATGGATGTCAGAATGATGATATTTTGCCATTCCCGTCATTTTTCTTGAAAAGCTATCAACTGTTGTTGTTTTACTGTCTAAATTAATTTTTTGCCCATAGGACCTGATCCAATATACTTTTTCTTTTACGTTTTTTTCTAGGTGATATTTTTACATTATAAATAAAATGCCTTTTACAGTGTACCTAAAAAAAATGATACATACCTGGGGCTTTTTCCAGCCCCCTCCAGGCCGATCTTCTTCTCCCGTCCTCCTTCTTTGCCTGGATCCTCCGCTATTCGGTCCTTAACCTCCCTGGCGTTCTATTAAGATCGCCAGGGCGGCTGTAGGAGGGGTTTTTTTTAATAAAAAAAAAACTATTACATGCAGCCAACTGAAAGTTGGCTACATGAAAGCCCACTAGAGGGCGCTCCCGATGCGTACTTCTGATCGCCTCTGGCGATCAGAAGTAACAAGGAAGGCCGCAATGAGCAGCCTTCCTTGTTTCACTTTCCTCGTCGTCATGGCGACGAGCGGAGTGACGTCATGGACGTCAGCCGACGTCCTGACGTCAGCCGCCTCTGATCCAGCCCTTAGCGCTGGCCGGAACTGTTTGTTCCGGCTGCGCTGAGCTCGGGCGGCTGGGGGGACCCTCTTTCGATGCTGCACGCAGCGGATCGCTTCGCTGCGGCGGTGACCAGGTAGCACACGCGGCTGGCAAAGTGCCGGCTGCGTGTGCACTTTTTTATTTGAATAAAATCGGCCCAGCAGGGCCTGAGTGGCACCCTCCGGCGGTAATGGACGAGCTAAGCTCGTCCAGACCGCTAAGGAGGTTAAAGAGAAACTCCAACCAAGAATTTAACTTTATCCCAATCAGTAGCTGATACCCCCTTTTACATGAGAAATCTATTGCTTTTCACAAACAGACCATCAGGGGGCGCTGTATGACTGATATTGTGGTGAAACCCCTCCCACAAGAAGCTCTAAGCACCGAGGTACTGTTGGCAGTTTCCTGTCTGTGAACTTTGTTACATTGTGGGAAATAGCTGTTTACAGCTGTCTCCAACTGCCAAAACAGCTAGCAGCAGCTACATAACCTGCCCACAGTAACAATGTCACCATATAATAAATGTCAGAATGTAAATCGGGGAGAGGAAAGATTTTACAATGAGCAAACACTGACTAAATCATTTATACATAATTATTGCAAAAATGAAGCACTTTTTTATTACATTATTTTCACTGGAGTTCCTGTTTAAAGTCCCTCAGTTGGGGCCAGTATACGCAGTCTGGATGTGCAGTCCCATCATTGGGAGCGTTCTGCAGTAGTAATTCTCCCAGCAACGTGAGCAAAGGGTGAGCAGGGCTGGGCCACGCATGCGCAGTACATCCCAGCCTGAAGGACTTTACAGGCCAAATAACAGAGAATCCAGGTGGTGGAGGAGGATGGCGAGGGAGTGAACAGCCTGAAGGGGGCTGGAGGAAGCCCCAGGTATGTATATTATTTTTTTATATCCCCATATCAGGTTTCCTTTAAACTACCAACAGCAAGAAAAGAGAATATTTTTGACAGTACTTTTCCAACTACTTTTTGTTACTTTTCAGTTGCAGAGTGGTGAAAAGTTATTTTAAACAGAAAATGAAAAATGATCTCCTAGGAGAAAACGTAGGAAAAAAGGTAATTGAATCGGGCTCATAATTCTAAATTTTATTGAGATTATCCTCAGCATATAGCTAAAGAGCAGTATTTGGGAACTAGCAAAGATGTGATGATTAGTGTAATGTAAACTTAGTGATGAAGTAAACTTCCTACTGTGAGGTTATCCAAGCAAATAGTGAAAAACATGAGCGAATCCCGAGGCGAATGCAAATTTCACATGTTCACCAACAAAGGCACATCCTAAAGCAAAACCTGGCACCAACGCATGTGCGACCGTGCTTGCGCACATGACCTCACTTCTACTGGCAGTGCTATATACTGTACCTAGTGCTGAATCTTGTGCAGAGCAAAATCTGTATAGGGTGTATATGTTGTTTCCATATTTGCATGTGTATACTCTGCGCGCTTTGATTTTCTCCCATATCCCCAAAAAATACTGGTAGCTAACTGGTTTTCGCACAAATTAGCCATACTGACATCAGACCCGGACTTTGACTTAATTCACTAAGCTTATCTCTTGTCTTTAACCACTTAAGGACCAGGCTTGTCGCTAGCCTACTTTGTTTATGTGAGGTTTGTCAATCAGCCTCCTCCGCATCGCCCTCTCGATAACGCGCCCCCTCCCCCCCCCCCCCCCCCGCCTTTCTCCGCCTCTGTTAGCTTCTTCCAATAGGAACAGCTAAAATAAGACCCCCCCCCCCCCCTTCGGGGAAAGACTCACCAGATATTGGCCACCTCGCAGCCTCACTGGCAATCCACAGGTTACTGCTCCAATTCTGTTTGAGCAAAAAATAGGCTCCACATAGCGTAAAAGTGTAAAATTGAATCCAACAATTCAAAATCCTGCTTAGCAGGCATATACAAGTGCATACACATTTTACACTTTTACGCTATGTGGAGCCTATTTTTTGCTCAAACAGAATTGGAGCAGTAACCTGTGGATTGCCAGTGAGGCTGCGGGGTGGCCAATACCCCGGAGGCGCAAACGGGCCATGAAGGCCGCAACATCTGGTGAGTCTTTCCCCGAAGGGGGAGGGGCTTATTTTATCTGCATCTGTAATTGACGCATTGAGCGCTTATCCACATACACAAAAGACTTTGATCGTTTGATGGTGCACGCATCTAGGAAGAGCGCTCCCACCAATTCAACAATCTGTCTATATTAGACTGACTAGTGGTCGTTTGCTTGCCCATATTGGACTTGTTTAACCCTGTATGAGCGCAGTGTCGGGGTGCTTCTTTGTGTTTTTGTTTTTTTCTTCCAATAGGAAGCCAAGCAGCGAGTACAAAAAATATTTTGGGTGACAAAAGTTGAAAATGTGTATACACCGCAACACTGTTTATAACTTTTAGGATTAGGAAAGGGGTACCGTCTGAAATGAAGGAACTTGCTACATTGAGCCACTGAGCAAGATGGAAAGTCAAGGTGAGACTCAGTATTACTCACACTAGTCCAGCAGCAGCAACAAGGTAGCCAACAGGTTACGGTCCAAAAAAAGAGAAGATGATGGGCATCTACTGCATAAAAACCCTTTATTGTGGTGGGTAGACACAGTGGTTACAGCAGTGGGGGGAAAACAAAGATGTCTGACAGCTATTTCGCAGAGATAGACCCCGCTTCCTCAGAGTCTCTGAAGAAGCGGGGTCTATCTCTGCGAAACAGCTGTCAGACATCTTTGTTTTCCCCCCACTGCTGTAACCACTGTGTCTACCCACCACAATAAAGGGTTTTTATGCAGTAGATGCCCATCATCTTCTCTTTTTTTGGACCGCAATTTGACTGTTTGTGGAGCACACTGCAGGTAAGCCCATTTGTGGTTTAAATCCTCCCTGCTGAATTTTTGGTGCCAGTGCTTTTTCCCCTCATTTTTGTACGAATTAGCCAACAGGTTAACTGTGTTCACGAAGATGTGGTAGAGAAATGATATTGCAGTATATGATAATGCTACATTGGGCCCAATCTAATTCACTATTTCTCCCATGTTTTCTCCTAGTAGATCATTTTTAATCTCCTGTTTAAAATAACTTTTGCAATTGAAAAATTACCAAAACGTAGGTAAAAAAATGTACTGCTAAAATTATTCGGAGTATTTTTCTGCTTGCTGGCGGCATGGGCCCATATGCGATTCACTTTTTCTCTTCAGTTTTCTTCTAGGTGATAATTTTTCATCTTCTATTTAAAATAACTTTTCAGGTGAAAAAGTACCATGAAAATTATTTTGAGTATTTTCTTGCTTGCTGGTGGTTTAAAGAGCATTTTAATCACAATTTGGAAAACATTACCTAGGAGAAAACTAAAGGCTCGTACACACGCCGTACTAAAGGCAACGACGGGTCCGTCGACACCTCCCGCTGGGCGGGTTTTCAGCAGACAGTACAGCGTGTGTACAGTCTGTCAGCGGACTGATAAGGCTGTTTCTGAGCCATCCGCCGGGCGGATGGCTCAGAAACAGCCTTATCAGTCCAGTGACAGACTGTACACACGCTGTACTGTCTGCTGAAAACCCGCCCAGCGGGAGGTGTCGACGGACCCGTCGTTGCCTTTAGTACGGCGTGTGTACGAGTCTTTAGGAAAAAAAGTTCTTTGTATATGGCCCATTGTATTTATAATGTAAACATGTCACCTAGGAGAAAACTTAGGAGAAAAGTTAATTGGATCAGGCCCACTGTGTTCAAAGAAGGTTAAAGTTACATACGTCATTTTTGTACTTTGGAGTCCTGAAAACGAACCCTAATTCTAAGAAGATATGGAGGCTATGGACCCACTCAACATGCACTTCTGGTCACAACTAATTTGAACCCATATTTTAATGTTCTTTTTATCCTACATTCAGTTGTATTTTGCATAGCTTCACAAAAAACAAAAACAAATTCAAAATCTCCCTACAAAATGATTATTATTATTATTATTTATTATTATTATTTTTAAAAAAATGTTTAATATGCAAAGAAGGCAAATACACCATTTTCACATAAGAGATTTCTGTGTTTAGATGTTGTTGACTGCAGTGCAAATATATGAAAATACGACAATGGTGAGAAACTTTTTATTGATGAATTTTAGTGATAACTGGTCCTTCATTGCCTATCTGCTTTCCATTATTTATTGTACTATCCTGTTTGGAAATGTCTGCATTTTCCTCATTATTAGGATAGAGACACACTTGCACACCCCTATGTACTTTTTTCTTAGCAATCTTTCTCTTCTAGACGTATGTTACTCCTCAACAACCCTTCCATTCATGATATTCAATTGTGCAACGGGCAATAAAAGGATTTCCTTTGCCAGATGCATTGCCCAGTTGTATCTGTTTGTATCTCTAGGTGGAGCAGAGTGTATTATTTTAGCCGTCATGGCATATGACCGTTTCGTTGCCATATGTAACCCATTACTTTACCCTGCAGTCATGAACAGCAGACTCTGCATTGTTCTTGCTTCTACGTCATGGTTGAGTGGGTTCCTCAATTCTATTCTTCATACAGTTATGACTGCCCAGCTCAAATTTTGTCATTCAGAAGAGAGCATTGAACACTTCTATTGTGACGTTCCCCCATTGGTGCAGGCAGCTTGCAACCATATCGAGACCAGCAAAATATTATTATATGTTGTCAGTGTTTTTCTTGGATTCACCCCATTTCTCTATATTGTCATAACCTACGTGAAGATCATCTCCACCATCATGAAGATTAAGTCTTCTGAAGGTCGTTGGAAAGCATTTTCCACCTGCTCTTCTCATCTCATGATTGTGACGGTATTCTACGGGACAGCCAATCTTAACTATGTTGGACCATCAGGCTACGCAGTTGAGATGGAAAACTTTACTTCTCTCTTGTACAGCATTTTGACTCCATTAGTAAACCCAATCATCTATTGTCTGAGGAACAAAGACGTCAAAGGAGCCCTAAGAAAATATTTTCGAAGGGTTGTTCTTGTTTATCACTGATAAAAATAAAATGCTATTTCTTATGTTCCTTAAAGAGTAACTGTCAGGCTGCAGAAGCTAATTTAAACCTCTATTCTCCTGTGTTAAACAGTTTAGACGGAAGCCAAAAAGGCAATAGTGAAGATAAAAATCTCTCTTTCATTTGATGTGTGCTTATCAGCAAAGCTGTTAGACCCAAGCTCTTAAGAGGACGCAAGCCGCAAACCATACTGCAAAGCATTCTGGGGCCCTCCCCTCGGCTGCTAATGAGAAGTTACAGGGTCAAGTAACAATAGCATGTAACTCAGTCCAGCGCACAGCACTGATAAATCTCCCGGCAGAGTACACTGCAGGAGTCCGCTATTGTTCCTAGCCACATGGCTCATTAATATTCACTGCAAACTAGTGTTATTCAGTACGAGCTTTTCTGTGATCAGGAAGCAGGGAGGACATGACGACACATTTGGCTTCATAGGAGACAGACAAACATGGAGCCTGCCATGAGCTGTCAGGAGCATCATTCTCTGCATATACTATATAAAAATTCTGTGAAATCCAAACGTGGACAGTGAAATGCATATGTAATGTAAGTACAGCCTATATTTAGCTACTAATATATGTGTTTATTTTCTCTGAGACCTTATACCTAACAGCTCCTCTTTAAAGTGACTCCGAGCTCATCTAAAAAATAAAAGTTGTACTCACCAGGGGCTTTCTCCAGCCCAGTGCTGGTCGGGAGGTCCCACGCCGGCGTCCTGGCTCCTCTCCTTCTCCCCGCTCCGGAATGGCTGACAGGCCGCAGCCCGGGCGACACTCTCCCGAGTGTCGGGCTGCTTCTTCCGCATATGACGCGGATTACGTCACACGCCGGCCGCCTCGCGTCATCACGGCGGCCGGCGTGAAAGTACTGCGCATGCGCGCTTTAATCGCGCATGCGCAGTACTTTCACGCCGGCCGCCGTGATGACGCAAGGCGGCCGGCGTGTGACGTAATCCGCGTCATATGCGGAAGAAGCAGCCCGACACTCGGGAGAGTGTCGCCCGGGCTGCGGCCTGTCAGCCATTCCGGAGCGGGGAGAAGGAGAGGAGCCAGGACGCCGGCGTGGGACCTCCCGACCAGCACTGGGCTGGAGAAAGCCCCTGGTGAGTACAACTTTTATTTTTTAGATGAGCTCGGAGTCCCTTTAAGTTAAAATACAAATTGCTAAATAATATTTCTCTACACATAATCACATTAATATTTTTCACTACAATTTGATATTCTGCATCAGTCTAATAAATATGTCTTGAGGCCACTTGTTTCCATGTAACTTGTAATTTGTGCAGAAGAAGACAATGTACTGGCACCACAAGCAGCTGGGAGAAGATGGGGTCACAGCAAGCGCGCTCTTCTGTAAATACTTTCAATGTAGAAAAGATAAAATAGAGCAAAGTAGTGTAAAGCTGTACAGTATAAAGACTCTGTGCGAAACCTTGGGGTGATCCTGGATGGAAATCTAAAACTCAGACAGTAGGTATCAGCTGTAGTCAAGTCTTCCCCACTTCCATCTAAGAAATATAGCGAAAATCAAACACCTTATACCAGCTGAAGACCTACCTGCCCTGGTTCATGCATTTGTATCCTCCCGCCTAGACTACTGCAATGCCCTGTTCATCGGATCTACAGATAAGGTTCTTCTGGGCCCGTTACAGCTAGTACAGAATGCTGCAGCCAGACTCCTAGCCAATGCCCCCCGCAGCTCACACATCACCCCAGTACTGCAAACTCTTCACTGGTTGCCAGTAAAATGGAGAATCAATTTTAAGATCTGCCTGCTGACATTCAAGGCTCTACACCACATGGGACCCAAATACATACCGGATCTATTGGAACTTTATGCCCTCCACGCACCCTCCGCTCTGCCAACAAGATGAAGCTGATTATTCCCAGGATACACTTAACATTTGGTGCTCTGGACTTTTCCTACGCAGCCCCTACTCTATGGAACTCACTTCCACAATCAGTACGAGAGGCTCCTTCTCTGGACAGCTTTAAAAAAAAGGCTAAACACTCACCTCTTTTCCCGAGCCTTTGAGACTGCATAATGCAGGGTCACACAGCGCTTTCTCCTCAGGGAGAAAAGCGCTATAAAAATATTATTGTTATTGTTATTGATAAAGCTGACAGCTGTTGTACTAGCTTTTCTTACTGCCTCTGAAGAAGAGACAAGCACATGAAACAGCTGTCAGGATTTCCTTTACCTCCCACACTGTCTTTGTATCTACCCATATGACAATTTATGGGATTTTAAAGAAGTGGTGCCTTTGCTCTATTTTCTACATTTAACTTTTGATTTGTGCTACTAACAGAAACAGCATTAGCAAAGTGTGAGAGATCGCGGAAAAGCCGCCGCGAGTACTACTGAGCAGGCGGCTGATTCCGCTTCCAGTGCGGTGGTTTGCACGCGGAAGCGTGTGTCTGGCGGCAGAGCGGAATGCGGAAAAGCCGCCGCATGCAACAACAGTCAGGCGGCTGATTCCGCGTCCAGCGCGGCGGTTTGCATGCAGCAGCGTGCAGCTGGTGTGGCTGAGCCTGTTAGCTCACACAGGTTTAGGGCTACGCGTGCGCGTGCCAGAAGTCAGGACCTTTATGCCAGCAGGAGATGTGTCAGCTGATCAGGATGATCAGCTGATTCCTGCTGGACACCTGATTGGCTGAGTGGTTCGGGCGGGGCGGCAGAGTCCTGCAACTATATATACAGCCTGCTTGTCAGTTGCTGGTTGTCTGCTGTTGCGATCACTACGTGGAAGCACTCAGACCTTTAGTCAGATCCTACAGTGTGTTAGAACCAGGTGGACCTGGGAATTTACACTTAGCCAGTTTACTTGTACTGTTAATCTGTGTTATTATTCAGACTAGTTCCAGGGTGCTGAGACCAAGGACCTCGCACTCAGACTAAGGCATTGTTTGATATCTGTTATGACTTATTGCTTTTCTGACTACTACTCTGTCTTCTGATTCGGTACCTGATATACCATTGCCAGACCCTGCTTGCCTTGGATACCGAATCAGCCTTCTGTCTTTGTACTTTATCTGTCATCTCTGTTGCCAAACCTCTGCCTGTCTGACCATTCTCCCTTCAGTGGAACGTCTCACACTGGAGGGTTATCTCTGAGGCTTGCCTCTCCGAGACGCCTGCCCCAAGCAGACGATTACTGCTAGGGGTCGAGATTCCTCACTCGGCCTGGTTAGAGGATCTCACGCATGGGGTTCCCATTCAGAGGTAACCACACCTCTGAGGAATTGCCGTGTGGTGGATATTTCCACACTTCCGTGATATTTCTGTCTTTATTGTGTTCTTTTGCTGGTGTCCAGAGGTTAGCAATATATCGGATTATCGGTGATACTGCAGATCATCAATAATCGGGTATATATCTGCATTCTTGGTGATACTGCAGATCGCCATTAATCAGATTCTCTCTGCGTGCTGACACCGATCGTTACACAAAGTGTACAAAACTCCAACACATTTATAAGGGTACATAATGTACAGTATGTTTTGCCTAACTTTTCTAAGTAATCTAACAATTCCCCAAACCTCCTGCATACATCCACTCACACACCATACCAGATTGGAATGGGAGGTGGAGGGGATTGGGTATGTTATCCCTTCTCTCTTTCCAATGAGAGTGAAATAAGGGTTCCAGAAGTGACAGTAGAAATCTGGGCCACTGTGAGGACATGACAACAATCCTCCTGAAGCTGATAGATACACAGCCAGACGTTCCAATATGACATCATGACTGGAACTTCAGAGGTCTGTATCAGTATACTGGTGGGTTTAGGGAGATGGAAGCTCTCCCTAGTGATAAGTATTAGTGACTAAAACTTAGTTTAGATATACTTGATGTTTAAAGAGGAAGTCCAGTGAAAATAATGTTATGTAAAAAGTGCTTCATTTTTACAATAATTATGTATACTAGCCAACCCGCGTCGTAGCATACGCCGCATCTATCTATCTATCTATCTATCTATCTATCTATCTATCTATCTATCTAATAGAGTACGTGCCTCAACCTTGAAGCAAGAAGAAGTAGGCTTTCCATGAGAAAATGTATGCGTGCTCAAACACCAAGTTTAACCCTAGCAAGTCTGGCTTTGCAAATCTGGCCTAATTGGCTATTCATGAGGCAATGCTCATGCAAATATGCATTTGCTTTCGCATTCCAAACTATGCAGGGTCAAAAAACCAATACTGCAAAGTGCTCTCTCGCTGCCTGGGAACCACAGCGGCCCCCCCGGAGTGGGAGGCTGGGTGGCGCAGCCGCCCCCCCCCCCCCCCCCCAAGCGTGGCCAGCGCTGGGGAGAGCCGTCCGCACCCACCTCCTAATATTAAAAACAGCCACTTACCTTAACGTCCATTGGGTTCTGCTACATGCGCATAAATTTTGTCATGGAAAGCATTTTGTGCAGTTTTTATCCTTTGGAGGTGGTGGATGGCTTGCTCTGGTGGTGTGAACCCTGGAGTAAGTGCGCCTGTCCTCCCCCCCCCCCCCCCCCCCCTTCTGGAGTGCTGTATGTGAGCCAGCCCTGAGCTCTAAAGCTCGGGGTGACCCATGCTTCTCTCCTTTCTCATGTGGTGCCCCCAAATTAATGCGCATGTAGCAGAACGCAATGGACGTTAAGGTAAGTGCCTGTTTTTAATATAGGGAGGTGGGTGCAGACGGCTCTCCCCGGCGCTGGCCACACTTGGGGGGGGGGTCATCCACGCCACCCAGCCTCCCCCTCCGGGGTGCCGCTGTGGTTTCCAGGCAGTGAGAGAGCCTGGGACCCTGCAGTCCCCCCAGTTGTATAAAAAGGGGGCATTGGGAATCCTCCCCGTGGCGCTCCTGGAGGCCTGGAGCACACCAAAAACTGCTAGCAGACACGCAAAATGCTAGCAGATTTTGAAACGCTTTTTCTTATTTTTCTGTAGCATTTCACCTAACATTTTGCGGTTTTGTAAAGCGTTTTTGGTGTAGTAGATTTCATATATTGTTACAGTAAAGCTGTTACTGAACAGCTTCTGTAACAAAAACGCCTGCAAAACCGCTCTGAACTGCCGTTTTTCAGAGCGGTTTGCGTTTTTCCTATACTTTACATTGGAGGCAGAAACGCCTCCGCAATCCAAAAAATGCCTCACCTCGGGAGGATGCATTTCAGCAAAACGCCTCCCGCTCTGGTGTGCACCAGCCCATTGAAATACATTACCCAAGCGTTTCCGCAGCCGCAAGTGGATCGCAAAAGGCTGCCGAACCGCTCTGGTGTGCACTAAGCCGGATAGTGCTAATGTAGCATGTAGCAGGGTGAATGCTTTGTGGTATTGATTTGTGCATGCATTTGCATGAGCATTGCCTCATGAATAGCCAATTAGGCCAGATTTGCAATGTCAGACTTGCTAGGGTAAGGCCTCTTTTCCATGGACTGTGAATAGGCAGTGAAATGGCTCTCAAACTCTCACAGCTGCTCACTGCTGCCTGGTAACTGCTCACTGCTGCCTGGTATCTGCTCACTGCTGCCTGGTATCTGCTCACTGCTGCCTGGTAAATGCTTGTTGCTGCCTGGTTACTGCTTGTTGCTGCCTGGTATCTGCTCACTGCTGCCTGGTAACTGCTTGCTGCTGCCTGGTAACTGCTTGTTGCTGCCTGGTATCTGCTCACTGCTGCCTGGTAACTGCTTGCTGCTGCCTGGTAACTGCTTGCTGCTGCCTGGTAACTGCTTGTTGCTGCCTGGTAACTGCTTGCTGCTGCCTGGTAACTGCTTGTTGCTGCCTGGTATCTGCTCACTGCTGCCTGGTAACTGCTTGCTGCTGCCTGGTATCTGCTCACTGCTGCCTGGTATCTGCTCACTGCTGCCTGGTAACTGCTTGCTGAGCACACAGCTCAACAGTCCGTGGAAAAGAGGCCTTAAACTTGGTGATTGAGCACGCATACATTTTCTCATGCAAAGTACTTCTTCTTCTTGTTTGAAGGTTGAGGCACTTAGTCTATTATATATATAGATGTTTAGTCAGTATTTGCCCATTGTAAAATATTTCCTCTCCCTGATTTACATTCTGCCATTTACCACATGGTGACATTTTTACTGCTGGCAGGTGATGTTACTGGAAGGAGATGTTGCTTTCCTTTTTTGACAGTTGAAACGGCTGTTCCCCACAATGCAAAAACGCTCCCACAGTGTGATGTCAGAACCATGGTCCTGACATCACACTGTGGGAGGGGTTTCACCACAATATCAGCCATACAGAGCCCCCTGGTGATCTGTTTGAGAAAAGGAATAGATTTCCCATGGGAAAGGGGGTATCAGCTACTGATTGGGTTGAAGTTCAATTCTTGGTTACGGTTTCTCTTTAACGATTTTTACAAAGTATCAAATCAACTGTTCTGTGAAATACACCATGGTTGTTGAAAAGCTTGCAGCTCTTGGCTAAAATAAAATCTGTGAGGAAGTAAAAACATACGGTATGTAATTGTCTATGGCAGCCTAAATTTAGGCCCTACCATGCCAGGGGTAGCCAGTATTATTTTGAAATTGACTTTGTGGTCCAGTATCCTCATAAGGTGGCCTATGAGTGCTTTCCAGACTATGAAAGTTTTTGAACCCTCATATGGTCAAATGTTATTCAGGGCTACATCTATATAATTAAGTGATCAAATAAAAACTGTATAAGTGGGGCTCACCCGCAAATGTTAAAACAGTTTTTCCCCAAAAACTACAAGGTGTTTTTAAAAATCTGTTTTTAACATATTATCACAATTTTACCTGACATAACTTGCAAATTTGGAGATGGCAGCATTTTTTGTGAGCCTAGCAATCAATCAAATATCAACCGAAATTTAACACAGCCTTTCATCTTTTTATTATTATTATTATTTATTAGATTTATATAGCGCCAACATATTACGCAGCGCTGTACAATAAATAGGCTTACAGACAATGATAACCGGGTTGACAGAACAATACAGGTAACGGACCATAGATACAACAATACAGGTAATAGCAATAAGATACACAACACAATGCAGATAATAGTACAATGCCAGATCATAAACTGGAATGGTAGTGGTAAAAAATTACCAGTTCCAAATTCTGGGTAAAGTGCACACAGTCAAGTATGATACACAAGGGAAGAGGGCCCTGCCAAAGGCTTACAATCTAGAGGGAGGGGCTGGTGACACAAAAGGAGGGGGTGCATCAAGAAGTTATTGGCAGAAAGGATTAGGGTAGTGTCGAGTTGATGTAGGCCTCCTTGAAGAAGTGAGTTTTGAGTGCTTTTTTGAAGGTGTTGAAGGTGGGAGCGAGCCTGATGGGCAGCGGGAGAGAGTTCCACAGGATAGGGGCAGCTCTAGTGAAGTCCTGCAGTCTGGCATGGGAGTGCGAGATGCGTGGGGTGGTTAAGAGGAGGTCGTTGGAGGAGCGAAGTGGGCGGCCAGGTGTATATCTGCTGACCAGGTCAGAGATGTAGGTTGGGCAGGACTTGTGTAAGGATTTGTATGCCAAACATAGGATCTTGAAGTTGATTCTGAAGTGAATTGGAAGCCAATGAAGGGATTTGCGTAGGGGAGTTGTGGAGACAGAGCGGTGGGAGGAGTAGATGAGTCTGGCTGCTGCGTTCATGATGGATTTTAGGGGGGCGATGCGGTTTTGAGGAAGGCCTGACAAGAGGGAGTTGCAGTAGTCCAGGCGGGAGATGATGAGGGCATGGACAAGGAGTTTGGTAGTGTCTGGGGTCAGGAAAGGCCGGATCTTGGAGATGTTGCGTAAGTGGAAATAGCAGGCTCTAGCTACGGTTTGGATGTGGGAGGTGAAGGAGAGGGCCGAGTCTAGGGTGACACCCAGGCAGCGGGCTTGTGTGGTTGGATGAATGATTGTGCCATTGACAGTGACATAGAGGTCAGTGGGGGGTGAAGCTGCACGGGGCGGGAAGATTAGGAGCTCAGTCTTATCCAGGTTTAATTTTAGGAACCTGGCAGACATCCACGATGAAATAGCTGAGAGACCAGAGGATACCTTCTCCATGGTGGTGGTGGAGAGGTCAGTGGTATGGAGGTAAATCTGGGTGTCATCTGCATATAGGTGATAGTTGAAACCCAGAGAGGAGATGAGTTTTCCTATGGAGGCGGTGTAAATGGAGAACAGCAGGGGACCAAGAACAGAGCCTTGGGGGACCCCAACTGAAAGTGGGAAGGAGGTTGAGGAGGAACCATTGAAGGAGGTCTTGAAGGAGCGATTTGAGAGGTAGGAGGAAAACCATGCTAGGGCACGGTCTTGGATACCCACAGATTGCAGTGACTGGAGTAGCAGGGAGTGATCAACAGTGTCGAATGCTGATGAGAGGTCTAGGAGGAGAAGGATAGTGTATTTTCCTTCGGCCTTGGCAAGCGTGTAAAACATTATTTACAGCATATTATATGCAACCAGCATTTTTTTTTACTAGACCAGCATTCGAAGGGTTACACACAGGACTTGAAAGTTCAGTGCAGTGAAATGTGGACCCATCTGAACTTTAGATAATGTTATCTTGTGTTTACTTAAATGTATCAAGTGAGGAATGTGACACATTCTCTGACTGTGGAGAAGCAGCTCCACACAGACAGAGAGTCAAAGCATGTCTGCCTTCAATACATAATGAATAAAACCAGTTCTTAATAAAATGCAAAGACAGTTCGCAAAGCAGAAAACTGTACTTTTGGGAACGTATCATTTCTAAATGAATAATAATACTTATGCACAAATTCAAATATGATAACCGTATGGCATATAAAAAGTAGGAAAACATGTTTTTATTAAATATTATGTCAGGGTTTTAAACCGCTTTAATGAAACACTGTCTTGTTCTAGAAAAAAATTTCCACCTGAATGTTAAAATTGATATTCTCAAAAACTACGAAGTAATTTTGAAACGTCCTATTGAAATATTAACACAATTTTTACTGATATAACATGATAAAATAGGTTTTTTGGGGGGGTGCTTGTAGTTAAAGAAAAAACACTGGAATGGACTGCTGCTTCCCTTAAAAATTACCTCCAGCTAAACTATAAAAAAATTCTCAAATTATAAGGTATTCTCACAATGTTTCCTTGAATACTATACCTAATATAGCAAATTTGGGGATAATAGCATTTTTGGGGGAATAGGCAATTAACAAAAAAAAAAAAAGGTTTGGGGTACTCCCACTTTTGAAAAAATCCATTTTCTACCTGAATTTTAAATCATTTTTTTCTCAAAAACTGCTAAAAGAAGTTATTTTTGTTTTTTTTTAAATGTAAATACTTATTCCCCAAATTATTCCTGATATAACTAGCAAATTCAGGCCACTGGCTCCCTTGCCGCCCCCATGGGCCGCCTTTAATCTCTGCTGGTCATACTGGTAAATCCTTTAGTCACCACCAGTCAGCCTGGCCACATGCACCACCATCGTGCTCTCATCGCTGGGAGTGTTCTGTGCCGTTGGGAACGTACCACTGCTCAGACACAGAATGCTCCCAGCAATGGGTGCACGATGGGGGTGTGCACGGGTGGCCGAGGTGTATATGCACAGTACATGGCAACTGAAGCATTTCCTGGATGGCCAGGGGAGGATTGCCGTAGCCCCGGAGGACGGCAAGGCAGCCAATGGCCTGAAGGAGGCTGGAGGAAGCCCCAGGTACATATAAATTCTTTTTTTTTGTCTCAGGTTTCCTTTAATAAAAAACTGTTTAAATGTGGCACTGCTCCCTTTAAAAAAATATTTTTCCAAAAACTACAAGGACCTTTTGAAAATCGGGTGCCTGGTGAGCAGTGGTTCTCTCCGTGAGAAGGCTTGCTGGGAGAGCCTTGCCAATATCGGGTGCCTGGCAAACAGCAGCTCTCTCCGTGAGTAGGCTCGCTGGAAGACCCTTACCAATATTGGCGAGCAGTGGCTTTCTCAGTGAGGTGGCTTGCTGGGAGAGCCTTGCCGATATTGGGTGCCTGGTGAGCAGTGGTTCTCTCTGTGAGGAGGCTTGCTGGGAGAGCCTTACCAATATCGGCGAGCAGTGGCTCTCTCAGTGAGGTTGCTTGCTGGGAGAAGCCTTGCTGATATCAGGTGCCATGCAAGCAGTGGCTCTCTCCAGGAGGAGGCTCACTGGGAGAGCCTTGCCAAACATTGGTAGAGCCTTCACTGATATCGGGTGCTTGGTGCCCAGCCATGGCCATTACATTGTGAGCTATGGCAGCACCCAAAGGTATGCATGTCCTTTTAACTGCTTCGGTCGAATGTCCCTTTGTTGTTTTTTTATAAATTGATTTGTAACGTATTGTGAGGATTGTGACTTCTCTTGCTGTATTGAAAGTTACCATGTGTGGAAAGAGCAGAGTATTGAACTCCAGTGAGAAGATCTCACCACTGATGTCCCAAAAAAAGATGAGGTCAATGACTGATGCTTTGTGGAACCCTGTTTAACCTCTCCCTATCCACAGACATCTTCCTCTCAGACTTCAAGCAGGCCACTGTACTACCCCTGCTCAAGAAACCCTCCTTCGATCCCTCACTGCCCTCCAACTACCGCCCTATCTCCCTCCTCCCCTTTGCCTCAAAACTCCTTGAGCGTCTGGTTCACAAACGCCTGACCCAGTACCTCAATGCCAACTCACTGCTAGACCCACTGCAATCTGGATTTCGTCCTTCCCACTCAATCGAAACCGCTCTCACCAAAGTGGTCAATGACCTTGCCTTAGCTAAACCTGAAGGGAAATACTCCATTCTTCTCCTCCTTGACCTTTCAGCAGCTTTTGACACAGTAGACCACCCCCTACTCCTCCAGTCCCTCCAGTCCATGGGCATTCACGATCTCGCCCTGACCTGGCTTTCATCCTACCTCTTCAACCGTTCCTTCACAACCTCCTTCAATGAATCCTCATCCACCCCTAACCACCTCTCGGTGGAAGTCCCCCAAGGCTCAGTCCTTGGCCCCCTACTGTTCTCCCTATTAGTGTTGGGCGAACAGTGTTCGCCACTGTTCGGGTTCTGCAGAACATCACCCTGTTCGGGTGATGTTCGGGTTCGGCCGAACACCTGATGGTGTTCGGCCAAACTGTTCGGCCATATGGCCGAACTAAGAGCGCATGGCCGAACGTTACCCGAACGTTCGGCTAGCGCTGTGATTGGCCGAACGGGTCACGTGTAGTGTTGGGCGAACATCTAGATGTTCGGGTTCGGGCCGAACATGGCCGAACTCCGAACATAATGGAAGTCAATGGGGACCCGAACTTTCGTGCTTTGTAAAGCCTCCTTACATGCTACATACCCCAAATTTACAGGGTATGTGCACCTTGGGAGTGGGTACAAGAGGAAAAAAACATTTAGCAAAAAGAGCTTATAGTTTTTGAGAAAATCGATTTTAAAGTTTCAAAGGGAAAACTGTCTTTTAAATGCGGGAAATGTCTGTTTTCTTTGCACAGGTAACATGCTTTTTGTCGGCATGCAGTCATAAATGTAATACATATAAGAGGTTCCAGGAAAAGGGACCGGTAACGCTAACCCAGCAGCAGCACACGTGATGGAACAAGAGGAGGGTGGCGCAGGAGGAGAAGGCCACGCTTTGAGACACAACAACCCAGGCCTTGCATGAGGACAAGAAGCGTGCGGATAGCAATTTGCATTTTGTCGCCATGCAGTCATAAATGTAATACAGATGAGAGGTTCAATAAACAGGGACCGGAAACGCTAACCCATCACAGATGTTCATTGTTCATGTTACTTGGTTGGGGTCCGGGAGTGTTGCGTAGTCATTTCCAATCCAGGATTGATTCATTTTAATTTGAGTCAGACGGTCTGCATTTTCTGTGGAGAGGCGGATACGCCGCCGATCTGTGACGATGCCTCCGGCAGCACTGAAACAGCGTTCCGACATAACGCTGGCTGCCGGGCAAGCCAGCACCTCTATTGCGTACATTGCCAGTTTGTGCCAGGTGTCTAGCTTCGATACCCAATAGTTGAAGGGTGCAGATGGATTGTTCAACACAGCTACGCCATCTGACATGTAGTCCTTGACCATCTTCTCCAGGCGATCGGTGTTGGAGGTGGATCTGCACGCTTGCTGTTCTGTGTGCTGCTGCATGGGTGTCAGAAAATTTTCCCACTCCAAGGACACTGCCGATACCATTCCCTTTTGGGCACTAGCTGCGGCTTGTGTTGTTTGCTGCCCTCCTGGTCGTCCTGGGTTTGCGGAAGTCAGTCTGTCGGCGTACAACTGGCTAGAGGAGGGGGAGGATGTCAATCTCCTCTCTAAAGTCTCCACAAGGGCCTGCTGGTATTCTTCCATTTTGACCTGTCTGGCTCTTTCTTCAAGCAGTTTTGGAACATTGTGTTTGTACCGTGGATCCAGAAGGGTATAAACCCAGTAATTGGTGTTGTCCAGAATGCGCACAATGCGTGGGTCGCGTTCAATGCAGTCCTAGGCCGAAGAGGTCATAGCCTAGGGTCACAAAACCTGTTTATTGGGCAATTTCAATGGTGGCGAGTCTGACGTACATAACTCGCAGCAATGGCCGTTACCAACGTCTAAATCTCACGAAATGTCTCATGCAGGTAGAAGACATATTGTTAGACTTGGGCTCCAAAGATGGGTTCCCTACATCTCTGCAAACCAGAGTTACAGGGCTCCAAATTTGGTAAAATCCCCCATAGGCTTTCATTGGGCCTCCTATTTACAGTTCCAAAATCTCACATCTTTTCAAAGGGCAATTACTCAGCAGTGGCAAATTTTCTAGCATTGTAGGGACCCTTAGGGGGAACATGACTGGTGAGTTTCGGGCCCCTAGGCCAAAGAGGTCATAGCCTAGGGTCACAAAAACCTGTTTATTGGGGCTATTTCAATGGTAGTGATGGTGACGTACATAAATCGCAGCAATGGCCGTTAGCAAAGTCTGAATCTCACGAAATGTCTCATGCAGGTAGAAGACATATTGTTAGACTTGGATTCCAAAGATGGGGTCCCTACATCTCTGCAAACCAGAGTTACAGGGGTCCAAAATTGGTAAAATCCCCCATAGGATTTCATTGGCTCCCTATTTCACTTTCCAAAATCTCACATCTTTTCAAAGGGCAATGGCTCAGCAGTACCAAATTTTCTAGCATTGTAGGGACCCTTAGGGGGATCATGACTGGTGAGTTTTGCCACTGCTGAGCCATTGCCCTTTGAAATGGTGTGAGATTTTGGAACGGTAAATAGGAGGCCCAATGAAAGCCTATGGGGGATTTTACCAATTTTGGACCCCTGTAACTCTGGTTTGCAGAGATGTAGGGACCCCATCTTTGGAATCTAAGTCTAACAATATGTCTTCTACCTGCATGAGACATTTCGTGAGATTCAGACGTTGCTAACGGCTATGGCTGAGATTTATGTACGCCACCATCACTACCATTGAAATAGCCCAAATAAACAGGTTTTTGTGACCCTAGGCTATGACCTCTTCGGCCTAGGGGCCCGAAACTCACCAGTCATGTTCCCCCTAAGGGTCCCTACAATGCTAGAAAATTTGGTACTGCTGAGCCATTGCCCTTTGAAAAGATGTGAGATTTTGGAAAGTGAAATAGGGAGCCAATGAAATCCTATGGGGGATTTTACCAATTTTGGACCCCTGTAACTCTGGTTTGCAGAGATGTAGGGACCCCATCTTTGGAATCCAAGTCTAACAATATGTCTTCTACCTGCATGAGACATTTCGTGAGATTCAGACTTTGCTAACGGCCATTGCTGCGATTTATGTACGTCACCATCACTACCATTGAAATAGCCCCAATAAACAGGTTTTTGTGACCCTAGGCTATGACCTCTTTGGCCTAGGGGCCCGAAACTCACCAGTCATGTTCCCCCTAAGGGTCCCTACAATGCTAGAAAATTTGGTACTGCTGAGCCATTGCCCTTTGAAAAGATGTGAGATTTTGGAAAGTGAAATA
Organism: Hyperolius riggenbachi; assembly: GCF_040937935.1. Taxonomy (NCBI): domain Eukaryota; kingdom Metazoa; phylum Chordata; class Amphibia; order Anura; family Hyperoliidae; genus Hyperolius; species Hyperolius riggenbachi. The sequence continues at coordinate 11,545,691 of NC_090651.1, read as the reverse complement.
GGGAGCCAATGAAATCCTATGGGGGATTTTACCAATTTTGGACCCCTGTAACTCTGGTTTGCAGAGATGTAGGGACCCCATCTTTGGAATCCAAGTCTAACAATATGTCTTCTACCTGCATGAGACATTTCGTGAGATTCAGACTTTGCTAACGGCCATTGCTGCGATTTATGTACGTCACCATCACTACCATTGAAATAGCCCCAATAAACAGGTTTTTGTGACCCTAGGCTATGACCTCTTTGGCCTAGGGGCCCGAAACTCACCAGTCATGTTCCCCCTAAGGGTCCCTACAATGCTAGAAAATTTGCCACTGCTGAGTAATTGCCCTTTGAAAAGATGTGAGATTTTGGAACTGTAAATAGGAGGCCCAATGAAAGCCTATGGGGGATTTTACCAAATTTGGAGCCCTGTAACTCTGGTTTGCAGAGATGTAGGGAACCCATCTTTGGAGCCCAAGTCTAACAATATGTCTTCTACCTGCATGAGACATTTCGTGAGATTCAGACGTTGCTAACGGCCATTGCTGCGATTTATGTACGTCAGACTCGCCACCATTGAAATTGCCCAATAAACAGGTTTTGTGACCCTAGGCTATGACCTCTTCGGCCTAGGACTGCATTGAACGCGACCCACGCATTGTGCGCATTCTGGACAACACCAATTACTGGGTTTATACCCTTCTGGATCCACGGTACAAACACAATGTTCCAAAACTGCTTGAAGAAAGAGCCAGACAGGTCAAAATGGAAGAATACCAGCAGGCCCTTGTGGAGACTTTAGAGAGGAGATTGACATCCTCCCCCTCCTCTAGCCAGTTGTACGCCGACAGACTGACTTCCGCAAACCCAGGACGACCAGGAGGGCAGCAAACAACACAAGCCGCAGCTAGTGCCCAAAAGGGAATGGTATCGGCAGTGTCCTTGGAGTGGGAAAATTTTCTGACACCCATGCAGCAGCACACAGAACAGCAAGCGTGCAGATCCACCTCCAACACCGATCGCCTGGAGAAGATGGTCAAGGACTACATGTCAGATGGCGTAGCTGTGTTGAACAATCCATCTGCACCCTTCAACTATTGGGTATCGAAGCTAGACACCTGGCACAAACTGGCAATGTACACAATAGAGGTGCTGGCTTGCCCGGCAGCCAGCGTTATGTCGGAACGCTGTTTCAGTGCTGCCGGAGGCATCGTCACAGATCGGCGGCGTATCCGCCTCTCCACAGAAAATGCAGACCGTCTGACTCAAATTAAAATGAATCAATCCTGGATTGGAAACGACTACGCAACACTCCCGGACCCCAACCAAGTAACATGAACAATGAACATCTGTGATGGGTTAGCGTTTCCGGTCCCTGTTTATTGAACCTCTCATCTGTATTACATTTATGACTGCATGGCGACAAAATGCAAATTGCTATCCGCACGCTTCTTGTCCTCATGCAAGGCCTGGGTTGTTGTGTCTCAAAGCGTGGCCTTCTCCTCCTGCTCCACCCTCCTCTTGTTCCATCACGTGTGCTGCTGCTGGGTTAGCGTTACCGGTCCCTTTTCCTGGAACCTCTTATATGTATTACATTTATGACTGCATGCCGACAAAAAGCATGTTACCTGTGCAAAGAAAACAGACATTTCCCGCATTTAAAAGACAGTTTTCCCTTTGACACTTTAAAATCGATTTTCTCAAAAACTATAAGCTCTTTTTGCTAAAAATTTTTTTCCTCTTGTACCCACTCCCAAGGTGCACATACCCTGTAAATTTGGGGTATGTAGCATGTAAGGAGGCTTTACAAAGCACAAAAGTTCGGGTCCCCATTGACTTCCATTATGTTCGGAGTTCGGGTCGAACACCCGAACATCGCGGCCATGTTCGGCCTGTTCGGCCCGAACCCGAACATCTAGATGTTCGCCCAACACTACTCCCTATACACATCCTCCATTGGCAAGGTTATCTCCTCCATGGGTTTCAACTATCTTCTGTTTGCAGATGACACCCAGATCTACCTCCATACCCTTGACATATCCACCACTACCATGGACAAGGTCTCCTCCTGCCTATTGTTATAATTTAAGTAGGCCTCAGTTATTTGGCCTGAGGTTTAGGTAAAAGGCTTGTTCGCAGAATATACCTTTTAATTAGAGTTTCTCGTGATGCAGGCAGAAGCATCTCAGTGTCTGCTTGAAGCAGATGATACAAGCAGATACTGAGAACATGTTTCTGAAGGAAGGCCACAGGCCTACCCTGCCCCAGACAAATGGACTACGAGAACAATCAACATAGGCCATATTTACAAAATACCACATTCTTGTAAGTAAGTGAAAAGTGGCATTGAATATTAATCGAGTAGGTGTGTATTATGACACCACGAGGGGTCAAAGCCAATAGCCGGGTCTGGGGGAGGGCTAAGATGAGGTCACATTTAACTCTTTCCTAGTCAGTATTAAAGGGCCGGATGGGCTGAGGGAGCGCACTCTGATTCCTACTTTCATGCTCTCCATCTACTGGCTTCTACTGACTGGAACCTAATTATTTCCTTCTTTATGTAATCTGATATAATGTATGCTGTACATAGTTAGTCTAGATGTAACGTAGGATAGACAGGAGATCACCTGATTACAGTCACTAGGAAGGTAATCAAGAAGCTGAACGCAACGGAATGACTAAATAAGTATCTGCTTGGCTAAGATATGATGAACTGTATCTGTATATCTGTTTCCTGAATAAATAACTTGTACATTGAAGAAGCCTGAGAATGGTCTATCTCCAATAATGCTTGCTGTGTTGAGAGTCAAGTTATCTCACAGTCTGTGAGGCGCAACTATACGAAGTTGCTGGTATCGAAGCAAAAAGGTGAATTATAACACCTATCAGCCATCTCCTCCTGGATGTCTGCTAGGTTCCTGAAACTAAATCTAGACAAAATGGAATTTATGAACTTCCCACCCTGCCCATGCCTAAACCTCCCAGATGTGCATGTCACTGTTAACCCCCATCCACCTTCAAGTGTCACTCACTCACAGGTCCCTCCTACCTTCAACCTGGGACTCCACCCCTTTGGAGGTCTCAGGCTGCTGGAAGGCTCTTGTACTTCTCAAAAGGAAGTTTCGCCAATACTGCCAAAGACCACCTGCTCCTTGGGTGGTTTACTCAAAGTCATTACTGTTGCACCAAACACTCACACTATCTAGGTGTCCAGAGGTTAGTTATACTTGGATTATCTGTGATTCTGCAGATCATCAATAATCAGGTATATATCTGCATTCTTGGTGATACTGCAGATCGCCAATAATCAGATTCTCTCTGTGTGCTGACACCGATCGTTACAGAACGGCAGACCAAAACCAAATGGACGCACTTAACAGCCGTCTGAATGCACTCACCACCTCGGTGGAAAATTTCATCTAAGTGCTGGACAGTCATCAGACCCAGATCAACGCTTTGTCTGGGTCTGCACAAGTGCTAAAGACGGCTGTGAATATAGTGCGATCTCCTCCAGGTACAGACTTACGTATGCCTGTGCCCAAAAAGTTATCTGGTCTGACTTTCAGAACTTTAGAAATCGAGTGTTAACGTACTTTGAGTTGAGACCTAATTCTTCGGGAACCGTGGCACAGAGAATTACGTTCATTAAGACTCTGTTGTCAGGGGATTCCCAGACCTGGGCATATAGTTTTTAGCCAGGGAATGAGGCCCTAGCCTCGGTTGAGGAATTTTTTAAAGCTATGGCTATAATTTATGATGATCCGGACATTGCCTCTACTGCTGAGCGGAAGCTCAAGACTTTGCGGCAGGGCAGAGATCCAGTTGAAGTTTACGCAGCTGAGTTCAGAAAATGGGCAGTTTCGGCTAGATGGGACTCATTCGCACTTCTAGACTGTTTTTTGTCAGGGTTGTCAGACGCGGTCTCTGATCTAATGTTGGGTCATCCTGAGCCGAAGTCTATTAATGAGGCCATTTCATTAGCAGTCAGAGTTGATCGGAGTAGGAACAATGTGAGATATGTTTCCTACGCCTCATCTCCACCCGTTTCACCTGCACCAGAACCAATGCAGATTGGTCGGTAAAAATTGTCCCGGGTGGAGCAGAGTCGCAGAAAAACAGAGCAGCTCTGTCTATACTGTTCAGAGGAGGGTCACAGAGTACAGAATTGTCCCAAGAAGTCGGGAAACGCTGCCGCCTAGGTGTAGTCGGAGGTAATACCCTAGGCGCGCAGTCTTTACCTCTAGACGAAAAACGTTTACTCCTCCCTTGTACTATATCCTGGAAGGATCAAACAGAGACCACTGAGGCCTTCATTGACTCTGGCTCAGCAGCCAATTTTATGGATTATGAATTTGCAAAGAAATTGGGGATTCATATTTCGCCTTTGAATCAACGGATTCTGGTCACTGCAGTGGACGACTCTCCTCTGCAGAGTAAATGCCCTCTGTCTCAGACCCCAGAGTTAAGGGTTACGGTGGGGGTGTTACATAAAGAGAATCTACAGTTTCTGGTCTTGCGGATGACAACTTCCATGATCATTCTTGGTATGCCATGGTTACAACTTCACTCTCCTCAGATCAATTGGGCTTCAGGTCAGCTAATGAGCTGGTCTACCCATTGTTATCATCATTGTTTAGCGAAGGTAACCTTGGGTAACACCAAGATTCAGATGGAAGGTGTAACGATCGCAGAGAGAATCTGATTATTGGCGATCTGCAGTATCACCAAGAATGCAGATATATACCCGATTATTGATGATCTGCAGTATCACCGATAATCCGATATATTGCTAACCTCTGGGCACCAGCAAAAGAACACAATAAAGACAGTAATATAAATCACGGAAGTGTGGAAATATCCACCACACGGCAATTCCTCAGAGGTGTGGTTACCTCTGAATGGGAACCCCGTGCGTGAGATCCTCTAACCAGGCCGAGTGAGGAATCTCGACCCCTAGCAGTAATCGTCTGCTTGGGGCAGGCGTCTCGGAGAGGCAAGCCTCAGAGATAACCCTCCAGTGGGAGACGTTCCACTGAAGGGAGAAAGGTCAGACAGGCAGGGGTTCAGCAACAGAGATGACGGCAGCAGTACAGGAACGGAAGGCAGAAGAGTAATCGGAAATCAGGCAGAGGTCGGCAACAAGAATCAGATAGGCAAAGGTACAATAGCGTAGAGCGAGAGAGTAGTCAAGGATAGCCGAAGTCAAAACATAGATACAATATCAAAATACAATCCTACCTAAAGTGTGAAATCCTTAGTATCAACACCAGGGCACTGAGCTAATGTCTGAGCGCTAACACAAGTGTATTCATGACAGCAGACAAGGAGCAACTGACAGACAGCTCCTTTTATGCTGGGGAACTCTCTAGCAGCGTCCCCCAGCCGCCCAGCCAATCCCCAGCACTGCTGGAGTCAGCTGACCAGCTTGGTCAGCTGACTCCTCTTCGGGAACAATAAAGTTCCTGTCTCCTCGCGCGCGCGTTACCCGGGGACACTGAGCCAGCGAGAGGGCGGGGAACCTTTTGGGCAGCAAGCGTGCGGCGGAGTCCGTCGGACTTACAGACTCCGGCGCCTGCCCTATTGCCCCCGACAGCAGCAGAGCGGAATCCCCCTGGGATGCGGAGTCCGCCGCCACGTGTGTTCCGGCGGCGGCTCCGTCATCCCTTAGAGTACCCCCCCCTTGAGGAGTGGCCTCCGGACACTTTCCACCAGGTTTCTCAGGATGCAACCAATGAAACCTCTTTCTTAATTTCTCAGCATGCATGCGATCTTTCGGTACCCAAGATCCATCCTCCACCCCATACCCCTTCCAATGGACCAGATACTGCACCGAATTCTGCACCAGACGAGAATCCAGAATCCTTTCAACTTCATATTCTGTCTGGCCCTCTACTACCACTGGGGGGGGGGGGAGGAATCCACATACACAGCCGGTTTCAGTAGAGAGACAAGGAACGATCTCCCACATCTCATGCTGTTTGGGAGATCAATAACGTAAGAGACATCATTGATCCTCCTGACCACTGGATAAGGCCCTATGAACCTGGACCCAATTTGGTGGACGGTTGTCTGAGTGCCAAATGTCTTGTTGACACCCACACCTTATCTTCTGGAGCAAAGTGCCACTCAGCAGACAGTCTCTTATCGGCCTGTTTCTTTTGTATCTGAAAGGCTAGCCCTAAATTTCTTTTCACTTGTCCCCAACGTTCCCTCAAAGCCTTCTGCCAGTCCTCTAGGGCAGGGAAGGAAGAAATACACACAGGCAATGGGGAAAATTTAGGGGATTTTCCTGACACAACCTGAAAAGGGGACAACCCTGTTGATAAACTTTTCAGGTTGTTGTGCGCAAACTCGGCAAAGGGCAAAAATTTAACCCATTCGGTTTGCGCGTCCGCCACGTAGCATCTCAAGAATTGCTCCAGAGTCTAATTAACCCTTTCGGTTTGTCCGTTGGACTGTGGGTGATACCCCGATGAAAACGATAGGTTCATACCCAAGGTATGGCAAAAAGCCCTCCAAAACTTAGACACAAACTGGACCCCCCTATCGGAAACCACATCATCCGGGATACCATGCAAGTGGAAGATGTGTTGCACAAAGAGATCGGCCAGCTCCTGGGCCGATGGGAATCCTTTAAGGGGAACAAAATGGGCCATTTTGCTGAACCTATCCACAATTACACATATGACTGACATGTCTTCCGATCTGGAGAGCTCACCAATGAAGTCCATGGACAGATGGGTCCATGGTTCACTGGGTGTTGGCAAGGATTGTAAAGTTCCCATTGGAGCAAGGCGAGAAGGCTTGCTCCTGGCACACACAACACATTCTCTGACAAACTCCTTACAATCCGAGGCCAAGGAGGGCCACCACACGCACCTAGTGAGCAAATCCAGAGTGCGAGTGACCCCAGGGTGACCCGCATTCTTATGGGCGTGGAACAGCTGCAGGATTTGCAATCGGAAGGGAAGTGGTACGAAGAGGACCCCTTCTGGTTTCCCTTCCGGGGTATCTAACTGGTGGGATGCTAGTGTAGCAGCCCAATCCTCCCATGTTTCTGTGGCAGCTATCACTACCTTACTAGATATAATGCCCTCTGGAAGTGTAGACTGAACTGTCTCGGGTTCAAAACACCTGGAGAGAGCATCCGCCTTAACATTTTTAGAACCTGGGGTGTAGGTGATGACAAATCTGAAGCGAGAGAAAAATAAAGACCAGCGGGCCTGTCGGGGAGTAAGCCTCTTGGCGCCCTCAATGTACTCCAAGTTTTTATGGTCGGTATATACCACAATAGTGTGTTCTGCCCCCTCCAGCCAGTGACGCCATTCTTGAAAGGCCAGTTTAATAGCGAGGAGTTCCCTGTTGCCTATATCGTAGTTTCTCTCTGCAGGAGAAAATCTACGCGAGAAATAGGCACAGGGATGTGTCTTGCCCTGAGGACCTGAACATTGAGACAGGACCGCCCCCACCCCAATTTCTGAGGCATCCACCTCCACCATGAAGAGGAGGGTGACATCAACATGTCTCAGAATAGGTGCAGAGCAAAACATCTTTTTCAGGGTATTGAAGGTTGACTGAGCTTCTGATGACCAATGGTATGGGTGAGCCCCCTTCTTGGTGAGACTAGTCAAGGGGGCTACTACCGAAGAGAATCCCTTGATAAATCTCCGGTAGTAGTTAGCGAAGCCCAGGAACCTTGACGTGCTTTCAAACCTACTGGTTGCGGCCACTCTAAGACAGCCGAAACCTTTTCTGGATCCATCACGAGACCTGAGGTCGAAATAATATAGCCCAGGAAAGGAATTTGAGTGACCTCAAAGACACCCTTCTCTAGTTTTGCATAGAGTGAATTCATTCTCAACTTCCTTAAAATGTACTTGACATGCTTACGATGTTCTCCGAGGTTCGGAGAAAAGATCAAAATGTCGTCAAGGTAAACCAAGACGAATTTCCCCAAAACCTCTCTGAAGACCTCATTTATTAGTTCTTGGAAGACGGCCGGGGCGTTACACAACCCGAAGGGCATAACAAGGTACTCGTAATGCCCGTCGGGTGTATTGAAGGCCGTCTTCCACTCATCACCATCCCTGATGCGCACCAGGTTGTATGCCCCACGTAAGTCTAATTTTGAGAAGATACTGGCATTGGTAATTTGGGCAAAGAGATCGTCTATTAAAGGCAGTGGATAGCGATTCTTTATGGTAATCTTGTTGAGACCTCGGTAATCAATACAAGGTCTAAGACCACCGTCCTTCTTCTTTACGAAGAAAAACCCTGCCCCGGCTGGCGACCGGGAAGGGCGGATGAAACCTTTTGCCAGATTGTCTGTAATGTACTCCCGCATTGCCAATTTCTCCGGCCCTGATAGGTTATAAAGATGACCTCTAGGGGGCATACAACCGGATCCGAAATCAATGGGACAATCGAAACTCCGATGAGGTGGGAGTTTATCAGCAGACTTAGGGCAGAAGACGTCAGCGAACTCAGTGTATTGTATTAGTACCCCCGTAACATCTATCTTAGTGGCACACATAGCAATCTTCCCCAAACGATGATTGTGGCAAAAAGACAACCAACAACTGAGTAGCTGACCAGAGGCCCAGTCTATCTGCGGGGAGTGGAGTTGCAACCAGGGCATCCCAAGAATCACCGTGGAGGTTGCCATGTGTAAAACAAGGAACTGTAAACTCTCCTTGTGCAAAACCCCTATCATGCAAGACAACATCGGGGTCTGGGAGAGAGGTTGTTTGCACTGTAGGGGAGAATCATCCACTGCTGTGACGACTATTTGTCGGTCTAAGGGTTGTAAAGGCACACCCAGCCCTTTCACAAACTCGTAATCTATAAAATTGGCCGCCGACCCAGAGTCCACGAAAGCTTCCGTACAAACAGTAAAATTCCCCCAGGAAATGGAACACGGGAGGAGTAACCGATTATTCTGACTGAGAGGTAAGCTCTGTGTGTCTAGGGTATTACCTCTAACTACACCTAGACAGCAGCGTTTCCCAATTTCCTGGGGCAATTTTGAGCAATATGACCCTGCTCTGCACAATATAGACAAAGATCTTCCGCCCTTCTGCGCTCTTTCTCGGCTCGAGTCAACCGAGAGTGTCCGATTTGCATCGGTTCGTCAGTAGGAGGGGTAGGTGATGAACATGCATAAGAGAGAGCTCTTACTGCATTCCTGCCCCTCGATTGGCGCTGATAGCGCAATCTGCGATCTGCACGTATCGCCAGGGAAATGGCGTCATTGATGGACTTGGGTTCTAGGTGACCTAACATCAATTCAGAGACTGCGTCTGATAGGCCTGAGAGAAAACAGTCCAATAAAGCGTAGGACCCCCACCTAGATGACACAGCTCACCTTCTGAATTCGGCCGCATAAACCTCCACCGAATCTCGACCCTGCTTGAGAGTTCTGAGCTTCCTCTCAGCAGTGATCGAAGCATCTGGATCATAAATTATTGCCATTGCTTTAAAAAACTCCTCAACTGACGTCAGTGCTGTATCCTCGGGCGGAAGGCCATATGCCCAGGTTTGTGAGTCCCCGGACAATAAGGTCTTAATAAAGGTCACCCTTTGCTGCTCAGTACCTGACAAAGTTGGTCGTAACTCAAAATAAGACAAAACTCGATTGCGAAAGTTCTGAAAGTCGGATCTTTGCCCTGAAAATTTTTCGGGCACAGACTGTAACGATCGGTGTAACACAGAGAGTATCTGATTACCGGTGATCTGAGGAATCACTGGGAATACAGATATATACCAGATTATTGATGATCTGCAGTATCACCGATAATCAAATATATAAGCTAACCTCTGGACACCTGAGTAGAGTGAGGGTGTTTGGTGCAACAGTAATACTTAGAGTACTGCACGGAGGAATGAACCTTCCGTTGGCCTAGACTCTCCCGGGGGAGGAGCTAGGCTGAGAGTAGGAAGGACAGAGTGTGAGTGACACCAGAGAGAGGGTGTCACTGACAGGTCTGGGAACTGCCTCTAACAGTAAGGCCAGTTCTCGAGGTCGGGCAATCCAGGTCGTTAACACACAGACAGATACAGTACAGATTCAGAAGGCAGAGGCAGAGTCTAAAGTACAGGCAGGGTTCGGCAACAGGGTATCAGATATATCGAGGTACAGAATCAGGAGGCAGATGCAGAGTCTAAAGGCGAGCCGGGGTTCGGCAACAGAGTATCAGAATAGCAAGGTACAAGATCAGAGTTCAGGAGAATGGTCAGACAAGCAAACAGGTCATAACAGATAATCACAATCAAACTAGTACCTTAAACTATCAACAGAATCTAGCTAAGTGTAGGATTACAGCTCCAGCTGGTCCCGGCACACTTTCGGATCTGACTCAGGTCTGCGTGCTACCACGTAGTGATCGCAACGCCAGACAACCAGCAACTGAACAGCCAGCAGTATATATACACAGATACTTTCCAGCACCTCCCTAAGTGCTGGACCAATGAGAAGGAGCAGAGTTGTCAGCTGACCGACCAGGTCAGCTGACCTTTTTCTGGCTGCCATATAAACTCTGCCTCTCCGCGCGCACGCTCATCATTCTGAACCTAGAAGGACTATGAGTCCCAGCCACACCAACACCGCCCTGCAATGCTCCTGCTGCCCCATGCGCGGGGTTGGTCGCACCGCTGGCAGCACTGGCAGCGGCCTCCCCGCGCTGGGACAAAGTATCGGCAGCAGGGTCATGCGCGCTAACCGGCGCGTCAGACGCGGCGGTTTCTCCGTGTTTCGCCATGCCATGCGCGGAAAGAGCCGCCTCCTGACTTATCGAGGCGGCTCTTCCGCGTTTCTTCACAGTACCCCCCCCCCCCCCGAGGAGTGGACTCCGGACAGCTCCTTCCAGGATTTTCCGGATGTAAGGCATGAAACTCCTTTCTTAATTCGTCCGCATGCATGCGATTTCCAGGTACCCATGACCTCTCCTCAATGCCATACCCTTTCCAATGCACCAAATATTGTACCGAGTTCTGTACAATGCGTGAGTCTAAAATTTTCTCTACTTCGTACTCAGGTCGGTCATCCACCATCACAGGAGGAGGAGGAGTGGGACCCACATGAACTGCAGGTTTAAGCAGAGACACGTGAAACGATCTTACGCCCCGCATGCTGGCCGGGAGATCTATGGCATAAGTGACGTTGTTGATTTTTTTAGTCACAGAAAACAGACCTACAAACCTGGGGCCCAGTTTGGCTGATGGCTGTTTTAGGGTCAAGTGACGTGTGGACACCCAGACTAAATCCCCTGGCTGAAACTTCCATTCCAAGGAACGTTTCTTGTCAGCTTGACCTTTTTGACTTTGAAACGCCTTCTCCAAATTATTCCTAACAATTCCCCAATTGTCCCTGAGTGACCTCTGTCAAACCTCCAGTGCTGGTAACGGAGTGGAGGCCACTGGCAAAGGAGAGAATTTAGGCAACCTCCCGGTCACCACCTGAAACGGAGAGAATCCCGAGGAGGAACTTTTCAAGTTATTGTGCGCAAATTCCACGAATGGTAAAAACTTGACCCAATCGTTCTGCGCCTCAGCAACATAGCACCTCAAAAACTGTTCCAAAGACTGATTGACCCTCTCCGTTTGACCATTGGTCTGTGGGTGGTAGCCTGACGAAAATGACAGCTCCATGCCCATTTGATGACAAAATGCCCTCCAAAATCCAGACACAAATTGGACTCCCCGATCTGACACGATGTTTTCCGGAATGCCATGCAACCGGAAAATGTGGATGACGAACAAATCGGCCAGTTCCTGAGCCGAGGGGAGTCCTTTTAGGGGCACAAAATGGGCCATTTTGCTAAAGCGGTCGACCACCACCCAAATGACTGACATGCCTTCAGACCTGGGAAGTTCCCCTACAAAATCCATGGACAGGTGGGTCCATGGCTCACTCGGGGTGGGCAAAGGCTGTAACCTTCCCACAGGTGCAAGCCGGGAGGGCTTACTTTTAGCACATACCGCACATTCCCTGACATACTCCCTATAGTCTGTTGCCAAGGAAGGCCACCAAGCACACCTGGCAACCAGATCCTGTGTTCTGGAGGCTCCAGGGTGACCAGCATTCTTATGGGCGTGGAACATCTGCAGGATCTGAAGACGGAATGGCAGAGGAATAAACATAACCCCCTCAGGTTTTCCCTCAGGAACATCCTGCTGAAAGGGACTTAAGACCTCTGTCCAATCCTCCCAGGTTTCTGTTGCTGCTAACACTAACCTCTGCGGGACGATGGACTGAGAACCTGCGGGAAAAATAGGCACATGGGTGCAATCTGCCCTGTAACCCTGATTGTTGAGACAATACAGCCCCCACCCCAACCTCTGAGGCATCAACCTCTACAATAAAGGGGTAAAGAAGTATCCACGTGTCTCAAAATGGGTGCTGAGCAAAACAACTTCTTTAGATTGGAGAAGGCTGCGACAGCCTCAGGGGACCAATGGTTGCTATCTGCCCCCTTTTTTGTGAGACTGGTAAGGTGTGCGATGATCTTAGAGTACCCCTTTATGAACCTTCTATAGTAATTCGCAAAACCCAAAAATCTCTGGAGGGCTTTCAGCCCCACTGGCTGTGGCCATTCCAGGACAGCTGTGACTTTAGCAGGATCCATTGACAGACCCGAGGTAGAAATCACATACCCCAAAAACGTGACGGATGTCACCTCAAAAATACACTTCACCAACTTGGCATAAAGCATATTCTGTCTCAGCTTGTTCAGCACAAATTTAACATGGACCCTGTGTTCAGAGAGGTTGTTAGAGTAGATTAGTATATCATCGAGGTATACCAGAACAAATCTCCCCAACACCTCTCTGAATACCTCATTGATAAATTCCTGGAAGACAGCCGGCACATTACACAACCCGAAGGGCATCACTAAGTACTCGTAATGCCCGTCGGGTGTGTTAAAGGCCGTCTTCCATTCATCGCCCTTTCTAATGCGGATCAGGTTGTATGCACCCCTCAAATCCAACTTCGAGAAGATCTTAGCGCTCGTGACCTGCGTGAATAAATCGTCTATCAAGGGTAACGGATAGCGATTCTTCACAGTGATTTTATTCAGACCACGGTAATCGATGCAAGGTCGAAGACCTCCGTCTTTTTTCTTAACAAAAAAGAAACCGGCCCCTGCAGGCGACCGAGAAGGGAGAATGAACCCCTTGGCTAAATTGTCACGGATGTACTCCTGCATAGCCACTTTTTCTGGACCAGACAAATTGTATAGATGACCTCTAGGGGGCATACAACCAGAACGGAGATCAATGGGGCAATCGAAAGGGCGATGAGGAGGTAACTTATCAGCAGCCTTGGGACAAAATACATCAGAATATTCAGAGTATTGCTCGGGAGCTCCTTCCACATGAACCTTGGTCTGATCCAGTGTCACCTTCCCTAAACACTGCTGAGCACAGAAATCTGACCAACTAGTTAATTGCCCCGCAGCCCAATCGATCTGTGGTGAGTGGAGATGTAACCAGGGCATGCCTAAGACAATTGTGGAGGTAGCCATGTGTAACACAAAAAAACTCAGTCTTTCCCCATGCAGTACCCCAATAGTGACCTCCACCTCTGGTGTCTGAGACAGAGGACGATCCCTTTGCATTGGGGAATCGTCCACTGCCGTAACCTGGATAGGTGGTTTTACTGGGGTAAGTGGAATACCCAACTACTCTGCAAACTCGTAATTCATAAAATTAGCCGCTGAGCCTGAATCAATAAAGGCCTCAGTGGCTTCGGATTTGTCTCCCCATGTAATCGTACAGGGAAGAAGCAACCGTTTTTCTTTTAGGGGTACGAGTTGGGCGCCTAGAGTGTTACCCCTTACAACTCCTAGGCGGTAGCGTTTCCCAGCTTATTGGGACAGTTTCGTACTCTATGCCCCCCTTCCGCACAATACAGACATAGTTGCTCAGTCATTCTCCGTCTTCGCTCCACCTGGGTCAGTCTTGACCGACCAATCTGCATTGGCTCCGGTGGAGGCAAGACCGGAGAGGATGAGACAGGAAGCGAGGGAGTCACGGGAGGTGCAGCGGGAGATACAGTGTAAGATGTCACCCTGACACGATGGCTGCCCCTGGTCTGTCTCTGATAACGCAACCTGCGATCAATGCGAATGGCCGATGAAATGGCCTCATCGATCGTTCAGGGCTCGGGCTGACTCAGCATCAGATCGGAGACCTCATCAGATAGGCCTGACAAGAAGCAATCCAACAGGGCGTAGGTGTCCCACCTAGCTGTAACTGACCACCTTCTAAATTCAGCCGCATAATCTTCGACCGGACCTTTGCCCTGACGCAAAAGCTTGAGCTTCCGCTCAGAAGTCGAGGCAAGGTCCTGGTCATCGTAAATTACTGCCATGGCTTTAAAGAATTCCTCCACAGAGGTAAGGGCTAAGTCACCGGCAGGCAAATTGTACGCCCAGGTCTGGGAGTCACCAGATAGAAAAGTTTTAATAAATATGACCCGTTGGGTCTCAGTCCCCGAGGATCGGGGTCTCAACTCGAAATAAGATAACACTCTACTCTTAAAATTCCGGAAGTCAGACTTGTGGCCGGAAAATTTATCAGGTACGGGCATACGTATGTCATCACTAGGAGGGGATCGCACCTCATCAACTGACGTCTGGAGGGTTCGCACAGAGCCTGATAGGGCATCAATTAATGCTTTGTGCTGGCCCAGTGCTTGATGGATGTTTTCCACCGAAGTGGCAAGCACACCCAGAGGGTCAGTGCGTGCGTCCATCTGTTTTTGGGTCTGGCGTTCTGTAACGATCGGTGTAACACAGAGAGTATCTGATTACCGGTGATCTGAGGAATCACTGGGAATACAGATATATACCAGATTATTGATGATCTGCAGTATCACCGATAATCAGATATATAAGCTAACCTCTGGACACCTGAGTAGAGTGAGGGTGTTTGGTGCAACAGTAATACTTAAAGTACTGCACGGAGGAATGTACCTTCCGTTGGCCTAGACTCTCCCGGGGGAGGAGCTAGGCTGAGAGTAGGAAGGACAGAGTGTGAGTGACACCAGAGAGAGGTTGTCACTAACAGGTCTGGGAACTGCCTCTAACAGTAAGGCCAGTTCTCGAGGTCGGACAATCCAGGTCGTTAACACACAGACAGATACAGTACAGATTCAGAAGGCAGAGGCGTAGTCTAAAGTACAGGCAGGGTTTGGCAATAGGGTATCAGATATATCGAGGTACAGAATCAGGAGGCAGATGCGGAGTCTAAAGGCGAGCCGGGGTTCGGCAACAGAGTATCAGAATAGCAAGGTACAAGATCAGAGTTCAGGAGAATGGTCAGACAGGCAAACAGGTCATAACAGATAATCACAATCAAACTAGTACCTTAAACTATCAACAGAATCTAGCTGAGTGTAGGATTACAGCTCCAGCTGGTCCCGGCACACTTTCGGATCTGACTCAGGTCTGCGTGCTACCACGTAGTGATCGCAACGCCAGACAACCAGCAACTGAACAGCCAGCAGTACATATACACAGATACTTTCCAGCACCTCCCTAAGTGCTGGACCAATGAGAAGGAGCAGAGTTGTAAACTGACCGACCAGGTCAGCTGACCTTTTTCTGGCTGCCTTATAAACTCTGCCTCTCCGCGCGCACGCGCGTCATTCTGAACCTAGAGGGACTATGAGTCCCAGCCACACCAACACCGTCCTGCAATGCTCCTGCTGCCCCATGCGCGGGGTTGGTCGCACCGCTGGCAGCACTGGCGGCGGCATCCTCGCGCTGGGACAAAGTATCGGCAGCAGGGTCATGCGCGCTAACCGCCGCGTCAGAAGCGGCGGTTTCTCCGCGTTCCGCCATGCCATGCGCGGAAAGAGACGCCTCCTGACTTATCGCTGCGGCTGTTCCGCGTTTCTTCACACAGACATACGGAGATCCGTGACCGGAGGGGATTGCACAGTGGCCACAGTCGTCTGCAAGACCCTTACAGACCCAGCCAATTGGTTGATCTGAGTCTGTTGTGAATTAACCACCTCAATAAAGTTATTAAGTGAGGTGGTTAGAGTCTCGATCTGACTGCGGAGTGCTTCCATACTAGTGGTCTGCTGTTCTGTAACAATTGGTGTCAGCACGCAGAGAGAATCTGATTATTGGCGATCTGCAGTATCACCGAGAATGCAGATATATACCCGATTATTGATGATCTGCAGTATCACCGATAATCCGATATATTGCTAACGTCTGGGCACCAGCAAAAGAACACAATAAAGACAGTAATATAAATCACGGAAGTGTGGAAATATCCACCACACGGCAATTCCTCAGAGGTGTGGTTACCTCTGAATGGGAACCCCGTGCGTGAGATCCTCTAACCTGGCCGAGTGAGGAATCTCGACCCCTAGCAGTAATCGTCTGCTTGGGGCAGGCGTCTCGGAGAGGCAAGCCTCAGAGATAACCCTCCAGTGGGAGACGTTCCACTGAAGGGAGAAAGGTCAGACAGGCAGGGGTTCAGCAACAGAGATGACGGCAGCAGTACAGGAACGGAAGGCAGAAGAGTAATCGGAAATCAGGCAGAGGTCAGCAACAAGAATCAGATAGGCAAAGGTACAATAGCGTAGAACGAGAGAGTAGTCAAGGATAGCCGAAGTCGAAACATAGATACAATATCAAAATACAATCCTACCTAAGGTGTGAAATCCTTAGTATCAACACCAGGGCACTGAGCTAAGGTCTGAGCGCTAACACAAGTGTATTCACGACAGCAGACAAGGAGCAACTGACAGACAGCTCCTTTTATGCTGGGGAATGCTCTAGCAGCGTCCCCCAGCCGCCCAGCCAATCCCCAGCACTGCTGGAGTCAGCTGACCAGCTTGATCAGCTGACTCCTCTTTGGGAACAATAAAGTTCCTGTCTCCTCGCGCGCGCGTTACCCGGAGACACTGAGCCGGCGAGAGGGCGGGGAACCTTCTGGGCAGCAAGCATGCGGCGGAGTCCGTCGGACTTACGGACTCCAGCGCCTGCCCTATTGCCCCCGCCGGCAGCAGAGCGGAATCCCCCTGGGATGCGGAGTCCGCCGCCACGTGTGGTTTGGCGGCGGCTCCGTCATCACTTACAGAAGGTTTGCCAGACCAGTATTCAGAATTTGCGGACGTGTTTAGTCCCAAGTCAGCAGATAAACTTCCTTCTCCCCGTCCTTTTGATTGTCCCATTGATCTCAGGTCTGGTTGTATGCCCCCTAGAGGCCATCTCTATAATTTATCTGGGCCAGAGAAATTAGCTATGCAAAAATACATCCGAGAAAACTTAGCTAAAGGCTTTATTCGTCCCTCTCGGTCACCAGCAGGGGCAGGATTCTTTTTTGTGAAAAAAAAAAAGATGGAGGCCTCCGTCCATGCATTGATTATCGGGGCTTAAATAAGATTACAGTAAAAAATCGTTATCCTTTGCCTTTAATTGACGATTTGTTTACCCAAGTCACCAATGCTAAGATTTTCTCAAAGCTGGATTTGATGGGTGCATACAACCTTGTGCGTATCAGGGACGGTGATGAATGGAAGACGGCCTATAACTAGTGTTGGGCGAACAGTGTTCGCCACTGTTCGGGTTCAGCAGAACATCACCCTGTTCAGGTGATGTTCAAGTTCGGCCGAACACCTGGTGGTGTTCGGCCAAACTGTTCGGGTTCGCCCGAACTGCTGAATGCCCGGCCGAACAGGGCCCCTGTTCGGCCGAATACGGCCCCCCTATGGGGTCGCAGGCATAAGGGGGGAGCATGCCCCGATCGCGGGGGGGGGGGTCGGAAATTCCCCCCACCCCGTCTGCTAGCGCTCCCCCCTCTGCCCGCTTCCCCATACAAAAGTTTGACGAAAGTAAAATAGTACCGGTGGTGGTGGCTGGCTGCTGCAGTGGCTGGCTGGCACTATAAAGTGACTGAGGAGGAGGAGTCGGAGTAGGACGCGTTGAGGGAGGCCGGGCAGCGTGCGGTTCAGCGGTAGTACCCTTGTGGTACTTCCGCCCTTTCTCTGACCTCACGTCCTCTGTGTGATGACGCATACGAGGGTACGCGTGACGCGTACCCTCGTATGCAGAGGACGTGAGGTCAGAGAAAGGGCGGAAGTACCACAAGGGTACTACCGCTGAACCGCCCGCTGCCCGGCCTCCCTCAATGCGTCCTACTCCGACTCCTCCTCCTCAGTCACTTCATAGTGCCAGCCAGCCACTGCAGCAGCCAGCCACCACCACCGGTACTATTTTACTTTCGTTAAACTTTTGTATGGGGAAGCGGGCAGAGGGGGGAGCACTAGCGGAGGGGGTGGGGGGAATTTCCGACCCCCCCCCCCCCCCCCCCGCGATCGGGGCATGCTCCCCCCTTATGCCTGCGACCCCATAGGGCCCCCAAAAGCGGGATGTTCGGGGAGTTCGGGGTTCGGCCCGAACATGCCGAACATCGCGGCCATGTTCAGCGAACGTTCCCGAACCCGAACATCCAGGTGTTCGCCCATCACTACCTATAACACACCCGACGGGCATTACGAGTACCTAGTGATGCCCTTCGGGTTGTGTAACGCCCCGGCCGTCTTCCAAGAGCTGTTTAACGAGGTCTTCAGAGAGGTGTTGGGCAAATTCGTCTTAGTGTACTTAGACGATATACTCATTTTCTCATCCAACCTCTCAGAACACAGGAAACATGTTGGGTTTGTGTTACGGAAGTTGAGACAGAATATGCTGTATGCTAAATTGGAAAAGTACATTTTCGAAGTGACCTCTGTCGCCTTTCTGGGGTACATAATCTCGAACTCCGGCTTCTCTATGGACCCTGGAAAGGTTTCAGCTGTCTTGGAATGGCCCCAACCTGTAGGACTGAAAGCCCTCCAGAGATTCCTGGGGTTCGCCAACTACTACAGGAGGTTCATAAAAGGGTACTCCATGGTGATCTCGCCTCTCACCAGTCTCACCAAGAGAGGGCCAGATACTCACCACTGGTCCCCAGAGGCCCATGCTGCTTTCTCCACTCTGAAGAAATTGTTCTGTTCTGCACCCATACTGAGACATGTAGACATCACCTTTCCCTTTATCGTGGAGGTAGATGCCTCAGAGGTAGGGGTAGGGGCTGTGCTGTCTCAGCGTTCTGGTTCACAGGGAAGACTGCATCCTTGTGCCTATTTTTCCCGTAGGTTTTCACCCGCAGAGAAAAACTACCATATAGGCAATAGGGAACTTCTAGCCATCAAATTGGCCTTTGAGGAGTGGCGACATTGGCTAGAAGGGGCAGAACACACCATTACAGTTTACCCTGACCACAAGAATTTGGAGTACATTGAGGGCGCTAAGAGACTTAGCCCCCGACAGGCCCGGTGGTCGTTATTTTTCTCAAGATTCAGATTTGTAATCACGTATACCCCTGGTAGTAAGAACATGAAGGCTGATGCCTTATCCAGGTGTTTTGAGCCCGGGACAGCACAGCCCTCAGACCCTGAGACCATTCTACCTCAGAAGGTGGTCCTGGCAGCCACTGAGTCCTGGAAAGACTGGACTGTCACTCTGAGTCCGTTTCAACAAGATGTTCCTGAGGGGAAGCCTGAGGGGGTCATGTTTGTACCATTGCCTTTTTGCCTACAACTGTTACAGCTGCTTCATTCCCAAAAGAATGCTGGGCATCCTGGGTCCACCAGAACTCAGGATCTAATTGCTAGATGTGCTTGGTGGCCGTCATTAGCAACAGACTGTAAGGAGTATGTAAGAGAGTGTGCAGTATGTGCTAGGAGCAAACCCTCGCGTCAGGCTCCTGTTGGAACGTTGCAGCCTTTACCAGTTCCGAGTGAACCTTGGACGCATTTGTCCATGGATTTTGTGGGCGAACTCCCCAGGTCTGAGGGCATGACGGTCATTTGGGTGGTAGTCGATCGATTCAGTAAAATGGCTCATTTTGTCCCCCTGAAAGGACTCCCCTCGGCCCAGGAATTGGCTGATCTCTTCATCCAACACATTTTCCGGCTGCATGGCATTCCGGAAAATATAGTGTCAGATCGGGGAGTCCAATTTGTATCAAGTTTTGGAGGGCATTCTGCCATCAGTTAGACATGGAGCTTTCTTTTTTCATCAGGCTACCACCCACAGACCAATGGTCAGACCGAAAGAGTCAATCCGTCCCTGGAACAGTTTCTGAGATGTTATGTTGCAGATTCACAAACCGACTGGGTGAAATTCTTGCCATTTGCAGAATTTGCACACAACAATCTGAAAAGTTACTCTTCAGGATTTTCCCCATTTCAGGTGGTGACGGGAAGGTCACCTAAGTTTACCCCATTGCCAGTGGCTTCTACTCCGTTTCCAGCCCTGGAGAATTGGCAGAGGTCTTTAACCTCCCTGGCGGTAACCCCGAACGTAGTTCGGGGTAAGCCGCGGAGGAGGTTTGTTCAGGCCCTGCTGGGCTGATTTGCATAATTTATTTTTTGCTGAACGCAGCTAGCACTTTGCGTCGCCGCCCCGCGCCGATTCACCGCTATCCGCACCGCCGCAGAGCCCCCCCCCCCCCCTAGACCCCTGCGCTGCCTGGCCTATCAGCGTCAGGCAGCGCTAAGGGGTGGATCGGGACTCCCTTAGACGTCACGACATCCATGGCGTCGATGACGTCATCCCGCCATGGCGACGGGGGAAGCCCTCCAGGAAATCCCTTTCTTTGAAGGAGGGGATCGGAGGGGCTGGGGGGATGCCGCTGAGCAGCCCTAGGCTCGCTACATGATTTAAAAAAAAAATCAAAAAAACGGCAGCGCTGCCCCTGGCGGTTTTTAATAGACTGCCAGGGAGGTTAAAGCAGAGGTTAAAGCAGATTTGGGGAATGGTTAAAGGGAATCTGGGGAGGGCTTTTCAGAACCAGAAGAAACAGGCTGACAGGAGACGTTCCACAGAATGGGAATTTTTTCCAGGAGATTTGGTCTGGGTGTCCACACGACATTTGGCCTTAAAGCAACTGTCACCCAAGTTAGGCCCCAGATTTGTTGGTCCTTTTCCAGTGACCAGAAAAATCAATAATGTTACTTATGTCATTGATCTCCCTACCAGCATGCGAGGTGTGAGATAATTTCATGTGTCCTTACCCAAGCCGGCGGTGCACGTGGATTCCGCTCCCCCCCCCCCCCCCCCGTGTGGATTGATGACCAACCTGAGTATGAAATTGAGAAGATTCTGGACTCACGGCTTGTGCAGAACTCCGTGCAGTATTTGGTTTTTTGGAAGGGATATGGCATAGAGGAGAGAACTTTGGTGCCAGACTGTCGTATGCACGCAGAGGAATAGAAGAAGGAATTCCATAACTTGCACCCTGGAAAGCCTGGTGGGAAGCATCCGGAGTCCACTCCTCAGGGGGGGAGGGGGGGTACTGTAAGGGAACGTGGAAAAGCCGCCGCATGTACTGACAGCAAGGCGGCTGATTCCGCGTCCAGCGCGGCGGTTTGCACGCAGCAGCGTGCGTCTGGTGTGGCTGGGTCTGTTAGTTCACACAGATTCAGGAATACGCGCGCGCGCTCTGAGAGGCAGAACATTTTTGACAAGCCAAGTAGGGATCAGCTGACCAAGCGGCTCATCTGACCTCAGAACAAGTGACTATTGGTCAATCACTGATGGGTGGCGCCGGAGAGTGCTGCTCTATATATAGTTACTTCTGCTCAGTCTCAAGTTGTCTGCCGTTGCGAACACTACTTGGAAGCACTCAGACCTTAGTCAGATCCTACAGTGTGTTTGAACCAGGAGGACCTGGGAATTCACACTGAGCCAGATTACTTCTGTTTATTATTGTGTTATTATTCAGACTAGTTCCAGGGTGTCGAGACTACGGACCTCACACCCAAGATTAGGGAATTTGTGTTATCATTGTGTTATTAATCAGACTAGTTCCAGGGTGTCAAGACCACGGACCTCACACCCAAGATTACGGAACTTGTGTTATCATTTTGTGTTATTATTCAGACTAGTTCCAGGGTGTCGAGACTACGGACCTCACACCCAAGCTTAGGGACTTGTGTTATCATTCTGTTATACTTCAAACTAGTTCCAGGGTGTAGAGACCACGGACCTCACACCCAAGACTAGGGATACTGTGTACCATCTTATTATTACTCCAGACTAGTTCCAGGGTGTAGAGACCTCGGACCTCACACCCAAGACTGGGCATTGTTTGATATCTGTTATGACCTACTGCTTTCCTGACTATCCCTCTGCTCTCTGATTCGGTACCTACGCACATCTGATTATCCGTTGCCAACCCTGCCTGCCTTGGATACCGAATCAGCCTTCTGTCTATGTACTTTGTCTGTCCGTGTGTTGCCGACCTGGCTTGCCCGACCTCGAGAGCTATCTCTCTCTTTTAAGACATAGTCTCTTGACCTGCTAGTGACATCCACCTTCAAGTGTCACTCACTCACAGGTCCCTCCTACCTTCAACCTGGGACTCCACCCCTTTGGAGGTCTCAGGCTGCTGGAAGGCTCTTGTACTTCTCAAAAGGCAGTTTCGCCCATACTGCCAAAGACCACCTGCTCCTCGGGTGGTTTACTCAAAGTCATTACTGTTGCACCAAACACTCACACTATCTAGGTTTCCAGAGGTTAGTTATACTTGGATTATCGGTGATTCTGCAGATCATCAATAATCAGGTATATATCTGCATTCTTGGTGATACTGCAGATCACCAATAATCAGATTCTCTCTGCGTGCTGACAACAATCGTTACAATACAAACATGAGTCAATACACCTACCCTCATTCAGATGTCTGTGCTTATCAGGAAACAGTAAGAAAATTGAGAATAACATTTATTCTCAATTTTCTTACCGTTTCCTGATAAGCACAGACATCTGAATGAGGGTAGGTGTATTGACTCCTGTTTGTATGTTATGTTATATTTCTGTACAGATGTTCATACAAGTGTGTGCCTCTGAGGAAGCGGCCCTTGGCCGGGAAACACGTGTCAGGCAGTTTTTATTCTGCACAGTGGATCTTTGCTATGATCACTGACATTCTACGACTGCAATCGTAAAGTTTTTGTACTACTGAAGAATAGGAGATTATTTGCTGTTCCTAAAAAAAACCTTTAGTCGCGAGACTGTTTTGCATATTCGAAGTGTAAAAGTGCGGGGGTGGAACTATATTTGGACATTTTAATCTTGTGTAATTGATTAAAAACAGCTTTGCCCGCCAGGGGTGTAACTAGAAATCACTGGGCCCCCCTGCGAAACTTCGGGTGGGGCCCCCATTTGTGCAGAGAATACAAAGCTTTTTCTCTCCATGCCCAGACTTCTTCAGCATCCCTGCAGGACACAGCGCTTGTGGAGGGGTGGAGAGGCTGTGGGTAGAGCAGCGCTGTACACAAGACCCTGCTGAACACTGAATATGGACTGTCTACAAATCTGTGTCTACAAAACTTTGTATGATTCCTTATCAGTGGCTGAGCAGATGCAGTCATAAAAACAATTGTGCAAAGAGCAGAAAGTTTTTTTCTCTCCGTGCCTTTAGTTGTCTGTCTCTCAGGACAGGTAAAAGAAACTTCTCCCCCACGGGGCCCCTTGCAGCTTCTGGGCCCCCCTGCGGCTGCATCCCTTGCAGGGTCTATTGTTACGCCACTGTTGCCCGTAAAAATGATAACTATTGGTCGACTGATGCCCAAATTTCCCTTTTGGCACCAGGTTGTCAATACTTTCAATTAGAATCTATGGCGGTGTCTGATTTGCCTGACACCCTACTACGTTATGTACAGCACAAAGAACTTAAAAAATAATTTGAAAACCTAAATGGAATCCTAAAGTCTTTTTTCAAAGACTCCAACATTGAGAAGCCTCATTCATGTGAACAGTTAAGTTGTGAAAATGAAAAACAGCACAGTTATGGGTCCAGCGAGACTTCTGCTCTGCGTAACGGAAGCCCCAAAGACAAGCTGATTCTGAATGTTTATTCTCTGTAGCACAAGGGACTCATTAGCACAACAGTAATGAATTTGTTTTGGTAATAATCACACATTTCAGGCTGTTCCATCATCGGCGGGCTCCTGAGATTTATTAACAGTTTCCAAATTAAACATTGCAGATCCTGGATAATCAGAGGGAATTGTAGCATCCCATCTCATTAAGAATAATGCAATGAACTGTGCCTGTTTCTATTAATGATCAAAATGTGTCTCACAAGAAATCTGTCTGTACTTGACATTGATCTATCTATCTATCTATCTATCTATCTATCTATCTATCTATCTATCTATCTATCTATCTATCTATCTATCCAAATCCAGAGGAGTTGCAACACTATAGGCCTCAATTCACTAAGATCATGCTGGAGATAATAAGGCAAGAGATAAATTACCTCCACACAGTGAGAGAGTTATTTTATCTCTTCACTCCTTAAGTTACCTCCTCTGTAGTTAATTTACCTCCTCTGTAGTTAATTTACCTCCTCTGTAGTTATTTTCACACAGCAGTTAATAAACAGCCTGTCTTTAACTCTGGAGTTATTTTAAAAATTGAAGAGTTAACTTAAAGACAGAAGAGTTAACTTTAGGTTTGCCTGATGTAAAATGTTTCCTGAATACGACATGCCTCATCACCATGGTGATAACTCTAGAAGAGTTATTAAAGACAGGAGATAAGCTTAGTGAATTGAGGCCTATGTTCCATAATATAGAGCTCAGCCAGAGAAATAAGCACTGGTAGTATCTATTGGCCTTCACGCTTTCTCAAAGTAGTAACAATGTAGCATAAAAACAGGAAACATACATTCTAATCTGGAAGTGACATCACACCTTCAAAATCAAGAAAAAAAAATACAGTAGTCAAATCTGGCACAATACAATTAAAAGTTACATTTATCTTCTATCATACAACAGGCAACAAGTCAGTCCACAAATATCTTAATGTAACCGGGGTGCAGATAAAACAAGCAGGGCAATTGTTTGAATCCTACAAGAAAACTAATAGTCATCATAAGAAAAGTGTAGATCTAAGTCATGGTTGAGGCAACTGGGGGGGGGGGGGGTTGGGGGCACCTCAAGGGAACCTGAAGTGAGCGGGATATAGAGGCTGACATATTTATTTCCTTCTAAGCAATACCAGTTGCCTGGCTGTCCTGCTGATCCTCTGCTTCTAATACTCTCAGCCATAGACCTTGAACAAGCATGCAGCATATCAGGTGTTTCTGACATTATTGTCAAATCTAACAAGATTCGCTGTATGCATGTTTCTGGTGTGAATCAGACACTACTGCATCCAAATAGATCAGCAGGACAGCCAGGCAACTGGTGTTGTTTAAAAAGAAATAAATATGGCAGCCTTCATGTACTACTCACTTCAGGTTCCCTTTAAATTTCCAGTTTATAGATCATGAACATCTCTCTTTTCTTCAAAGGGTGATCATATGATCCTCTTTCCCAGTTTTGGAATATGGCCAATGGCCATAAATCTAAGGTCAGAATCTACATGATCTTGTAAACAGAGCCTATTCTTGAAAGGTTTTGGGACAAAAATGACAAACTTAAAGGACACCTGAAGTGAAAGGGATATGGAGGTTGCCATACTTATTACCTTTTAAGCCCTTTTAAGCAATACCAGTTACCTGGCTGTCCTGCTGATCCTCTGCCTCTAATACTTTTAGCCCCTGAACAAGCATGCAGTTCAGCTGTTTGCACAGTTCAGATAGTTGCGCAGTACAGTTATGGTGGGGGGTATGGCTGCAAATTAAAAGAGGATCCCGACTAGCGGCACTAGGGGTTGAGAAGGACATGGGAAGCCTCTTGATCAGGGCTTTTTAACCCTGTCCTCAAGTACCACCAACAGTACATGTTTTGTAGAAAACCACAAACGTGCACAGGTGAGGTAATTAGCATCTCAGCAGAGCTGATTAACTACCTCTGTGGATTTCTACAAAATATGCACTGTTGGTGGTACTTGAGGACAGGGTTGAAAAGCCCTGCTCTAGATCATGGCTTCCGAACCCTGTCCTCACATACCACTAATAATACATGTTTTGCAGAAAAACAAACAATGGCCTCGATTCACAAAGAAATACCGCATTCGGTAATGCAAAAAACAGCTCACTTTACCGAGCACTTATAAAAATGTCAATTCATCTAGGCTGTTACCGCATGAAAAGCTGAAATTCCGGAGCAGTGAGGTAAATTACCGACTTGTGCAGTAATTACCTCAACACACGTCAGTAAATGTCAATTCATAAAGATTAGAGCATGCGGTAAAGCCCAGAAACATGTGCGGTGAATACTGCAGCTTTGATGTGGCAGAAACTGTGCGGTAGCCCATGGCTGACAGAAGCAGAGTGCGATAACCCAAGAACGACAGGAGCAGAGAGCCAATAGGAAATGCCTCTCTCACCTGAAAGTCCCTCTGATATGCTATGACATGTTCTCGGGAGGGTTCTCTACCCCCAGGCAGCGTAGGAGAGAGCCGGCATAAAACAGATTTCCCCTGCTGCTCTTTAAACCTTTAGGTACCTGTTTGAAGATCTGGAGGAGCAAGTGGGGAAGTCACCTAAAGCATGGCCTGTTTAATGTTTCCTGGAAGTTCATCTAAACCAGAGTTCCCCAACTCTGTCCTCAAGGCTCACAAACAGTACATGTTTTACAGAAAATCCCAAATATTTACAGGTGAGGTAATTAGTGTCTCAGCAGAGCGGATTAATTACCTCTGTGGATTTCCACAAAACATGCACTGCTGGTGGGCCTTGAGATTTAGAGGGAGTATAACAAAACATGTACATCTAAAGGGATGTCGGGGATGCCTTTTACTATTGTAATGCCCTCACTGCACGGAACAGCATGTAACAACACAGAGAAGCCCATTTTTCAGTAAATGACAGAATCTCTACCGCACCTGTTAGCAAACAAAAGTCTAAAATACCGAATGCGTTAGAATGTGGTATTTTAACAACCTAATTTTTTTTTTTTTTATCACACAGCCCTTTATGAATCGAGGCCATAGACACAGGTGGGGATCAGTGCCTCAGCAGAGGTGATTAACTACCTTTGTGGATTTCCACAAAACAAGTACTGTTGGTGGGCCTTGAGGATGCGGTTGGGAAGCCTTGTTCTAGATCATACATGTCAAACTCTGGCCCGTGGGTCAATTCTGGCCCTCAGAGCAATAACATTTGGCCCCCAAGTGGTTTTCCAACTTTGCATTATGTTTGGCCCACTCTAGACCACCAGGGAAGCTATATAGGAGGTGGAGCCCTAGATCACCAGGGAAGCCATATGGGGGAGGGAGGGGGAAAGCACTAACACCAGGGAACTGTATAGGGGAGGGTGGGGGCCTCTAAAAACCAGGGAAACATATAGGGGAGGGGGGCCATTAGACACCTGAGATCTTTATAAGGGAGGAAGGTGGCCAGTAGACATTGAGGTTGGCCAGCGACTAGGTCCCAGTGTACAATTTCGGCCCACTTTGTATTTGAGTTTGACACCTTTGCTCTAGATGATCCATCTGGTGGCGGTGAGGTCAAGGAGGACACAGAAAGCCGCTCGACCATCCAGACTATATATGTGGACCTACAGTAATTTCCAAAGTAGACCTCATAGACCTAAGTTCCAAAGTCCAAGTGACCCAGGGTATTGGCAAGCTGTGTCCTGAGGTATCAGGTTTGATACTCAAAAGCAGCCACTGTGCATGCGCAGCGCTGGTGGCGTGCATTGCTGGGAGCGTTTTGCACATACACAGTAGAGAATTTTACCTACTGCACATAATGCTCCCAACCATTGGAAGCATGATCAGGAAGCACGCGGACCGGAACCACGCGTCCAGCTGAAAGAGGGGCGTGGTGGGCGACAGACAAGGACGGATCTAGGGGGGGGGGGCAAGCGGGTATCTTGCCCCAGGCGCAGTTTGTTGAATTCTTAAAAAGGCGGCAAAATTTGGATGGGGAATGGCAGTTTAGGCGCCAAAACCTGACCTTGCCCCAGGCGCAACTTGGTCTAGATCTGTTCCTGCGACAGAAACATTGTAGAATTACGCCATGGACACAGGACAGTTACAGGGGGTTGGTAAAAGCCTGAGGTAAGTTAAACTACTCCCCCTTCCCCCTCCCCCTCAAAATTAAAATTGCTTTTCTCAAAAACTACAAGGCATTTTTTTTTCTTTTGACATCAAACTAGGTCCATCAAACTGTTAGGCATGGTTCACTGTGCAAAAGCTTTTTTAATGCTAGTGATTTGAAAAGTTCTTACTAATGCAATGCTATGGGGGATTTTTATAAAATCATATTGCTCATATTGCTCAAGTGAGAACAAACTCATGGCATTACATTAGCAAGAGCTTTTCAAATCACAAATGCTTAGATAAAACTCTTTTAGTGTAAACCAGCCCTTAAACTACACCTGGGCTGAGAGGTATATGGTGGCTGTCATATTTATTTCCAGTTCAATAATACCAATTGCCTGGCTGTCCTGCTGTTCTCTTTGGCTGCAGTAGTGTCTGAATCCAGTCACACTTTAGTCAAACAGATTAACTGCATGCTTGTTCAGGGCATTCATGTAAAAAGGGCGCCAGGAAATTTGGGTGCAGGGATACCGAAAAATGGCTCACCCTGCTATTGCAAATTTCCTGGGGGCATAGATTACTATTCTCCCTCCGAGCCACAATGAACTTGAGGATAAGATGCAATTCGGCTGCCAGCTATTCACATTACAGTCTATGGCGGCGCCCAATTGTCCAGCCCCCTTTTACCTGTTTCATGTTCAGGGGATATGGTTAAAAGTATTAGCGGCAGAGGATCAGCAGGACAGCCAGGCAATCTGCATTGTTTAACCACTTAAGTACCAGCGGTCTCTGCCCTCTTAAAGTGAGTTTCCAAATAAAAAAAAACCAAAGATCCACTTACCTGTGGCTTCCTCCAGCCCATGGCAGCCGTCCTGTGCCCTCGCCGCAGCTCCGAAGGCTCCTGGTCTTCTCCCCTGGTGCAGCCTACCTCGCCAGGTCGGGTTCCAGGTCGGCGTCTTCTGCGCTCCACCACGCGGGTCACGTGGTCCGGCCGACGTCATCCGGCAGGCGCAGAACTACTGCCGGAACACGTGACCCGCGCTGTGGAGCAGAAGAGGCCGACCCGGAACACGACCTGGCAAGGTCAGCTGCGCCAGGGGAGAAGACCGGGAGCCTCCGGACCTGCGGCAAGTGCACAGGACGGCTGCCACGGGCTGGAGGAAGCCCCAGGTAAGTGGATCTTTGTTTTTTTTTTACTTGGATGTTTCCTTTAAGGACCAGAGACCGCTGGTACAGAAACGGCAGAATCCCAACGATCACCGCACATAATCGCCGCAACAGCCGTCACCGCCGCACATTGGGAACCTGGGCCACCCACTCTGCCGTCTCTGTGAGAGACGGTCAGGAGCCACTTTGATTGGCTCCTGACCCTGTCTTTCAATGTAAGCCAATGGGAGTTGCTCACAATGAAATTGGCTCCTAAACCGCTCACAGGGCACTGCTGTGATAGAGACAGGCAGAGCGAGTAAGCTGCAGCGGGAGACTGCGGGGAGACAGCGGCAAGATCGGCGGGAGCGACAAAAACTGCAGATAAGAGCAGCGGCGGTGAGATAAAATCTATGCCCTGCCAGCCAGGTAACCACCAAAACAGGATGTAGTGTAACGATCGGTGTAACACAGAGAGGGTCTGATTATTGGTGATCTGCAGTATCACCAAAAATGCAGATATATACCTGATTATTGATGATCTGCAGTATCACCGATAATCAGATATATTACTAACCTCTGGACACCTGAGTGATATGAGTGTTTGGTGCAACAGTAATACTTTGAGGATAATATCTGGAGGACAGGTACAAGGCAGTAAGGAATACTGCACTAGAGAACGAGTACCTTTCAGCAGCCTGAGAATCTCCTGCAGGGAGGAGTCAGACTGGGAGAAGGAAGGACCAGAGCGTGAGTGACACCAATAGGAGGATGTCACTGACTGATCTGTGAACTATCTCTTAACTGGGGAGATAGTTCTCAAGGTCGGGCAAGCCAGGTCGGCAACACACGGACATACAAAGTACAAAGACAGGAGGCTGATTTGGTAATCCTAAGACAAGCAGGGTTTGGCAACAGAGTATCAGATATAGCGAAGTACCAAATCAGTGAACAGAAGAGTGGTCAGGAAAGCAGTAAGTCATAACAGATAATAAACAATGCCTAGTCTTGGGTGTGAGCTCCGTGATCATCAACACCCTGGAACTAGTCTGACATATAACAGAATGATAACACAAGTCCCTAGTCTTGGGTGTGAGGTTCGTGATCATCAACACCCTGGAACTAGTCTGAAGTATAACAGAATGGTAACACAAGTCCCTAGTCTTGAGTGTGAGGTCCATGATCATCAACACCCTGGAACTAGTCTGAAGTATAACAGAATGGTAACACAAGTCCCTAATCTTGGGTGTGAGGTCCATGATCATCAACACCCTGGAACTAGTCTGAAGTATAACAGAATGGTAACACAAGTCCCTAATCTTGGGTGTGAGGTCCGTGATCATCAACACCCTGGAACTAGTCTGAAGTATAACAGAATGGTAACACAGATACTGACAAAAAGGTCTGAGTGCTTCCACGTAGTGATCGCAACGGCAGACAACCAGTGAATGACCAGCACCCGGTATATATAGCACAGCGCTCTCCAGCGCCTCCCCTAAGTGCTGGACCAATGGGAACTGGTTGAATCGTCAGCTGACCGGCTTGGTCAGCTGACTCCCTTCTGGCTGTCATAAAAGTTCTGCCTCTCAGCGCGCGCGTCCTTCTGAACCTGTGTGGACTATCAGTCCCAGCCACACCAGACATGTGTTGTGTACCACCCGCCGCGCTGGACGCGGAACCAGCCGCACCACTATCAGGGCATGCGGCGGTTTCTCCGCGTTTAGCCATACTGGCAGATGTAGGCCTACGCGTGCAAACCGCCGTGTTGGATGCGGAATCAGCCGCCTTGTTCTGAGCACACGCGGCGGCTTTTCCGCGTTTTCTCACACGTAGATTTCAAATAGCGTGGGCCTAAAGTAGTTAAAAGGATACAAATGGGTCAACCTCCCTATCCCCCTCAGTTCACGCATACTTTGAAGGGCTTCTGTGACTACAGGCCCCATTCAAGCTACTTATACCACTTTAAATACGGTGAAAATAAATCAAACACTTTATTGATAATTTCACCTCTTCGTAAACTCTAACGCAACAGGTTTTTGAACAAGCTAAAGCAGCATTAAACAAAAAAAAATGCCCTATTTTTTACAAAAACCCAATTAAAAAAAAATAGACATCATCACTACTGATATAAAATAAAAGGAACATCTACAATATCTATAATATGTGGTAAGAATACTCTATTAAATTCATCCTTCTCTGTTTAGATGACGAGACAAAGGAGTTTCCCCAATTCCAATTAGTGTAATTATTTTCTTGACTTGATTACCTGAATAGAGTAACAAGGTTTGTTTTAATGATTTAGCAACCCTCAGGAGATTTGATCCCTTAGCAAATATCATGGGTTATAAAACCAGCAGTCCTTCGACTTCACGGTGTGGTTGGTTGGGGTAGACAGTATCTGTACATACAGTAGGAGGTATTTCACATGCTTTTATCTAGTGTTCATATATCTACGGTAGAAACCTTTTATAGTAGACTTCATGAGACCTGGCCAAGTAGTTTACTATATCAGAATTGGTCATGCATTTTATATTCATACAGATGCATTGGACCAGTCCTGGGGACCAAGTTTACTATAGCTAGAGATTAAATATGTCAGAATTATATGAATTTGATAAGTACAGGGTAGCATATAAGAAACTGTTTTCGGCACAAATAGCTCAGAGATAAACATACATAGGTAAGTAATGAAATACAGTTACATAAAAATCTCACAGATGAACACAGGTAGGTACATATGGAATACATAGTTACATATTGGAGGGACACATGTTAGACATTAGATTGCATGGGTGGATGGGAGGGGAGGGACTGAGTTTAGGGCCAGGACAGCTTGGGGTAAGAAAGAGTTCCCGTGACTGAAGGTCCTGGTGGCCATAGCCCTGAAACGGGGATGGGATTGTAGTAATTGAAGGTGGCAGTCACATGGGTGGGAGGGATCGTTTGTGATCCTGATGACTCCAGATCGCAGTAGAGACGGTCAGGAGATGGGAGGGAGGTCCCTATAATCTTCTTGGTGGTTCTGATGACTCTCTGTAACTTGTAGCTTGTCACTTACAGAGGCGCCCGCGTACCACACGATTATAGAGGAGCATAGAATCGACTCAATGGTGGCAGCAGGGGCGTAGCAACAGGGGTTGCAGAGGTTGCGACCGCATTGGGGCCCTTGGGCCAGAGGGGCCCTCCCTCTACCACAGTATTAGCTCTCTATTGGTCCTGTGCTGGTAATAATCACTTCTATGGATACTTTGAATAGTGGTAATCATTACCCAGCTGTTCCCCATCCCCCTCTTGCACCTCTGACACTGTAGTTGCCATTGGCAGGGATTGCTATGTATAGAGTGCTTGGGGGTAATCAGTAACAAACTGCTCCCCATCCCCTTCTTGCACCTCTGACACTGTAGTTGCCATTGGCAGGGATTGCTATGTATAAAGTGCTTGGGGGTAATCAGTAACAAGCTGCTCCCCATCCCCTTCTTGCACCTCTGACACTGTAGTTGCCATTGGCAGGGATTGCTATGTATAGAGTGCTTGGGGGGTAATCAGTAACAAACTGCTCCCCATCCCCTTCTTGCACCTCTGACACTGTAGCTGCCATTGGCAGGGATTGCTATGTATAGAGTGCTTGGGGGTAATCAGTAACAAGCTGCTCCCCATCCCCTTCTTGCACCTCTGACACTGTAGTTGCCATTGGCAGGGATTGCTATGTATAGAGTGCTTGGGGGGTAATCAGTAACAAGCTGTTCCCCATCCCCTTCTTGTACCTCTGACACTGTAGTTGCCATTGGCAGGGATTGCTATGTATAGAGTGCTTGGGGGTAATCAGTAACAAGCTGCTCCCCATCCCCTTCTTGCACCTCTGACACTGTAGTTGCCATTGGCAGGGATTGCTATGTATAGAGTGCTTGGGGGTAATCAGTAACAAGCTGCTCCCCATCCCCTTCTTGCACCTCTGACACTGTAGTTGCCATTGGCAGGTTTTGGTGCGCCGTATCAATTTTTATGTATAGAGTGCTTGGGGGGCCCCATTGTAAAACTTGCATCAGGGCCCACAGCTCCTTAGCTACGCCACTGGGTGGCAGAGTAGAAGTGGGGCAGAAGGGTACGAGACAATCCAACCCTTTTCAGTTGGCACAGGAAGAACAGCCGTTGTTGGGCCTTTTTCTGCAGTTTGGAGGAGTTAGCATTCCAGCAAAAGTCCCTGGAGATGGCAGTACTCAGGAGGCGAGTGCTGGTGACCTCGGAGACCTCAGTGAGGACTGGGGGAGTACAGGGGGGAGGGGCTTCCTGAGATCGTTTGTCAGTTCACAAGTTTTTGCTGAGTTGAGGACAAGCTTGTTGACCTTACACCAGTTCCAGATCCTCTTGTTCACTATAATGAAATTCTACTGTATATAATTTTTGCAGACAGATGTGTTTGAAATGGTGCTCTGGGTTTCCTTTAGTATTAGTTGAAACAAATTATGATCGACATTCAATAAAATCATTACTACACCAATAAAAGAACAGACATGTGAATGTGTTTTTGGATGAAATACTATAAGCACATAGTTACATAGTTACATAGTTACATAGTTACTTTGGTTGAAAAAAGACATACGTCCATCGAGTTCAACCAGTACAAAGTACAACTCCAGCCTGCTCCCTCACATATCCCTGTTGATCCAGAGGAAGGCGAAAAAACCCTTACAAGGTAAAAATTCCTTCCCGACTCCAGATGGCAATCAGATAAAATCCCTGGATCAACATCATTGGCATTACCTAGTAATTGTAGCCATGGATGTCATTCACATATTTAAGCATAAAAACTGTAAGCAACTGATATATGTATATTAAAAAAATGAAGTCGCTAGGAAAGGTATGTACAAGGGTTGATTGAAAAGTAATCGGATTGTCCACGTTTCTCTTTTAAGGAAGTAGATATGGGAATGTTGTTCTGGTGTTTGTGATCGACACACATCGACATCTCTGAACCTGCAGAAGAACCCCTCCTGTATTCCTCAGCATTCTGTCCACACACATCGACATCTCTGAACCTGCAGAAGGACCCCTGTATTCCTCAGCATTATCTCCACACACATCGACATCTCTGAACCTGCAGAAGGACCCCTGTATTCCTCAGCATTCTGTCCACACACATCGACATCTCTGAACCTGCAGAAGGACCCCTGTATCCCTCAGCATTCTGTCCACACACATCGACATCTCTGAACCTGCAGAAGGGCCCCTGTATTCCTCAGCATTCTGTCCACACACATCGACATCTCTGAACCAGCAGAAGGGCCCCTGTATTCCTCAGCATTCTGTCCACACACATCGACATCTCTGAACCTGCAGAAGGGCCCCTGTATTCCTCAGCATTCTGTCCACACACATCGACATCTCTGAACCTGCAGAAGAACCCCTCCTGTATTCCTCAGCATTCTGTCCACACACATCGACATCTCTGAACCTGCAGAAGGACCCCTGTATTCCTCAGCATTCTGTCCACACACATCGACATCTCTGAACCTCCAGAAGGACCCCTGTATTTCTCAGCATTCTGTTCACACACATCGACATCTCTGAACCTGCAGAAGGACCCCTGTATTCCTCAGCATTCTGTCCACACACATCGACATCTCTGAACCTGCAGAAGGACCCCTGTATTCCTCAGCATTATCTCCACACACATCAACATCTCTGAACCTGCAGGAGGACCCCTGTATTCCTCAGCATTCTGTCCACACACATCGACATCTCTGAACCGTCAGAAGGACCCCTGTATTCCTCAGCATTCTGTCCACACACATCGACATCTCTGAACCTGCAGAAGGACCCCTGTATTCCTCAGCATTCTGTTCACACACATCGACATCTCTGAACCTGCAGAAGAACCCCTGTATTCCTCAGCATTCTGTCCACACACATCGACATCTCTGAACCGTCAGAAGGACCCCTGTATTCCTCAGCATTCTGTCCACACACATCGACATCTCTGAACCTGCAGAAGGACCCCTGTATTCCTCAGCATTCTGTTCACACACATCGACATCTCTGAACCTGCAGAAGGACCCCTGTATTCCTCAGCATTATCTCCACACACATCGACATCTCTGAACCTGCAGAAGACCCCTGTATTCCTCAGCATTCTGTCCACACACATCGACATCTCTGAACCTCCAGAAGGACCCCTGTATTCCTCAGCATTCTGTTCACACACATCGACATCTCTGAACCTGCAGAAGACCCCTGTATTCCTCAGCATTCTGTCCACACACATCGACATCTCTGAACCTGCAGAAGGACCCCTGTATTCCTCAGCATTCTGTCCACACACATCGACATCTCTGAACCTGCAGAAGGACCCCTCCTGTATTCCTCAGCATTCTGTCCACACACATCGACATCTCTGAACCTGCAGAAGGACCCCTGTATTCCTCAGCATTCTGTCCACACACATCGACATCTCTGAACCTGCAGAAGGACCCCTGTATTCCTCAGCATTCTGTCCACACACATCGACCTCTCTGAACTTGCAGAAGGACCCCTGTATTCCTCAGCATTCTGTCCACACACATCGACATCTCTGAACCTGCAGAAGGACCCCTGTATTCCTCAGCATTGTGTCCACACACATCGACATCTCTGAACCTGCAGAAGGACCCCTGTAATCCTCAGCATTCTGTCCACACACATCGACATCTCTGAACCTGCAGAAGGACCCCTGTATTCCTCAGCATTCTGTCCACACACATCGACATCTCTGAACCTGCAGAAGGACCCCTGTATTCTTCAGCATTCTGTCCACACACATCGACATCTCTGAACCTGCAGAAGGGCCCCTGTATTCCTCAGCATTCTGTCCACACACATCGACATCTCTGAACCTGCAGAAGAACCCCTCCTGTATTCCTCAGCATTCTGTCCACACACATCGACATCTCTGAACCTGCAGAAGGACCCCTGTATTCCTCAGCATTCTGTCCACACACATCGACATCTCTGAACCTGCAGAAGGACCCCTGTAATCCTCAGCATTCTGTCCACACACATCGACATCTCTGAACCTGCAGAAGGACCCCTGTATTCCTCAGCATTCTGTCCACACACATCGACATCTCTGAACCAGCAGAAGGGCCCCTGTATTCCTCAGCATTCTGTCCACACACATCGACATCTCTGAACCTGCAGAAGGACCCCTGTATTCCTCAGCATTATCTCCACACACATCGACATCTCTGAACCTGCAGAAGACCCCTGTATCCCTCAGCATTCTGTCCACACACATCGACATCTCTGAACCTGCAGAAGGACCCCTGTATTCCTCAGCATTCTGTCCACACACATCGACATCTCTGAACCTGCAGAAGGACCCCTGTATTCCTCAGCATTCTGTCCACACACATCGACATCTCTGAACCTGCAGAAGGGCCCCTGTATTCCTCAGCATTCTGTCCACACACATCGACATCTCTGAACCAGCAGAAGGGCCCCTGTATTCCTCAGCATTCTGTCCACACACATCGACATCTCTGAACCTGCAGAAGGACCCCTGTATTCCTCAGCATTATCTCCACACACATCGACATCTCTGAACCTGCAGAAGACCCCTGTATCCCTCAGCATTCTGTCCACACACATCGACATCTCTGAACCTGCAGAAGGACCCCTGTATTCCTCAGCATTCTGTCCACACACATCGACATCTCTGAACCTGCAGAAGGACCCCTGTATTCCTCAGCATTCTGTCCACACACATCGACATCTCTGAACCTGCAGAAGGACCCCTGTATTCCTCAGCATTCTGTCCACACACATCGACATCTCTGAACCTGCAGAAGGACCCCTGTATTCCTCAGCATTCTGTCCACACACATCGACATCTCTGAACCTGCAGAAGGACCCCTGTATTCCTCAGCATTCTGTCCACACACATCGACATCTCTGAACCTGCAGAAGGACCCCTGTAATCCTCAGCATTCTGTCCACACACATCGACATCTCTGAACCTGCAGAAGGACCCCTGTATTCCTCAGCATTCTGTCCACACACATCGACATCTCTGAACCTGCAGAAGAACCCTGTATTCCTCAGCATTCTGTCCACACACATCGACATCTCTGAACCTGCAGAAGGACCCCTGTATTCCTCAGCATTCTGTCCACACACATCGACATCTCTGAACCTGCAGAAGGACCCCTGTATTCCTCAGCATTCTGTCCACACACATCGACATCTCTGAACCTGCAGAAGGACCCCTGTATTCCTCAGCATTGTGTCCACACACATCGACATCTCTGAACCTGCAGAAGAACCCCTGTAATCCTCAGCATTCTGTCCACACACATCGACATCTCTGAACCTGCAGAAGGACCCCTGTATTCCTCAGCATTCTGTCCACACACATCGACATCTCTGAACCTGCAGAAGGACCCCTGTATTCTTCAGCATTCTGTCCACACACATCGACATCTCTGAACCTGCAGAAGGGCCCCTGTATTCCTCAGCATTCTGTCCACACACATCGACATCTCTGAACCTGCAGAAGAACCCCTCCTGTATTCCTCAGCATTCTGTCCACACACATCGACATCTCTGAACCTGCAGAAGGACCCCTGTATTCCTCAGCATTCTGTCCACACACATCGACATCTCTGAACCTGCAGAAGGACCCCTGTAATCCTCAGCATTCTGTCCACACACATCGACATCTCTGAACCTGCAGAAGGACCCCTGTATTCCTCAGCATTCTGTCCACACACATCGACATCTCTGAACCAGCAGAAGGGCCCCTGTATTCCTCAGCATTCTGTCCACACACATCGACATCTCTGAACCTGCAGAAGGACCCCTGTATTCCTCAGCATTATCTCCACACACATCGACATCTCTGAACCTGCAGAAGACCCCTGTATCCCTCAGCATTCTGTCCACACACATCGACATCTCTGAACCTGCAGAAGGACCCCTGTATTCCTCAGCATTCTGTCCACACACATCGACATCTCTGAACCTGCAGAAGGACCCCTGTATTCCTCAGCATTCTGTCCACACACATCGACATCTCTGAACCTGCAGAAGGGCCCCTGTATTCCTCAGCATTCTGTCCACACACATCGACATCTCTGAACCAGCAGAAGGGCCCCTGTATTCCTCAGCATTCTGTCCACACACATCGACATCTCTGAACCTGCAGAAGGACCCCTGTATTCCTCAGCATTATCTCCACACACATCGACATCTCTGAACCTGCAGAAGACCCCTGTATCCCTCAGCATTCTGTCCACACACATCGACATCTCTGAACCTGCAGAAGGACCCCTGTATTCCTCAGCATTCTGTCCACACACATCAACATCTCTGAACCTGCAGAAGGACCCCTGTATTCCTCAGCATTCTGTCCACACACATCGACATCTCTGAACCTGCAGAAGGACCCCTGTATTCCTCAGCATTCTGTCCACACACATCGACATCTCTGAACCTGCAGAAGGACCCCTGTATTCCTCAGCATTCTGTCCACACACATCGACATCTCTGAACCTGCAGAAGGACCCCTGTATTCCTCAGCATTCTGTCCACACACATCGACATCTCTGAACCTGCAGAAGGACCCCTGTAATCCTCAGCATTCTGTCCACACACATCGACATCTCTGAACCTGCAGAAGGACCCCTGTATTCCTCAGCATTCTGTCCACACACATCGACATCTCTGAACCTGCAGAAGAACCCTGTATTCCTCAGCATTCTGTCCACACACATCGACATCTCTGAACCTGCAGAAGGACCCCTGTATTCCTCAGCATTCTGTCCACACACATCGACATCTCTGAACCTGCAGAAGGACCCCTGTATTCCTCAGCATTCTGTCCACACACATCGACATCTCTGAACCTGCAGAAGGACCCCTGTATTCCTCAGCATTGTGTCCACACACATCGACATCTCTGAACCTGCAGAAGGACCCCTGTAATCCTCAGCATTCTGTCCACACACATCGACATCTCTGAACCTGCAGAAGGACCCCTGTATTCCTCAGCATTCTGTCCACACACATCGACATCTCTGAACCTGCAGAAGGACCCCTGTATTCTTCAGCATTCTGTCCACACACATCGACATCTCTGAACCTGCAGAAGGGCCCCTGTATTCCTCAGCATTCTGTCCACACACATCGACATCTCTGAACCTGCAGAAGAACCCCTCCTGTATTCCTCAGCATTCTGTCCACACACATCGACATCTCTGAACCTGCAGAAGGACCCCTGTATTCCTCAGCATTCTGTCCACACACATCGACATCTCTGAACCTGCAGAAGGACCCCTGTAATCCTCAGCATTCTGTCCACACACATCGACATCTCTGAACCTGCAGAAGGACCCCTGTATTCCTCAGCATTCTGTCCACACACATCGACATCTCTGAACCAGCAGAAGGGCCCCTGTATTCCTCAGCATTCTGTCCACACACATCGACATCTCTGAACCTGCAGAAGGACCCCTGTATTCCTCAGCATTATCTCCACACACATCGACATCTCTGAACCTGCAGAAGACCCCTGTATCCCTCAGCATTCTGTCCACACACATCGACATCTCTGAACCTGCAGAAGGACCCCTGTATTC
This sequence comes from Hyperolius riggenbachi, assembly GCF_040937935.1. Lineage (NCBI taxonomy): Eukaryota > Metazoa > Chordata > Amphibia > Anura > Hyperoliidae > Hyperolius > Hyperolius riggenbachi. The sequence continues at coordinate 11,505,944 of NC_090651.1, read as the reverse complement.
CTCAGCATTCTGTCCACACACATCGACATCTCTAAACCTGCAGAAGGACCCCTGTATTCCTCAGCATTCTGTCCACACACATCGACATCTCTGAACCTGCAGAAGGACCCTGTATTCCTCAGCATTCTGTCCACACACATCGACATCTCTGAACCTGCAGAAGGACCCCTGTATTCCTCAGCATTCTGTCCACACACATCGACATCTCTGAACCTGCAGAAGGACCCCTGTATTCCTCAGCATTCTGTCCACACACATCGACATCTCTGAACCTGCAGAAGGACCCCTGTATTCTTCAGCATTCTGTCCACACACATCGACATCTCTGAACCTGCAGAAGGACCCCTGTATTCCTCAGCATTCTGTCCACACACATCGACATCTCTGAACCTGCAGAAGGACCCCTGTATTCCTCAGCATTCTGTCCACACACATCGACATCTCTGAACCTGCAGAAGGACCCCTGTATTCCTCAGCATTCTGTCCACACACATCGACATCTCTGAACCTGCAGAAGGACCCCTGTATTCCTCAGCATTCTGTCCACACACATCGACATCTCTGAACCTGCAGAAGGACCCCTGTATTCCTCAGCATTCTGTCCACACACATCGACATCTCTGAACCTGTAGAAGGACCCCTGTATTCCTCAGCATTCTGTCCACACACATCGACATCTCTGAACCTGCAGAAGACCCCTGTATTCCTCAGCATTCTGTCCACACACATCGACATCTCTGAACCTGCAGAAGGACCCCTGTATTTCTCAGCATTCTGTCCACACACATCGACATCTCTCAACCTGCAGAAGGACCCCTGTATTCCTCAGCATTGTGTCCACACACATCGACATCTCTGAACCTGCAGAAGGACCCCTGTATTCCTCAGCATTCTGTCCACACACATCGACATCTCTGAACCTGTAGAAGGACCCCTGTATTCCTCAGCATTCTGTCCACACACATCGACATCTCTAAACCTGCAGAAGGACCCCTGTATCCCTCAGCATTCTGTCCACACACATCGACATCTCTGAACCTGCAGAAGGACCCCTGTATTCCTCAGCATTCTGTCCACACACATCGACATCTCTGAACCTGCAGAAGAACCCTGTATTCCTCAGCATTCTGTCCACACACATCGACATCTCTGAACCTGCAGAAGGACCCCTGTATTCTTCAGCATTCTGTTCACACACATCGACATCTCTGAACCTGCAGAAGGGCCCCTGTATTCCTCAGCATTCTGTCCACACACATCGACATCTCTGAACCTGCAGAAGGACCCCTGTATTCTTCAGCATTCTGTCGCAGTGAATGTTGCCACAGCAAATGGAGCAGACATTCTTGTGCGAACAAAGGTTAGGAAATCAGGAATATTCCCCAACATTTGAACAGCGTTCTTGCACATCGTAACGCATCACCACTTTACCCCAGGATAACACAAAATTCAGTCTTGTGCAAACTTCTGCCATTTTCAAACAGTAATGTCTTTGCTGCTTACCACTAGCACCAGGGGCACTGTATTTATCACCTCAGTTCTCCCGGTCTGCTGTAAAATCATCCTTCACTCCTAACACAGCTGTATATATATATATATATATATATACAGTACGTGTATATACAGTGGGTTGCAAAAGTATTCAGCCCCCTTGAAGTTTTCCACATTTTGTCACATTACTGCCACAAACACGAATTCATTTTATTGGAATTCCATGTGAAAGACCAATACAAAGTGGTGCACACGTGAGAAGTGGAACGAAAATCATACATGATTCCAAACATTTTTTACAAATCAATAACTGCAAAGTGGGGTGTGCATAATTATTCAGCCCCCTTTAGTCTGAGTGCAGTCAGTTGCCCAAAAACATTGCCTGATGGGTGCTAATGACTAAATAGTGTACACCTGTGTGTAATCTAATGTCAGTACAAATACAGCTGCTCTGTGACGGCCTCAGAGGTTGTCTAAGAGAATATTGGGAGCAACAACACCATGAAGTCCAAAGAACACACCAGACAGGTCAGGGATAAAGTTACTGAGAAATTTAAAGCAGGCTTAGGCTACAAAAAGATTTCCAAAGCCTTGAACATCCCACGGAGCACTGTTCAAGCGATCATTCAGAAATGGAAGGAGTATGGCACAACTGTAAACCTACCAACACAAGGCCGTCCACCTAATCTCACAGACCAAACAAGGAGAGCGCTGATCAGAAATGCAGTCAAGAGGCCCATGGTGACTCTGGATGAGCGGCAGAGATCTACAGCTCAGGTGGGGGAATCTGTCCATAGGACAACTATTAGTCGTGCACTGCACAAAGTTGGCTCTTATGGAAGAGTGACAAGAAGAAAGCCATTGTTAACAGAAAAGCATAAGAAGTCCCATTTGAAGTTTGCCACAAGCCATGTGGGGGACACAGCAAACATGTGGAAGAAGGTGCTCTGGTCAGATGAGACCAAAATGGAACTTTTGGGCCAATGTAATGGATTGCGGAGACACCACCGCACGGTCTGGCAGCTGGGCGGCTGTCTCCGCGTTCAGACCGGCGGTTTCCGCACAGCAGCATGCGTCTGGTTTGTCTGAGCCTAGTAGTGCACACAGATGGAGAGCTACGCGCGCTGGGAGGCAGGACCTTTATGCCAGTAGGAGAGGGATCAGCTGATCAGGACGATCAGCTGATCCCAGCGCAGTGGGTGATTGGCTGAGTGGTGCTGGGTGGTGCTGAGGAGCGCTGCACTATATATACATCTTGCCTGTCAGTTGCTGGTTGTCTGCCGTTGCGAATACTTACATGTGAGCACTCAGACCAGTCAGATCCCACAGTGTGTTAGAACCAGGAGGACCTGGGAATTCACACTTAGCCAGATTACGCTTGTGTTATATGTTAGACCAGTTCCAGGGTGTTGTGACCAAGGACCTCACACCCCAGCTTAGGGATACTGTGTCATTGCTGTGTTATACTTTAGACCAGTTCCAGGGTGTTGTGACCAAGGACCTCACACCCAAGCTTAGGGATACTGTGTCATTGCTGTGTTATACTTTAGACCAGTTCCAGGGTGTTGTGACCAAGGACCTCACACCCAAGCTTAGGGATACTGTGTCATTGCTGTGTTATACTTTAGACCAGTTCCAGGGTGTTGTGACCAAGGACCTCACACCCAAGCTTAGGGATACTGTGTCATTGCTGTGTTATACTTTAGACCAGTTCCAGGGTGTTGTGACCAAGGACCTCACACCCAAGTTTAGGGATACTGTGTCATTGCTGTGTTATACTCTAGACTAGTTCCCAGGTGTCGAGACCAAGGACCTCACACCCCAGGCTAGAACTCTGTTATATTTATATGTTATGACTATTTGCTCTGTCGACCTTTCTCTTGCCTTCTGATTCGGTACCTCTGCATATCTGCCTACCTGTTGCCAGACCATGCCTGTACCCGGTTACCGAATCATTCTTCTGATCAGTCTCTGTACCTCATCTGCTCGTGTGTTGCCGACCTGGCCTGCCCGACCTCCCAGGCTGTCACTCTCCCAGAGTGCTCAGCCTATCAGTATTAGCAGTGACACCATTCCACCAGGTGTCAGCTGCAACCAGGACTCCCGCTCCTCAGAGAGTCCGGCCTGTTAGCAGCCAGTGGCCTCTTCCTCTGGAGTCCCTGGGCTGCAGTACAGTCTACCATCTGATTGTTATTATTCCTGGTTGCCAGGTCTTCACTATCAAGGAGATAGTTTCTGCACTGCCTATGGCCACCTGCCCCTCAGGTGGTTCTTGGCCAGGCTGCCTATATCTCCCGCTTCTCGGGAGATAGCCTACAGGTTCATCAAACACTTTTACTTATTAGGTTTCCAGAGGTTAGTCATACTTGTATTATTGGTGATTCTGCAGATCATCTATAATTAGGTATACATCTGTATTGTTGATGATTGTGCAGATCATCAATAATCAGATTCTCTCTGTGTGCTGACACCGATCGTTACAGCCAAAATGCAAAACGCTATGTGTGGCAGAAAACTAACACTGCACATCACTCAGAACACACCATCCCCACTGTCAAATATGGTGGTGGCAGCATCAGGCTCGGGGGGTGCATCTCTTCACCAGGGACAGGGAAGCTGGTCAGAGTTGATGGGAAGATGGATGGAGCCAAATACAGGGCAAACTTGGAAGAAAACCTCTTGGAGACTGCAAAAGACTTGAGACTGGGGTGGAGATTCACCTTCCAGCAGGACAATGACCCTAAACATAAAGCCAGGGCAACAATGGAATGGTTTAAAACAAAACATATCCATGTGTTAGAATGGCCCAGTCAAAGTCCAGATCTAAATTCAATCGAAAATCTGTGGCAAGATCTGAAAACTGCTGTTCACAAATGCTGTCCATCTAATCTGACTGAGCTGGAACTGTTTTGCAAAGAAGAATGGGCAAGGATTTCAGTCTCTAGATGTGCAAAGCTGGTAGAGACATACCCTAAAAGACTGGCAGCTGTAATTGCAGCAAAAGGTGGTCCTACAAAGTATTGACTCGGGGGCTGAATAATTACGCACACTCCCACTTTGCAGTTATTTATTTGTAAAAAATGTTTGGAATCATGTATGATTTTCGTTCCACTTCTCACGTGTACACCACTTTGTATTGGTTTTTCACGTGGAATTCCAATAAAATTGATTATGTTTGTGGCAGTAATGTGACAAAATGTGGAAAACTTCAAGGGGCCGAATACTTTTGCAAGCCACTGTATATATATATATATATATATATATATATATATATATATTTATATATATATATACACACACACACACACACACACACACACACACACACACACACACCACTGACTGTTTGTGATGTTACACTTCTGGCTCTGACTGCTCCATGCCGGGAGGGGGAGGAGCCTTGATTAAAGCGGATTCGAGATGAAAAACTAACTATAACAAGTAACGTGTCTATATACAGTATCTTATTTAAAGTTTACTCTTAAGTTATACTTTAAGATATACTTGTAATGCCTTTCTGAACAGTCAAGTGCAGAAAATAAACACACATTGCTATTATATAACCCCTTATCACCACCTAAATAATATTCTTTCAGCTGGGTGATTAGTAGACTATTGTGAGGAAACGCGGAAAAGCCGCCGCTAGTACTCAAAGTAAGGCGGCTGATTCCGCGTTCAACATGGCAGCTAGCGCGCAGTCGGAGCGCGGAGAAACCGCCGCATGCCCAGACAACAGGGCGGCGGATTCCGCGTCCGACGCGGCAGGTAGCACGCACAGGCCTACTCTTGTCAGTAATGCTGAATGCGGAGAAAATGCCGCACGCACGGACAGCGGTGCGGCGGATTCCGCATGCAACGCAGCAGGAACATTACAACACATGTCTGGTGTGGCTGGGACTGATAGTCCACACTTGTTCAGGAGGACGCGCGCGCAGAGAGGCAGGGCCTTTATGTCAGTCAGAAGGGAGTCAGCTGACCAAGCCGGTCAGCTGACAATTTCAGCAACTTCCATTGGTCCAGCACTTAGGGGAGGCGCTGGAGAGCGCTGGTGTATATATACTGGGTGCTGGTCATTTCTCTGGTGTCTGGCGTTGCGATCACTACGTGGTAGCACTCAGACCTTGTCAGTATCTGTGTTTATTAGACAGTTTCGTAGGTGTTGATGATCAAGGAGCTCACACCTTAGTCTAGGAATTCTGTTGTTATTATCTGTGTTATTATCTAGACCAGTTTCCAAGGTGTTGATGGCCAAGGAACTCACACCTTAGTCTAGGAATTCTGTACCATCTGCATCATTATTATTGTCTAGTCTAGTTCCAGTAGTGTTGAGAATCTAGGAGCTCACACTCAAGCCTAGGCATTGTTGATTATCTGTTATGACCTTCTGCTTTCCCGACCATTCTTCTGATCTCTGATTCTGTACCTTAGTCATTCTGATACTTTGTTGCCAAAACTCTGCTGGTCTTAGGATTCTGTCCCTGTATGCTGTCTCTGTACTTTATCTGTCGGTGTGTTAACGACCTGGCCTGTCCGACCTCGAGAACTCTCTCTCCAGTTAAGAGATAGTTCGCAGATCTGTCAGTGACACATCCCCTGTGGTGTCACTCACGTTCTGTCCTTCCTACTCTCAGTCTAGCTCCGCCCCTTGGGAAGCTTCAGACCTGGGGAAGGAACCTGTTCTCATACAATATCTCCTCAAAGTATTACTGTTGCACCAAAACACTCTTATCACTCAGGTGTCCAGAGGTTAGAGATATATCTGCGTATCGGTGATACTGCAGATCATCAATAATCGGGTATATATCTGTATTCTCGGTGATACTGCAGATCACCGGTAATCAGACCCTCTCTGTGTTACACCGATCGTTACAGAACGCCAGACCTAAAAATGCAAATGGAGGCACACACTGACCGTCTGGGCGCACTTACCACTTCGGTGGATTCCATCAATCAAGTGCTGGGTAACCACAAAGCTATAATTGACGCTTTGTCCGGTTCTTTACGTACCCTCCAGACGGCAGTGGACGAGGTGCGATCTCCTCCTAGCACAGACATACGTATGCCTGTACCTGAAAATTTTCTGGTCACAGATCTGACTTCCGAAATTTTAGGAGTAGAGGGTTGTCATATTTTGAGTTGAGATCTAGATCTTCAGGAACTATGACCCAAAGGGTCTCGTTTATTAAGACTCTGTTATCAGGCGACTCCCAGACCTGGGCATACAGTTTACCCGCTGGAGACTTAGCCTTAACCTCTGTAGACGAATTTTTTAAGGCTATGGCAGTAATTTACGACGATCCAGACATTGCCTCGACTTCTGAGCAGAAGCTCAAGTTGTTGCGTCAAAGCAAGAGTCCAGTTGAGGAGTATGTTGCCGAATTTAGGAGGTGGTCAGTTTCAGCCAGGTGGGACACCTATCCTCTTTTAGACTGTTTCTTATCAGGATTATCAGATGAGGTCTCCGATCTTATATTAAGTCAGCCTGAACCTAAAACCGTCGATGAGGCCATTTCATCGGCAATCAGGATTGATCGCAGATTACGTTATCAAAAGCAGACCCGGGGTAGAAACAATGTTAAAATGATGTCCTACGCTGCACCTCCGGTAACTCCACCTCCTCCAGTTTCACCTCCTCCAGAGTCAATGCAGATTGGTCGCTCAAAACTGTCCCAAGTGGAGCGGGTACGCAGGATTTCTGAGCAGTTATGTCTTTATTGTGCAGAGGGGGGTCATAGAGTACGAAATTGTGCTAAGAAGTCGGGAAACGCCACTGCCTAGGAGTAGTTGGGGGTAGTACCCTAGGCGTACAGCTCTTACCCCTAGAGGATAAGCGATTACTTCTCCCTTGTAGGATTACATGGGAAGATAAATCTGAGGTCTCTGAGGTCTTCATTGATTCAGGCTCAGCGGCTAATTTTATGGACTACGAATTTGCTATGAAATTAGGTGTTCCGCTCACTCCGGTAAAACCACCCCTTCAGGTTACGGCAGTGGATGATTCCCCCCTACAGCGTAACCATCCGCTGTCCCAGACACTAGAGGTGGAAGTCACTATAGGGGTGCTGCATAGAGAGAAGTTGCAGTTTTTTGTATTGCGCATGACAACCTCCACAATCATCCTTGGTATGCCGTGGTTACACCTTCACTCCCCTCAGATAAATTGGGCTACCGGTCAGCTAACGAGCTGGTCAGCCCACTGTTTTCGTCATTGTTTAGTGAAGGTGACCTTAGGCCAGACCAGGATTCATGTGGAGGGTGTTCCGGAACAATATGTTGAGTTTTCGGACGTATTTTGTCCCAAGGCTGCCGATAAACTACCTCCACATCGCCCTTTCGATTGCCCGATTGATCTCCGATCAGGTTGTATGCCCCCTAGAGGCCATCTCTACAATCTGTCTGGGCCAGAAAAGGTGGCCATGCAAGAATATATCCATGAGAACTTGGCTAAGGGATTTATTCGTCCCTCCCGGTCACCTGCCGGAGCAGGTTTCTTTTTTGTAAAAAAAAAAAAGACGGAGACCTTCGGCCATGCATTGATTACCGGGGACTGAATAAAATCACAGTTAAAAATCACTATCCATTAACTTTGATAGACGATTTGTTCACTCAGGTCACCAATGCCAAGATTTTTTCGAAATTGGATTTGCGGGGTGCATACAATCTGGTGCGGATCAGAGAGGGCGATTAATGGAAGACAGCCTTCAACACACCTGACGGGCATTACGAGTACCTGGTGATGCCCTTCGGGTTGTGTAACGCCCCGGCCGTCTTCCAGGAACTCATTAATGAAGTTTTCAAAGAGGTGTTGGGTAAATTTGTCCTAATATACCTGGACGATATACTGATCTTCTCAGTGTAACGATCGGTGTAACACAGAGAGGGTCTGATTACCGGTGATCTGCAGTATCACCGAGAATGCGGAATATACCCGATTATTGATGATCTGCAGTATCACCGATAATCAGATATATCTACTAACCTCTGGACACCTGAGAGCTGAGAGTGTTTGCAACAGTAATACTTCGAGGAAAGCACCCGTGGGACGGGTGCTAGACAGTAGGAGCTGCTGTAAGGATTAGCTTCCTTCCACAGGCCTGATGCTCCCCAAGGGGCGGAGCCAGGCAGAGACCGGGGAAGGAGCTCCAAGATTCTCACACTCCAGGAACTAACTAGGTAATACAAATAATGCAGATGGTACAGAAATCCTAGACTAAGGTGTGAGTTCCTTGGCCATCAACACCTTGTAAACTGGTCTAGATAATAATACAGATAATAACAGAACTTCCTAGGCTAAGGTGTGAGCTCCGTGATCATCAACACCTACGAAACTGTCTAATAACACAGATACTGACAAGGTCTGAGTGCTACCACGTAGTGATCGCAACGCCAGACACCAGAGAAATGACCAGCACCCAGTATATATACATCAGCGCTCTCCAGCGCCTCCCCTAAGTGCTGGACCAATGAAAGTTGCTGCAATTGTCAGCTGACCGGCCTGGTCAGCTGACCCTCCTCTGACTGCCATAAAGGCCCTTCCTCTCTGCGCGCGCGCGTCCTCCTAAACCAGTGTGGACTATCAGTCCCAGCCACACCAGTCCTGTGTTGTAATGTTGTTGCTGTATTGGATGCGGAATCCGCCGCCACGCTGTCTGGGCGTGCGGCGTTTCCTCCGCATTCCGCCGTACTGAGAGAAGCAGGCCTATGCGAGCAACTAGCCGCATTAGACGCGGAATCCACCGCCCTGTATTTAGAGCATGCGGCGGTTTCTCCGCGCTCCGCCTGCGCCCCAACAGCCATGTCAAACGCGGAATCAGCCGCCTCACTCTGAGCATTGGCGGCGGCTTTTCCGCGTTTTCTCACACTCAGACAACCTCTCTGAGCACAGGGCTCATGTCAAATTCGTGCTGCACAAGCTTAGACAAAACAGGCTTCATGCTAAATTGGAGAAATGCATTTTCGAGGTGACATCTGTCGCTTTTCTGGGATACATAATTTCCACATCGGGCCTTTCTATGGATCCCGCCAAAGTCTCTGCTCTCCTGGAATGGCCTCAACCAGTAGGACTCAAATCTCTTCAGAGATTTTTAGGGTTTGCGAATTACTATAGAAGGTTCATAAAGGGGTACTCCACAGTCATAGCACCCCTTACTAGTCTCACAAAGAAAGGGGCAGATACCAATCACTGGTCCTCCGAAGCTCTGGCCGCTTTCTCCACTTTGAAAGGATTGTTTTGCTCTGCACCCATATTGAGACACGTAGACACCTCTTATCCATTCATTGTAGAGGTTGACTCCTCAGAAGTTGGGGTAGGGGCTGTGCTGTCTCAACGCTCTGGGCTGCAGGGAAGGTTACACCCGTGTGCCTATTTCTCTCAGAGGTTTTCACCAGCAGAGAAAAACTACGATATAGGTAACAGGGAGCTTCTAGCCATTAAGTTGGCCTTTGAAGAATGGCGTCATTGGCTAGAAGGAGCAGAACATACTATTACAGTTTACACTGATCACAAAAATTTTGAATACATTGAGGGGGCTTAAAGATTGAGTCCCCGTCAGGCTCGGTGGTCACTGTTTTTCTTGAGATTTAGATTTGTAATTACGTACACTCCGGGTAGTAAAAACATTAAGGTGGATGCTTTGTCCAGATGTTTTGAGCCGGAGACAGCACAGCCCTCAGAACCAGAAACCATTGTTCCACAGAGAGTGGTGCTGGGAGTCACAGAGACTTGGAGAGACTGGACGGAGACTTTGGGTCCCTTTCAGCAGGATATCCCTGAGGGAAAGCCTGAAGGGGTTATGTTTGTGCCACTACCATTTCGTCTCCAGATTTTGCAGATGTTCCACTCGCACAAAAATGCCGGGCACCCAGGGGCCTCCAGAACGCAAGACTTGGTTGCTAGATGCGCTTGGTGGCCTTCTCTGGCATCGGACTGCAAGGAGTATGTTAGAGAGTGTGCAGTGTGTGCAAAAAGCAAGCCCTCCCGTCTGGCACCTGTGGGAACGTTGCAGCCTTTGCCCACCCCGAGTGAACCATGGACCCATTTGTCCATGGATTTCGTAGGCGAGCTTCCTAAATCTGAAGGCATGTCGGTCATTTTAGTGGTAGTCGACCGTTTCAGTAAAATGGCCCATTTTGTGCCCTTGAAAGGACTCCCCTCGGCCCAGGAGTTGGCCGATCTTTTCCTCATCCACGTTTTCCGACTTCATGGCATTCCGGAAAACATAGTGTCAGATCGGGGAGTCCAATTTGTTTCTAGATTTTGGAGGGCATTTTGCCATCAAATGGGCATGGAACTGTCATTTTCGTCGGGCTACCACCCACAGACCAATGGGCAGACGGAAAGTGTTAATCAATCTTTGGAACAGTTTTTGAGGTGTTATGTTGCGGAAGCACAAAGTGATTGGGTCAAGTTCTTGCCGTATGCACACAATAATTTGAAAAGCTCTTCCTCTGGGTTCTCTCCGTTTCAGGTGGTAACTGGAAAGTTGCCCAAGTTTTCCCTATTGCCAGTAGCCTCCACTCCGTTTCCAGTTCTGGAGGCTTGGCAAAAGTCGTTCAAAGCCATTTGGGGGATCGTGAAAAGTAATTTAGAAAAGGCTTTTCAAAGTCAGAAAGGTCAAGCTGACAAGAAACGATCCTTAGAATGGAAGTTCCGACCAGGAGATCTGGTCTGGGTCTCCACACGTCATTTAACCCTGAAACAACCCTCGCCCAAGTTAGGTCCCAGATTTGTGGGTCCTTTTTCAGTGACCAGGAAGATCAACAATGTTACTTATGCCATTGATCTTCCTGCCAGCATGCGTGGTGTAAGATCTTTTCATGTGTCCCTGCTTAAGCCAGCAGTCCATGTGGGTACCACTCCTCCTCCTCCGGTGATGGTAGACGACCAACCAGAGTATGAAGTAGAAAAGATTTTAGACTCACGGGTAGTGCAGAACTCACTACAGTATCTAGTGCACTGGAAGGGGTATGGTTTGGAGGAGAGAACATGGGTACCTGAGTATCGCATGCATGCGGACAAATTAAGAAGGGAGTTCCACACTCGATATCCTGAGAAACCGGGTAGGAGTTGTCCGGAGTCCACTCCTCAGGGGGGGGGTGGGTACTGTGAGGAAACGCGGAAAAGCCGCCGCTAGTACTCAAAGTAAGGAGGCTGATTCCGCGTTCAACATGGCAGCTAGCGCGCAGTCGGAGCGCAGAGAAACCGCCGCATGCCCAGACAACAGGGCGGCGGATTCCGCGTCCGACGCGGCAGGTAGCTCGCATAGGCCTACTCTTATCAGTAATGCTGAATGCGGAGAAAACGCCGCACGCACGGACAGCGGTGCGGCGGATTCCGTATGCAACGCAGCAGGAACATTACAACACATGTCTGGTGTGGCTGGGACTGATAGTCCACACTGGTTCAGGAGGACGCGCGCGCACAGAGGCAGGGCCTTTATGTCAGTCAGAAGGGAGTCAGCTGACCAAGCCGGTCAGCTGACAATTTCAGCAACTTCCATTGGTCCAGCACTTAGGGGAGGCGCTGGAGAGCGCTGGTGTATATATACTGGGTGCTGGTCATTTCTCTGGTGTCTGGCGTTCACTACGTGGTAGCACTCAGACCTTGTCAGTATCTGTGTTTATTAGACAGTTTCGTAGGTGTTGATGATCAAGGAGCTCACCCTTAGTCTAGGAATTCTGTTGTTATTATCTGTGTTATTATCTAGACCAGTTTCCAAGGTGTTGATGGCCAAGGAACTCACACCTTAGTCTAGGAATTCTGTACCATCTGTATCATTATTATTGTCTAGTCTAGTTCCAGTAGTGTTGAGAATCTAGGAGCTCACACTCAAGCCTAGGCATTGTTGATTATCTGTTATGACCTGCTTTCCTGACCATTCTTCTGATCTTTGATTCTGTACCTTAATCATTCTGATACTCTGTTGCCAAAACTCTGCTGGTCTTAGGATTCTGTCCCTGTATGCTGTCTCTGTACTTTATCTGTCTGTGTGTTAACGACCTGGCCTGTCCGACCTCGAGAACTCTCTCTCCAGTTAAGAGATAGTTCGCAGATCTGTCAGTGACACATTCCCAGTGGTGTCACTCACGTTCTGTCCTTCCCACTCTCAGTCTAGCTCCGCCCCTTGGGGAGCTTCAGACCTGGGGAAGGAACCTGATCTCATACTATATCTCTTTAAAGTATTACTGTTGCACCAAAACACTCTCATATCTCAGGTGTCCAGAGGTTAGAGATATATCTGATTATCGGTGATACTGCAGATCATCAATAATCAGGTATATATCTGTATTCTCGGTGATACTGCAGATCACCGGTAATCAGACCCTCTCTGTGTTACACCGATCATTACAACTATACACTGAGGAGTTGAAAGCAACTACCCCTGTGCAGGAACATGGTTTGTCCTGCAGCTTCAACACATTTCATTCACTTTCTGAGGACTCTGCTTTCTTCTTGCAAATAATGGACCTGTGGATGAGTTGTCTTACTTTTTTGTCAATAAGAGTTTACAGTTTTTTTTATCTATCCCACCTGGTCTGCAGATCCTTTTGCTTGTACATGTGGACCGGTTTGGCTGACCAGACAGAGGCGTAGCTATGGGTGGGCGAGGGGGAACACATGTCCCCAGGCGCAGCACTGTAAGGGGGCTCAGAGCAAGGCCACCACACCCTAAGTGAGTGAGAGGCAGCTTGCTGGCTGCGCGAAATGCCCCCTACTTCTCTCCCTCCCTCTGCAGGAGTGCAGAAGTGTTAACAGCAGCAGAACAAGGTGGGCACATCTGGCTATCTAAGGGTGGGGGGGGGGGGGGACATCTGCCTATCTAAACAGCATTTGTACATTTGGCTTCACCCGTGACCACACCCAATTTGTCTAGAGGGGGGGCACAAAAACTGTCTTTGTCCCCAGGTGCTGAAAAGCCTAGCTACGCCTCTGTGACCAAATCCTGCAACGGTGGGTGAGAACTGATGGGGGTTTCAGAGCGTTTTGGAATTTCTTTAACTACTTTGGACCGAGCTAATTGAAATCTACGCCCATTTTGGTGGGCTCCTGGCCGGCAGGGCGTAGATTTCAATTAGCCGTCGCTTCCCGCCAATCGCGCCGCTCAAACCCGACGGCTCTGCCTGTCTCTAAGATGGCAGAGCCCTGTGAGCGGATCAGGAGCCGATTTCAATGGCTCCTGGCCCTGTCTTTCAATGTAAGCCACTTACGTTGAAAGACACAGTCGTTAAGTTTGCATCCTTCACAATAAACCTTGTGTCCCTTTGGCGCTACTGCACGTGTGTCACGCGAGCAGCCGTTGGGACAGAAGGACAGGGCCAGAGGGGCGGGTGTGTGCATACGCGCTGACATGTGGTGGCGGCAGTGACAGGGGCGGTAGGTGAGGGGGGTTGTGAGGGAGGCGTAGAGCGGGCTTAGGCCTACTAGTTTTAAATAAAATGCCAGCAGAAAAGAAAAAAATGACTCCCAATTATTGACAATTAAAGTACAGCACCTTAGTATACGTTACATGCACTAAACTGACATTTTCTGAAATAGTAAACCACTTTTCCTAGTCCTTTGAAGTTTACTAAAATGAGATTCTACTGTATATCTATTTTAGCAGCTGAGATGATTAAAGAGAATGGGACATCTGATGAAGATTTTATTCTGCTGAGTTTTTCTTATCTTCCAAACCAAAGGATCTTATTTTTCTTAGTGTTTTTGGTTCTGTACATTCTTACAATCTTGGGTAATGCTACAACCATCTTGATCATTTGTTTGGATCTTCAACTTCACACCCCCATGTACTGGTTTCTCTGTGGCCTCTCCTTCTTGGACATCTGCAACACCTGTGTAACCATCCCTAAACTTCTTGTTAACTTGATAACCAGAGATGGATCCATTTCCTACCTCGGGTGTGTGGCCCAGGTGTTTATTTTTGACTCTCTGGCAGGCACTGAATGTGGGCTTTTAGCTGTCATGGCCTATGACCGATATTTGGCAATCTGTAACCCTCTACATTACATGAAAATTATGACAAACAGAGTCTGTTCCACTTTGATAGCTTTGCCATGGTTGTCGGGGTTCCTGCAATCTTCCATAAACACCCCCTTGACGTTTCAGCTCTCCTTCTGCCAATCCAAAATACTCAACAGCTTCTTTTGCGAGGTTCCATACCTGCTGAAGATCTCGTGTTCAGCGATTTACCTTAACCAGATTGTTCTTTTTGGTATTGGTGGTCTGTTGAGTCTAAGCCCCTTTATTCTGACATTTGTATCTTACAGCCTGATTATCAAGTCCATTCTGAAGATCCCATCTGCGAAGAGCAGAAGTAAGGCCTTCTCCACCTGCAGCTCTCATCTCACAGTTGTCAGCATGTTCTACGGTGCCGCCATGTTTGTCTATTTCCGCTCCGCATCCAGTTACTCTATGCCTTTTGACAGAATGATGTCTTTATTTTACACTCTGCTCACGCCTCTGCTCAATCCCATCATTTATACCTTGAAAAATAACAATGTGAAAAAAGCAATGCTGAAATTATTTCACAGAAAAGAAACACTTAAATATGATTTCTAAGACTACCCAGCAAAAAAAAAATAAAAAATTGTGATCGCTGAAATTTTGCCGCAGTTTTAATGTAAGTCAATAAAGACGTTATTTAACCACTACTGGACCAGTATAGTATAAAAACGTCCAGTTTTTCCGTTAATGGACGTTTTAAACCGTCCAATGCTTAAAATCGATTTTCTCAAAAACTATAAGGTCTTTTTGAAAAAAATGTTTTGCCCCCTTGTTCTCACGGTTCTACTTAACATATGCGGAAAATGTGGTGTTTATGTCATGTAAGGGGGGCTTTGCTATTAACTGCTAAAGTTGGCGTTTTGGGTGGTTTTTAATCCCGAATAATTTTATCATTTGAGATTTTAAAATCGATTTTCTCAAAAACTATAATGCTGGGAATGCACGGGTCGATCCAGCGGTTGATTAGCCGCCAGATCGGCCCCAGCCGCTTCCCTGCTCGTCTGAGCGGATCGATTACAGCTCGTCCCCGCCGGCGTTTCCTTATCAGCGCTCGATTCCCTGCCATTGTCCGCTGGCGGGGATCGAGCGGGCAGGGGTCGAGCGGCTTGATCGGGCCAGCTGAATATTATCAGCTGGCCGATACACGGTACAGAAACGTACCGTGTATCCCCAGCATAAGATCTTTTTGAAAAAAATGTTTCAACCCCTTGTTCTCACTGTTCTACTTAACATATGCTGAAAATTTGGTGTTTATATCATGTAAGGGAACTTTGCTATTAACCGCTAAGTTTGGCGGTTTTTAATCAGGAATACTTTTATCATGAGATTTTAAAATTGAATCCATTTAAGCACATCTGGGACATCATGTCTCGCTCCATCCACCACAGATGTCCAGGAGTTGGTGGATGCTTTAGTCCAGGTCTGGGAGGAGATCCCTCAGAAGACCATCTGCAACCTATTCAGGAGCATGCCCAGGCATTGTAGGGAGGTCACACAGGCACATTTTAAAGGACATTACATCAAAGTTGGATCAGCTTGTATTGTTTTTTTTCTTACTTTGATTTTGAGTGCGACTCAAAATCCAGACCACTGTGGGTTGATTTCCATTGATAATTTTTAAATGATTTTGTTGTCAGCACATTCAACTGAAATAGTATTTCCTTCATTCAGATCTAGGTAGTCTTTTTTTGTGTTCCCTTTATTTTCTTGAGCAGTGTATTACTTAAAGAGACTAACAAAATGTTCATTCTTATTTCTTCTGTCCTATAAGTTCCTATACCTGTTCTAATGTGCTCTGCCTAACTGCAGCCTTTCCTAGTTGCACAGTGGCTGTATTATCTCTGTTACATGATCTAATCTCTTCTTTCTGGCTCAGGCAGTCAGGCTGGAATGTGCTGTGCTGCTTGCGATTGGATAGAAGCTATACACACCCTCTCCAGGCCCCCTGCACACTCTGTATAACTCACACACTGAGCTACTCTCAGCCCATCACCTGCTATGTCTTTTGTTTATAAACACTGCATAAAAATGGCAATTACAAGCCAGGATTGCAGCAGGGAGTGGCAGAAACAGCACAGAGGGGCCCAGGAGAACATAATGAATAAAATGGTATGCTTTTTATTGTAAGACTTTTAGAGTACAGATTCTCTTTAAATACCCAACTTCAGTCCTTTTGTTTCTTTTCTTGCTTTTAACTGTCCAAAAACATAATTCACAAATAATTCAAGTTCACACATCCTATTTAAAGAAATCAAAGATTCCTTTTAGTCAGACTATACTAATCTAGGTTTATGCAAACTGTCACAAGCATCCAATTCCTTTACCTATTTTTTTTCAAACAGACAAGCATTTCAAACAAAATTAAATTTTATATGTGGCAGGTTTGGGAATTTTTAGTTTTATAAACGTTTATTATCAGGAAAGTGATGTAACCTGTGAGCATGACATATGGCCCCCAGTTTCAAATAGCAGATAGTTTGATTATGAGAAAATAGTTTTTATTAGGAAAAGTGCTATAATTACGATGTTTCCCGCCTATTTTCCACGCAACCTTTATGCATAAACATGGCTACACACACAACATAATAAAAAGGTTACATTTTACCAGTTTCTTAATCAAAATGGTTGTATAAAATAAAAATATAATTTTTTTATGCAGAAATGTGATCAAATTTCGCATTTTTTTTCCATATTTTTTAATCAGCTGGGATGGAAAATTCTGATCAATTTTTCACAAAACTGAAGGGATAGTTAATTTGTTGATTCATAGCCCAAAACAACTATTTTTTCAGGATTTTTTTTTCCATAATGGGGGAAAACTGAACTCATGATATGTTGATCTTAACTTTAAAATATCTAAACAAGCAAAAAAAAAAAAAAGTTTGAAATTCTCCATTTGAAATAAACAAATTCTATCTTGTCTTCACAGAGATGGTCAATGAGATAATAATAACTTTAGCATGTATGCCATTTTATTCCATATTTTATGCAGCTTGTATTGTCCACCAAAACCTGAAAGGAAGAGCATTTGATTGGGCGAATTCCAAACTGCATATCATTTTATAAAACTCATATATAATTTTATAATAAATTTAAAGGCAAGCTGGTATTATTAGCGTCTTATGGATCAGCTCTAGTTGATTGAATTTACTGTAATTGGTGTTACTGGACAATATAAAGAAAAACACACAAACTTTTAAGCAGACATTTTTATTCTGCCAACTTTTTTTTATTTTTAGTACAAATCATTTTACATGCAACACACACCAACGTTACTTTCAGGAAATGCTACATTATTTTTTTGTGTAAATAATTAAGTGCTTAAAGGTAACAAAGTGTTGTGAATACTGACTCAGATGTGTGAAATGCTATAGTCACCCTAAAAACATCCCATGTATACAGCTTAATAAAACAAGAATTTTCACCGCTGTGCCCATTGTACGATTTTGTATCAAAGCAAATTAATACTTTAAAATCTCCACAAAATAAAACCACCTTCGCATGCACGAATCAGCAGCAAGAAAGCCTGTCCACATTCAGTATGGTCAATTTACTCATGGGGATGGTCAAATTAACATATTTGCATCAGCTCAGAGTGTTCAATCCTCTACTGGGTCATAGTGGAATATAGCTAGGATTGCTGGAAGGTTAGCGAGAAGCAGTGTTTTATTATAGTCACATAGTAACAATCACAGCCAGTGGTTATAAAAATAAAAATCAAAGACAGACCGGTGCTCCCTGTAAGCACATGAATAAGTGTATAGCTAGTTTACTAACTTTCATAAACCCAGTATGTTCTAATATGACCCAAGGAGGGCAGCAAATTGGTTCTGTTCCCCACTTTTCTCCAAACTCAGTAACCCAACTTCATGGTCTTGCGCCCCAACCTGACAATGTGCCAACTACAGAAGTATAGCAAAATGTACTTGTTACTTACAATCATAACAAGTCCAATAGCTCTTGAATTCTGTCTACCTTAACGATTTATTACACAAGCCCCTCCATTCTGTAGACACAAAGTGGGATGAGAGGCGACCAGAGGGGTGTGACACAAAGTGGGATGAGAGGCAACCAGAGGGGTGTGACACAAAGGGGGATGAGAGGCGACCAGAGGGGTGTGACACAAAGTGGGATGAGAGGCGACCATTGGGGTGTGACACAAAGGGGGATAAGAGGCATACAGATGAAATCACCGCCGGGAGACTTGGGCACAGGATACAGCCGGTATTGCTTATCCTGCTCCTGTACAAGTCCCGGCGGCGGTAATTACTATCCTCCCCTCCAGGTCCATGTGGATAGTGGGGAATTATGTTATTAGGCATCCAGCTATTGCTGGCGGCTGAATTAGTGTTTTAAAAGTAACTTCAGCTCCGTCTTCTGACGGCGCCAAAGTTACTCACTGTGTGCCGCTAAAGCCGTAATTCTTATTACGGTCTATGGTGGCGCCGGCTGCGCCCAAGTCTTCTGCTCTCTAATCGACGTGTATGGATAAGAGGCGCACAGATGATAAAACTGCATTAAAAACAGTTAAAATAGAAGAGGTGAGGAGGCTTACCTCACTGACGACAAAGAACTTTAATATGCACTTGCCAAGTGCATATTAAAGTTCTTTGTCATTATCCGACCTTGTCGACATTGAGGCAAGCCACCTCACCCATTCTATTTTAACGGTTTTTAATGCAGTTTTATCATCATCATCTGGGCACCTCTGATCCCCTCTGTGTCACATGCCCCCTTCGGGAGGGGTAGTCTTTTTGGTTAGGGCTTTCTACCCCTACAACCATCTAGAGCTATTTTGTAACGAGAGAGCAGCCACGTCCAGTTGGACTAGATACCCGAGTGGAGTCGGGTTTGTGCATCTCCACCTGCCCCAAGTGGTTGGTTGCCCACTGTAAACACCCTTTGTGAGTACCCATTCTTCTCCCCAATTTGCTTTAATTGTTTGACATACTACACTATTGGGGCTCCCGGTGTCTGTTTTTTTTTTTGTTTTCACTCCAGGGTGCTCTCAGATCACCCTACCTACCCGCTCCCTTTAGTAGGGCTAAGACAAATACCTTACATATAATGGAAACCACAGGGAGTCACAAGAAGTCTCTGGTTGTTCCCCAAGGATAAGCAGGCTCTCACATGGAAAATACACATGATCGCCAAATCTCTCCGGCCCCCCCTCTCTTTCCCCAACAAACTTGCACGACCTCGCCCACAACCTGACTGGGAGATCTGGTGAGCAGCAACTAGAAGAGTGCAACCTTGGCTGTGTTTGGAACTGAAGACTGCACAAAGCAACAGTATTCCTATGACCACCATAGAGTTCCTAAAAATGTTAAACTATTGACACTGAATTTTATGTGACTGTAGAAAAGGGAATGGGGGGACGGGAGGAGTGAGTGAGCACTCTATGAAAGTGGACAGAGGCTTTAATTTTGCATCCAAAATGCTATCTAGATGCATGTCCAACTTTAATCTAACATGTACAGCAGGGTTTACAGTACGGAACAATTATAAGTTAACAGCCGACCTGCACTAACCAATCAAAAGTGTGAGAGAGCTGCAGAGAGGGAAATGGTGTGGTCATACAGCTGTGTAAGCGGACTGTGCCTTTAATGCAGGTAAAATTAAAAAAAAAAAAAAACAGAATATCGGGCAAAAGTCCATTTATTTTAGTAATTAAACTTAACCACTTCACAACTGAGGGGTTTTACCCCTTCAGCATCCGAGCAATTTTCTCCTTTCAGCGCTCCATCCATTCATTCGCCTATAACTTTATCTGTACTTATCACAATAAAATGAACTATATCTTGTTTTTTTCACCACCAATTAGGCTTTCTTTAGGTGGGACACTATGCCAAGAATTATTTTATTCTAAATGTGTTTTAATGGGAAAATAGGAAAACATTTGGAAAAAAAAAACTTTTCAGTTTTCCACCATTATATTTTTTAAATAATGCATGCTACTATAATTAAAATCCATGTAACTTATATGCCCATTTGTCCCAGTTATTACACCCTATCACAATATTTGGCGCCAATATTTTATTTGCAAATAAAGGTGCATTTTTTTCAGTTTTGTGTCTATCCCTAATTACAAGCCCATAATTTATAAAGTAACAGTGTTATACCCTCTTGATATAAATATTTAAAGATTCCAGTCCCTAAGGTAACTATTTAAGTTTTTTTTTTTTTTTTACTGTAATTTTTTTTATTTATTTTTATATTTCAAAAAAAAAAAAATATTGGTAACAATTGGGGAGTGTGGGAGTAAATTAGTTAAAATGAATAGTGAAAATAATGTATTTGTATATGAAAAAAATGTTTGGGTGTAGTATTACTTTTTGGCCACAAGATGGCCACATTTTTTTTTTTAGGCGTCCTGCAAGCGTCGGAAGGACGCTTGCAGGAAGGGAGGCTGGGAAACTGAGTTTTCTCACAATGATCGCGCTGCTTCTCGTAGAAGCATGCCGATCATTGCGGGGGCAGAGATCAACGAACGGGAATGGATTTTCCCGTTCATTGATCTCTGGGCGAGCGGGCAGCGGCGTGCACGATCGTGGGAGAGAGTGCACGTGCGAGCGGGAGCGCGGACAGCGGCGGTGGGTGCGTATATCTACTCTCTGGCGGGGAACTGAAGTCCAAATGAGCGTAGATATACTGTACCCGGGCGGCGAAGTGGTTAAAAGGTGAGACTAATATATGAAATAGGAGGTGTTTGGATGAATTAGCTGACTCTAGTCTGACACTTGGAGCCTCAAAGATTGAACATTGTCACAATATTTGAATAGTCGGAGATTGTTAATTTGGGGTTCTAAGCCAAAATCATCAACATTATAACAAAGGCTTAAAATATCTCGTTTTGCATGTAATGGGTCTATTTCATATATTAGTTTCACCTTTTAGGTTAAATCACCGAAATAAACAGACTTTTTGCGATATTTAAATTTTTGGGAAGTCTTTGCATTGTGTATTGTAATGATCTGCTCAGCTGTCTGCACGGCCAGACAGCTGTTTGACCATTCTTTAGGTCTGAATGCTACAGGTCTCTGGAAAAGAGACCTGTCTTTGCTTTGCAAGTTTCAGAGTTGCTCTGCTGAAGAATTTGCATACACTTGTCATGCAAATTGTCTAGCTGCCTCCTTTGATGGCTTGCAGTATAAATACCTTTTGCTCCCAGAATCCCTTGCTGGTCATGATGGTTTGTTCCTGCTAAACTCTCCTGGAGTGTCAGCCTTGCTATGGTTTGCTAAGATTATCTTAGAGTAATTCCTTGGGACTGCACTAGGCATCCCTTCTAGTGCAGTCAGGTTGTATTATCTGTATTGCCTTGTTCCGTCTCTGTCTTGTCACCAGCGGTGGTCGACAGGAAATCGTTCTGTCTGGGAGTGTAGGCCAGAGCTGCGGTTGCTACTGGCTGCTCCATCTATCTGGATTGCATTAGCCCTAGTGGTAGTGGGAGTGCTTGCTTCTGTATTCTGCCTTAGGGGTGCTAACCAGAGCAGCGGTTGCTACTGGTAGCCCGATCTGTCTGTCTTGTCCGCTTGCTGTAGGCTCGGTGAGGTAACCGTTTAGCAAGCGTTTGCGTTCTCTATTTCCAGTGTGTGTTTCATTGGTTAGGTAGGGTGACACGCTTATCACTGGGCGCCTAACGCGCGGTGATCGTGTTGTAAACGCGTTCGCTGTTGCGAATGAGTGCGGTGTTCGCGTTTAGTTAGCGTTTGTTATTTTCCTTGATGTTCTGATTGTTGTTGCTTGCTGTGCCTTTCTTGTTACACTCGTGCTCTGTCCTGCTCGGTCTTGTGTCACTGTTGGCAATCGCCTTTCTGGCGATTGCGTTCCCACTTAGTTTCCATTGTTGTGTATTCACAGTCGCTGGGTGGCGACTAGATTGGTGGACACACATACAGTCTGTCTCTGTGCTCTTTCTCTACACTTGTGCTCTGTCTATTCGGTCTTGTATCACTTTTGGCAATCGCCACTCTTGCAAATGCGTTCCTACTTCGGTTCTGTTGTTGTGTGTAAACCGTCGCAGGATGGCGACTAGATTGGTGGACACACATACATTCTGCCTCTATGATCTTTGATTCGGTCTTGTGTCACTTTTGGCAATCGCCACTCTTGCGATTGCGTTCCCACTTCGGTTCTGTTGTGTGTTCACCGTTGCTGGGTGGCGACTAGATTGGTGGACACACATACATTCTGTCCCTGTGTTCTCTCTCTTTAAGGGCTATCTTGCCCTGCATTGCTTCAACTCGTACAATTCCCATCTAACATCTGTGGCCGTGCAGAGGCTGTGCTCGTCTGCACTCCACAGCTCCATCTGCCGGTGGGAATCTCCCTCTACAGGTGCTTAGCACCTTAGCTGGGTTCTCTCAAATTACATGCTTGTGGAGGATTTCCGCAGGGTCAGCGCGCGTCCTGTGCGCTGACCACGGAAATAATTCGACAATCGTTACATGTATTTTGTGATTTTGGGCTTTTCATAAACTGTAAGCTATAATTATCAAAATTACAACAAAGGCTTAAAATATCTCGCTTTGCATGTATGGAGCATTTTATAAATCTGTTTCATCTTTTAAGTTGCGTTACAGAAATAAATGGACTTTAGCACGATATTCACATTTTTTGCATTTTTCCTGCATACCTGTATCATAACTTTACATTTAGCCATCTGCCTGCAGTTAAATTCACACAAGCTGACTACAAACGCATCCATTGCGTTACTGCTTACCATATAAGGACATACTTTTTTTTGTATGTGGGAAACCCCTCTATCAACTGGCCGAAGTTGTTTATACATATATGCACAACGTACACAGATGTAGATGAAAACCCCCAGAAATAATTTGCATATTGGCAGGGCCGTAGTAAACTAGGTAAAGCACCAATTTATAGCTCGTGTTTAACAATATAAGCCCTTATAATGGACTGCGATAATGGATGGCCAATATCGATCATATGACCACCGTACAAAATAGTGCAAGTTAAGCGGAAAGATATCCTTTAAAGACACAATGGTTACGGGGGTTTCACCCATCATCTATACATACGCTATGTGGTCAAACTCCTACCCCCTCCTCCAATTAGTAACATGGCAGGGTTCAGCTATGGTACTTGATACATTTACAGCGGACCTGAACTCTGAACTTCCTCTCTGCTCAAAAAGATAAGCAACATCAGAATAACCTTTAAAGAAGATTTCTTTGTTACAGTGGATACAAATCCTATAATAAATCCGCAGACTGTCTACTTCCTGCTGTCATGGAAGCAGACAAATGGTTAACATCCTGTGTTTACAAATGAGCTCTATGCCGTGGCAGAGGAGATTCCTGAGCTGACACGGCTGAGAGATCAAATTACAGTGGTGATCAGTCACATATAAGGGGGAATTAGACAGGTTAAACCCTCTAGAGACACACAGGGTCCATTTCTCTCTGTTTTCCTTTTGTCCTGTGCAAGAGTTCAGGTCCCCTTTAAGCTGTATCTGAATACTTTGATCCTTGTCTGTAAGCAGAAAGCCATCTCCTGGAAAGTACTCGTTTTTTGGCACTAGGAGACTCCAGTGGTGAGCTGGAGAGTACTAAAACTACCCAAAGAAGAGATAGTCGATAGGCAGCTTGCATGAATATTTAAAGCAAACTTTATTCAGCTTGAACTTTGGCCAATGAAATGCGCTTCCACATTTGGAACGGACCAATTTTAAGGTGCAGAGAATTTGCCTGCAAGACAATCAATACAGAAGCCTCCTATTCAGCTGTAGGTTTAGAAATTGAGTTTTGGTGCAATGTTTAGTTTGTTGAAAAAGCCGTATGGAAGGGTAAACTATACAGAGACATAAAACAGACATAATGGTTTATAGAAAGATCCTTAAAAAAAAATGTGTACATAAAAAAGCCATTGCCACGTGTAATGCATACTGCACTAGTTTTTTTTTCACTTCCACCAGATGGCAGCACAGTCTCCTATGTAGATAACAACATGCTCTATGGTCAATTGTACTTGACCTGGCAAATGACTAAGGCAATTATGTGTCAAGCTGCGGACAAGGGGACATGGGCAGACAACTAGGAAGTGACATCACCAATACTGCAAAGGGCCTGTGGAGAAGGGTACATGCTGGAGCCTAATGTATTGGCTTTTACCTGTATGTGCCCTGCCTTCCATTACAGGCAGGTATTATAAAGTCCGGGCCGGGCTATGTCTTCCAGATCTCAAACTTACTATTAAAGGACACCCGCGGTGAAAATAAACGAATGAAACAATTGTATCTATCCTCCGCCTCCTAAAAATAACTTCTTTAAATATAAAACTGTGGAATAAATATACTTTTTTCTTTTTTTAACGGTTGTATTGTTTTTGCTCAATGACATTTATTTAAGTGTGCCAGAGCTAAAATCTATGGACTACAGACCCTTTTTATCTCTTTCCTGCTCACAGAAGCCATTTTCTGCTAGGAAAGCATTTTATAGTTGTAATCAGGGAGGGTCACACTGTAGTCTGACCCAGTCCTGACTCTGACAGGAACTGCCACTTACATACCTGATGTTTAACTCTTTCAGGCAGAGAGAGAAAAAAAGGAACACAGCCTAGTTATTTGTGTGCTAGGCACTGTACATACACGTCTATCTCATGTCACGTCACCTCGGGTATCATTTAAAGAGAAGCCAAGCAAAGTTTCGGGTAAAAAAAAAAAAAACAGTTAGCGAAGAAGAGTAACGCCTCTGGTTACTGAAGAGGCTTCCTGTGTCCTACTCACCCTCCTCAAGATCCAGGCTGCACTTCTCTTCGTGCACGAGTGCAATCATGCTGCACCCACGTGAGCACAGCTGTGGGCACAATACGGCTGCACTCGTTCCTGAAGAGAAGCACGACCCTGATCTTCAATCTGACAAGCCCTTGTCAGAGGTCTTCAGTTGGTCAACGCTTGGCAACGCAGAGCGGAGGACCGCATGGGAAGCCTCTACAGGATGCAGAAGCTTCCTTCTTAGAAAAGTTTGTGTTTCTTAACTTTAATTTATTTACAAGTAGGGATGGTCAATGAAATAATAATTCTAAATTTTGTAAAGTTTGGAAATAAACCTAGCTGCTACATCCGGTTCCAAGCTGCATAAATGTTCATCAACTCAAAATTATGAACATCTCTTTTGACGAAACCCATTCCCAACTTGTAGATCAAAATAAACAAATTTCTATCCATTATGCCAGAGGCTGTTGGCCATGAATCGCCTTTGTGGAGGGGTTTTTGTCAACCATGACTAAGCACCGTTTTACTATGCCATTCCGTATCACAACCAACCGATGTATGGTCGATGCTGTGCCAACAAATCCATTAAGGGACAATGCGGTGAAGGTACACACCTGCTTAGAGTTTCAACCAAACAGGAATCGATCAACAGGCCTCAATAACCCAAGTGATACTTGTACAGCTGATGGAAATTTTCCAAGATGACTGGTGGATATACTTTTGATTCTACACTCAGCGCTGATCACTTCTGTTCAAAGAAATTCAAAAATGTAGAAATAATTTGGACTGCTCCATCAAATGGAAAATTGACTCCATATGGCCAACTTCAGTCAAGCTATGGCGCCAACTCTAGGCAGTTAATTGAAAATGTGATTAGATACGACCTTTAAAGTCATGGCAAAATAAATAAATAAATCTGAAAATGGCCAATATACTGGTTTTCACAAAGTTTTCTACTTACGGTGTTTTAGATCTATTTGTCAGTTGTTTCTGAAATCTAATGAAGTTTAATTACAAACATTTCATAAGTTTCACAGGCTTTTACTGACAAAGAAATCACTTTTACGCAGAGCCAATATTTGCAATGTTGGCCCTTCTTTTTCAAGACCTCTGCAATTCACCGTGGCATGCGGTCAATCAACTTCTGTGCCACAACCCTGATTGACTGATGGTGACCCATTCTTTCATAATCAATGCCTGGAGCTTGTCAGAATTTGAGGAATGACCACAAGTTCCCAACTAAATTAAGGTCTGTGGAGTTTCCTCACCATGGATCCAAAATGTAAATGTTTTGTTCCCCGAGCCACTTAGTTATCACTATAGCCTTATGGTACAGTGTTCCATCATGCTGGAAAAGGCATTGTTCTTCACCAAACTGTTCATGGATGGTTGGAAGTAATTGCTGTCGGAGAAAGTTCTGGTACCATTCTTTATTCATGGCTGTGTTCTTAGGCAACATTGTGAATAAGCCCACTCCCTTGGATGAGAGGCAGCCCCATACAAATTGTCTCAGGATGCTTTACTGTTGGTATGAGATATGACTGATGAGATTCTCCGAACAATCATTTTGCCACATTTTCCAAATATCCGGAAATAGGCTTCTTAAGAGAAAAGAACGTTACCCCAGTCCTCAGCAGTCCAATCCCTGTACTTTTTGCAGAATATTAGCCTGTCCCTGGTGCTTTTCTTGGAGAGAAGTGGATTCTTTGCTGCCCTTCTTGACACTAAGCCATCCAAAAGTCTTCACACCTCACTGTGCATGGAGATGCACTCACACCTGTCTGCTGCCATTCCTGAGCAAGCTCTTCGCTGGTGGAACCTCAATCTAAATCATCTTTAGGAGATGGTCATGGTGCTTCTTGGACTTTATTGAGCGCCTTGAAGTCTTCTTCATAGTTGAACCTCTCTTGAAGTTCTTGATGAGCCAATAAATGGCTGATTTAGGTGCAATCTTAGTATCAGCAACATCCTTGCCTGTGAAGGCCTTTTTATGTAACACAATGATGACTGCACGTGTTTCCTTGCAGGTAACCATGGTTAACAGAGGAACAACAATTATTTCAAGCATCCCTCTCATTTTAAGCATCCAGCCTGCTGTTCTAACTCAATCAGCATGACAGAATGATCTCCAGCCTTGTGCCAGTCAACACTGTCACCTGTGTTAATGAGAAGATTACTGAAATATCTCTGCAAGTCCTTTTGTGGCAAGGGAATTTTTTTTTGGTGGGGGATAAAGTTCATTTTCATAGCAAGATAGTACTTTGCAATTTGCCTGATCGCTCTTCATCACATTCTGGAGTTTATGCAAATTGCCATCATAAAAACAGAGGTGCCTGGCTCTTCTACTGACCACATATGCTATTGCTCTGTTGTTATTGCCTGATGAAGCGGGATCAAACCTGCGAAACGCGTTGCATATTTGGAGTTCATAACTAAAATATATTGACTGTCTTTACAGTCGTGTGTCTACTTGGAGGGGGTAGGTCTACCACTACCTCCTCTATTTACCAAGAATTTGTTTGTTTAAGCTCATTTAGCTTTCTTTTATCCTTTTGGCGCCTCTGTTCTCCTGCATAATATTGAGTCCCCCCTGGGTGGAGGGTTGAACCCTCTTTTTCTCATCTACAGAGAGCGACTTCCAATTCCTGAGTGGGGTCAGGAAAATCTCCCCACCTGCCTTTACAGTGGTTGCCTAATGGTAACCCTGGTTTGTGAGTATTAATATTTACTCTATCTAGTAACCATTTACCAGTACATGTTACACTATTGGGGCTCTTGGTGTGCCTTGTTTTTATCATAAAAACAGAAGCAGCAAACTAAGCAAACCAGTATTTGTACAACTCTCAACAATTTTGGCCATGACTGCAGATCGATTCTTCTGTGACTAGAATACTAATAGCACAAAAAAGAAAATATCTCCTATTCTTTGCTGAGCCCATAGTGTCCTGCACTATGCCTGTAGGCTGACTACATGTCTGTACAGCCAAGGCCCAGCAATGTGGATCGACGGATCGGGTTCCATTCAATGTTGGGCAACATCAATCTTGCGTATGAACGGGCTTTCACAGTCTACAAGTCTCTCTGCTCTGAGATAAACTTAACAGTAAAGCCGTCATAAAAAAAAAAAAAACACTGTAAAGCCACCTCCTCCAGTAAATACAGGTGTGTAACTCAGAGCAGGGACAAGGTCCTCCAGCACCCAAGGCTGAGACACCAAAGTGCGCCCCTCCATCCCTCCCACCCCAGCCGTCACACACTGATTGCTATTACACTAAGAGGCCCCTCCCCATCCATCCCACCCCAGCCGTCACACACTGATTGCTATTAGACTAAGAGGGCCACAGGGCCCACAACCTCCCCAACACCTTAATCTCCAGTTATCTGGCTTGCAGTCACTGCCATGTATCCCCTTTTCTTATTTCTTTCTGCTTCATACACAATTAGGAATGACAACTGAATGAATTGTGCGCCCCCTCCTACACTGCGCCCTGAGGCTGGAGCCTCTCCAGCCTATGCCTCGGCCCGGCCCTGGTGTAACTTTAACACTAGTACTAATAGCAGCTAGGCAACAACCAATATGGTTGCTATGGTCACATGACAGACTGTTACAAAGGGGATTTCACTGGAACAGCTGCATCAAGTAAGACCATTGTGTGCGGAATGGCATAGCTCCCTGTTTAGCTTTACTAACAATGAAAAACCCGAGGGGAGGGGGGACTCGGACTGTCCAAAATTATTTTACCCAAACCATCAGAAGTATTGCCAGGCAACTAGCGGTTTTTGGGAAGAGGTTAGTATATTTCTGGTATACTTTAGGATTGTTTTGCAGTACCATGCAACGACGGTCAGACACAATGACAAATGCACATGAATAGCAGTTTTTTAGTTTGAAATCTTAGAAGTGTCAGTATAGAAAATGCAGGGATTTTTTTTTAATTTTTTTTTTTAGTATTACTTGATACATAAACAGATAACGGTTTAAATTAAAAAAAAAAAAAAACCTTTCACACAACAGCACACTAAAAACATGCGTATATGGGACCAGAACTCTGACCTTGTGCCTATAAATACATATAAATGCCACTTAGTGACAGGATTATAAACAACAGGTAACAAGTTTATAACGCACTGCTGACGACAAGTTACACACAGTTTCATAAATACAAACATATTAGATATGATGGTTAAATAGGATATTTACAAACTGTAGGAGATTTAGCAAACACAAACAGCTAGTAAATAAAACAGATCACTGGTTGCCAATACTGCGGGGGGAGCGGCAGGCTGGACTACCACCAGTTCCCTCCATAAAACATAAGCCCGCCTAAGAGAGAAGGTTAAAGGACCAGCATCGAAAAAAAACTGAAAATACACGAAAAACACACAAAAGTGATTTTCTCCCAGAGTAAAATGAGCTATAAATTACTTTCCTCTATATTGCGGTCACTTTCAGTAGGTAGGAGAAATCTGACAAGTTGTGGACTAGACCATCTCCTCATGGGGGATCCTCAGGGTTTTCTATATTTTCAATAAGCACTTAGTGAACGTCATTTGCTCAGTTCAACTACCAGAATAGTGTGCAAACAGATAGCGGGGATGGCCTCCATCTATAAATGCTTTCCAGGGAGCACTTCCTTTGTAAAGAATAAAATTAAATACTGAGAATCCCCCATGGTGAGATGGACTAGTCAAAATCCTGTCAGATTTCTACTAACTACTGTAAGTGACGGTAACATAGGAGAAAAGTAATTTACAGCTCATTTTACTCTGGAAGAAGCAACTTTTTAACTGTGTGTGTCTACGTGTATTTTATATTTTTTGCGATACTGGTCCTTTAAGGAAAAATGGCAGGGCTAGTGCCGACTCAACGCTCTGCTTGTCTCAGCTGCCAGAGAGGTCATTATCCACAGTGTGGTGGATGGGCGGCCACCTCCCCTCCTCCAGACGCCCATCACTACAGATCTCTGAAAGCAGCTTATTTCACATTATGTATGCTACCACCACCTAGCGTTAGAATCAGGCGGGGAGCTCCAACTGGTCAGACGTGAAGGAGGAGCCACCAACAGACAAATGGGATTCATGGAGGGAGGAGTCTCTGGCAGGTATGACATGCAGAGCAGTGCAAAGCTCCACGCCACTAGCCCTGCTTTTTATCTTTTATGTTTAGCTTTCCATTAGGCTTTTAAAAACACAGGACCTCCAGCCAATTACTTCTTTAAGTGATACTAAGGCCAGCTAAAAAGAAAAAAAAAGTTACACTCACCTATGGAGAAGGAAGTTTCTGGATACTATAGAACCTTTCCTGGCCCTCTTTCCGTGTTTCGCGCTGCCACCCCCATTGAAGTTATTCAACCAACTGCCCAAATTAGCCCTTTCGGAAGATCTTGGGTCCCAAAGGGCTTCCAAAGACGGGCAGCTCCGTACTGCGCATGCACGCTTGCTTACTGCCGCCCATCTCTGTCGGTATTCTGAGACACAAGTGCTTGAGAAGCCTTCCGAGGACTCTTGGAGGCGGAAAATGTGAGCGTGGGACAGCGGGGGAACGAGGACACACAGAGAGGACAGGGAAGGTTCCATGAAACCCAGACGCGAGTATCATTTTTTTTTTTTGGGGGGGGGGGGGGGGGGGTGTTAGCTGGCTTCAGACTTGCTTTAAAGCAGAACTAAAGGTTTGTTTTTTCCCACAAGAGGTGAGAGCTGCAAATGGGCACTTTCTGCACAGTGCAAAATCCTTGATAAAATATTCCTGCTCGAAGGCCTGTTTACACTGGAAACAGAGCCGCAAGATCTTCAGTTTGTGTGAACAGGGCATGTGCGTCTAGTTGCTGCTAGGTGGACATTTTTTTTTTTTAAGGCACTGGATCACACTTTACCATAGCACCTCGATTCTAATGCAGACGTCCAACCTAGCTATTATTTGTTGAGAAAGAATACTGGCAGAAAGTCGTGTGAGGGTCAGATCAGAGCAGCGCCGGGGAAGCCATTTCCCTGGAGAGTTTGAAGTGCAGAAGTTGGGGGAAGATGACCTTAGAGACAGGCCAACTGGCAGCAAGGCGTCTTTGCTTTATGCCCATATTTGGACATTTATGGAAAGCAACCCCAACTGGATACCTTTTATAAAAATCTTGTAAGTTTTTTATTTTTGTTATATTTCATGACTTTAGTTCACAGGTGGCGACACACGATGCAAGATCCCATTTTACAGCAATTCAATAAAAACGATTGATTTCCTCCAAAAGATCGAAAGCTTTTTTTTTTTTTTTTTTTTTTTTAATTTGAGCTAGAAATCCGATCGAATTTCCCTTTTTTTTTTTTTCAATATAAAAGTTTAAAATCGGTAGTGGTGGATTTTTCTGATCAATTTTTATGAAAATTAAATGGTGTGTGGAAGATTGTCGATTTCTTAATATGTACACCCAAGCAATTTTCTCAGTTTTCAATCTTTATCGTAACTGGGGAAAAATTTAAAGTGTGTGTGGTTCATTGTTCAGATTTTTATAAAGGTTACCATCAATCCGAAAAATTGATTGTAATCCTTGAATTGAAAAGAAATGTAAAAAAAATTGTATAGTGTATGGCTACCTTTAAAGTTTCTGACAGATTGGGGAGGGCGATAACCTCAGGTGGGATTTTTCTTGCCATTTGTGACTTTTCTCCTTCACAATAATACAGGAAGTAAAACATTCTGACCGATGTGCCAACTCTTCCCTTAAAGTGGATCCGAGATAAACTTTTAGTCATTGCATAATTGTAATCCTTTCATATAGTGTATAGGGCATTCCTCGAGCCAAATACTTTTTTTTTTAATTCCCAATAAACTAAACAAGCCTCGCCCACAGCTTCTCCAATGCCTTGGGACTTTGAGACAGATGTAGCAAGGGTTTATGGGAGCTCAGTCTGGGCAGGAGGAGGTTACTAGCCAGAGATTTCAGAGGCAGAGGGGAGGAGTGAAGTTTTCACAGGCCGAGGGCTGGAGATGCTATTAGCTTGCCTGTGTGTAATGTGACAAACAGAACATGGCTGCCCTCAATGTATCACAGGAAGGAATAATCATAAACTGTTGAAGCTATCTTTAGATAAGATATATAGACAAGTTTCTTGTTATAGTTAGTTTTTCATCTCAGATCCGCTTTAAGGTAGCCACACACCATACAGTTTTTGTGATTTAGATTCGATTCGAGCATTGCAATCCAATTTTCCAATTGTTCAGAAGTTTCGATCAGAGTCTTTAAGGTACCACATATGTATTTTTAAGATTGCCGCAATTTCAGGATAAAAGATTGTAAACTCTGAAAAAATTGGTTAGAAAAAAAAAAAAAAAAAAAAAAAAAAGTGAATAAATAAGGATTGGTATCTACTGAATAGTTATATACATTTTTTTCTGGTTGAATACAATTTCACAGTCACACACACCATACAATTATTGATTAAATTGGTTTGAATTTTCCAACGTTTCCAATCTCAACAAAAAAAAAAAATTAAATAAAAAACAGGAAATTTCATCAGGTTTCTCGATTGACAACAAATAAAAGCTTTCGATTTTTCTGGACAACAGATCGTATTTATCAAATTGGTGTAAAAGTGGATATTTTTATTGTATGGTGTGTGGCCACCTTTACTCTGCCCAGAAGCAGAAATAACATTGCGGCTGGAGTCAGAAATTGAATGAACCCCGGCAGAAGATTTCCATGGAAATTGAAGTGGCGTAATAAAGTGAACCTGTCACCTGGGATGTCAGAATACAGTGCACACATTGCTCTATGACCTTGTCAATAGCTCCCCATTTACACTAAGGGCTCTCATTACAGATAGTCAATGAGTTGCTAATAATACGCCAATTTAATGTATGGTTACTGGCGATTGTGACTGGTCCAGTTCCAAGTTAAATACAATTTGCATTCAATTGACATGCAAACCACAATTATTAGCATCTAACTGACCAACTGTAGTCCTCAAGTCTGGTGACCCCCCAACAAAGACATGAAGTGGACCTGTCGCATGAGCCCATACGGTAAGGCAGAATTGTTAGGCAACCCCAACATCATCTGGGGGCCATTACTATCTAAATCCTGGTTCTAACAATACTCAGCGATTTCCTTACATCTGTTTTGCTCCGCCCCTCCTAGGTCATACTCTTTAGGTTAGGAGCAGATTTCATTGATTCCTGACCCTGTGATTACTGTGAGCCAATGCGATTGGCTCACAATGATCACAGGGTCAAGAGCCAATTAAATTTGCTCCAAACCGGCTCACAGAACTCTCCTGTCTTAGCGACAGCAGAGCGAATGGGCTGCAGCGGCAAGAGAGTGGCGAGATTGGCGGCAGCATGCAGTTTTGTAATTGAAATCTACGCCCTGGCAGTGACAACAGGCCCCAAATAGGGCATAGATTTCAATTACTGTGGTCCTGAAGCAGTTACTGTACTGTGCAGCATGATAAGTTGGGGCTATATAAAGGATGAAACTACCAACGTTTATTCTGACCTACCTACACCTGCTGGGCACTAATCTACTTTAGGGGACCCAGTAAGAAACCTCATAGGTAAATTCCACTAACATGATTGGGTGGATGGCACTCTCTCAAGCTTTTAGGTTTCAAATAGTTTATAGTAAACTACACCCACATGGTGCTGTGATTGAGGAACTGTTCCCTATGATGTTTCCTGCTCGGTCCCCTAAACTAGACTAGCGCTGACTGCTGTGTGCTTGGCTGGTTGTTGCTGGATATCGCAAATAGTACCAAATTACTTTTTTCCCACTTGATCAAATAAACTACTTCCTTGCAAGTTCAAGACACCCTTTTAACATAATCGCATAGAAAAAAAACATTTACATGATCTTGCCACCAGGGCAGTGGAGTCGGAGTTGGATAAATTTTGGGTACTTGGACTCGGAGTCTGAGTCGGTGGTTTCATAAACTGAGGAGTCAGAGTCTGAAGATTTTTGTACCAAATCCAAAGCCCTGGTAAGTATTAAAGTCAGAGTCTGTAGTCAGAGTTGGTAGTTTTATAAACTGAGGAGTCGGATGATTTTTCTACTGACTCCACAGCCCTGCTTGTCACTAATATAAAACAAGCATAAAAATACACCAGGAAGTGCCTACATTATATGGCCATGCTGCATCTACCCTGTGGAACTCCTCACCACACGTAATCAGGACAGCTCCATCCTTGGAAGTGTTTGAGTATAGGCTGAAAGGTTACCTGCAAGATGGTTTACATCACAGAGGGGAAAAAAAAAAAAAAAAAAGCTACATTTTCATAAATACCCGATTAAACAGGTGGACCTTTTATGGTTGGTTCACACTGCAAGAGCTATTTAAGTGCTTGTGATGTGAAAAGCTCTTGCTAATGTAATGCTATGTGTGTGTTCTCACTTAAGCAATGTTATTTTATAAAAATCACCCATCGCATTACATTAGCAAGAGCTTTTCACATCACAAGCGCTTAAAAAGCTTTCTCAGGCCTCTTGCACACTACATGCAATTTCGATTTTTTACATGATCCAATTTTTGAATCCAATTAAAAAAACGTAGCAGCATGCAATACTTTTTTTTTTTAATCTGAATCAAAAATTGGATCGTAAAACAACAACAACAAAAAAAAGATGGAATCGCATGTAGTGTGCAAGAGGCCTAAAGCTACGTACACACATGCGACAACGATCGTTCGTTATCAACGACGAACAAACTTTTAATTGACGAAAGAACGATCTAAGTAAAGTTACTTTTAAAAGGTGTGTAACGATCTGATCGTTAGAACGAACGTTACATCACGTAAAGCAACTATTGCGCCTGCGCATAAAAATGAAAAGTTCCATGGAGAAATAGTGAAATGCGCATGTCAAGCCTAGTACGAACGACCGTTTCCAACGATGTACTACTTTTGCAAACAATCGTCGTTGGGAAAAATCCGCCAAGCTAGATCGTTCGTTTTTAACGATCTAGCTCGTCCATCGTTAGACTTCATGGTCGTTGGCTGCTTTTTTTTTAAATGATCGTCGTTTGAAATGGTCAGGCAACGATCGTTTCAAACGACTATACTACTGTGTGTACGCACCTTTAGTGTGAACCAGGAATTAAACTGGATTTATACGCTACCAGGGATGTAGCGGTCTTGGTGGAGTGTGGTAAGGAATTCCATGTGAATTAGGCCAAGTAAAAAAAACAAACAGTACAAGTAGTACCCAGTTAAAGAGACTCTGAAGTGTTAAAAAATATCTCTTTTTCAGAATCCTGTTCAGCAGTGTCAGCAAAGATGGTCTATATCCCCCCCCCCCCCCCCCCCAAATCCCGGGGCAAAATTCAACAACTTTCAAAGTCATAGATTTTGCTGCCCAGGGGAGGCAGAGCTTTGTGCTGTAGCTCTGCCTCCAGTACATTTAATCACTGCTGATCGCCGCCTCTCCCCGCCCCTCTTAGTGAAAGAAGACTGAGAGGGGCGGGGAGAGGCGGCGATCAGCATTGATTGAATGGACTGGAGGCAGAGCTACATCGCAAAGCTCTGCCTCCTCCAGGAACTACTGGAGGATTTAGCCCCGGGCAACTCGGAGGGGATAAAGACCTCGGACGGCCGCAGGGATGCGGCGAATAATCTTTACTGATACTGCTGAACAGGCTTCTAAAATAAAAAGGAGGTATTTTTTAACACTTCAGACTCTCTTTAACCTCCTTGGCGGTAATGACGAGCTCAGCTCATCCACTACTGCCGGAGGGCGCTGCTCATCCCCTTTCATAATTTTTTTTTAAAAACACGCAGCTAGCACTTTGCTAGCTGCGTGTCTAACCTGATCGCCGCCGCCGATGCGCCGTGTTAGAGGGCCCCCCGAGACCCCGTGCGCAGCCTGGCCAATCAGTGGCAGGCAGCGTTGAGGGGTGGATGGGGACTCCCGATGAAGTCATCACGATCGCTGCCATGCCGACGGGGGAAGCCCTAAAGGAAATCCCGTTCAGAACAGGATTTCCTGATGGGAATACGCGCCGGCGGCGATCGGAAGGGTGGGAGGGATGCGGAACGGAGGGGGGGAATCATGTAGCTAGCGCTAGGCTAACTACATGATAGAAAAAAAATTATAATTCAAAAAAAAAATAAAAAAAAAAAATAGTGCTGCGCATCCACCCTGGCGCATTTAATAGAACGCCAGGGTGGTTAATGAACAAGATAGGGACTATAGGTTACTTCTTAACTTAAAACTGTCCACAAGTTGAAACTGTGCCATCTCTGTCCCCTGCACCTCCTCTATGCCCCCCTATGTCTCCAGTGTCCTTCTCTGTGTCACCTTTGTTCCCTCGTGCCTTCAGTGTCCCATCTGTCCCCTTGTGTCCTCAGTGTACCCCAATAAAAAAAATGGATTCTCAAAAACTGCAATGCAGTCAATAAATCACTGTATTGTCTATCAATTTGAATGACCTTATTAAAAAACAAACAAAACAAATAAAAACCTGTTTGCTAAAAACTGCACGGCTGACGGGCACATTTAGGCAAAGGGAATGTGCAACAGTTAAGATTTTTCTAAAAATAATTAAAAATTTTTTTTTAAATGAATACAGCAATTGTGTGATTTTCATCGAGGCGTGGCCTAGGCATTGACAACAGCTAGATCAACATCGGTGACAGGTTCACTTTAAAAACACCAAGTTAAATGACTAAGAAACAGAGCACAAGCTGAACTTTGAAGCCTCTTTTACACTGGACCTTATTGTAGTTATTTTTCCAACCAGAGTCTCCCAGCTCACTGCGGGAGAATGAGAGGAAGAATCTTATTCGCTGTTATGAATTAATGAATTATACGGTTTCAGAAACCTTGAAAAACAAAAGCACGATTCTTAAAAAAAATCTTACCATTAGTTTAACCAGGAGAAAATGTACCACTGGATTTTCTTGTACTTACAGGGTGCGTAACTTTTCTAAAAAAAAAAAAAAAAATGTAAGCGGAAGGGCTGATACAAGCCTGTAGTGCAAATACGATCCAAGTCTCAGACGTTATCCTGCTGGACCAATGTCCAATTGCGCACTTCAATGCCCTCGAACTCCGGATCCTCAGCCCGGGTATCGGTGATTTCCCACCGGCATCTGTGGGCGTGGCATTTATCTCAGGCAGAAGGCCCAGATCCAACCACAACTTAGTTACAGACAACGCGGAAGAAGGTTTAGAGCTTGATTTGGTTTTTCTGCTGCTGGTTGTGCCCATTCAGGAGACATCTCCACACTTCTAATTCTCACTAGAACTGGAGTGAGTCTCCCAAACAGGAAGAGACAGCAAACAAAAGAAACAAAACAACTTCACCGTCAAATGGGGAGGAGCTAAAAAACCTCTGTCAGGGAATTCTAACTGTCGGCCATGTCCTTTTAACACAGGCATCACAACAGAACTCAGATGTCAGCAAGACAAGAAGTGAAAATTTCACCCAACGTGAAAAAAAAGACAGCAGTAACAACCTGACCCTGAGGCCCAAACCCTTCCCCACTAGCATAACAGTTCTGGTTGGAGCTGGGCTTGAAGGATGAGACTCAACGTCAACAAACACAGCTTTAACAGTGGCTCAAGACGCTTAATTGAGCCACCTGCACAGACAATGTACTCCTCCCAATGCCATTTCAGCCAGTGGAACATTGATATAAATAAAAGAAGATGGAACTCTGGGTCCCCATCGGACATTAAAAGACAAAAAAAACAAAACAAAAAACAGAAACACGAATCTGTTCCACCAGGGAACACAATCTTTGCTCTGCTTACTTATCGTAGATAAGTAGATTTCTTAAACACTGGTCTCTAGAACAGTGTGGATCCAACCACCAAAGAGGAGCCTCTGGACTGGACAAAGTCAAACACAATCTGTCCTGGTGCATGCATGGTTATAGTGCTAGCACGCCAAGTGCCCAAGGTACTTGGCCTTAAGTGCAAAAAGAATGAAGTCACAGATTCTAGGTCTTCTCATATCTCTTTCCATTCTTGATCATATCGCCTTTGGGATTTCAATGAATAAGTGCTCAATAACAAACGCGTTGAGAAGCTCAACACTAGAAGTCTCGAGGGCCAAACACGACAACAACAAAAACGCAGAAAGTTGCAGCTGTCTAAATATCACTGGAAGTCCAGCATAAAAAGTTGGCCCGTGCACAATTGGTGTTCAAGATCT
This sequence comes from Hyperolius riggenbachi, assembly GCF_040937935.1. Taxonomy (NCBI): domain Eukaryota; kingdom Metazoa; phylum Chordata; class Amphibia; order Anura; family Hyperoliidae; genus Hyperolius; species Hyperolius riggenbachi. The sequence continues at coordinate 11,467,578 of NC_090651.1, read as the reverse complement.
CCCAAGAACGTATTTAGGCAGTGTGCGTAGCAATATGTCTCTCCAGAAGAGTGCGGTGAGAAAAGTACTTATTGCAGAAGCAGCATTGGAAGCGTTCTGGTCGGTGGGTGCGCATGTGGACGTTCAGAGAGCTCTTCTGGGTGAAGCGTTTGCAGCAGATGGAGCACTGGAAAGCGCGGACGCCAGTGTGGGTCACCATGTGCTTGAGAAGATAATCCCGCAATGAGAACGAGCGCCAGCAGATGCTACACTGGTGTGGTTTCTCACCTGGGGAAAAAAAAAATCAAAAACATCATTACATTATTGACAAACACTAAGGGATTGCACCAAATTTTTTTTTACATTTTTTTTAGATTTTATAGTTAACGTGAAGATAGCGTCTGCTTTTGTGAACTAGGAAGTGGAAACATATTAAAGAGGATCTGTATCTAAAAAATAAAAAAAAAATAAAAAAAAAAATGTCCCTCGACGGTACTCACCTCGGTAGGGGGGAAGCCTCCGGATCCTATTGAGGCTTCCCCCGTCCTCCTCAGTCCCACGGCGGCAGAGAAAGCTCCCCGAACAGCGGGGGTGGAAATATTTACCTTCCCGGCTCCAGCGCAGGTGCAGTATCCGCTCTTCCCACGGAGATAGGCGGAAATAGGCAATCTCTGCCAGGCCGCTCTACTGCACAGGCGCAAGTCTCCTGCGCCTGCGCAGTAGAGCGGACCTGACTGGGATCGGCTATTTCCACCTATTTCCGAGCCGAGAGCCGCAATAGCACCCCCGCTGGAACAGGGAAAGGTTGTGCATTCAGGGGGCTGCAGCGAGACCGCCGTGGGACACAGGAGGATGGGGGAAGCCTCAATAGGGTCCAGAAGCTTCCCCCAACAGAGGTGAGTACCACCCAGGGGAACTTTTTCAATACAGATTCTCTTTAAGGTGGCCACTAACAGTCCAATTTCTAGTAAAAAAACATTCAAGGGATCAGATGATTCTGATTGGATTGGTTGTAAATAATCTCTGTTGATGGGCACAATCGATTACAAACGATTATAAAACTAGTTGTCTAACTGAGTTTTCATCTAACCAAAATTAGAATTTTCTTGTTGGTTGTGATAGATAGGAAGTGAAGATTAACTCATTGTTGGTGTAGTGATTGATTTATTCCAATATTTCACTTCCGATCAGAATTATCTGATTGCTCAAACAATTTTTTGCTAGAAATTGGCTTGTTAGTGGCCACCTTTAGTCATCCAAGCCAGTCACTACCAACATTATCCCGCTATTGTGGCCGGGAACGCGAAGAATCACTCGCGTTCCCGGCCTGTCGGCTCCTGTCACCGAAACCAGAAGTGGCTGCCGGCGGGGCTTGGGGCTGCTGGAAGCCCCGGGTGAGTAAAACTCATTTTTTCCCACAGACTTAAAAAGACTCTGAAGCGAGAATAAATCTCGCTTCAGAGCTCATAGATAGCAGGGGCATGTGTGCCCCTGCTAAACCGCCGCTATCCCGCGGCTAAACGGGGGTCCCTTCACCCCCAAACCCCCCCCCTGCAAAATCAACGACCAGCTTGGTTGTAAATTTTGCTCTTCCTGGAGGCAGGGCTAACGGCTGCAGCCCTGCCTCTCAGCGCGTCTATCAGACGTGCATCGCCGGCTCTCCCCCTCCCCTCTCAGTGAAGGAAGACAGAGGGGCGGGGAAGAGGCGGGGGTACGCATCTGATAGACGCGCAGGAGGCAGGGCTGCGGCGTTTAGCCCTGCCCCAATGCGGAAGCGCTCCCCCGTTGCATGGTGGGGATTTGGGGGTGAAGGGACCCCCGGTAAGCCGCGGGATAGCGGCGTTTTAGCAGGTGCACACATGCTATCTATGAGGTCTGAAGCGAGATTTATTCTCGCTTCAGACTCTCTTTAAGTGTCCCTTTAAAATATTAGAGGCAGAGGACTAGCAGGACAGCTAGGCAACTGGTATTGCTTAAAAAGGAAATAAATATGGCAGCCTCCATATACCTCTCAATTCAGTTATCCTTTAAAGCAGGTATGTTAAACCGGTCCTACGAGGGCCGAGATCCTCACACATTTTTGATACAGCTCAAATGAATTGATGGGTCTGAATCAGGAAAGGTGCGGTCCATCAGGTAGAACACATTCCTTTTTCTCAGGTAATCCTAAACACTGGCCTGGATCTGGCCCTCCAGGCCTGGAGTTCGACACATGTGCTTTAAAAGGGATCTAAGACTGCATGCTGTCCTCCATTTCCCTGTTCTGCGGCCCAGGATGCCACAATGCATGCTGGGACATGTAGCCAGTCTATGTGACTATATCTCCCAGCATGCATTATAATACATACATAGCAAACAGGTGCTTACAATACACACACTACAGCATTTACACGACATACATTGAAGCCTAGTGTTTACTATACATACATTGCCACCAATTGTTTACTATACCTACATTGCAGTCAGGTGTTTACAATATATATATACAGTATAAAGGTGCTTATTCTGATCATCCATTTGTTTACTGTCCCTTTAAAATATTAGAGGCAGAGGACTAGCAGGACAGCTAGGCAACTGGTATTGCTTAAAAAGGAAATAAATATGGCAGCCTCCATATACCTCTCAATTCAGTTATCCTTTAAAGCAGGTATGTTAAACCGGTCCTACGAGGGCCGAGATCCTCACACATTTTTGATACAGCTCAAATGAATTGATGGGTCTGAATCAGGAAAGGTGCGGTCCATCAGGTAGAACACATTCCTTTTTCTCAGGTAATCCTAAACACTGGCCTGGATCTGGCCCTCCAGGCCTGGAGTTCGACACATGTGCTTTAAAAGGGATCTAAGACTGCATGCTGTCCTCCATTTCCCTGTTCTGCGGCCCAGGATGCCACAATGCATGCTGGGACATGTAGCCAGTCTATGTGACTATATCTCCCAGCATGCATTATAATACATACATAGCAAACAGGTGCTTACAATACACACACTACAGCATTTACACGACATACATTGAAGCCTAGTGTTTACTATACATACATTGCCACCAATTGTTTACTATACCTACATTGCAGTCAGGTGTTTACAATATATATATACAGTATAAAGGTGCTTATTCTGATCATCCATTTGTTTACTGAAAACAGATGTAGTGAAGTTACACCAGGTAATCTCCTGCATTACTTATGCTGGGTACACACTGAGATTTCCGAGCATATTCCAATTGATTTCCGTTCACATTTAATAGGAAGTCGATCTGAAAATGCTCTGAAATCGATCTGACAGTAAATTGGCCAGAAAATCTCAGTGTGTACCCAGCATAAAATGACTCCTATACTTCCTGATCCTAATGTTATAATTCTGCTCTGAAGATTGAGTCCATTGGGTAATCACCTACAGCCTACGTTTCTCTGCTCACTCAAGCCCGCTGCTTCTGCTCACACACATCATCCAAAAAAATCATTCAAAAACATTATCACTCTGCAGAAAGTGCTTTACTGTGAAACTAGCGATTTGATCTCCCTTTCTGTCCTTTGGCACTGAGATAAACAGTGAATGTGTGAAATTCTCCTCACTGGATGCTCAAAGTGGCAATAAAGCCCTGTCTTTGTTCTATCCAAAACACAGACAAAAAAAAAAGTTTTTAAAGGGCAACTGAAGTGAGAGGGATATGGTGTCTGCCATGTTTATTTCCCTTTAAATAATACCAGTTGCCTGGCAGCCCTGCTGGTCTAATTTTTGCCTGCGGTAGTGTCTGAATCACACCAGAAACAAACATGCAGCTAATCTTGTCAGATCTGACAATAATGTCAGAAACATTTGATCTGCTGCATGCTTGTTCAGGGTCTATGGCTAAATGTATTACAGGCAGAGGATCAGCAGGATAGCCAGGGAACTGGTATTGCTTAAAGAACAAGCAACACCCATGCTAACCTAGAAATAAAAAACACATAAGTAGAAGTAGTATCTATCTACTTACATAACAGATGTATTGTGCTATTCACGTAATGATTCCTGAGAATTCTATAAATGAAAAGCAGAAAATCCTATTTTAGGCAGTGGCCATTTTGCCAAGCTAATGCTGACATCATATCCTCCCTGACTCTTGTTTTCCCCCCTCCCTTCTCTTGCTCATTGTGTATTCATTAGCTGCCCTCCTCCCAGAGTCTTCAGACACTCCCACCGAGGTGTATACTAGGAACTGCACTGTCTTTTTATTTACACATCCAATCACTGAGTCACCTCAGCCTTGCTTGTAAACACAAGTGAGCAGATGTGTCTCAGATAAGAAAGCTAGGCAGGGAAATAAAAAGAACCCCCAGCATTCAACTGTTTGGCACTGACTACTAAAGGGCCAGTGCTCCTAAAGTATGTGATAACTCCAAAGCATAACAGCAGAAAAAGTTTTGCAAGTTTTTAATGCAGGATTAGCATCTTTATCACTTAATACACTCAAATCAGATGCTGTTGAAATTTGATTTTTATGGTGAAAATACCGCTTTAAAAGGAAAAAAATATGGCAGCCTCCATACCCCTCTCACTTCAGTTGTCCTTTAATTAAGCTATAGAGTCCATACATCCTTGTGTTCTGAATCTCTGCTGCAGAACAGCTTCCAACAGCCACCTCACTGCTTTCCAGACCTCCCCGTTCACCATAGACTGGGCTGGTTTATAAAACAATGCAGAAGTTTATTTAAACTGTTGAGGGGCCTGTTTTTTCCTCCCAAACAGATTGAGCAAGACAGAGACAAGCCAGCTTCATTACACAGAACAGGCTACGGTGTGTTCTTTGCAGGATGAGACTGTGATGCTTAGGAATAAAAACACACATCCTGCCCATTTATAACAGAAAAACAAATCCACTACATCTATATTCAGGCTAGGGCCCACTAGAAATCACAATCACCAGCTGGTGATTTTAAAAACGCTGTTGAATTTTAATGCTTGCAATTTGTACTGGCACTGAAATTCCTTTTTATTTTTTTCAGGTAGTCAAATAACTGCAAAATTTGATACATATAAGACGCAGGGACTATTTTTTCCCCATTTTTGGAGAGAAAAAGTGCGTCTTCTATGCCAAAAAATACGGTACAGGTAGTCCCCGGTTAATGATCGAGATAGGGACTGTAGTTTCGTTCTTAACCTGAATCTGTTCTTAAGTCGGGAACATTGTGCCATCTCTGTCCCCTGTACCTCCTCTGTGCCCTCAGTGTCACCTCTGCCCTCTGTACCTCCTCTGTGCCTCCAGTGTCCCCCTCTGTGTCACCTCTGCCCTCTGTACCTGCTTATACAAGTTTAACCTCCCTGGTGGTAAGCCCGTGCTGAGCACGGCCTATGCCGCCGGGAGGCACTGCTCAGGCCCCGCTGGGCCGATTTGCATATTTTTTTTCTGCTGCACGCAGCTAGCACTTTGCTAGCCGCGTGCAGTGCACGATCGCCGCCACTACCCGCCGATCCGCCGCTATACGCGTCGCCGCAGCCGCCCCCCCCAGACCCCGTGCGCTGCCTGGCCAATCAGTGCCAGGCAGCGCTGTGGGGTGGATCGGAGTCCCCTTTGACGTCACGACGTCGATGACATCGGTGACGTCATCCCGCCCCGTCGCCATGGCGACGGGGGAAGCCCTCCAGGAGATCCCGTTCTTTGAACGGAGGGGCTGGGGGGATGCCGCTGAGCAGCAGCTATCATGTAGCGAGACCTCGTCTCGCTACATGAAGAACATTTTTTTTTAAAAAGAAAACGTATTTGCTGCCCCCTGGCGGATTTTGACAAACCGCCAGGAGGGTTAAGAGACATTTTTTCTTTGATTTTTTTTAAAAATCGATTTTCTCAAAAACTACAAGTCCAATTTGAAAAAAAAACATTTCACTTGTTCCCATGGAAATACAGAATCCATGTCATTCGTATCGGCGGGTCGTTCGTGAGTCAGGCGTTCGTAAGTTGGGGACTACCTGTACTTGCCTAGGAAGAAGGGAGCCTCTGGATCCTAGAGGCTGCCCATGCTGTCCTCTGGACCACCATTGCCACTCATGGACCCCCAAAAGAAATCCGACACAAGTTTGTCCGATTTCTGATTGCAACCGCAGGCCACTTCATGCATACCGTATTTTTCGGACTATAAGACGCACCGGACTATAAGACGCACCTAGGTTTAGAGGACAAAAATTAAGGGAAAAAAATTATATTGAACCTGGTGCATCCATAGTGCCGTTGTGTCTTATATACCTTCCCTCCCACAATGATTGTTCCTCTTGTGCCTTTTTGATACCTCTTGTGTCCCCCTGTGTCCTCCTTTATTCTCTGTCCTGTGTCCTTTGTCCCCCTGTGTCCTTTGTCCTCCTGTGTGCTCTATGCCCATGTGTCCTCATGTCCTCTTTGCCTCTATGTAGCCCTGTGTCCTCTGTCCCCATGTCTCTTATCCTCCTGTGTCCTCTATAACCCTGTGTCATCCTGCCCTCCAGTATCCCTGTGTCTTGTGGAGTGCCTGTCCCCCTGTTCCCTCTAGTGTCAGCTGTGCCACCTCAGTCTTCTGCAGTGTTGATACCCCTGCACCCTCAGCCCTCTCCAATGTCGCTGTTCCCGCCCCTCTAGAGAGTGGCCACCATCCTGTCCCCTCCGGCGTCCATTACATGCCTGAGATGACGGCTGCAAACGGTTTCTTCAGGCTACGTCCCCTCCGGTGTCCATTAAATATCGGAAGTAAAAGCTGCCAAAGTATTCTTCAGGATATGTCCCCTCCAGCCATTACATACGGACATGACCGCTGCCCGGTTACCGAGAAGTGGTTACGGAACTAGCAGCCTCACAACTTTGAAAAAGATCGGCGAATCAGGCGGAGGGGCGCTGCCCCAGACCGCCAATCACAGCTCTCGCTGCTCTCTCCTCCTTGCTGATAGGAGCCGCGGTCTTTCGGGCGGGACAAGTCTCGTCATTGGGGCCAATCACTGCACTCCGTGCACGGAGTGCAGTGATTGGCCCCAATGACAGACTTGTCCCGCCCGAAAGACCGCGGCTCCTATCAGCAAAGAGGAGAGAGCAGCGAGAGCTGTAATTGGCGGTCTGGGGCAGCGCCCCTCCGCCTGATTCGCCGATCTTTTTTAAAGTTGTGAGGCTGCTAGTTCCGTAACCACTTCTCGGTAACCGGGCAGCGGTCATGTCCGTATGTAATGGCTGGAGGGGACATATCCTGAAGAATACTTTGGCAGCTTTCACCTCCGATATTTAATGGACGCCGGAGGAGACGTAGCCTGAAGAAAACTCTTGCAGCCGTCATCTCAGGCATGTAATGGACGCCGGAGGGGACAGGATGGTGGCCACTCTCTAGAGGGGCGGGGAACAGCGACATTGGAGAGGGCTGAGGGTGCGGGGGTATCAACACTGCAGAGGACTAAATAGATGGCACAGCGGACAGCAGAGAGAACAGGGGGGGCCAAAGGACGGGACATACACGGGACAAGGGAAGTAAAAAAAAAAAAAAAGTAGTATTCGGAGTATAAGACGCACCAACTTTTTCACCCCACTTTTGGGGGAGAAAAAGTGCGTCTTATAGTCCGAAAAATACGGTAAGTGCGTCCATACTGTGCACCTCAGTGTTCTCCCCAGGCTCTTTTAGCTGGGTGCTCCACCCGGCTAGTTTTGGTGAGCACCCGGCTGTCATCGGCTCACCTCCTCCTATGCTGTAAGCAGAGTTGTGCACAGAACCATCGGCCCTGCATGCTCTCATCTCGTTCCACCCTGCTACTATTTCATGCGGCCCGGCTGGAAACAGATTCTGGGGAGAACACTGCACCTACGCAGCAAGCCAGAGCCACTCGCGCCCAGATCTTCCAGAGGGTCTCGGGCAGCGGCTCTGGTCAGGAGGTCGACGTGGGAAGCTTCTGAAGGATCGAGAGACTTCTTTCTTCCTAGATAAGTATCTGTTCTTTGACCTGAAGTTCAGCTCAGGTTCACTATAAAGTGGTCACCTCTTGTAAAGCTGGTAATTAAAACAGGTCTTGAATGATTTAGTGAGCTAGGTTTGGCAGTAATGGAATGCAGAGAACACCTTCGTATGATTCTTGGACTATATCCTTTTTGTCTTCTGTTTAGCTTTAACCCCTTTTTTAGAGAGTTTAGAAAAGAAAGTTGGTTGCATCTGATTTGATATAGTGTTTTGAAAGCTACAAATTTCCACCAGGCTGCAGATATTTAATTTGTTAGCACTGGCTCTCTGTATAGTTATACTAGGCTTAGGTAGAACACACTGTACAGTTCTGAGGCTTCTTTCACATCTGAAAACGTCGTCGAGATGTTGTAGTGCGATGCAATCAGCGACGGTAGTTATTCATTAACCCGATGGGAGAACGCCAGCTCCAGACGATTAAACGCTCCCGGGTGCATCGAACCGAAACGCACCGAAACGCAGCGTCGGGTGTAAAAGGTAAAATGAAAGTCTATGGACTTTCATTTTACCTTGGTTAACGCAAAGTATTGACTTTGCGTTCTAACGCAGAAAACAGGCTCAGATGTGAAAGAGCCCTGAGTGGAATATGTATGTTATGGAGGCATCTAAACCATGTTTCTCTGAAGGACAATATATTTTCCTAGAAGTCATGGCTTAGAGGTTGAACTTGGTAGACGTGTGTGTTTGTTCTCTACCTAGATAGCTATGTAACTAAGTCAACATGAACACATACTTTCTTATCCACAAAAGTTCACAACAAACAGATACCTGTCTGTAAATGTTTTTAGATAAAACCACAGATTACTTTTACTTGCAAATTATATCACAACTATAGATTCTATAAACAGCAAGAAGAAATTACATCCAAGACACCGAGCCCTGCAGTTCCTTCTCTCATGAGCTGGACTAGGTGAATGGAGTGGGGGTCGAATTCAAGGAGTCGGAGCAATTTTTGGGTACCTGGAGTCGGAGGTTTCATAAACTGAGGAGTCGGATGATTTTTGCACCAACTCAACAGCCCTGGACGGCTAATCCGGTCACCAATTATCACATAACTAGAGATGCCGTCATTGGCCAATGGGTGTGAAGCTAGCAGACATGGAGCAATCATACCCTCACCAGAGGGATGCAGAGCCTGAGGACAGGAAGGTGAATGGCTGCCAGCGTCTGGATCACGGGGGAGGAGAGTTAGAAATGCCCGCTGTGCATAGCACTCTGCACAGACCTTTCCGGTGGCTACTGCTCCTGGCTGCTTTTTTTCACCCAGAGCCTGACTCGGGGATACAGCCAGGAAGGTTAACATAGGATGCATTTACTCTCTATTTTGGCATTGAATTGCATTCCAGTAACCACAGAATTTTTCTCTTTAGTGTGGATGGGCCTTTAGAAATGTTGTGACGTCCCAACTCTTTCCATCATGCATGGAAACAGGCTTAAGGTGGCACAGATAATTAAATAAAAAAAAAACAAAAAAAAAAACACTTCTACACAAAAATACTTTTTTACTGGAGGCAAAAAAAACCAAACAAACTCATGAACAAATCTAATAGGACACATCTTTCTAAATAGCCAGACGCATCAGCTTACGCAGCAACTGGAAACGTGCGCACACTCCACCGCCAGATTTATTTTGAGTAATAGCCAAGCTGTCGTACCCCTCCCATCCCCTGACACAACGGCACACAGTCTCTGGAGTAAAGTGCTCGTGGAACAACTTAAGGCCAGTAATAGTACCCCTTGCTGTCACTCTATAACTGGCCAACAGGCTTTTCAGCTATTTTGGGTTCAACACGGAATTTAAATCATCCTCTAAACAAGGAGGCCTAAAACAGAGTTAAAGTCAGACGAGCCCAGCCGTCAAAGTTGTGAGTTAGCAGTATAAAACGACTGTCAGTCTGAGCAGATCCTGCAGCACAAAAAACAGGAAGTGGTGCAAAACATGGTTAGGAAAGTGACAGGAAATGCTGGCTGCCTCTTTCAGAGGTCACCTCATTTTATTTACTTCAGATTCTTCTCAACGAAGCCTTGAAGTGAGCGAAACATGGAGGGTTACCATGAGTGGTTACCATGGAGGTTACCACCAAGTGAGAGCAATATGGAGGCTGCCATCTTTATTCTCTAATAATGAATGCTAGTTGCCTGACTTCTGTGCTGATGTTCTGCCTCTAATACTATAAAGCTGGACATACACTTATAGATTGCCACCACTCTGAAAAGGATAGATTCAGGAAGGAACAACAGAATAACCAAGCAACTCAGCTTGGTTACTCTGTTGTAGTGGTCCAAGCCCTATTCCATAGAGCCATATCAATCCCTGCCATGTACTGATGAGGACCAAAAGTCTGAAACAGGCTGTCTGCATGTGGGGTTGATGTGGCTGTGTAAAATTTAAAGCTATAAGCTTGCTACACACCAGCGGTTCTGGATGCTAGCCTGGCTTCAGAGGCATAAAGAGTTAATTTGCATGTTCAGTAGAGGTGCACTGTGGGTGTTACTTTAAAGCGGATCCGAGATGAAAAAAATAACTAAAGCAAGAAACTTGTCTATATATCTTATCTAAAGTTTAGATGGTTTTCACAGTAAATCCAGCTGCAAACAGCTTCAACAGTAAATTAATATTTCTTCCTGTGATACAATGAGTGCAGCCATGTTTTGCTTGTCATCACACACACACACACAGGCAAAGCTGCTCTGTATCTCCACCCCTCAGCCTGTGAACTCCACTCCCCTCTCCACCTCCTTGCTTCTGAAATCACTGTAGCATAGCTAGCATAGGTGCCCCCCAGTATAGATTGTTTAGTTGGCCCCATTCAGTATAGCGAGTATAGTTGCCCTCCAGTATCGATAGTATAGCTGGCCCCAGTATAGTATCCGTAGTCGGTATAACTAGTATAGTTTCCCCGGTAAAGCTACAATAGTTGTCCCCCGTGTCTTTCACCAACCCCCCCCCCCCCCCCCAGTGGGCCGCCAATCGTCTCATTTTCGGCGGTTGCTTTCCCTGTAACTGTCTCCCTCTTCCTCCCCCGCTACTCAGACCGCATGTCAGAGCGACCAGCTGCGCCGCTATGACAGGACAGCGGGTCACCTATCAGCGCGCATACAGGCAGTCTTCCTGTACACTCCCTGATTGGCAACCCGCTGTCCTGTCATAGCGGCGCAGCAGGTCGCTCTGACATGCAATCTGAGTAGCGGCGGAGGAAGAGGGAGACAGTTACCGGGGAATCGGCCGCCCGCCTAGCTGCCAGTGAACGCTGCCCATGGCCCCCCTCTCTCGCAGACAGAGGCTTCCTGCCTCCGCTCCAGCCCCACTGTGCACCTCCACCAATCAGTGCGCAATGGGGCAGGCAAATTAAAATAAGACGTGCCTCCTCATCAGGCTCAGCACCCATGATTATTGCAGCATGGGACTGAGCACCGAGGCGTTGGAGGAATTGGGGGCGGAGCTCCTATAGTTTATTATTAAACAATTATTATATTAAAATAAGCATGGGGGGGGGGAAGAATGCCCCAGAAACAATATGTAAAGGGCACAAAAATGAAACCGGCAAATGTTTGTCTTGCATCCACTTTAAGCTGAATTATTGCAGGAAGGAATTGATTCCTACCACACAATTATTTTCAATAGATTGCAGAAGGAAATCTACAGGGAAAAAAAAAAAAAAAAAAAAAAACACCAATCGAACCGCAGCGTTGCTTTGTTCGATGCAGTGCACGGCTCCTACCCAGCCCGTATCAATTTTTTGGGTCAATATTGTCCAAAAGGCAAATTGGACATTTTGGGGAATACATTCCATTCAAATCAATCGAATCTGCTGGGAACAAACAAGAAAATCGATAAGTGTATGGACCCCTTAAAGAGACTCTGAAGCCTAATAAAATCCAAGTTTTTACCTTCTAGTTATGTTTAGCAATATAAGGAGTCCTGAAACGCTGCATTCCCGCGGCTGAACGAGGGCTTTATACCCCCTAAATCCCGGGGGAAACATCCACGACTTTCAAAGTCGTTGATTTTGCTGCCCGGGGAGGTAGAGCTGAATGCTGTAGCTCTGCCTCTACAGTAGTCAATCTACGCGGATCTCCGCCTCTCCCCTGCCCCCTCAGTGAAAGAAGATGATGATGAGAGGGGCGGGGAGAGGCGGCGATCAGCGCAAATTAACTCTAGTAGAGGCAGAGCTACAGCACAAAGCTCTGCCTCTACCAGGAAGCGCTCCCCCATTTTTGCCCCGGGGATTTCGGGGTATGAAGCCCTCTTTCAGCCGCGGGAATACAGCGTTTCAGGACTCTTAATATTGCTAAACATAACTAGAAGGTAAAAACGTGGATTTTATTACACTTCAGTCTCTCTTTAAGTCACTCGCCCAGACTAAGCATGCAGATCAGATGCTGTGACTCAGATGTGGCTCCAATGGCTGCATGCTTGATGCAGGTGTCTGACTCAAATGCAACTAAAGCCTAAAGCTCAGCATCACAGCCAGGCAACGGCATTGTTTATAAGGGAATGAAGATGGCAGCCTCCGTATTCCTCTCACTTCAGGTTCCTTTTAAAGCTTATATCGATTATATTTTTTTTAGTAATTGGTTAGCCAACAGAGCTAGAATTAACATACACGGCTTTGTCTATAAAAGGTCCTAAATATCAGACATTGGTCCTAACAAGGTGTCTCATATACGTCAACTTTAGGTTCAGCTGGACACCATACAACAATAATCAGCATGCAAGCCTTACCCGAATGGATGAACATGTGTTTGGTGTAGTTCTTCCTGGAACTAAAGGTTTTCTGACAGTGACTGCATACGTAGGACGGTTCGGGGTTACGTGAAGGCCCAGGCCGCTGCGTCTGGTCATTCTGCAAATTTCCCGGGACAATGTTGGAATTCATTTGTACAACGTTGCTGCCTCCTTCTTGCTGGACACTGAAAAAGCCCTGCGTGACTCCAGGTTGGTTTTGGCTTGGGTGCGTCAAATGGAACTGGAAGATGCTAGAAGAACTGGTGGCCACAGCGGCTGTAACGGAGTTCTTCAGATCCCGGGGAAGGACCGAAGCCACGAAGGGCAGTGCTCTGGATTCTCCAACTCTGGAGTTAAACGGTGGGCTTGCCTTAAAGTCCGAGCTGGCCACCACAGCCAAGTTTCTAAGGCTCGAGTTCTCTAAACTGCAGTCTGGTCTGAATTTGTCTGCGTTCTCCATCGAGCTGTCCCTGTTGGCTTCTGACAGGTTCTCTTCATTTTGCCAAGGAGGTATAAACGTCTCTGAAAACACATCCTGGTTGGAAAAGAAGTCCTGCCCATCCGTGGAAAATTCCATCTGGCCAGTGGTGGAGTCTTTCCGCCCATTGCCCGCATTCCGGACTTTGTCGTCCGGACTTCTAACCTTCTCACTTTCACTGCAGCTCGTGAAACCTCCACTACACTCAGTGAACACAGCCCCCTTGTCATCTTCAATGTCTTCTTTCCCATTCCCATCATCATTGTTGTCATCTTCCTCCTCCTCATCTTTAATTATTACGGGTACAGAATCCGAAACTTGCAAGCGCACCGGTTGACGTTGTTTTCGGCTGTGGCAGCTCTGTGGAGCTTCTGTTTGTGCCAAGAAGGCCGTTGACAGGCCATCGGCATCAGGAACATGCTCGACGTCGGAGACAGCAATATCCCGGACCTCAGACAGCTGTCTTTGCTGTGAGGACAGCATGTCCCTCAATTTATAGCGTACTTCTGAGGCACAAAGTAACTTTGGCGCTTCACTAACGGTCCCCATCTGTGACATGATTTCCATGTCGTTGGAACGTAAGGAAGGTGGCAAAGAGCAACTGGTGTCTCGAAGGGCCATGGCTGCCGAACAGTCAGGATCTTTGACGGTCTGCTCTTGGATTTTGTTCATGGAAGACCTGCTCTGAGACCCACAGGGTGCCATGGCCGCTGCAATGGCCACAGGCTTGTTTGCCCTGCTCTGGGATATGATTTGTGTGCACTCATCGATGACGGTTTTAATCTGAAGGATGCTGGCTGCTGTCAAGATCTGCAGTGCCTCCGACTGGGCCACGACCAGAGACCCGCTATACATGAACTCTACTAACTGCTGTACCACCTGAGTGGGTACTACTGGTGGAACCTCGATCTCCGAGTAACCCAGGAGTAGCTTGTCATGAAAGAAGGGGCTCCCAGCAGCTAAGACGCAGCGATGAGCCCGCAGGGTGGCATCGTGGATGTGCACCGTCACATCACAGAAGTGCCCGCCCAGGCGCTGAGCATTCAGGGTCTCCAGAAGACTCTTGCTGAAGTTCTGCAGGTGGATGTAGTGAACAGCATCAGCCATCTTTGAAGACAAGTAGTTTGCTGAAAAAGAAGAATACATGATCAGCTATGTCGATAACACATGAAAAAGCCTAAAACCCCAGTTTAGTTGGTCCTTTTATAATCATCATTGTTCTCCCCAGAAATGTTTTTCAGCCGGTGGTGTGAAAAAGTAGCCAGGTGGGGCGCGAGGGGGAAATGCCGGGCCGGCGCAGCTCTGCTTAAAGCATAGGAGGAGGATGAGGAGATAAGCCGACGTCAGCTAGGTGCTTACCAAAATTACACACACAATATTACAGCGCTATCAACCACTTTCAACCCGAGGTGGTGCGCTCTATATAGTTACCCAAACTATCAATCACTACGCTTACGCTAGTGCCCAGGTAAGGGGGCGGGGAAACCACCACCGTCTATCCACACACTCCCCTCCGCTCCCAATGCTACCCTGCTCACCGTTAGGCTGCAGTATAGAAGAGTATAAACGTTCCTGCCAATCGTGTAAAATCTCACTTTAATCTTCATAAAAACTATAAGTATTGCGTGTACATGTAAAAAAACACCATAAAAGCATGTCACAAGTTTATACCGATCCCCTGGTCACGGGCCACGGCATTCCTCGTCTCCCGCCGTCAACTGCGTTCAGCGTCCTCCTTGCTTGTTCCTTGGCCACGCCCTACCGGTTTCGTCACTATTGAGATTTTACACATGAGAGGCATTTGTGCTTGTATTTGAGGTAACGTTACAGCCGGCCTGAGGGGCCCTTACGCAAGTGGTAACGCCAGAGCAAGCTCGAAGGAGCTAATGGGTGCAGGAAACTGTGTATAAGAGGAAATGACACTACAGTGATTGGCAGGAACGTTTATACTCTTCTATACTGCAGCCTGATGGTGGGTAGGGTAGCTTCGGGAGCGGAGGGGAGTGTGTGGATAGACGGTGGTGGTTTCACTGCCCCCTTACCTGGGCACTAGCGTAAGCCTGTGCATGCTTACCAAAATTAGCCCGGTGGAGTACCCGGCTAAAAGAGCCTGGGGAGAACACTGATGAAATTTCATAAAAAGTATAAAAATCCAAAAAATTGTGATTTCATAATCTAATGTTCAAGCTGCATTTTGTCAGTGGTAGTCTGGTCTGTACTGCCGACTGTCTGCTACTCCCTCATACTTGCCCTCTCCCGTTTCCTGCAGTTGGTTGGCTCACCTGCCTGCCACTGGCAGGCTTCAACCAGACTCAGCTTTTTAAACAGAAGAAATATATAAAAAAAAACAAAAAAAAAACAACAGTATTTACAGGAGGGACTTTGCGGTGTTAGAAGAGATCTAAGTAACAAGTGTAAATAGCGTGCATCAGTGGGCAATATAAAAGCTTGGTGAATAAGCTTTTTTACCTAGACTTGTGCAAAGGACTAAGGGACAGGATCTGAGCATGGAGGAAAAAAAAGTTTTAGCCATTTATTTAGGAAAGGGTTCTTTACAATAAGAGTGATTAAAATGTGGAATATATCACTACAGGAAGTAGTTATGGCAAATTCTACATCTGCGTTTAAGGGGGGGCTTACGATGCTCTCCTTGCATTGAAAGATATCCAATGTCGGCGAGCGGCGGATAATCGGCGCGGAGCGGCGGCGATCGAAATGCACATGCAGCTAGCAAAGTGCTGGTTGCGTGTAGCAAAAAAAAAAAAGTGGATGCAAATCGGCCCAGCAGGGCCTTAGAAAGCCTCCTGTGCGGCGTAGACCGAGCTCAGCTGGGGCTTACCGCCAGGAAGGTTAAATTGGAACGGTCGCTAAAATCTTAAAATTTAAAACAAACATAAGTACATTTCTCCCAGAGTAAAATGAGCCATAAATTACTTTTCTCCTATGTTGCTGTCACTTGCAGTAGGTAGTAGAAATTTGAAATTACCGACAGGTTTTGGACTAGTCCATCTTCTTATAGGGGGAGGGTTCTCAGGGTTTTCTTTATTTTTAAAAGCACTTAGTGAATGGCAGTTTCTCCGTCCAACTGCCAAAATAGTGTGCAGCGAGCAGGGAGGCTGGCCGGTATCTTTGTATTAATCATTGTCAGGGAATGTCTTTATAAAGAATAAAGGCCATGCTGAGAATCCCCTATAGCAGTGTTCCCCAACCCTGTCCTCAAGGCCCACCAACAGTGCATGTTTTGTGGAAATCCACAGAGGTAGTTAATCAGCTCTGCTGAGATGCTAATTACCTCACCTGTGCATGTTTGTGGTTTTCTGCAAAACATGTACTGTTGGTGGGCCTTGAGGACAGGGTTGGGGAACTCTGCCCTATAGTGAGATGAACTAGCCCAAAATCTGTCGATAATATCAGATTTCTACTACCTACTGTGACAGCAACATAGGAGTAAAGTAGTTAATGGCTCATTTTACTCTGGGAGAAATGTTCTTATTTGTATGCGGTTTAAATTTTAAGATTTTTGCGACCATTCCGCTTTAACCATTTCAGCCCGTGGCGATTTTTCACCTTATGCATCAGAGCAATTTTTACCTCCAATTCATTTGCTAATAACTTTATCACTACTTATCACAATGTATTGATCTATATTTTGTTTTTTCCGCCACTAATTAGGCTTTCTTTGGGTGGTACATTTTGCTAAGAATTATTTTTTTATAAATGCATTTTAACAGGATTAATAAGAAAAAAAAATGGAAAAAATTATTTCTCAGTTTTCTGCCATTATAGCTTTAAAATAATACATGCTACCATAATTAAAACCTATGTATTTTATTTGCCCGTTTGTCTCGGTTATTACACCATTTAAATATTTTATTTGGAAATAAAGGTGCAATTTTTCCTGTTTTGCGTCCATCACTATTTACAAGCTTATAATTTAAAAAATGTTAGTAGTATACCCCCTTCAAATGCATATTTAAAAAGTTCAGACCCTTAGGTAACTATGTATATTTTTTTTATTGTAATTTTTTTTTTTATACCATTAAAAATTTTATTTGGGTAATATGTTGGTGTGGGAAATAAACAGTTAATTTTAATGTTGTTATATGTGTAAATTGTAATGTAAAAAAATATGTAGATGTAGTTTTACTATTTGGCCACAAGATGGCCACCTTGAGGGGTTTTTTTTCCGCCTTGCGCTTCTCGCTAAGCGGAAGCACAAGGGGGATGCAGAAAATTTTACGTGCAGAAAGACTGAAGCCTCTTGTAAGAGCGCTTTGTTTTTTCTGCTGGGAACACGGATCGGTCATCGGGAACCATGTTCCCGTTCACTGATCCCAGGGCTACCGGGGGAAAGCCAGGGGGGCGCGCCGAAGCGCGGCACCGCAGCAGAGCAGCCGCCCGGACGTGAGCTTCACGTCCGGGCGGCAGAAATGGTGGTTGAATACGCCTTTCGCGACAGTTCCTCTTTAAATACACGCAATGAGGTTGACAGTGCTGGAAATCTGATACTTACCAATGGACAGGGTGTCTCATTCAGATCTAAAGCATTCCCTATCCATAGGTAAGTGTCAGATTCTTCCTTTATCCTCACTTCAGTTTTACTTTAATGCTACTTACACACCAGGACGTTGCGTTTAGGGGACGTTATTGGGCGTAACGTGTCCCTAATGCAACGCCTGGTGGTGTTGGAGCAGGACGCTGCCAAAAGCCGCGTTACAAGCAGCTCTTGGTGTGCCTGCTCTGTCGGAGGCGCTGCGGAGACCACGTGAGCGGAGCTCTCCGCATCACGTGGTCCCGCCAGCCAATCCGCGGCCGCTCCAGGATGTAAACACTGCAAGTGCAGCGAATAATAAGTAGCCATGTGCCTGGCTACGTAGCGGCCTCTCCCCGCCTCCTCTCCGCCCATAAAATGAAAAAAACAAAACAAAAAACACCCTACTTAGCATGTACAAACTGTCTAACACAGCTTAGCCGCATGCAGTACGTTATGTAGACGTGCTGCGTTACACTGTAACGCAACGTGGGCACTGTGAACAGCCCATTGCTTTTACATTACTGTGCGGTGGGCTGCGTTACAGGCTGCTCTAACCTGCGCCTGTAACGTCCCACTGTGAAAGCAGCCTAAAGGACAACTGAGGTGAGAAGAATATAAAGGCTGCCATATTTATTTCCTTTTAAAGGGAGTCAGAAGCCTAAAAAAAAAAAAAAAAAAACACAACCCTTAAAATCAGATACTCGCCTAGGGCGCTTGCGCAGTATGGAGCAGCGCAACTTCGGGTGCACTGCGGCTCCCAAAGACCGCCAAAGCCTTCCGCAGTAGGAGGGAGCAGTCTCTGACATATCGGTCGGAGACTGCTAATGGGGGAGCCAGCACTCCAATGGGGACCGTGAGAGCAACGGGAAGGCTCTATAGGACCCAGAGCCCTCCCTCTCCACTTCAAAATAAAAGTGGAAAAGGAAATAAAATATGGCAGCCTCCACATAACTCTCATCTCGGGTTTACTTTAAGGCCCGTACACACTCTTGACTCAAGGTCAGCTGAGACAACAGATAATGACCGCCTCAGCCGATCATTAGGCATGTGTACGGAGGCGTCCGATTCTCAACGCACGATTGATTTGCCCGGTGGATCAACTCTACCCCAGCGACAGCCAACGTCATTGTTCACACCCCCCCCCCCCCCATGACGCCGTGCACACGCCGCTCCGTCTTCCCTCTGCCAAACACACACACACACAGCAATACAGCATGTCGTAGAGCCGAGCCCAGCAATGTCGCCCAAGGAATTGAGTTCTGATACCGGCGACATCAGTAGTTTGGTGTGTACGCACCTAAAGGTGGCCATACACTCGTCAGATTAGCAGCAGATAGATCATCAGATAGATTTCTTATCTATCTGATGTGTTTGGGAACATTTTTTACTAGGATTATAATTCCAATAGATTTCAGTTTAAAATATATTGAAAATCGATCTGATAGCATTTTTTTGCCATCAGATTTCCATTAGGGCCAATGCAAAATAAGCAACCTCAACAGATCGACCTAGATTTTCCACCCTGCCAGATCGATTGAAATCAATCGAAATCGGCCGCCAATCGGTCAACCGATTTGCAATCGACCAATCGATCTTGATCGATTGGACAGAAAATCGGTTGAGTGTATGGGCCCCTTTACAGCTGCACCGAACTTTTTCCAACAGACAATAAGCTCTTTTAGCTACTGTGTGGGGGGAGGGGGGGGGGGGGGGGGGGGGGAGGGAGAGATAGCAGCAGATCCAGCTAAATGAAGATCCTTGTCCCCCTTGTCCCACGTTCCCTTTAAGAGCTTACAGGGTGGTCATGTAAGATATTGACGGAGGTGTTGGTAAAGCCCCATCTACACGATGAGATTATTTGTACGATTTGATTACGATTTTATTTACGATTCGATTAAATCCAACATGTCCGATCATGATTCTATTTGATTCAATTCAATTTGCCATTGCAAAACAATGGCAAATCGAATTGTGTCTAATTGAATCCCGATCGGACATGTCGGATTTAATCGGATCGTAAATAGAATCGTAATCGAATTGCACAAAGAATCGTATCGTGTAGATGGGGCTTAAGATGTAAACCAGACAGAACAGTGCGATTCCTGCATGGGATTTGGAAGCAGAAATAGTAAGGGTCCATACTTACGCCGATCGCAGGGACACTCTAGAATCACAGTGGGCCATTATCCTCAGTGCAATGCATATTGCCTGCTTCACTTGTTCAGCAATTCTGATCCCACCAAATATCATACAGAAAACGTTGATTCTCAGTGAAAACTAGCCCAAACTAAAATGCCTAATAACAGGGGACTTGGCAAGGTGGGGGCAAAAAAGATTGGCATGATGATCTTTTCGGTTTTAACCACTTTACCTCCCGCGGTACGAATCCGTACCTTCCGCGCTACCGCCGCTGCGCGCGCTCCCGCACGCCGCCACCCGCTCGCCTGGAGATCAATGAACAGGAAAATCCATTCCCGTTCGTTGATCTAAGCCCCCGCAATGATCTGCTGCTTCTTTGAGAAACAGCGCTATCATTGTGATTTTCCCAGCCTCGTACTGCTTCTTGTAAGCGTCCTTCCGGACGCTTACAGGTCGCATGTAAACAAACTCACTATAGTAAAACTACACCCTAAAGCATTTTACATATACAAATACATTCGTTTTACACAATAAATTAACTCATTACCTCCCACACTCCCCAATTTATTTAAAAAAAAACAAAAACAAAAACAAAAAAAAAACACATAAATAAATAGTTACCTTAGGGACTGAACTTTTTTAAATATTTATGTCAAGAGGGTATAACACTGTTACTTTATAAACTACGGGCTTGTAACTAGGGATGGATGCAAAACTGAAAAAAATGCACCTTTTATTTCCAAATAAAATATTGGCGACAAACATTGTGATAGGGTCATCATTTAAACGGTTTTATAACCGGGAGTTTTAATTACAGTAGCATGCATTATTTAAAAACTATAATGGCCGAAAACTGAAAAATAATTTTTTCCCACATTTTTTCCTATTTTCCCATTAAAACACATTTAGAATAAAAGAATTCTTGGCATAATGTCCCACCTAAAGAAAGCCTAATTGGTGGCGGAAAAAACAAGATATAGTTCATTTCATTATGATAAGTAATGATAAAGTTATAGACTAATAATTGGAAGGAGCGCTGAAATGTGAAAATTGCTCTGGTGTTCAAGGGGTAAAACCCCTCAGTGGTGAAGTGGTTAAAGACTAAAAATGCCTGGAGAAGAGGACAGCTTTACATGCGAAGGGTAAAATACACTAACTGTATTTGCCAAACCTCATGAAATGGCTTGCAGGCAATGTGCTGGGAGCAAAGGTTCGTACACTCGTGTTGTCAGCCAAGGCCTGATCTGCCAAAATCCAGCATGTTGCGTCACCAAATAAAATTTGGAGTTCTGGATCGACAACGATACATACATAAACATATGACTATAGTAGGGACTAGATTGTGAGCTCCTCCTTAGTGACAAGACAATATACTCTGTACAGCGCTGCGGAAGATGTCGGCGCTATATAAATACTAAATAACAATAATAATAATAGTCTCTGCCAAGTGCACTGCTCCCGTCCATCAGAAGCTGCTATGTCTACATTGTGCCATCGTCACTCCACTATAGCAACAGGATGCATCGGGAGGCTGTAGCCTGGCAACGGAGTCTGTACAGCTTGCTGTAGTCTGGTGACGGCGTACGTACGTATGCGAGTTGGGTGCTGATACAAAATAAACGTTTTATACATACCTGGGGCCAGCAATATGGAAGACTGAGGACAGCCGCATGGGAGCGATCTGTGCGCATGGGGCTGGAGGAAGCCCCAGGTATGTGTAAAAAAAAAACTTTTCTAATATGGTCTCTGGTACACTTTAAGCCATCCTGTCATGGCTATTAAGGTCCCCAGCTCAAATGTGCTTCATTTAAATAAAAAAAAAAAAAACAGAGAAAAAGCCATAAAATATTTATAATACAATAATAATGTGTAATTATTATTATTAATGTATAAAGCGCCAACATATTCCGTGTTGATGTACAAAGTAACAAACATGGGGTACAAAATAATACAGACAATAATCTATTCTACACTAATACACAAAATACAGAATGGATACAAAACAGAATCAGTACAAAGTGCAGAATCAGTAATAACAGTGACAGATTTATTATGAATAAATATGTGAATACATAATCCAACACACAAAAGGTTGAGAGAGCCCTGCCCTTGTGAGCTTACAATCTAATGGATGAGCCCGCCTGGGATTCCCAATATACCCCAATATCCCACAACAACAACCACCTCCCATGATAAGGTTCTACTTTAGCAGTGCTAAAGGTATTTGGGGTCCTGGATTGGATGATGGGGGGGGGGGGTGATGGCCAAAGGGGGGGGGGGGGGTATCTGAAAGGTGGGCAGAAGGTGATGACTCGGGGGGGTGATTGTTAGAAATGGGGGGCATGGCTGGCATCCACATGATGACACTGGTGAGAATACACAAATATATAGTCACACATATTTTACACACTCCCCCTCCCCACATAGGAACCCCCCCTCAGACTCACCAGCTCTTCCAGGGGCGCGCACACGCGCGCTCCCGCCGCCAGGCGCAATCACGGCGTTCGCGTTCCCGCTCCGGTCCCCACCGACGTTCGGTGGCCGGATGGAGGGAGCCCAAGCCGCAGCCGCCAGTCTCTCCCGTGTAGCCGCCGGACGGAGAAAGCCAGACCCGGCCAGACCAGACAGACAGCAGCGGAGACAAGTCTGGGCTGCCGCGCATGCGCTCTGTCCTCAGCACTCTGCACTGCGCAGGCGCCGCCGCCGAGCCAGCCAGACACAGAATAACTTTATTGACAAGGGCAGACGGGGGCAGCTGAGGCTCCGCGTCTGTAATGCTGAGGAGG
This sequence comes from Hyperolius riggenbachi, assembly GCF_040937935.1. NCBI lineage: Eukaryota > Metazoa > Chordata > Amphibia > Anura > Hyperoliidae > Hyperolius > Hyperolius riggenbachi. The sequence goes on along the minus strand of NC_090651.1, from coordinate 11,444,994 downwards.
GGGGATGGGGAAGGCTGGTGCTGCTGCTGGGCACACTGCCTGGGCACAGTATGGCGGCTGCTGCTGAGTGTCACAGCTGCCTGGTGGTGACACAAAGCTATACAGATAGCTGTTATCTCTGCCTATAGCCCCTCCCACCTCCCCCTGTGTGTCCTTATCACACACAGCAGCCTGCTCCATACACTGCACAGTGCTGGGAGGACACCCTGGAGGCCAAACTGTCACCTCCACTAGCCAAATATCCAATGCTGGGTATAAAGTGTAAGCTCACATGGGCAGGGCTCTCTCACCCTTTTGTGTCTTGGAATGTTATTCATGTGATAGCTTGCTCTCTGTTATACATTTTATTCATCATGTTACATCTGCTATTCTAATCACCAGTTCTGTATTTGGTACCAGTTTCCATATTTTATTATGATTATTTAGTATTTATATAGCGCTGACATCTTCCACAGCGCTGTACAGACTATATCATCTTGTCACTGACTGTCCCTCAGAGGGGCTCACAATCTACTCCCTATCCTAGTCATATGTCTATGTATGTATTGTGTAGTGTAGGGATGATCGGAAAGTGCAATTTCAGATTCCGCAGAATTCCGTCAGCGCTATATTCCGTAACTGTTGCATTCCGTCGGAATTTTGCGGAATTCCGACGGTATAACAAAAGCCACGGGACCTAGCGGTGGTTCCACGGCGGTCAATATAAGTTTGGTTTGGAGCAGCAGGAGTTGTCTCGTAGGCTATGGGACCTAGAGGTGGTTCCACGGCGGTCATTATAAGTTTGGTTTGGAGCAGCAGGAGTTGTCGCGTAAGCCATGGGACCTAGAGGTGGTTCCACGGCGGTCATTATAAGTTTAGTTTGGAGCAGCAGGAGTTGTCACGTAAGCCATGGGACCTAGAGGTGGTTCCACAGCGGTCATTATAAGTTTGGTTTGGAACAGCAGGAGTTGTCGCGTAAGCCATGGGACCTAGCGGTGGTTCCACGGCGGTCATTATAAGTTTGGTTTGGAGCAGCAGGAGTTGTCGCGTAAGCCATGGGACCTAGAGGTGGTTCCATGGCGGTCATTATAAGTTTGGTTTGGAGCAGCAGGAGTTGTTGCGTAAGCCATGGGACCTAGAGGTGCTTCCACGGCGGTCATTATAAGTTTGGTTTGGAACAGCAGGAGTTGTCGCGTAGGCTATGGGACCTAGAGGTGGTTCCACGGCGGTCATTATAAGTTTGGTTTGGAGCAGCAGGAGTTGTCGCGTAAGCCATGGGACCTAGAGGTGGTTCCACGGCGGTCATTATAAGTTTGGTTTGGAGCAGCAGGAGTTGTCACGTAAGCCATGGGACCTAGAGGTGGTTCCACGGCGGTCATTATAAGTTTGGTTTGGAACAGCAGGAGTTGTCGCGTAAGCCATGGGACCTAGCGGTGGTTCCACGGCGGTCATTATAAGTTTGGTTTGGAGCAGCAGGAGTTGTCGCGTAAGCCATGGGACCTAGAGGTGGTTCCATGGCGGTCATTATAAGTTTGGTTTGGAGCAGCAGGAGTTGTCACGTAAGCCATGGGACCTAGAGGTAGTTCCATGGCGGTCATTATAAGTTTGGTTTGGAGCAGCAGGAGTTGTCACGTAAGCCATGGGACCTAGAGGTGGTTCCATGTCGGTCATTATAAGTTTGGTTTGGAGCAGCAGGAGTTGTCGCGTAAGCCATGGGACCTAGAGGTGGTTCCACGGCGGTCATTATAAGTTTGGTTTGGAGCAGCAGGAGTTGTCGCGTAAGCCATGGGACCTAGAGGTGGTTCCACGGCGGTCATTATAAGTTTGGTTTGGAGCAGCAGGAGTTGTCACGTAAGCCATGGGACCTAGCGGTGGTTCCACGGCAGTCATTATACGTTTGGTTTGGAGCAGCAGGAGTTGTCGCGTAAGCCATGGGACCTAGAGGTGGTTCCACGGCGGTCATTATAAGTTTGGTTTGGAGCAGCAGGAGTTGTCGCGTAGGCCATGGGACCTGGAGGTGGTTCCACGGCGGTCATTATAAGTTTGGTTTGGAGCAGCAGGAGTTGTCGCGTAAGCCATGGGACCTAGAGGTGGTTCCACGGCAGTCATTATACGTTTGGTTTGGAGCAGCAGGAGTTGTCGCGTAAGCCATGGGACCTAGAGGTGGTTCCACGGCGGTCATTATAAGTTTGGTTTGGAGCAGCAGGAGTTGTCACGTAAGCCATGGGACCTAGAGGTGGTTCCATGTCGGTCATTATACGTTTGGTTTGGAGCAGCAAGAGTTGTCACGTAAGCCATGGGACCTAGAGGTGGTTCCACGGCGGTCATTATAAGTTTGGTTTGGAGCAGCAGGAGTTGTCACGTAGGCTATGGGACCTAGAGGTGGTTCCACGGCGGTCATTATAATTTCGGTTTGGAGCAGCAGGAGTTGTCGCGTAGGCCATGGGACCTAGAGGTGGTTCCACGGCGGTCATTATAATTTCGGTTTGGAGCAGCAGGAGTTGTCGCGTAGGTTATGGGACCTAGAGGTGGTTCCACGGCGGTCATTATAAGTTTGGTTTGCAGCAGCAGGAGTTGTCGCGTAGGCCATGGGACCTAGTGGTGGTTCCACGGCGGTCATTACAATTACAATTGGTGCTGAAATAATTCCGATTTTCATGCAGAAATCCTGTTGGTTGGTTTTTGTTAAGCCTCTAATTGGTGCTGAAATTCCGATTTTCATGCAGAAATCTTGTTATTTTCACTTTTGTGATTGGCTTCAAAAAATCCGCATTCCGACAGAATTACGCATAGGAATTCCGGAAGTCCGTCGGAGCGCTATAGCAATTCCGTTCCGATGCGACGGAACGGAATCGCCAATTCCCGACCGGAAAACGGAATTCCGCGGAATGCGGTAAGCATTCCTAGTGTAATGTATGTATTGTAGTCTAGGGCCAATTTTTCGGGGGAAGTCAATTATCTTATCTGTATGTTTTTGGAACGTGGGAGGAAACCGGAGTGCCCGGAGGAAACCCACGCAGACATGGGGGAACAGGAACAAATAAACTCCTTGCAGATGTTGACTGGCTGGGACCCAGTGCTGGGTACAATCCGGCGGGAAGTTGTAATGTGTATACATGTCCAAACTGCTCACGATCGATTATGGGATCAGGTTTCCCATGATACCTTTGCAAGATTGATGCTGTTACCAAATGGGACCACATCGGACATGATGAAAATAATCATCTGGTTCCCGTTAATTGGACAGGAAATTGCATTGTGTATAGTTAGCATTAAGGTGCCCATTAACCAGGGCTGTGGAGTCGGAGTCAGGGCAATTTTTGGGTGCCTGGAGTCGGGAGAAAATACTTCGACTCCTAATGAATTTAAACTGTAATTAAAATAGAAAATATGATAAAAGGTTCTATTTCTCAGATAATAGTCATCATAAATAATGTATATATATACAGTAATAGCTGTGCTTAGTCCACAAAAATGAAATAAACCAATCAAAAAATAGTTACTTGTGCTGCTTCAATAAAGCAGTCCCTGTATTTTAACCATTTCCGCCCACAGGGACTTTTCACCTTATGTATCAGAGCAATTTTCACCTCCCATTCATTTGCTAATAACTTTATCACTACTTATCAGAATTTATTGATCTATATCTTGTTTTTTCCGCCACTAATTAGGCTTTCTTTGGGTGGTACATTTTGCTAAAAATAGCGTCAGCCTCCGCGTCCCAGCCGGCGGTTCCCGTAACTCACACGGAGCCGCCGGCGCAGAGCAGGACAGGCGCCGCCGCGGCTGACAGGGTGGCGGCGGGTTCCGCTGCTCAGCCGGCGGCCTTCCGTGTGCGGGCGGACATGGAGCAAGGACCTGGCCTCTCAAGGAGGCCGAGCGTCCTGCGCACGCACGCGAGACGGCAGAAGCTTTATTCCTTAAGGAGGCAGGTCAGCTGATCCGACGACCAGCTGACCTATGCAGCCAATCACTTGCTAACCTTAGCTCCAGCCCCCTGGGCGGGCTGGCAGAGCTGGGCTACAGCATTTAAGCCCACAGTGTTTTATTATTCACTGTCTGCTGTCGTGAATACACTTGTTGTGTTAGCGCTCAGACCTTAGTTCAGTGCCCTGGTGTTGATACTAAGGATTTCACACCTTAGCTTAGGAATTATTGTATATTGATCTGTGTTTTGACTCTGGCTATCCCTGACTACTCTATCTCTTGCTGATCTTGTACCTTTGCCTATCTGATCCTTGTTGCCGACCTCTGCCTGTCTAACGATTACTCTTCTGTCTTCCGCTCCTGTACTGCCGCCGTTATCTCTGTTGCCGAACCTCTGCCTGTCTGACCTTTCTCCCTTCAGTGGAACGTCTCCCACTGGAGGGTTATCTCTGAGGCTTGCCTCTCTGAGACGCCTGCCCCAAGCAGACGATTACTGCCAGGGGTCGAGATTCCTCACTCTGCCTGGTTAGAGGATCTCACTCACGGGATTCCCATTCAGAGGTAACCACACCTCTGAGGAATTACCGTGAGGTGGATATTTCCACACATCTGTGATATATTACTGTCTTTACTGTACTTCTTGTGCTGGGTGTCCAGAGATTAGCAATATATCTGTATTATCGGTGATTCTGCAGATCATCAATAATCAGGTATATATCTGCATTCTTGGTGATACTGCAGATCGCCAATAATCAGATTCTCTCTGCGTGCTGACACCGATCATGACAAATTCATTATTTCTCAGTTTTCGGCCATTATAGCTTAAAAATAATCCACGCTACCATAATTAAAACCTACTGTATGTATTTTATTTGCCCATTTGTCTCGGTTATGACACCATTTACATTATGTCCCTATCACAATGTATGGCGCCAATATTTTATTTGGAAATAAAGGTGCATTGTTTCCGTTTTGCGTCCATCACTATTTACAAGCTTATAATTTAAAAAAATGTTTGTAGTATACCCCCTTCAAATGCATATTTAAAAAGTTCAGACCCCCTTAGGTAACTATTTATGTCTTTTTTTTTTTTAATTGTAATTTTATTTTTTTTTCCATTAAAAATTTTATTTGGGTAATATTTTGGTGTGGGACATAAACAGTTAATTTTTTATGTTGTTATATGTGTAAATTGTAATGTAAAAAATATGTAGATGTAGTTTTACTATTTGGCCATAAGATGGCCACCTTCATTCTTGTTTTCCCTCCTTGTGCTTCTCGCTAAGCGGACGTACAAGGGGCAGAGGCGTATCTAGAGGGGTGCAGGCATGGCTCGTGCCACGGGCGCCACAGCACCAAGGACGCCATGCATGCCCCTGTGCTGCACCGCCATGCTTGCCCCTGTGCTGCACTGCCATGCCCCCCATCACTCAGACCTCAGATTAGATGAATTCTGTTATCTGGAGAACATGGCTACTTAACTTAGGTATGTAGGGTGCACTAGGCCTAGTGTTAGAAACGAGTACAGAGAGGGAACAAGAGATAGTTCCAAAGAAGTAACTTCAGCAATATCCCCAGCCAGAAAACACAGACAACCATAACACATGCCTGCGAGAAAGGATGCTGTTTTTTCAGAGGGAAAGGGGGCTCTGATGGGGGGGGGGGGGGGTGGCGGGGGCACAGTTTCAGTGTTTGCCATAGGCTCTATATTACCCAGATACGCCCCTGACAAGGGGGATGTGAAATTTTTCCGGGCAGAAGAACTGAAGCCTCTTGTGAGAGCGCTTCGGTTTTTCTGCGGGGGACAGGGAACGGTGATCGGGAACCATGTTCCTGTTCACTGATCCCAGGGCTAACGGGGGACACCCCGGGGGCACGCGTGCGGGAGCACAGCAGAGCAGCCGGGCGGCAGAAATGGTTAAAAGTCAGATATATATATATCTGATTGTGACTGTACAGTATAAATGATGTATACACAGGAATCTTTTATATATATTCAGGCTAATCCAGTTGCTGTCCTCCTCCACCACCTGGATCTTCTGCTATGAGTCCCGGTAATTCAACCAGTCAGCGCAGTCCGACGGAGTGTGTGCATGCGCACTACGCCAGACTGGCTCAAGTACCTGGATTCATAGCAGAAGATCGAGGTGGTGGAGGAGGACAGCGAGGGACTGATTAGCCTGAAGGGGGCTGGAGGAAGCCCCAGGTATGTATAAAACTTTAATTTCATCTGTCTCAGGTTCACTTTGTTACACAGTAGTACTATACTCCACATATGCACTCCCCACAGAGCTGCTGGGAATCCACTGAGAATGTTGTGCACATTGAACACAGAGGTGTTGTCTATCACCCATAAACCTGGTTCAGATTGTGCATGAAGAATGTGTAATAGAGGAATAATCGCCACATTCTCCTGCAGAGTACCTGCACATCACTCTTACATGTACCCACAGTTACATTGCCTAGGGCCTGATAGATGTTCAGATTTTGCATGAAGAATGTGTAATAGAGGAAGAATCCCCTTATTCCTCTGCAGAGTACCTGCACATCACTCTTACATGTACCCACAGTTACATTGCCTAGGGCCTGATAGATGTTCAGATTGTACATGAAGAATGTGTAATAGAGGAAGAATCTCCTCATTCCCCTGCAGAGTACCTGCACATCACTCTTACATGTACCCACAGTTACATTGCCTAGGGCCTGATAGATGTTCAGATTGTACATGAAGAATGTGTAATAGAGGAAGAATCTCCTCATTCCCCTGCAGAGTACCCGCACATCACTCTTACATGTACCCACAGCTATATTGCCTAGGGCCTGATAGATGTTCAGATTTTGCATGAAGAATGTGTAATAGAGGAAGAATCTCCTTATTCCCCTGCAGAGTACCTGCACATCACTCTTACATGTACCCACAGTCACATTGCCTAGGGCCTGATAGATGTTCTTTGTTCCTGTCTTCTACAAGTACTCTTACCAAGGACTAGAGGCAGATATTAGAGGCAGAAGATCAGTCGGCTAGCCAGGTAACTGGTATTGTTTAAAAGGGAATAAATATGGCAGCCTCTATATCCCTCTCACTTCAGTTGTATTTTAAAATTCCTAAGCGTTGGCAGTTAAGAATTTCATGTTACATACTTTCAATCAACAAAACTGTAATATGCAAATTAGAGGAGTCGGTGGAATCCTAACCTTAGGAGTCGGAGTCGGTGGATTTTTCTACCGACTCCACAGCCCTGCCATTAACGGTACAATTTTTTCACTTTCGATGCAATTTGAATGGTCAAAACTAATCTGAAGGTAATTATCGATTGTTCACATTTACTGAACGATGCTTCCTTCAAATTCGAAATCCAACTCGATTTTATCTTATTAAGCAATCGACCAAATAATCATTTCTTATCGATTGCCTTCATAAACAACATAGCTCCCAACTGTCCCTCTGTCTGTCTATCCTTCTCATTTGTCCCTCTTTCAGGACCCCCCCCCCCCAACTTTTACCTGAAAAACCAGGAAACCATGATTGACCCCCATATAAGCCGGGGGTAGGAAATGCTGGCCGCGTGATCCCCCCCAGTGTGTCCCAGTATAGCTAGTATAGTGCCCAGTATAGCTAGTAAAGTGCCCAGTATGGGTAGGTAGTCCCCCAGTATAGCTAGTAAAGTGCCCAGTATAGCTAGTATAGTGTCCCAGTATAGCTAGTATAGTGCCCAGTATGGCTAGTATAGTGCCCAGTATGGCTAGGATAGTGCCCAGTATGGCTAGGATAGTGCCCAGTATGGCTAGTATAGTGTCCAGTATAGCTAGTATAGTGCCCCAATATAGCTAGCATAGTGCCAAGTATTAGTATAGTGCCCCAGTATAGCTAGCATAGTGCCCAGTATTAGTATAGTCCCAGTATGGGTAGGTGGGTGGGTAGGTAGTTAGTGCCGCTCCCCCCGCGGCCGCCGCTGCTATTACCTTAGGCGGCGGCGCTTCCTCTATCCCCGTCCTGCTCCGGTAACTAATTCACAGCAGCGCGCCCCTCGTCGGCTGCTGCTGAGATGACGGAGGAAACCATAGAGAGCGGCTTCCTGTAGCGGCGATGCCGTTACTATGGGAACCGCTCTCTATGGTTTCCTCCGTCATAGCAGCAGCCGTCGAGGGGCGTGCTGCTGTGAATTAGTTACCGGAGCAGGACGGGGATAGCGGAAGCGGCGCCGCCTAAGGTAATAGCAGCGGCGGCCACGGGGGGAGCGGAGAGGGGCACTACCTACCTACCCACCTACCTACCCATACAACCACATGACTCGCAAGCAAGACGACCCCCCAACTTTTGGGCCACTTTTGGGGGGTGAAAAATTCGGCTTGCTTGCGAGTATATACGGTATATATTTCTCTACTAAAAATGTGTTTGACTCTAAACTTTATTCCCATCCTCTAAATTGATATATTAGTAATTATAAAATGTTACTATGAAGGAAAATGAGCCAGGATATAAAGGACCAGTGTGGTTTGAATGATAAAACAATGCATTTTTCTTATGAAATCTTTATGGCATGCGTGACGAGGGCTTGATCAGGGGCGTGGATTAAAGAGAACCTGTACTGAGTAAAAATATTTAAAACAAACACATGAGGTAACTTCAAATGAACATTTCATAGTTACCTTGCCATCAGTTCCTCTCAGAAGCTCACCATTCTCTTCTGACAATAATCCCTTCCAGTTCTGACAATATTTTGTCAGATCTGAAATATACCAGTTGCTGTCTGTAAAATATCAGTTGCTGTCAGTTATAGCTGAGTGGAAAACTGATGTACCCGGTAATGTCCATGTTTTCCTATGGCTCAAGTGGGTGATGTTACAGTTTTACTGTGTGCTGACCAGAAAGCTGTTATGGGTAATGACCATTTTCAAAATGGAGGACGGAAAATTCCCTTGATCACAGTGAACAAACAGGACACGGATCAGGAGAAAGACACTGAGGAGTAGACTACATGGAAGGTAAGTATGACTTGTGTATGCTTATTTTGACTTTTAATGTTCAGTTCAGGTTTTCTTTAACCACTTCACCACTGAGGGGTTTTACCCCCTGAGCACCAGAGCAATTTTCACCTTTCAGCGCTCCTTCCATTCATTCGTCTATAACTTTATCATTACTTATCACAATGAAATGAACTATATCTTATTTTTTCCGCCACCAATTAGGCTTTCTTTAGGTGGGACATTATGCCAAGAATTATTTTATTCTAAATGTGTTTTAATGGGAAAATAGGAAAAATGTGGGAAAAAAATTAATTATTTTTCAGTTTTCGGCCATTATAGTTTTTAAATAATGCATGCTACTGTAATTAAAACCCATGAAATTTATTTGCCTATTTGTCCCGGTTATAAAACCGTTTAAATTATGTCCCTATCACAATGTTTGGCGCCAATATTTTATTTGGAAATAAAGGTGCATTTTTTTCAGTTTTGCGTCCATCCCTAATTACAAGCCCATAGTTTATAAAGTAACAGTGTTATACCCTCTTGACATAAATATTTAAAAAGTTCAGTCCCTAAGGTAACTAGTTATGTATTTTTTTTTAATTGTAAATTTTTTAATTTTTTTTTAATTACCAAAAAAAAAAAAATGGGGAGTGTGGGAGATAATGAGTTAATTTTTTGTGTAACACTAATTTATTTATATGTAAAAAATGCTTAGGGTGTAGTTTTACTATTTGGCCACAAGATGGCAACAGTAACTTTTTGTTTATTGCGACCTGCGAGCGTCCTTCCGGACGCTCGCAGGAAGTACTAGGAGGCTGTGAGTGTTTTTTTTTTTTTTTCACAATGATCGCGCTGCCCATCGGAGAGCAGCGGATCATTGCGGGGCTTAGATCAACGAACGGCAATGGATTTTCCCGTTCATTGATCTCCGGGCGAGCGGGCGGCGGCGTGTTTACGAGCGGGAGCGCGGACAGCGGCGGGAGCGCGGAAAGTAAGGATTTCTCCGTCCCTGGGGGTTAAAGGATGGAAAAAAGGACGGAGAAATCCATACGGGCGGGGGTAAAGTGGTTAAGTGTCGATTAGGAGGTACTGTGTACATGTTCAAGCAGCTCCCGGTCGACAACAGGATCGGGTTTCCCATGATAACTTCACAGAATTGAACCTGTTATCAAACGGGAGCACATCAGACATGATAAAAATAATCTTTTGGTTCCCTTTAATTGGACAGGAAATTGCATTGTGTGTAGTTAGCATAAAGGTGCCCATTAACAGTACCATTTTTTCACCAAATGCAATCTTTCGATGCGATTTGAATAACCGAAACTAATCTCAAGGTAATTATGCATTGTTCACATTTACTGAATGATGATTCCTTACCGCTCTGAGCTGCAGATTTCAAGCCCGAGCCTACCGCTGAGGAGATTAAGGGCCAGTTTACACGGATGCTTGCACATCAGTTACCACCGGCTGCAGCACTCATCATTTAAAGTGGATCCGAGATGAACTTTTACTCATTGCATAATTGTGTTCCTTTCCTATAGTTTATAGGGCATTCCTCAAGCCAATGTGTATACTAAAGGATAGAGAAAAGGACGGGAAGACACCGGGAGCCCAATCTGGTGTAGTATCTCACGGAGAGATATTGTAATTAGTAGGAAGAGATTATATATACTCACAAAGCTGGGTTGCACACAAGGCAACCAATCTATCTCGCATGTGGGGAAGTACCGTACCCACTCGGCCTTGTGATGTACGGTCGGTGGTCGCAGCTCCTTCAAAACGATACCACCTGCCAAGGTGGTGGCCCCTGATTCCAGGGGAAGTTTGCAGTACGAGAGGGTAGGAGGCGCCCTTAGAGGTACTTAGTGGTCAGGCTTACATTGGGGTGTGCCAATGATTATACTGATTGTTGTGTAAAACCACACCAATACTCGTAGCGATCTATGTATTGTTTCTAAGTGATGTACGTATTGATATAAGACAATTATTGATACAAAAATTGGAATGATCCTACCTTAATAAGTAGTCAAATCCGTTAGTATAAAAATTTTTTGAATTTATTGTAGCACTTAAAATGACAACGCGTTTCGCGGCTAACACCGCTTCATCAGGTCGTATGTTGTGCCTTAAAAAAGAACAGGAGACAAGGCACTAAGACAGAGGAACATTACATAATATACAATCTGCATTAAAAGGTGTACGGAATTCGTAACCAATAAAAACATTCTTTAAAAGTGAATTTATAATGAAATCTTAAAAACATGCATCAATTCAAATGTATGCATCAGTATATCTCACATTGCAGTGTGACATTAACATAATGCATCCATCAGAGTAAGGACATAGGTATTCCGCATATTCCCCCCTGTGTGGTTTTATAAAGTGTGACGGCCAGCATCACACAGTCAGGATGAGTGTAAACACCAATGGTCTAAGTACTCTGGGGAGCATCAAGGCAGGGGGGAGGACAAAGGAAGGAGGGAAAAAAGGAGAGACATATACGAATATGCCCAAATGTGAGTTTTGTAGGGGGAATATCCCATATATACATATTTTACATATTTACATATTTTAGTCCAAGTCTAAAGGTGGAGGAGTGTTTCTAATTGGGAGTGATACAACGAGTACTTGAATAGAACAGAGATTGCTAAAAGAATCGTCCCACTCCTGGTGGGTCTGAGTTTAGGTGTAGGAGCATATATAAGAGAGGCTTACCTTTCTCGAACACACCTCTGAGCTTGGGCGCCTGTGTGCGCCGCCATCCCCGCTCACGCTTTAAGTGAGAGAGCATTTCCGCATCCGTGGACGGGCGGAGGGAGGCGTGGTGAGCCGCGTCATCGCGCCTCTTGCGTACTGAAGGGGGCATGAGGACAATGTATAACCTCGCCTCTAGGAGGGGAGGAGGCGTGGCCAGTGGTGCTCTCTCGCTAACAGTGAGGGCGCGCTGCACGTAATGTTTTAGTGTCTGCCGTGTCCCCTAGGCAACGGGGGGGCACGGCTTTATCCCATAGCTGTGTCGGCCATTTTCTCGAAGCCAGTCGGCTCGGTGGCCATAAGTATATAAAGGAATATTAGATCTATTTGTATGTACACGTATTCCTCTGGATCAGGGTAAGACGGCCCATAAATGGGGAGACCTAGAATTGGTAGATATAATGCGAAATTCCCATAATATTAAATCAACAGATAAAATGTATTACAGATATCACAGACTTTTCATCAATACCCGCAGTATGTCAAAGTTATCACAGACATGTATGTAAACATATGCACATAAGTGGGGAGACCTAGAGTTGGTGAACATCATGAAAAAGTCCCAATAGCATTAGATCAGTGTATTGTATCAAGACTTAGTGTGTTAATCAATACACGCAGTCTATCACAGTTATTGCAGACATATATATAGACATATGCCTAACCCCATATGTGGGGAGACCTGGAGTTGGAAAACATAGTGCAAAGAATCCCAATAGCATTAGATCAGCAGACCTAGTCTATTGCAGATACCACAGACGCTACATAAATACACAGTGTATCATAGCTATCGCAAACATATATGTAACCATATGCACAACCCCATATTGAGATATATTTTAGATGTGCATATGTGGAAGACAGGATTAGTGTCTCACCGTTACCCCGAACAGATATGCATATGCATAATCTCCTATTTAGGTATGTTAGAGAGGTGCATGTGTATAGAAATTCCCATGTTCCTACCCATGGGACTGTCTCATGGTAAAATTAAGCAGTATGTTTGGCTGTTAGACAGCGCGTTCCTATGGCTATATGGATGTCCCTATTTTATTGAAATAAACATATATTGGATCCACCTGTATGTTCTCTTGCCCCTACTGGTGTGGGGCTCTTGGTGACGGAATAGGAAGGATTACATTAACCTCCTTGGCGGTCTGATTCTTTCCAGATTTTAGGGTCTAAAAGCGGTGCAATTTTTTTTCACTCTTTCAGACCCTAAAACCTGAAAAAAATAATTCTGGCAGGGAGATCTGCAGCAAAATAAAAAAAAATTTACCTTCCTGGGCTGCAGTTTTCTCTTTGCCCACAAGATGGCGCTAATATACATATAAACGAACTTCTCTATATTTCTCTAATATAGAGAAGTTCGTTTTCAATGTTAGCCCCGCCCCCGATGACGTCACGCTGCCATCACCGCTCTGCTGCCACCACCACGGCTGCGCTGCTCCAACTGGCTGCCGGGTCCCCGGAAGAATAGCGGGGACATGGGGGATCCCGGCGACCAGGGAAAGACCCCACACTGCCGGGGAGAGAGGCTGGAGTCCCGCTGCGCAGCGAGATCGCGCGCGGGACTCCACAACTACAAGTAAGCTCTGCAATGCCTACCCCGACCTGAGCTCGGGATCACCGCTAATAGCTTCTTTTTTCTACCCCGAGCTCAGGTCGGGAAAACCGGCAAGGAGGTTAAGGAAGCCCACAGAATTCTAGACGACAAAGACTACTATGATATACTCCAAGGGGACCCAACGCGAGATCACTCGGAAGTACTAAAGACTCTACTAAAGTGGGCCCTAGAAGAAGGAATAATCACCAAAGCAGAAAAAGAATATATTCAGATACGAGACCCCGTACAGGCACATTTCTATCACCTTCCTAAAATACACAAGTCAGTATCCAATCCACCAGGACGTCCGATTATAGCAGGCATAGATTCCATCACATCCCACCTTTCAGAACTAATAGACGTACACCTGCAACCACTAGTGAAAAACCTCCCATCTCATCTGAAAGACTCCACACATTTACTCAATCTACTGAAGAACACTGAATGGCGTGAGGGATACCACTGGTTAACCCTAGATGTCTCAGCCCTATACTCAAACATCCACCATCATATAGGACTTAGAGCTGTATGGCATTATCTCGAACAAGAACACAAACTACCCAAGAAACAAAAATATTTTCTAATCCAGGCCATCACATTCGTACTTACCCATAACAGCTTTACATTCCAAGAAACTACCTACCTCCAGAAGCGGGGTACCGCTATGGGGGCGAATTTCGCACCCAGCTATGCCAACCTCACAATGGGACGTCTAGAAGAACTACTACTCTCCCAAGGAAACCCCTTCGAAACAAACATTATCTTTTACAAACGGTATATAGATGATTTAATCCTCATATGGGATGGAGATCGCAAATCCATCGAAGAGTTCCACAAATACATGAACGATAACGACTGGGGAATTTCATTCACACATAATTATGACAAGGAAGAAATAGACTATCTGGATCTCACACTTTACCATGAGGGAAACACCATAAAATCAAAAAACCACTTCAAAACCGTAGATGCTAATTCATACATAGACTTTAAAAGCTCTCACTACAAACCATGGAGAGAAAATATTCCATACGGACAGTTCCTCAGGATTCGAAAAAACTGTAGTGACTTAGGGACGTTCGATACACAATCAAAAGTGCTGATGGGCAAGTTCAAAGAAAGGAGATTCCCTAAGAAGCTAACGACAGAGGCAAGGAAGAAAGCGAGAATGACATCGAGGGATACCCTACTTGAAACTAAAAAACCAAGAGCCAAACCTAAAGATGGAAGCAAAGAGGTCAACTTTATCACTCGTTATTCCAACCAACACAAACAAATAAATGACATCCTGAAGAAACATTGGCCTCTAATACAAAGAGACCCAATGCTTAAAACAAATCTGTCCAGTAAACCAAGATGCATCTTCCGGAGGGCAAGGACCCTCAAAAACAGGCTAGCACCTAGCACCTTACGAGAGGTAGACCAAGGAGCCAGGGAGGGAAACCCCAACAGCCACTAGGGCCAAATTACACGTTGCCAACAGCCAAGGTGCCTTTGCTGCAAATCGATTATTTCAAACACAAGCAACTTCCAATCAAGCACAACAGGAGAAATATATACCATCAGACAAAACATGGACTGTGCAACAAGCCATGTGATATATTTGATCACCTGCCCCTGCGGCATACAGTACGTAGGCCGCACCACTCAACCCTTTCGTACCCGGTGGGGCCAACACAGACGAAACATCACGAATGGATATTTGAAACATGGACTTTCAAGACACTACAAAACATTCCATAACCAACAAGTAGAAGGAACCCAAGTTTGTCCCATCGAACATATCTCAGAATCCATGAAGAATCGCATGAGTAAACTGAAGAGTAGGGAGATGTTCTGGATATACAAACTGAACACCCTACAGCCAGATGGACTGAACATATGTCTGGAGCACAATCTATAATCTCTAATCTATATTCCGAGTGAAAGATACAAGTCCTATGTGCTAACCCTGTCCCCAGGGTACAGATATTTGCCCCCCCTAAACCCCCCCCCCCTCCCCTCCATAGCCCCTTCCTAATCCCCTCCCCCCCCCTTCTCCTCCCTGCCCCATTTCCCCTTCCTTACCCCCCCCCCCCCACGAATAATCTGTTCTAATCTGTAGACAACAGGCCCTCAAGGGGTATCAAGAAAGGTAGACACACAAAAATGTGTAAAAAGTCAACAATACACTGCTAGCTACCACTAGCAGGATATCGGGAGAGTCCCGCCCACCAAAGAAACCCAGCCCCTCCCTGCTAATTTTCCCTGACCCCCCCCACCCACCCTACCCCCAACCACCGTCTCCTCCCCGTCCGCCCCTCCCTTTCCCTCCCCCTTCCCTTCCTTCCGCGGTCCGTATCCCTTCCCCCCCCCCCCCCTCTAAATAAACCTCCCCTCCCTCCAAATCAAACCACCCCGTCCCATCTAGAGAGATACAGGGAAGAAGTAATCCCGTGACATTTAACCTCTTCCCCTTCACTTTATCCTGTGCATTGCCTAATCGGGATAGCACGTCACCAAGAGCCCCACACCAGTAGGGGCAAGAGAACATACAGGTGGATCCAATATATGTTTATTTCAATAAAATGGGGACATCCATATAGCCATAGGAACGCGCTGTCTAACAGCCAAACATACTGCTTAATTTTACCATGAGACAGTCCCATGGGTAGGAACATGGGAATTTCTATACACATGCACCTCTCTAACATACCTAAATAGGAGATTATGCATATGCATATCTGTTCGGGGTAACGGTGAGACACTAATCCTGTCTTCCACATATGCACATCTAAAATATATCTCAATATGGGGTTGTGCATATGGTTACATATATGTTTGCAATAGCTATGATACACTGTGTATTTATGTAACGTCTGTGGTATCTGCAATAGACTAGGTCTGCTGATCTAATGCTATTGGGATTCTTTGCACTATGTTTTCCAACTCCAGGTCTCCCCACATATGGGATTAGGCATATGTCTATATATATGTCTGCAATAACTGTGATAGACTGCGTGTATTGATTAACACACTAAGTCTTGATACAATACACTGATCTAATGCTATTGGGACTTTTTCATGATGTTCACCAACTCTAGGTCTCCCCACTTATGTGCATATGTTTACATACATGTCTGTGATAACTTTGACATACTGCGGGTATTGATGAAAAGTCTGTGATATCTGTAATACATTTTATCTGTTGATTTAATATTATGGGAATTTCGCATTATATCTACCAATTCTAGGTCTCCCCATTTATGGGCCGTCTTACCCTGATCCAGAGGAATACGTGTACATACAAATAGATCTAATATTCCTTTATATACTTATGGCCACCGAGCCGACTGGCTTCGAGAAAATGGCCGACACAGCTATGGGATAAAGCCATGCCCCCCCCGTTGCCTAGGGGACACGGCAGACACTAAAACATTACGTGCAGCGCGCCCTCACTGTTAGCGAGAGAGCACTACTGGCCACGCCTCCTCCCCTCCTAGAGGCGAGGTTATACATTGTCCTCATGCCCCCTTCAGTACGCAAGAGGCGCGATGACGCGGCTCACCACGCCTCCCTCCGCCCGTCCACGGATGCGGAAATGCTCTCTCACTTAAAGCGTGAGCGGGGATGGCGGCGCACACAGGCGCCCAAGCTCAGAGGTGTGTTCGAGAAAGGTAAGCCTCTCTTATATATGCTCCTACACCTAAACTCAGACCCACCAGGAGTGGGACGATTCTTTTAGCAATCTCTGTTCTATTCAAGTACTCGTTGTATCACTCCCAATTAGAAACACTCCTCCACCTTTAGACTTGGACTAAAATATGTAAATATGTAAAATATGTATATATGGGATATTCCCCCTACAAAACTCACATTTGGGCATATTCGTATATGTCTCTCCTCTTTTCCCTCCTTCCTTTGTCCTCCCCCCTGCCTTGATGCTCCCCAGAGTACTTAGACCATTGGTGTTTACACTCATTCTGACTGTGTGATGCTGGCCGTCACACTTTATAAAACCACACAGGGGGGAATATGCGGAATACCTATGTCCTTACTCTGATGGATGCATTATGTTAATGTCACACTGCAATGTGAGATATACTGATGCATACATTTGAATTGATGCATGTTTTTAAGATTTCATTATAAATTCACTTTTAAAGAATGTTTTTATTGGTTACGAATTCCGTACACCTTTTAATGCAGATTGTATATTATGTAATGTTCCTCTGTCTTAGTGCCTTGTCTCCTGTTCTTTTTTAAGGCACAACATACGACCTGATGAAGCGGTGTTAGCCGCGAAACGCGTTGTCATTTTAAGTGCTACAATAAATTCAAAAAAATTTTATACTAACGGATTTGACTACTTATTAAGGTAGGATCATTCCAATTTTTGTATCAATAATTGTCTTATATCAATACGTACATCACTTAGAAACAATACATAGATCGCTACGAGTATTGGTGTGGTTTTACACAACAATCAGTATAATCATTGGCACACCCCAATGTAAGCCTGACCACTAAGTACCTCTAAGGGCGCCTCCTACCTTCTCGTATTCCTCAAGCCAAATACTTTTTTGTTTTTGTTTTAATACTCTAATTCCCTATAAACTAAACAAGCCTCGCCCACAGGTTTTCAGAGAGCCTTGGCACTTTCAGACAGTAGCAAGGGCTCATGGGAGCTCCGTCTGGGCAGGAGGAGGAGGAGGTATCTCTAGCCAGAGATTTCGGAGGGGGGATTAGTTTTTTTTTCCTCAAGAAGCAGATAAGCCTGCCTCTGTGTAATGTTTACAAACAACATGGCTGCTGTCATTGTATCACAGGAATAATCAATCATATTCTATTAAAGCTGTTTGCAGCTAGATTTGCTGTGTAAACTATCTAAACTTTAGGTAACGTATATAGACAAGTTACTTGTTATAGTTAGTTTTTCATCTCGGATCCGCTTTAAGTACTGCCAATTCAAGCACCATTGTTTCCTGCCGTTTACCATTATTTGCTCAAATGCCATATTTTTATCCCTATTTTTCCCGATGTTTGATCCGACCCTGAAATTAACCCCTCCTCCACGTCTCCTTGCGGCCGTGTAAACACCGCTCACGGCTGAAAGCCACCTAAAGCTGTCAAATGCTTTTCTGCACGCTTAACGGAGATGCAGCGGGAAGGCTGTGTGAACTGGTCCTTATGCTTAAATTTTCAGCTAATAATAAAACATGTTCAGGTTAAAAAGAAAAATATTTAATTAAAAAGTTCAGAAAAAAACCCAACAGATCAGCTACAGTTGTTGAATAAATAAAGGATCCTGATTGGTCACACCGCACAGCCACGCCCTCTTTACTCCAGTTGTTCCTGCAGCTGTCTTGACAACTCTGCTCTGTAGGCAGCTTCCATAGTAAAGGGCTGATATAAGTTCAGTTCTAGTCTAATTCCTGTTCTAAATATACAGAGTAAGGCACTGCTGCGATTGTTCTTTTCGGTGCCTTACACGAGAGCGTTCTATTTCTGGGTGTTGAGCTCACATGATTGGTCACGCCTAAATATATCCAGAAAACATGTAATTTGTATTATTCCCAGCGCACTGCAGGGGCCGCAGACTTTATATAGAGTACATAGGACCGTTCTATTTCTGTGTCACTGAGCTCACATGGTGCATCACTCCTAAATATATGTCTAGACAACATATATATATTCCTGGGCACCTCATAGGTCATCGGAGCTTGTTATAGTAGCCATCTGTCACATCTCTGAATGAAGTACTCGACTGCAGTGCAGGGAATAAGTCAGGTGTGTATTAACCCTCCTGGCGGTTTATTAAAATCCGCCAGGGGGCAGCACAGACGGTTTTTTTTTTTTTTTTGTATCATGTAGCGAGACAAGGTCTCGCTACATGATAGCCGCTGCTCAGCGGCATCCCCCAGCCCCAAAGAACGGGATCTCCTGGAGGGCTTCCCCCGCCGCCATGGCGATGGGCGGGATGACGTCACCGACGTCCTCAACGTCGTGACGTCAAAGGGGACTCCGATCCACCCCTCAGTGCTGCCTGGCACTGATTGGCCAGGCAGCGCACGGGGTCTGGGGGGCAGCGCGCGACGGATAGCGGCGGATCGGCGAGGAGCGGCGGCGGATCAGATTGCACATGCAGCTAGCAAAGTGCTAGCTGCGTGTAGCAAAAAAAAAAAAATTATGCAAATCGGCCCAGCGGGGCCTGAGCGGTGCCTTCCGGCGGCATAGCCCGAGCTCAGCTCGGTCTTACCGCCAGGAAGGTTAAAGAGGAACTCCAGTGAAAATAATGTAATAAAAAAAGTGCTTCATTTTTACAATAATTATGTATAAATGATTCTCAGTGTTTGCCCACTGTACAATCTGTACAATCTTTCCTCTCCCTGATTTACATTCGGACATTTATCACATGGTGACATTTTTACTGCTGGAAGGTGATGTAGCTGATGCTTGCTTTTTTGGCAGTTGGAAACAGCTATTTCCCACAATGCAATGAGGTTCACAGACAGGAAACTGCCAGGACCATGGTCCTCACAGTTTCCTGTCAGAGGGTTTTCACCACAATATCAGTCGTACAGCGCCCCCTGATGATCCGTTTGGGAAAAGGAATAGATTTCTCATGGGAAAGGGGGTATCAGCTACTGAGTGGGATGAAGTTCAGTTCTTAGTCACGGTTTCTCTTTAAAGCACACCGGTGGTCTTTCAAAATTTATGTACTGGGCGTACATTAAATAAAGGGGACTAATTACTGCCCATAGTAGAGTATCATCAAAGTTACCTAGAACTCACTCTTCACCACAACCTATTCCTAAAACGAACCTCCTCCTTACCAAACTCTAACACTAACTCCACCCCCCCACTACTTATTTCTACCTATAACACTACCTATAACACTAAAGCTCAACACACACCATACAATCTTGGTTGTACAGATTTACCAAATCTATGTAGTATAAGGGCCAACAGATTGAAAATACCTTGAATGATTGATTGGATAAGCTCTTATACTACATGAAAGTGGTAAGATTGAACAACCAAGATTGTATGGTGTGTGTTAAGCCTAACTCCCCCTACTACCTATGCCTAAACTAAACTCTCCCTTATAGTGTACTGGTTAAGGGCTCTGCCTCTGACACAGGAGACCTGGGTTCAAATCTCAGCTCTTTGTGTTCAGTAATCCAGGACCTATTTAGTGAGGAGACCTTGGGCAAGACTCCCTAACACTGCTACTGCCTAGCAGCCTTCAGCTAGTGGCTGCAGCTCTGGTGCTTTGAGTCTGCCATGAAAAGAGCATAATATAAATGATGTTTGTTTGCACCCCTAACACTTCCCCTACTACCTATTTTGAACACTTACCTATCCCTAACACTAACCCCCCTACTACCTATGCCTAACACTAACCTCCCACTTACCTAACACTAACTCCCCCTGCTACCTATGCCTAACAATGACCTTACCTGTTGGCAGTATCAACAGAATTACTTAAACTGCAGTATAGCAAAGCAGCCACAAGATGTCACCGTGAAACATAAAGTACTGCAATGATCTCTATGGTATCATGTTTTCCTGTATTCTCTGTTCTAAGTAGGCTGCACTCCCTGATGGGGTGTATGTTTTATCTCTGCATATTTCCCTTTAGTAAAGAGTTATAACTTGTTATATTGGGTGCCTATCTGTTTCCCCTCTCCCCACCCACACCTAACAACTCTTTCTACCTACGCCAAGCACAAACCTCATCCCTAACCATCCCTTGTTATTACTACAAGCGAACCACCAGAGCTGAACAGCACTTGGCTATAGCATAGCTCACATTCCCAAAGCACCGCATTAGCTGGGGCCACAGACGCTAGCCAGAGTTCGCTATGCGATAGCCAAACTGTGCTGCACTTCCCAATGGCCATTTGCAGAAGCTTTGGCCAGGAACGTCCTGGGCATGCATGGTTCTCTTGGCCACGGGAGTGCTATTGTTAAGGCACAAGGCTCAGAACAGCGCATGGCTGGGCAGAAGTGTGCGGCCCGGCTGAGTCTCAAACTTTAAACTGACTGACAGCAGTACAGATTGTACTGGGAGGACATGCAGGGAGCTGACAGGATACATGGGGCTGGAAGAAGCCTCAGGTAAAAATCCTCTTGTTCTCCTTTTCTCAAGTTTACTTTAATTTTGGAAACCCTACGGTTTAGGTACGCCTAAAGCTTTCTAAAGATCTACCTTGGCTGAAACAATCATTCTTGATAATATCATCCAGAAACCTAAGGTCTGTACAGGTGTCCCCCTATGTCTTTAAACCAGTAGAACAGAATCCAGGAGCAACTGCACTATATCTTCTTTTAAAACTTACAAACTTTAATCCAATTCCATATTCCATATAAAGAACAACGGCATAAAAACAGCACTCAATATATCCTTATTGGCACATGTGGTGATGAAGGAGGAGCAGAGGATGGGCGACGATCGTTTCGCCGTGTGATGTGGGCTTTGACCGCTTCTTCTGTGACACATCACCTCGCCTGATAATATTTGCTCACTGCAGGAACTACAAAGGAAGAGTCAGAGAAAGCTCAGGTATACCACTGGAAGATGGAATGTGGTGGCAGGAGGAGACAACTTCACCACACTCTGGTACTGCTTTCTCTATTTGGGGGGCACACATGGCTACCTTATACTACTATCTGAGGGGTACACATGACTACCTTCTACTACTATCTGGGGGACATCCATGGCTGCCTTATACTACTATATGGGGGGGCACACATGGCTAACGTTTACTACTATCTGGGGGTCACACATGGCTACCTTTTACTACTATCTGGGGGGCACACATGACTACCTTATACTACTATCTGGGGGGCACACATGACTACCTTATACTACTATCTGGGAGGCACACATGACTACCTTATACTACTATCTGGGGTCACACATGGCTACCTTATACTACTATCTGGGGGGCACACATGACTACCTTTTACTACTATCTGGGAGGCACACATGACTACCTTATACTACTATCTGGGGGGCACACATGACTACCTTTTACTACTATCTAGGGGGCACACATGGCTGCCTTATACTACTATCTGGGGGCACACATGGCTACCTTTTACTACTATCTGGGGGGCACACATGGCTGCCTTATACTACTATCTGGGGTCACACATGGCTACCTTATACTACTATCTGGGGGGCACACATGACTACCTTTTACTACTATCTGGGGGGCACACATGGCTGCCTTATACTACTATCTGGGGGCACACATGGCTACCTTTTACTACTATCTGGGGAGCACACATGACTACCTTTTACTACTATCTGGGGGGCACACATGGCTGCCTTTTACTACTATCTGGGGGGCACACATGACTACCTTTTACTACTATCTGGGGGGCACACATGACTACCTTAAAAACTACTATCAAGGGGGCACACATGACTACCTTTTACTACTATCTGGGGGGCACACATGGCTGCCTTATACTACTATCTGGGGGGCACACAGGGCTGCCTTATATTACTATCTGGGGGCACACATGACTACCTTATACTACTATCTGGGGGCACACATGACTACCTTTTACTACTACTACTTGCTCACATTGTGTTTATTTTGTGCTGAAATGTTGCTCACATTGTGTTTATTTTGTGCTGAAATGTTGATCACATTGCGTATATTTTGTGCTGACATGTTGCTCACATTGTGTTTATTTTGTGCTGAAATGTTGCTCATATTGCGTTTATTTTGTGCTGACATGTTGCTCACATTGCGTTTATTTTGTGCTGAAATGTTGCCCCTTTTGTGTTTACTTTGTGCTGAAATGTTGCCCCATTGCGTTTATCTTGTGCTGAAATGTTGCTCACATTGCGTTTATTTTGTGCTGAAATGTTGCTCACATTGCGTTTATTTTGTGCTGAAATGTTGCCCCCATTGCGTTTATTTTGTGCTGAAATGTTGCTCACATTGCGATTACTTTGTGCTGAAATGTTGCTCACATTGCGTTTATTTTGTGCTGACATGTTGCTCACATTGAGTTTATTTTGTGCTAAAAATGTTGCCCACATTGCGTTTATTTTGTGCTGAAATATTGCTCACATTGTGTTTATTTTGTGCTGAAATGTTGCTCACATTGCGTTTATTTGGTGCTGACATGTTGCTCACATTGCGTTTACTTTGTGCTGAAATGTTGCACACATTGCATTTATTTTGTGCTGAAATGTTGCTCACATCGCGTTTATTTTGTGCTGAAATGTTGCTTGATTTGCGTTTATTTTGTGCTAACATGTTGCTCACATTGCGTTTATTTTGTGCTGAAATGTTGCTCACATTGCGTTTATTTTGCGCTGACATGTTGCTCACATTGCGTTTATTTTGTGCTGAAATGTAGCTCACATTGCTTTATTTTGCGCTGACATGTTGCTCACATTGCGTTTATTTTGTGCTGAAATGTTGCCCTCATTGTGTTTATTTTGTGCTGAAATGTTGCTCACATTGCGTTTACTTTGTGCTGAAATGTTGCTCACATTGCATTTATTTTGTGCTGACATGTTGGCCAAATTGCGTTTACTTTGTGCTGAAATGTTGCCTCCACTGCGTTTATTTTGTGCTGAAATGTTGCTCACATTGCGTTTATATTGTGCTGAAATGTTGCTCACATTGCATTTATATTGTGCTGACATGTTGCACACATTGCGTTTATTTTGTTCTGACATGTTGCACACATTGCATTTATTTTGTGCTGACATGTTGCTCACATTGCGTTTATATTGTGCTGACATGTTGCACACATTGCATTTATTTTGTGCTGACATGTTGCTCACATTGCGTTTATATTGTGCTGACATGTTGCACACATTGCATTTATTTTGTGCTGACATGATGCACACATTGCGTTTATTTTGTGCTGACATTTCCCACTTTGCGTTTATTTTGTGCTGACATGTTGCCCACATTGCGTTTATTTTGTGCTGACATGTTGCCCACATTGCGTTTATTTTGTGCTGACATTATTATTATTTATTATATTTATAAAGCGCCAACATATTACGCAGCGCTGGACAATAAATAGACAAGACAAATAACATTTATATTGCGCTTTTCTCCTTGCGGACTCAAAGCGCCAATATATACAATGATACAAGGATGACAGACATAACAAGGTTATACAACATAGAACAAAGTTATACATGCATGTTGTTCACATTCAGTTTATTTTGTGCTGACATGTTGCTCACATTGTGTTTATTTTGTGCTGACATGTTGCTCACATTGTGTTTATTTTGTGCTGACATGTTGCCCATATTGCGTTTATTTTGTGCTGACATGTTGCCCACATTGCATTTATTTTGTGCTGAAATTATTATTATTATTATTATTTATTGTATTTATAAAGCGCCAACATATTACGCAGCGCTGACATGTTGCACATTGCGTTTATTTTCTGCAGACATGTTGCCCACATTGCTTTATTTTGTGCTGACATGTTGCCCATATTGCGTTTATTTTGTGCTGACATGTTGCCCACATTGCATTTATTTTGTGCTGAAATTATTATTATTATTATTATTTATTGTATTTATAAAGCGCCAACATATTACGCAGCGCTGACATGTTGCACATTGCGTTTATTTTCTGCAGACATGTTGCCCACATTGCTTTATTTTGTGCTGACATGTTGCCCATTGCGTTTACTTTCTGCTGACATGTTGCCCATTGCGGTTACTTTCTGCTGACATGTTGCCCACTGCGTTTACTTTCTGCTGACATGTTGCCCATTGCGTTTACTTTCTGCTGACATGTTGCCCACTGCGTTTACTTTCTGCTGACATGTTGCCCATTGCGTTTATTTCCTGCTGACATGTTGCCCTCATTTCGTTTATTTTGTGGTGTCCGGGGTAACTGTTGCTGCATTTATTATTTAATGGTCATAGTTGGCTAAGTTTGCTGCTTTGGGGTTACAGTATACTATTAAATAGCATCACACAGTTTCTGCACACCCATGATGCGAATCCTCGTTTGACCACATCATGGCGTAAACACTGCTTTCTTATGCCTCGCTGTCACATCATTATGCTACCTGCGCCCATACAATGTCATGGCCACGCCCATTTTTCGGTGCGGCAGCCCCCCACTTTTCAGCGCGCCGCAGTCCACCCTCACCCCATCCCCGTCCCAGGTTGAACCGACAAAAATTTGGTCACTCCAATTTCCTCAGCTTTACCAGCTCCCAGTCTGACACTGGAATTTACCGGAAGCCATAGCGGAGGATCCAGGAGGCGGAGGACAGCGAGCGACCGATCAGCCTGAAGGGGGATTTTACTTCATCTCAGGTACCCTTTCAGGAGGCCAGACCTGTAGGCTGCTGTGTTTTGCTTCAGTACAGGGATTTAGGCTGCCTTCATTTTGCTGCTGATGCAGATAGTTCATGGCTTGTAGTGTAACTGCATGGTGCAGTGCGCTACTCCGGCCACCAGGGGGCAGCAAGCCGTGGATGCGGAGCTGAGCGCCGTGCTAGAACATTGCTAGTACATTGTTTCCCCTGTGTGACTGAGCGTGAGCGGTGCAGTGCGCTCCTCCGGCCGCCAGGGGGCAGCAAGCCGTGATTGCCGAGCTGAGCGCCGTGCGGGGAGATTGGCGGGCGCGCTGGTACCGGATCTTCGCTGGTGGCTGGCTGCGGCTCTCATGCAGCGGGCAGGTATGAAGGGGGGGGGGGGGCTGGATGGAGTAACACAGACCCGGGGGAGCCTCCCCCATCACTGACTGGGGGAACCACATCTCCCAGCATGCCCTGTCTGTAGCCATATGTCTGCTGGGGGACCTCTTTTATCATCCCTGTCCTGGGGAACCACATCTCCCAGCATGCTCTGCCTGTCTGCAGCCATATGTCTGCTCTGCACTGCAGGTGGGCGTATAGGAAATTACACATACCCTTCTCTGTCATTCCCTGACAGGGGTAATCTGTATCTGGGGGAACCACATCTCCCAGCATGCCCTGCCTGTAGCCATATGCCTGTGATGGAGGGGTGTATATGGAATAACAAAGACCCTTCTCTAGCATTCCCTGCCAGGGGTAACCTGTATTTGGAGGAACCACATCTCCCAGCATGCCCTGCCTGTAGCCATATGCCTGTGATGGAGGGGTGTATATGGAATAACAAAGACCCTTCTCTAGCATTCCCTGCCAGGGGTAACCTGTATTTGGAGGAACCACATCTCCCAGCATGCCCTGCCTGTAGCCATATGCCTGTGATGGAGGGGTGTATAGGGAATAACACAGACCCTTCTCTAGCATTCCCTGCCAGGAGTAACCTGTATTTGGAGGAACCACATCTCCCAGCATGCCCTGCCTGTAGCCATATGCCTGCTATGTATAGGGCTGGTATATATGTAATCACACAGATCCTCCTCTATCATTCCCTTTCAGGGGTAAACTGCACCTGGGGGAACCACATCTCCCAGCATGCCCTCACTGCCTGCAGCCATATGTCAGCTCTGTGGGGGGCGAGGGGTATGTGGATATATGGAAACACACAGACTCTTCTCTGACATTCCCTATGCTGGGTAACCTGTAGTCTCACCTGCATCTGGGGGAACCACATCTCCCAGCATGCCCTGCCTGTAGCCATATGCCTGTGATGGAGGGGTGTATAGGGAATAACACAGACCCTTCTCTAGCATTCCCTGCCAGGGGGTAACCTGTATTTGGAGGAACCACATCTCCCAGCATGCCCTGCCTGTAGCCATATGCCTGCGATGGAGGGGTGTATAGGGAATAACACAGACCCTTCTCTAGCATTCCCTGCCAGGGGTAACCTGTATTTGGAGGAACCACATCTCCCAGCATGCCCTGCCTGTATCCATATGCCTGCTCTGTAGGTGGGCAGCCGCACACAGCACACACTTCAGGCACATTCTGTAATAATCACTTTCAGCACGAGTTTCTAGAATTTGGCCACCCCCACACTGCAGATCTGTAAACATTTGATGGATTATCGGCAGTTTTTTAATCGGCGGTGATGGTGCGCTGGTGGGTGGCTGTACACTCCAGGGTCCACTTAGCAAAACATGGCAGCGCTGCCGTTAGATTTCCATTGTTTCTGTGCATATCGCATTGAGAGCAGGGATATCGTGTTGGGATACAATTATATTGTACTTTGCTGTGGTGTAGTGGATGTAGTGTGAAAGGATCCTTGGGCCTTCAACCCACTAGGAGTCGCTGCTGCGCTTTAAAATCGTCACAGCACTGTGTGCAGAGATTCCTAGGGTGCTTCCAATTTGTGATTAGCTTTTTTTTTTTTTTTTTTAAAAACGTAAACTTACCAGGCATCCTCCTTCCATCAGTAGCCCCGCCCCAATGAAGGTCAAAGGTGTTTCTCTATGACCAATCAGAGAAGCACCTGTGACCTCTTCCTTTAGGGGCGGGACTATGAACGGAAGAAGTAAATACAGACACCCAGTAAGTATGAAAGTTTTTTAAAACGCTAACTGCTCGGCTCCCAAAGCGCTGCATAATGAATTTGATAAGCTATTTATGCAGCACATGTATACTTTGCTTTGAGCGCAAATGTGCTCAAGATGCTGCATGTCCTGCAATCGCACTTATGGGTTCCCATCCACGCTCACTTATATTGGCAAACCATTTTTGGATATTGTCAGCGATCCTAAAATGCTGCCAAAAATACCCTAGTGGGTTCCTGTCCTTAGTGACTGTGCTTGGTAGAATTCCATGGCCAATCATGATTGTTATGAATAGTTGGAGATGATCAATGAGATACAATAAATACAAACATATATATTGCTTGCAAATGTTATGAAGCTTGAAATTGGGCCAGTGAAAAATGACAGGATGTATTGTACATTCGATTAGCCCAGTTTCAGGCTCCATACAATTTGCATATATGTTGCATGCAAGGGGAATTTTTGTGCTTGTCATTGGCCATTTCAATGTACAGGCACCAGAAGCTTGCCGCTTGCATACTTGGTAACACTACCCAGTATACTGTGTCTGGAGTACTGTTGTCACAAGGGGGGGGGGGGGGGTGGAATTCCCTCATGCCTGAAGTGTTGCAGGTTTTGCATTGACATCTTGTCTGAGGGACATATGGTAGCTGCTGCTTTGGGTCAAAATCGGGCCTCGGTGGTTGTCAGTGAAAGTGGCCTAGTGCCAGAACATTATATATTTGCAGGGCTATGTAATGAGAACGCTTGTAATAATCGCTGTGCACCAGACATCGCCTAAATGTAACTAGACGACCATCTAGTTCTACTAGTATTGTTGTTGAAAGCTATTCGCTGTTTATAATTGTTTCTTTTCATTTGGCACTTATACAGGCAATCTTGCCGCATGAGGGGGCGAAATGGTGCGGTCGTGCTCCGCTGCTAACTGCGTGAATCGCCAGACAGCGCTGACCAAACGGAAGGGCATTACCTTTCACCGGTGAGTTATTCCGTATTGCTCCAGGACAGATCCTTTTAGTCACACACAAACACACCTTTGGCCTCCTCCAGCCCCCTTCAGGCTAATCTGTCCCTCGCTGTCATCATCTGCCACCTGGATCTTCCGCTATGGGTCCCAGCCGGCTGGCTCAATTACAGGGCTGCCTAGTGGAGGATCCAGGTGACCGAGGAGGACGGTGAGTGAGCGATCAGCCTGAAGGGGGCTGGAGGAAGCCCCAGGTATGTATCATTTTTTTTTTTGTAGTCATCTCAGGTCCACTTTAAAGAGGAGCCGACTGCCATACTATCTCAGAAAAAAAAAACACATATATAAGTAAATAAATACTTGCTCTACTTACATAACATATATGTATTGCACTGTCCACGTTTTGATTTAAGTGATTTTTCTACAGTAAAAAAAAGCCTTCTTAGCATTTTCCATTTTAAGTGTTGCCATTTTGAAGCCAATTCTGATGTCATTTCCTCCCTTACTCTCCTCTGCCTGATTTGCCCGCCCTCCACTATAGAAAGTGCATTGTCTCAGCATGAGAAATATTGGCCAATCAGAGAGGAACGGAGGTGTGGGAGGGGAAAACAGGAGGGAAAGAGGCTTCAGCCAATCAGACTGCATTAGTTTAAGGGCAACTGTGGGGAGAGGTATAAGGAGGCTGCCATATTTATTCCTCCTTAAGCAATACCAGTTTCCTGGCAGCCCTGCTAATGTCTTTGGATGCAATAGTGTCTGAATAACACCAGAAACAAGCATGCAGCTAATCTTGTCAGTTCCGTACCTGATATGCTGCATGCCTGTTCAGGGTCTATGGCTAAAAGTATTAGAGACAGAGGATCAGCAGGACAGCCAGGCAACTGGTATTGCACCAAAGGAAAAAAAACATGGCCGCCTCCCTACAGTTGTCCTTTAAGTCTGAGGGGAAGTAGAGAAGCAAAAAAGGACAACCCAGCATGCCCTGCAACTTCCTTTTTGTGTACCAAATAAGAGTCAGGCAGGAAACACACTTGTCTTTCAGTTTTCCTGCATACTTTTTCTGCACACTAAGTGTGTTTCCATGCAGGAAAACGCGTGCGTTTTTTCATAGCAGCTGATGTAATTGATACAAAAAACTGACAAAATGTGCAGAGTCATGATGCAGAATGTCAGTTTTTTTTCTGCGCGCTAACAAAATATTAAGTGTGTACTAGCCCATTGATTAACATGAGTTCTCAGTTTTTCTGTGCAGAAAACGCGTACGAAAACAGTCAAGTGTGTTCCTTGCCTCAAGTAAACTGGGGAATCATCATTTGTCAACAAGACAAGTAATAGTGATTTTAACTTTTGGACTGCCTGCGTAGCATCCTTATTACTTGTTTACCAGATAAAAATAAAGTATTGATTTTATGCCTGGCAGTTACACTTTAAGGGGTACCTGACGTCTTAAAAGCTTTCCCCTAAGCGTGTTGCTTAGTAGCAAGGAATATAACTCATAAGAAATAAAACTAAATTTTCCGAATTAAATCAGCCTGGAGCACTGGCAAGTCACTAGTTAAAATAGCGGTACAAAGGTTAATGTCAGGACGAAGACCCTTTTCTCTTCTTCATAGGTTTCCTAAAGAAGAGTCTCGGCGGACGCTGTGGGTGAATGCCGTGCTGGACTCTCACGCCGCGATAGGCAGCGAATGGACACCCTCTGTTCACAGCTCGCTGTGCTCACAACACTTCCATGACAAGCAGTTCGACCGGACGGGACAGACAGTGCGGCTGCGGGACTCTGCAGTCCCCATGATATTCTCAACGATCAGCTATTCAAAGGTAACACAAGGCTCTGCATAACGAAGAGGTAGAGAGTCTCTGGGAACAAAAATAGGGAACAATCCAAAAATGTGTATAGTCTGGTGCATCTCAGATGTTAGAAGCGGGATGGGAATACGTGATCAGGCATGGGCTTTCAGGTCCAGATGGACTCAAATTTAAACAAAGTCTAATGACTTCAGCTGTGACCGCGGGATGGGGGGTTTAACTTACCCAGATATCTTCTGGGACGTCTGCGTTCCATTACACGTGATAGGCATAATGAAAGCCGCGTTCCACCACTCCTCCTCCTTCCGCCTTGAAAGAGGAAGGTAGTGAGTCATGCAACGCTGCTTTCATTACGCTTATGAGGAATGCAGACGGCTTGAAGACTTCTGGGTAAGTTAACCCACCCCCTATCCTGCAGTCACACCTGAAGTCATTAAAGAGGAGCTGTTAGGTATAAGGTCTCAGAGAAAATAAACACATATATCAGTAGCTAAAGATTGGCTGTACTTACATTACATATGCATTTCACTGTCCACGTTTGTACTTCACAGAATTTGTATATAGTATATGCAGAGATTGATGCTCCTGACAGCTCATGGCAGGTTCCATGTTTGTCTGTCTCCTATGAAGCCAAATGTGTCGTCATGTCCTGCCTGCTTCCTGATCACAGAAAAGCTCGTACTGAATAACACTAGTGTGCAGTGAATATTAATTAGCCATGTGGCTAGGAACAATAGCGGACTCCTGCAGTGTACTCTGCCGGGAGATTTATCAGTGCTGTGCGCTGGACTGAGTTACAAGCTGCTGAAACTTGATCCTGTAACTTCTCCTTAGCAGCCGAGGGGAGGGCCCCAGAATGCTTTGCAGTATGGTATGCGGCTTGCGTCCTCTTAAGAGCTTGGGTCTAACAGCTTTGCTGATAAGCACACATCAAATGAAAGAGAGATTTTTATCTTCACTATTGCCTTTTTGGCTTCAGTCTATACTGTTTAACACAGGAGAATAGAGGTTTAAATTAGCTTCTGCAGCCTGACAGTTACTCTTTAAACTTCATTTGAATTCCGAATTCGAGCCAGTCTCGACTAAAAAGCCCATGCCTGTATGTGATGCTGAGATGGTCAATGAGGCGCAAATCATTTCAACTTGCATTTGGATTTCACCTAACATTGTTTGCAGCTCAAAGAGTTCAGCTTTTTGGAGCCAGAGCATTCTGTCATGCTGCCCCTATCATTTGGAATTCCTTGCCATACCCAATCAAGACAGCTCCAACCCTAGAGGCATTTCAATCAAAACTGAAAAGCCAACTGTTCCATCTGGCATTTATGATCACATAACTTTTTCCCCTGTAATCCATTTACTATGGCCTGATCTGTGACAAGCTTATGCGCTTTGGGTCCTATGGAAGAAAAGCACTTTACAAATGTGTTGTTGATGTTGTTTTTTGGACCAGTCAAAATTACATAGTTACATAGTTATTTGGGTTGAAAAAAGACATACGACCATCGAGTTCAACCAGAGTTGTTAGCAGGGCTGTGGAGTCGTGGAGTCGGAGTCGGAGTCGTGGAATCGGGCAATTTTGGGTGCCTGGAGTCGGAGTCGGGAAAAAATGCACCGACTCCGACTCCTAATGAATTTGTAACTGTAATTAAAATAGAAAATATGATAAAATGTTCTATTTCTCAGATAATAGTCATTAAAAATAATGTATATATACAGTAATAGCTGTGCTCAGTCCACAAAAATGAAATAAACCAATCAAAATTAGTTACTTGTGCTGCTTCAATAAAGCAGTCCCCGTATTTTTAAGGTCAGATATACATATCTGATTGTGACTGTATATATGATGTGTACACAGGAATCTCTTATATATACTAAATAACATCTATGCTGTAAGAATAAAGCCTGATGTGTAGCTGTGTCACTAATAGAGATGGTCAACGAGATGGAAATAATTCCGCATTGATGCTGATTTATGCAAATGTACGCACTCCCTTTGCTGATGAAATCAAATAATTTGATATGTTATTAAAATTTGGTTTGACTACAAATTAAAGGGTAACTGAGACGGATGAAAAGTAAAGTTTTATACATACCTGGGGCTTCCTCCAGCCCCCTTCAGGCTAATCAGTCCCTCGCTGTCCTCCACCACCCGAATCTTCTGCTATGAGTCCTGATAATTCAGCCAGTCAGCGCAGTCCGGCCGCATGCCGCTCCCACAGCCAGGAACATTCTGCACCTGCGCAATAGTGCTGCACAGGTGTAGTATGCTCCTGGCGGCGGAGTGTGTGCATGCGCACTACGCCTGACTGGCTCAAGTACCTGGACTCATAGCAGAAGATCCAGGTGGTGGAGGAGGACAACGAGGTACTGATTATCCTGAAGGCGGCTGGAGGAAGCCCCAGGTATGTATAAAACTTTAATTTCATCTGTCTCAGGTTTACTTTGTTACACAGTAGTACTATACTCTACATATGCACTCCCCACAGAGCTGCAGGGAATCCACTGAAAATGCTGTCCACATTGAACACAGAGGTGTTGTCTGTTTACAATCCCCTCATTCCCCTGCAGAGTACCTGCACATCATTCTGACATGTACCCTTACTTACATTGCCTAGGGCCTGATAGATGTTCTTTGTTCCGGTTTGTACCTTTTACAAGTACTCTTACCAAGGACTAGTTTTAGTCTAAAGGGAATAAATATAGTAGTCTACATATCCTTCTCACTTCAGTTGTCTTGTAAAATTCCTAAGCGTTGGCAGTTAAGAGACGAATTTCATGTTACATACTTTTAATCAACAAAATTGTAATATGCAAATTAGAGGAGTCGGAGTCGGTGGAATCCTAAACTGAGGAGTCGGAGTCGGTGGATTTTTGGACCGACTCCACAGCCCTGGTTGTTAGGGAAGTTTTGATTGGTTCAGCTTCAAGCTGGATTTACATGAAACGTGAATGCAATTCAGAATTGTTTGCACCTTATTGACCACCTCTGCACAAGGGTAGGACGCCACTAAGGGACAATATTGACTTGACCCTATTTAGGCAGAAGGGAACCGAAGGGACAGTCACACTCTGGGGGTAAAAAAACTAATTTTCAGATTGCTGCGAGCTCAATGTGTGATGCAGGTAAAAGACACCTCAGTCTCATGTTGCTTACAATGTGTTATTATTACTATTATTATTTTATTGTATTTATAGAGCGCCAACATATTGCGCAGCGCTGGAAAATAAATAGGGATACATACAATGTAAACAAGGGATGAGACAGAGATGTAGCACACTGTTATACATGCAAGCAGGAGATAAGATGCATGATCAAGTGATTTTACAGAGACCCAGCAATTCAGGTCCGAGTTAGTCCATGAGAAGGGTGACATTGCTGGGGTTGTAAGATCAAGAAGGATACACTGAGGGAGGGGGGGGGGGCTGCCAAAGCCTTACAATCTAAAGGGTGGGGGAGGGACACATAAGGTAGGGCTGTTACAAAGGTGCTCAGCTGAGAGCGTTAAAGTGTGTGTGTGTGTGTGTGTGTGTGTGTGTGTGTGGGGGGGGGGGGGGGGGGGGGTTAGACCATTTTAAAGAAATGTGTTTTAACCACCCTGGCATTCTATTTAAATTGCCAGAGTGGCGGCGGCAGGGTTTTTTTAACATAATTTTTTTTTCATGCTGCCAACTAAAAGTCGGCAGCATAAAAGACTACTAGAGGGCAGAGTGCGGGATTTCATGTTAGGCTTACCCCGTCGCCATGGCGACGATCGGGATCAAGTCATGGACGTCAGCTAACGTCAGACGCCTCCGATCCAGCCCTTTAGCGCTGCCCGAAAGTGTTTGGTCCAGGCAGCGCAGGGCTCGAGCGGGGGTGGGCATTCTGCTCGTGGCGCAGTTTATTTGGTGTAAAGCGGCCCAGCAGGGCCAGGAAGGTTAAGGGCTTTCTTGAAGGTGTTGAAGGAAGGAGGGAGGGAGTTCCATCGAGTGGGGGCGGCTGTTGAAAAGCCAGTAGGGGTAAATGGGAGTGAATTGTTGAATTTTATATTCAGGAAGTACAAACAATTGTTCAAATGGACCAAATCCCGCTGCGGATGTGTTCAGAACCTTCTGAATCAAGTGCTGTCGAGACCCAACTGAAATACCAGCAGAAGGAAACCCAGTATTAATATTTTTGATTTATATACAGTGGGATGCGAAAGTTTGGGCAACCTTGTTAATCGTCATGATTTTTCAGTGTATAGATCGTTTGTTGTTACGATAAAAAATGTCAGTTAAATATATCATATAGGAGACGCACACAGTGATATTTGAGAAGTGAAATGAAGTTTATTGGCTTAACAGAAAGTGCGCAATAATTGTTTAAACAAAATTAGGCAGGTGCTTAAATTATAAAAAAAAAGTGCATAAAAAAGAAATGAAATCAATATTTAGTAGATCCTCCTTTTGCAGAAATTACAGCCTCTAAATGCTTCCTGGAGGTTCCAATGAGAGTCTGGATTCTGGCTGAAGGTATTTTGGACCATTTCTCTTTACAAAACATCTCTAGTTCATTCAGGTTTGATGGCTTCCGAGCATGGACAGCTCTCTTTAAGGCCTAGTGCACAACAAAACCGATAGCAGATCCACAAAACGCTAGCGGTTTTTGGAGCTGATTTCAGAGCGATTCCAGGCATGTTTAGAGAGGTTTTCTAAACATACCTAGCGGTTTTGGGTGCGTTTTTGTGTAGCAGATTACACATATTGTTACAGTAAAAGCTGTTAGGGCCCTTTTCCACCAGCGCGTTTGCGCTGGCTGAATCGCAAAATCGCAAACCGCTAGCGATTTTACAATCGCTACGGTTTGCTTTTTAACATAGGAATCGCGGTAGGTCATTTCCACTACCGCGATTCGCTTTTGTCGGGAACGCGAACGCGCGGCGGAGCGATAATTGCCATGATTTTGCTATGCAGTGCATAGCATAGCAAAATCGCGGCCGCAAACGTCGGGGGAATCGCCGGTTTTGCGATTCAGCAATCGCTAGCGTTCAGCATGAACGCTAGCGATTGCAGGTGGAAAAGGGCCCTTACTGAACAGCTTCTGTAACAAAAATGCCTGGCAAACCGCTCTGATCTGGCATTTCTCAGAGCGGTTTGCGTTTCTCCTATACTTTACATTGAGGCAGAAACGCTTCTGCAAACCGCAAACGTGCAGCAAGAGGCACGTTTTCGGTTTGCTACAAACCTCAAACCGCCGGTGTGCATCAGCCCTCTGAAATACATTAGCCAAGTGTTTTTACAGGCGGATGCGGCCGGTGGATCACATCCAAAACCGCTCGGTGTGCACTGGGCCTAACTCACAACACAGATTTCCAATTCTATTCAGGTCTGGGGACTGAGATGGCCATTCCAGAACGTTGTACTTGTTCCTCTGCATGAATGCCTTAGTACATTTTGAGCAGTGTTTAGGGTCGTTGTCTTGTTGAAAGATCCATCCGTAGGGCAGCTTCAGCTTTGTCACTGATTTCTGGACATTGGTCTCCAGAATCTGCTGATACTGAGTGGAATCCATGTGGCCCTCAACTTTGACAAGATTCCCAGTCCCTGCACTGGCCACACAGCCCCACAGCTTGTTATTCCCAAATAATTCAATTATAGTTTAATCAGTCCACAGCACCTTATTCCAAAATGAAGCTGGCTTGTCCAAATGTGCTTTAGCATACCTCAAGCGGCTCTGTTTGTGCCGTGGACGGAGAAAAGGCATCCTCTGCATCACTCCCGCATACAGCATCTCCTTGTGTAAAGTACGCCGAATGGTTGAACAATGCACAGTGACTCCATTTGCAGCAAGATGATGTTGTAGGTCTTTGTTGCTGGTCTGTGGTTTGCTTCTGACTGTTCTCACCATTCGTCGATTCTGTCGATCAGAGATTTTTCTTGGTCTGCCACTTCGAGCCTTAACTAGAACTGAGCCTGTAGTCTTCCATTTCCTTAATATGTTCCTAACTGTGGAAACAGACAGCTGAAATCTCTGAGACAGCTTTCTGTATCCTTCCCCTAAACCATGATGGTGAACAATCTTTGTCTTCAGGTCATTTGAGAGTTGTTTTGAGACCCCCATGTTTCTACTCTTCAGAGAAAATGTAAAAGAGGAGGGAAACTTACAATTGACCCCCCTTAAATACTCTTTTACCATGATTGGGTACACCTGTGTATGTAGGTCAGGGGTCACTGAGCTTACCAAGCCAATTTGAGTTCCAATAATTAGTTCTAATGGTTTTGGAATCAATAAAAATGACAACAGTGCCCAAATTTATACACCTGCCTAATTTTATTTAACCACTTGCCGACCAGTGGATTTTACACTGATCGGTGCTGCGTGGGCTCTACAGCCCGCAGCACCGATCAGGAGTCCAGCAGGGCGATCAGACTACCCCCCTTTTTTCCCCACTAGGGGGATGTCCTGCTGGGGGGGTCTGATCGCCGCCGGCCATCTGCGTTTTGCGGGGGGGGGCTTCTCAAAGCCCCCCTCCGCAGCCATTTCTGCCCTCCCGCTCCTTACCTCCCTCCCTCCCTCTCTCCGTAATGCGCAGGACGGAGTTCCGTCCTGCGCATTGAAGGATAGGCTTCAGCCTATCATATGCCGGCGATCCCCGGCCAATCAGAGGCCGGGGATCGCCGATCTGCCTTACGGCGCTGCTGCGCAGCAGCGCCGTATGATGTAAACAGCGGGGATTTCTTCCCCGCCTGTTTACATTTTGCCGGAGAGCTGCGATCGGCGGCTCTCCGGCTGTTCACGGAGACACCCTCCGTGAACTGACATGGAAAGGCCGCTCGATCGAGCGGCCGTTTCCATGGTAACCCGCAGACGACCAGTTTACGCCAATCGGCGTTAGCTGGTCGTCAAGAGGTTAAACAATTATTGCGCACTTTCTGTAAATCCAATAAACTTAATTTCACTTTTTAAATCAGGGCCGGCGTTGGCATAGAGGCAAAGAAGGCATTTGCCCTGGGCCCCCTCCCCCCCCCACCTCTGCTAGGCCCCCCAGCTGGTCTCTGCAACTGTTGCCCTTGTCCCCGCATGTACTACAGCTCAGCTGCAGTGGCAGGGTCCGACCTGCAGATAGGGGTTGCAGCTTGGAGGAGGGGGTGGTGTGTACATAATAAATGGAGAGCGGAGGCTAATTATATTTTACCCTGTCCAGTTATGATACACGGCTTAGCCACTTCCTTAGCAGTTGTATGAGCTGTACAGCCAGCCAATCACCTTGCAGGGAGTGAAGCCGCATGGTGATTGGTTGGCTACACAGCTCATACAACTTATGAGGAAGTGAAGGAGCCGCGTGTGTCATAACTGGGCCAGGTAAAGTATAATTACCCTCCGCTTATTTATTATGTAAAGACTATACATAGATAGATTAAGGTATCACTTTCTGCAGAAGATAGAGCAATCCATGTAGTATCAGCACCAGTTTACTGCCTGTTCTGTCCACGGACGGCACACACACTAGC
Organism: Hyperolius riggenbachi; assembly: GCF_040937935.1. Lineage (NCBI taxonomy): Eukaryota > Metazoa > Chordata > Amphibia > Anura > Hyperoliidae > Hyperolius > Hyperolius riggenbachi. The sequence continues at coordinate 11,407,073 of NC_090651.1, read as the reverse complement.
TGCTTCTCAGCAGCTGCCACACGTTAGAAAGCTTCTGTGCAGCTTGGTGTCTAATGTCAGGCAGAGCAAGCACACCCCCTCCCATAGCCTCCAGGACTGTATGGAGCTTTCATGTGTGTGGTGTGTGTACAGTGTATGTGTGTGTACAGTGTATGTGTGTGTACAGTGTATGTGTGTGTACAGTGTATGTGTGTGTACAGTGTATGTGTGTGTACAGTGTATGTGTGTGTACAGTGTATGTGTGTGTGTGTGTGTACAGTGTGTGTGTGTGTGTACAGTGTGTGTGTGTGTGTACAGTGTGTGTGTGTGTGTGTGTGTACAGTGTGTATGTGTGTGTGTGTGTGTGTGTGTGTGTGTGTGTACAGTGTATGTGTGTGTGTGTGTGTGTGTGTGTGTACAGTGTATGTGTGTGTGTGGGTACAGTGTATGTGTGTGTGTGGTGTGTGTACAGTGTGTGTGTGGTGTGTGTACAGTGTGTGTGTGTGGTGTGTGTACAGTGTATGTGTGGTGTGTGTACAGTGTATCTGTGTGTGTGTGTGTACAGTGTGTGTGTGTGTGTGTGTGTACAGTGTATCTGTGTGTGTGTGTGTACAGTGTATCTGTGTGTGTGGTGTGTGTGTGTGTGTGTGTACAGTGTATCTGTGTGTGTGTGTGTGTGTGTGTGTACACAGTGTATCTGTGTGTGTGTGTACAGTGCATCTGTGTGTGGTGTGTGTGTGTGTGTGTGTGTACAGTGTATCGTTGTGTGTGTGTGTGTGTGTGTGTACAGTGTGTGTGGTTACGTGTGGTGTGTGTGTGGTGTATGTACAGTGTGTGTGTGGTGTGCGTACAGTGTGTGTGGTTGTGTGTGTGTGTGCCTGCATGCTTTTTTGCCTGCATGCTTTTTTGGGTGGGGGGGAGGGGGTGTCCACTGACACATCGCTGGGGCCCCCAAGTTACTTTTGCCCTGGGGCCCCTGTGTGGCTTAAACCGGCCCAGTCTCAAATATCACTGTGTGTGTTTTCTATATGATATATTTAACTGACATTTTTTTATCATAACAACCAACGACAGACCATACAAACTGTAGACAGTTACAAAACTATGGGGTACCGATAATACACAATCCAACAGATCAACTCAGGCGATGTACAGAAAACTTTTCAGTGAAAATCTGTCAAAATAATTGATCTGACCAGACAGAAAATCTCCGTCAATCAGGGGGAGGAGCAGCAAATCTAGATTATAAGTACATAGGTAAATCTGGTAGTGTCAAGGGAAGGGAAATCTATGTGAAAGGAAACTTGGAGCGAGTTGCATGGGAAACCTGGCATTTTAGGCTTATTTAAAAAAAAAAAAAAAAAAAATGCCAGTTACCTGGCTGTCATGCCAGACTTTTGTCCGCAGTCATGTTGGATTCACTCACACAGAACAAGCATGCAGCTAGGGGAGTCCCACCTGATCAGCATATGTGTTCTGGAACAGTGACAGAGAGCTTTAAAGGACACCTGAAATGAGAGTTATATGGAGGCTGCCATACTATTTCCTTTTTAAACAATGCCAATTGCCTGGTTACCCTGCTGATCCTCTGCCTCTAATACTTTTAGCCATAGCCCCTGAACAAGCATACAGCAGATCATGTGTTTCTGACATTATTGTCAGATCTGACAAGAATAGCTGTATGCTTGTTTCTGGTGTGATTCAGACACTACTGCAGCCATATAGATCAGCAGGGCTGCCAGTTTATTTTAAAGGAAGTAAATATGGCAGCCTCCATATCCCTCTCACTACAGTTGTTCTTTAAAGACTAGAGATGATTAATTTTGTTAATCATTCCTTGCCTTGCATAATGCAAATTGTATGCAGCCCGGAGCTGGGTCAATCAAATGCACTTGCTGATTGTACATTTTTAAAGGTGCATACAGTTTGTGTTAAATTTGTCTGTAAGCCATAATTACTAACCTCTAATTGACCATCCCTGTCTTGTAGTGAATTTCTGGCATTGTTCTGAGCGGTGCTTCGGCCATGTTGTGTGATATTCTAGACTTGGGGTAACTGACTGAAGTTCTGTGTGTTTATATTGTAGATGCCAAGACACTGCTCCGCCCCCGGCTGCACCACACGGGACTCCCGGCAAACCCGAGACAGCAACATCTCCTTCCACAGGTCAGCTCTGCTCTCTGCATGGCGGGGTTTTTTTGTTTTTGTTTTTTTTATCCTTAACCACTTTACCCCCGCCCGTACGAATTTCTCCTTCCCTTTTACCACCATGGACAGAGAAATCCGTACTTCCCGCGCTCCCGCCGCTGCCCACGCTCCCGCTCGCTTATGCGCGCACTCCCGCTCGCATGCACGCCGCCCACCCGGATATTAATGAACGGGAAAATCCATTCCCATTCATTGATCTAAGCCCCGCAATGATCCGCTGCTTCTCCGATAAGCAGCACGATCATTGTGTAAAAAAAAAAAAAAAAAGTTCCAGCCTCTTTGTACTTCCTGCAAGCGTCCTTCCGGACGCTTGCAGGTCGCATAAACAAAATGTTACTGTGGCCATCTTGTGGCCAAATGGTAAAACTACACCCTAAAGCATTTTTCACATACAAATACATTACTTATACACAAGAAATTAACTCATTACCTCCCACACTCCCCCTTTTTTTTGTAATTAAAAAAAAAATTAAAAAATGTACAATTTAAAAAAAAATACATAAATAGTTACCTTAGGGACTGAACTTTTTAAATATTTATGTCAAGAGGGTATAACACTGTTACTTTATAAACTACGGGCTTGTAATTAGGGATGGACGCAAAACTGAAAAAAATGCACCTTTATTTCCAAATAAAATATTGGCGCCAAACATTGTGATAGGGACATAATTTAAACGGTTTTATAACCGGGACAAATGGACAAATTTCATGGGTTTTAATTACAGTAGCATGCATTAACTATAATGGCCGAAAACTGAAAAAGAATGAATTTTTTTCCCACATTTTTCCTATTTTCCCATTAAAACATAATTAGAATAAAATAATTCTTGGCATAATGTCCCACCTAAAGAAAGCCTAATTGGTGGCGGAAAAAACAAGATATAGTTCATTTCATTGTGATAAGTAATGATAAAGTTATAGATGAATGAATGGAAGGAGCGCTGAAAGGTGAAAATTGCTCTGGTGCTCCAGGGGTAAAACTCCTCAGTGGTGAAGTGGTTAAAGGCCACCTGAAGTGAGAGGTAGATGGAGGCTACCATATTTACCCGTATTTCATTTTAAGCAATACCAGTTGCCTGGCTGTCCTGCTGAACCTCTGCCTCTAATACTTTTAGCCTAGCCCCTGAACAAGCATGCAGCATATCGGATGTTTCTGACATTATTGTCAGATCTGACAACCAGGCATGGTTTCATGAGTAGTTAAGAGTCCCTGCCAAAGGACTCAAATTTGTGATTTAAATGAGGCTTAATTGCCTCAGGTGTGCAACTGGATCTGAAGGGGTTAGTTACCTATAAGTCTGTCGTCCTCCCTGCGTTCCAAACAGCTTGCATGCCTCTTATTGGACACGTTGCAAGCCTCACCACCGCTCACTTCCTCCTTCCGGTTTGAAGGAGGAAGAGTGCATAGTGAGTCTTGCAACGCATCTAAAAGGACACATGCAAGCTGTTTGGAGCGCAGGGAGGACGACGGACTTATAGGTAACTAACCCCTTCAGATCCAGTTGCACACCTGAGGCAATTAAGCCTCATTTAAATCACAAATTGTTTCTGGTGGGATTCAGACACTACTGCGGCTGCCAGCAGTACATCAGCAAGGCTGCCAGACAACTAGTATTGTTTAACAGGAAATAAATATGGCAGCCCCCATATTATTCTCACTTCAGTTTTCCTTTAAAGAGACTCTGAAGTCTCCCTAAAATGATGTTTTTAGTTTAAAAACCTCATTACCATTTTTGTCCCACCGGCTGAAAACCCCCTCGATCACCCCAAACTCACGGGGGAACACAGAGGCAACTTCCGCCTAGAGGCAGCGCGGCTCTGCCTCTATGCGCATCAATCAGCGCGGATCGCCGCCCCTCTTAGTCTACCTTCACTGAGAGGGGCGGGGGAGAGGCGGAGATGCGCGCTGATTGATGCGCAAACAGGCGGCAGCAAAATCCACGGCCAAGAAACTTGTGGATTTTGCCTGCCCTGTACCCCTGTGAGTTTGAGGTGATCTTCAGCCGCAGTTCTGCTGCATTTTAAGAGAGACTATAATGTTAATGAGGTTTTTAAAACAAAAACCTCGGGGGCGCATGTGCGGCGCAAAAGAGACGTGATGTGATCCCCGCAGCTCCGCACTCAGGCTGCCACTCTTCTCCAAATTGCTCTCGCCAAGCCGCACATCCATGAGCTAAACTCATCACTGGGCATCCCTGTTATGCCGCCGAAGAGAAGAGCCAAGAACAACGGGGGAAAAACTCAGAAATCGGCGGCAACGCCTAAGACAAAAACAGCAGCGCCATGCGCCATACCATCCAGGATGGCTGACGAACCACCAGTCTCTCCGCAGCAGGCCTCTCCCAAAATTGCGAGCCTCACCCAGACCTCCCCAAACCAGTCGGCTACCATGGGCGTCTCTCAAAGCCCCTCATCGGACACCCGGCTCGCTGACATAACGAGGGTTTTCAGAGCGGAGCTAAGAGAAGCTGTACGAGATATCACTATCGAAATCAGAGAACTCGGAGGCCGCATAGAGGATCTTGAGAAACAAGCAGACTCAGTTGCCGACGCGCTTGAAGAAGACAAGATGGCTATAGGTGACCAAGCTTCCAAAATTGACGTGCTTGAACTAAAGCTAGAGGACATGGAAAATAGAAGCAGAAGGGCTAACATAAGAATTCGGGGCCTACCTGAAAATGTGCCTAATGAAGATCTCAAGCCCACAGCTCTGAATCTCTTCAGCACCCTCCTTCCACAGATGGACCCAGCCTCCTTTCGGATGGTAAGAATCCACAGGGCGCTGGCTAAGCCACGCAACACCGATCTCCCGCGCGATGTCATCCTGAAGTTTTAATTTGAGGAGGTACGTGACATTGTGCTAGAAGCTGCCCGTAACCTCACCGCGCTGCCGGGAGTTCCCGACTCGGTCCAACTCTATGCTCACCTGGCCCCTACCACCATACAACGTCGCAGGGCCCTTCGACTGGTCACTTTGGTGCTCCAGAAAGCCTCAATCAAGTATCGCTGGGGGTTCCCCTTCTCACTCACCTTTACCAAGGGGGAGAAAATCGACATCGCTCGCACACTAGAAGAATGCCGCAGACACATGGAGGTCCTGGGAATACCGCTCGAGAAGGTCGCACTAGCCCCCTTACCGCAAAGAGCCACGCGCCCATCTCGGGTGTGGTCGTCACGGCCCACTAGACTCCTATCCTCGCAGCCTCGCACTTCAGAGGCCTAGGCCCTGGAACAACTGCGGATCGCTGACAATGGCGCCATTTGGCGTGAGTATACTGATCTTGGAAAAATCACACTGCATTACCTTGCAATAAATAAGTGAAATGCCCTGTCTAATAACTCTACTTCTGTCTATCCGTACATCTTACCTGCTCCGTTACATACGCCACTGTACCTACCTATTTGCCAGCTACCATGACTTTTGCTATAAACTATACGATATACTGATAACTGAACATACTTTTTGATATCCTACTGATAGTCCTCCCACTTATCATGATCTACCTTCTACAGGATGACAAGTACACAATCCTCATGGTAGGCATACCGCTACCAGCGTGGGAAATCCTTACTGGACTTCACGGTCGGAGTCAGGACATTCGCTATACAAAAGCCCCAATCTTATAGGGGGCTACAGCAATCCAACCAGGAACTGCCTGTCTCACCATTGTAATGATTTAGCAAAACTTTCCTGCTATACTCCCCGGGGATGCACTTGACTGATTATCCACCGAAAACATAAGGAACAATGCATTCACCTTATATTGACAGAAAGCATTTACATTGATTACTTATTCACAGGGTCAACCAGTTGAACTATATATAGTTCTGATATTGCAGAGCCTAATATGCAGTGTGAACCTCCTTTACCCTTCTGTTTTAAGAATTGGTTAACTGCTGTTGCGCCACTATTGCTACATTCTCTTTCTGGTGATTTATACCTAGTGTGTTTCAGGTCTAGAGTGGCAGCCTGTAGCTTTGTAAGTGCTGCCTCACCACAAATGGATTGCCTACTCAGAGTTATATCTCTGTCTATGCTCTCCATTACCAAAGGATATTTGCCTACTAATGAGATCCCTCCGATCTCAAATCCTTGTTTGGTTTTCACTGTTTGGTACAATTACATGCATTTCTTTAATCTTTTTCTTTTAGCAGGTCTGCGGAGGGTTTACAAAACTATTGCTAAATGTGACAATGATAAAAGCATAGGAAGTACAAAAGAAAAACAAAAGTTTGCTTTCCTAAAACACAAAGTATTTTGAGATAATTCAGGTTGGAGTGAGCTTGAGATGTCTCCCAGAGCATCACTGCTGACTATATGCAAATTAACCATTGTGCCCTTAGAAGCCAAACACACCTCCAGAACCGCTGGAATGCAATGATGTGTCACCTTGTTAATTTGTACAGAGCCATAATAATCCAACATGCATACAGACTGTTTCGGACTGTTTGATCCTCATCAGTGCATGGCATGGATTAATTTGGCTCTATGCAGTAGGGCTTGTAACACCGAGAGGTACAGATTAACCAGCAAGCTCATGGTGACCCAGAACTCATTGGAGTGTGTAAGGGACTACAATGGTCCTAAAAGTCCCCTTACTAAGATGTTAAGAAAAACAAAAATTTGCTTTCTTAAAACAGAAAGAATTTGCGATAATTCAGGTTGGAGTGAGCTTGAGATGTCTCCCAGTGCATCACTGCTGAATATATGCAAATTAACCATTGTACAATAGCTACACTATTGATGAAGCGCAATACTGGAAAACTAATGATCCCTACTTAAATGGCCTCCTTTAATATCCTGTCCCATAATGTAAAGGGACTTAATTCCCCTGCAAAACGAAGAAAAGCCTTCATTGATTACCAAAAATGTGCCCCTGACATCATTTGTCTCCAAGAGATGCACTTTTCCACCACATCGGCCCCTCGCTACTTCCATAAAAACTTTCAACGCTATTTTGCTTCCTCTGCTACCAGTAAACATAGGGGTGTTATTACCCTACTCCATAACTCTCTTCCATTGCGAATAGATAAGACGATTGTGGATGATGCAGGGACCTATGTAATCCTTTATGGGTTTATTCAAAATAAGGAAATATGCGTAATCAACTCCCACTGCCCCCCCGAATCCACCATCCCCACTGTTAAAAAGATCCTTAAGGTCCTGGAAGACTACCCGAAGGCACAAGTTATCTGGGCCGGCGACTTTAACATTGCCCCCAACCCCAAACTGGACAGATTTTCTCCCACCCCCACAACTAGGCAAATTCAGCAATCCAAAGCCCTCCAAAATTGCATGTCCACACAACATTTGGTTGATACCTGGAGGGAACACAATCCTCAATTAAGATCATACTCATTTTACTCACACGCCCATAAATCATATTCTAGAATCTATGCTATTTACTTATCCTCTTCCCTTGTCCCTAACTTAATCTACTCTAGAATTCATATAAGCTCATGGTCAGATCATGACATCATCTTAACCTCATGTACTTCTCTTATCACACCCCTGACAAGGCCCCCCCGGAGGCTAAACGAAAGCCTACTCACCAACAATGAAACAGTGCTCGATCTAGAGCAGCGGTGGCAAACCTATGGCACGCGAGCCGGGCCCGGCACGCGTAGCCTAATCTGCTGGCACGCCACCGCTGCTTATGAGCTACTGGCCGCAGCGTCTACTAGACGCCGCCGTGCCAGTTCATAGCCCGCAGCCCCGCAGTCTCCCGGGAGGCAGACCAGGGCTACGGCAAGATAGCCGCCGAAGCCCTGTACTGGAGACTATTTGTCTCCAGTAGAGGGCTTCGTGCGCCATCTTCCCGTAGCCCTGCACTCTGCCTGTCAGCGGCAGCGCGGGAGACTCAGCTGCAGTAGGAACGTCACGGGGAGATGCGCGCCAGAGCCCAGCAGAGAGAGAAGACTTCTGTCAGGTGAGTACATTACTTTTTTTTGCAGGTGAAATGCGGCCCACTGTGTTATTTTCTGCTAAATGCTATGTTCCCCACATTGTGTTTATTTACTGTGAAATGCTGCTCACTGCGTTTGTTTTCTGGTGAATTGTGGCCCACTGCGTTTGTTTTCTGGTGAATTGTGGCCCACTGCGTTTGTTTTCTGGTGAATTGTGGCCCACTGCGTTAGTTTTCTGGGGAATTGTGGCCCACTGCGTTTGTTTTCTGGTGAAATGCTGCCCGCTGTGTTTGTCTTCTGGTGAAATGCTACCCGCTGCGTTTGTTTTCTGGTGAAATGTGGCCCACTGCATCTTTTTTCTGGTGAAATGCTGCCCACTGCGTTTGTTTTCTGGTGAATTGTGGCCCACTGCATTTGTTTTCTGGTGAATTGTGGCCCACTGCATTTGTTTTCTGGTGAATTGTGGCCCACTGCGTTTGTTTTCTGGTGAAATGCTGCCCACTGCGTTTATTTTCTGGTGAATTGTGGCCCACTGCATTTGTTTTCTGGTGAAATGCTGCCCACTGCGTTTATTTTCTGGTGAAATGTGGCCCACTACGTCTGTTTCCTGGTGAAATGCTGCCTGCTGCGTTTTTCTGGTGAAATGTGGCCCACTACGTCTGTTTTCTGGTGAAATGCTGCCCGCTACGTTTGTTTTCTGGTGAAATGCTGCCTGCTGCGTTTGTTTTCTGGTGAAATGCTGCCAGCTGCGTTTGTTTTCTGGTGAAATGCTGCCCGCTGCGTTTGTTTTCTGGTGAAATGCTGGCCGCTGCGTTTGTTTTCTGGTGAAATGTGGCCCACTGAGTTTATTTTCTCTTGAAATGTGGCCCACTGCGTCTATTTTCTGGTGAAATGTGGCCCACTGCGTTTGTTTTCTGGTGAAATGTGGCCCACATTGCAAGGTTTTCTGCTGAAATGTTGCACACATTGCGTTTATTTTCTGGTGTCTGGGGTAACTGTTGCTGCATTTATTATTAAGGGCTCATTCACACTACAGAACGTATGCACGAATGCGATTTCATGCATGCACTGCCAACGCACAGTGATCGCACGGAATGCACGTTGTGGTGCGCTAAAGCGTGGACGTCGGCAGCTGTACCCTTCGGGGAAACGTATGCGTTGTGCGTTAAAATGTTCCCAGATGCGTTACAACGTAACGCATGGGAACGCACACCTGTAGTGTGAATGGTAACATGGAAGTCTATTGACTTTCATGTTACCATATGAATCTTACATTATGTGCGTTGCGTCAAAACTGACAGCGCAGCACATAGTGTGAATGAGTCCTTAATGGTCATAGTTGGCTATATTTGCTGCTTTGGTGGTTACAGCGGGTATAAATAGCATCATACAGTTTCTGCACACCCATGATGCGAATCCTCGTTTCACCACATCATGGCGGAAACACTGCTTTCTTATGCCTCGCTGTTACATCATTACGTTAGCTCCGCTCATACAATATCATGGCCACGCCCATTTTTCGGCACGACCCCACCCCCCATTGGCACTCGGAGATAAATAAGTCGGTGTTAAGTCGCAGTTTGGGCACTCGCCCTCTGAAAGGTTAGCCATCACTGATCTAGAGGAACATTTAACAAATTATTTTAGAATAAACGACTCTCTGACCACTAAGCCCTCTACTCTCTGGTTTGCGCATAAGGCAACAATCAGAGGCCAGTTAATTTGCATAGCCGCGCAACACAAACGGCGCAAGACAAAACAACAATCTAATTTAGAATTTAAACTAAGTAAGCTAAAGATAGCACATGCCCAGAAAGACAAATCGAGACTACATTAGCTCAGCTGAGAATTATTCTGTCCTCACAAACTGAGAAGGCAATGAGATGGACGAGATCTGTGGCCTAGTGCACACCAAAAACCGCTAGCAGATCCGCAAAATGCTAGTAGATTTTGAAACGCTTTTTCTTATTTTTCTGTAGCTTTTCAGCTAGCGTTTTGCGGTTTTGTGTAGCGGTTTTGGTGTAGTAGATTTCATGTATTGTTACAGTAAAGCTGTTACTGAACAGCTACTGTAGCAAAAAACGCCTGGCAAACCGCTCTGAAGTGCCGTTTTTCAGAGCGGTTTGCGGTTTTCCTATACTTAACATTGAGGCAGAAACGCATCCGCAATCCAAAATCTGCAGCAGCCCGGGAATATGCGTTTCTGCAAAACGCCTCCCGCTCTGGTGTGCATCAGCACATTGAAATACATTACCCTAGCGGATCCGCACCCGCAAGCGGATCGCAAACCGCAGTGGAAACGCTCCGGTGTGCACTAGGCCTAAATTATATGCACAATACAACAAGCCAAACACTTGGCTGGCTAAAAAATTAAGAGAAACCCACTATGTAAATAAGGTGCTACAAATTCGCACCAAATCGGGATGTGTTACCTCAGACCCTTTAATAATCCATCAGGAATTTGCCAATTATTATCCTAATTTATATGCACCTAAGCCAACCACGCCCTCTACACCCCATCCATATACCTATTTGAGACGAATCCCATTACCATCACTTAAACCTGAAAAAGCCTCTATTCTGAATCTACCTATCACTAACGAAGAATTAAAAGAAGCTATTAAGCGCCTCAAAAATGGTAAGTACCCAGGGCCTGACGGCTTCTCAGCCATCTATTACAAAAAGTTTAAGACACAACTCATCCCACCCTTGCTAAAATTTTAGAATATGATTCTACAAGGAAACATTCCCCCTGCTGAGTTCCTGCAGTCCATGATCGCAGTGATCCCTAAACCTAGTAGAGGCCCCCTAGATGTTAAAAATGATCGCCCTATGTCATTACTTAATATAGACTATAAACTCTTCACTTCCATCCTTGTCACAAGGCTAAATAAGTTCCTATCCCCACTGGTCCACAGAGACCAGGTTGGTTTTATTCCTATGAGACAAGCACCAGACAATGTCCGGAAAGTTGTGGGCCTTCTCCATGTGGCGAAGAAGAATAAAACCCCACTAGCACTTGTTGGTCTGGACATGGAGAAGGCTTTCGACACCATTGACTGGGAATTTATGGTTAGTGCCCTACAGAGGGTTGGGATCGGAGGCAACTTCCTTCAGGCGATCAATGGCTTATATTCATCGCCCACAGCACAATTAAAATTACCCACTATTTCCCCCACTAATCTACCAATTGGGAGAGGGACAAGACAGGGGTGACCTCTTTCACCTGCGTTGTTTGCTCTGGTAATTGAGCCCTTGGCAGAGGAAATTAGAATATCGCCTGACATACAGGGCATAACCATAGCGGAGAAAACGTATAAAGCTAACCTATTTGCATATGATCTGTTACTAACACTCACCTCTCCACATACCTCCATACCGAATTTAATAACGCTGGTAAAAGCATTTGGCAAAATCTCAGGCCTATGCCTCAATGTCAGTAAAACAGAAGTCCTCTTCACCAATGTCCCTCGACCCCAAGCAGAACACCTGACATCTTCCTTAAATCTCACGCTACAACATAAATATATTACTTACTTAGGAGTAAAAATCCCCTCAGATCCAGCAGAACTATATAGCATAAATTATAGACCTATGATTTCATTGCTGCTAAGTGACCTACAGAAATGGAATCTTCCTATGATCTCTTGGTCAGGCAGAGTACAGGTGGTGCGTATGAATCTCCTCCCCCGACTTTTATATCTGTTCCGAACCCTCCCTATTATAGTAACCCAGAGCAACCTTAACCACTTCAGCCTTCAGTTGTTTTCACTTTATCCATCCAAGCAATGTTCACCTCCCATTAATTAGCCTATAACTTTATCACTACTTATCACAATGAACTGATCTATATCTTGTTTTTTCCGCCGCCAATTGGGCTTTCTTTGGGGGGTACATTTTGCTAAGAGCCACTTTACTGTAAATGCATTTTAACAGGAAGAATAAGAAAAAAACGGAAAAAAATTCATTATTTCTCAGTTTTCAGTCATTGTAGTTTTAAAATAATACATGCCTCCATAATTAAAACTCACGTATTGTATTTGCCCATATGTCCCGTTTATTACACCGTTAAAATTATGTCCCTTACAATATTTTATTTGGAAATAAAGGTGCATTTTTTCCGTTTTGCATCTATCACTATTTACAAGTTTAGAATAAAAAAAATATAGAAATATATCATCTTTACATTGATATTTAAAAAGTTTAGACCCTTAGGTAAATATTTACATGTTTGTTTGTTTTTTATTGTAATGGTTTTTTCTTTTTTATATTAAACATTTTATTTGGGTAGTTTTGGGAGGGTGGGAGGTAAACAATGTGTTTATAATGTAAATGTGTGTTAATTTTTATTTTTTAAAAATTTCAGATGTAGTATTACTTTTTGGCCACAAGATGGCGGCCATGAGTTTGTTTACATGACGTCACTCTAAGCGTAGCATACGCTTAGAGGGACGCATGGGAGACGCAACAGCCAGAAAAAGCGTAGCTCCTGAGAGAAGCTGTCGCTTTTTCTGCGGGGGAGAGGAATCAGTGATCGGGCACCCTAGCCTGATTCACTGATTGCCTGGCTAACGATCCGCGGCCGGGAGCGCTCGTGCACGCGCGCGATCGGCCGCGGGAGCGCGCGGACGCGTACATGGCCTCCTGGGCGTAGCTAGTACGTCCAGGAGGCCAAAGTAGTTAAGGATCTTCAAAACACAATTTTCAGATTTATTAGCAATAACAAAAAAAGCCATATAAACAGCGCAACTATGCACTTAAATAGAAATAGGAGAGGGATGGGGGGCAGCACAAATAGCGCAGTTAGCACAAATTCACTCTAAACTTAATTCACCACTCTGGGCACAAATTGAATCCGATCTATTGCACCCATATTCCCTCCCGGCTCTGCAATGGTCCATGTCTCCCTTACCTCCCTCAATAAAATACCAATTGCCCCTCTCGGCCCACTCACTTTCTATATGGCGACCTCTCAGATTCAGAAAACAACTACAATCAAAAATCTCCCCACTCCTCCCGTTGTATAGTAACCCTATGTTTAAGCCAGGATTGGATCAACGGGCGTTCAGATGGTGGAAGGATAAGGGGATCACCCACATCAAATACTTGTTAATAAATGATAAACTTCCATCCTGGGACCAGTTTAAAGCCAAAATGGAATTTCCCCCCTCGGAATTTTTAGCAACAATGCAAATATATCACTTTCTTAAATCCATGGGCCCAACTAACTCTCCCATTCCACAACGCTCATCCTATGAGGCCTGGTGTGATCTTAGACCACTAGAAGGAGGCCTCATATCACTACTGTACTCCATCCTTTCGCAGCCCCTTGCACTCCAAAAACTCAAACCAATGCTAACATGGGAATCGGAGCTGGGAGTTGAACTTACCCCAGGAAGATGGTCCAAATGTTGCACCACACTCTCTAAGGGTGAGTAATTACTTAAGTAATTACTTCTCCCACATTGAAACCAATGATAAAGTCCTCCATCGAGCATACATTACACCATTTCAGTTACATGGCATGGACTCAACCAAATCAAAGCTATGCTTCAGAAAGTGTGGTAGAGAAGGAGACATTAAACACATATGGTGGTTTTGCTCGGTGGTGCAGAAATATTGGGGGGAAGTTACTTCATTAATAAACACTGCGTTGGTTTTAAAAATAAAACAAAGAGACCGCGAGCCCAATATGGTGTAGTATGTTAGTAATCAAATGGAGATGAAATGAAAGTAAACGGTAGATGTACTCACAAGTCTGGGTCACCGCAAAGGCAACCACTGTAAATGCAGGTGGGGGCGATTAGAACCTGACCCCACTCAGGTATTAAAAAGTCGGTCTCTGTAGACAGAAAAAAGGGGAAGCCCCCCTCCACCCGGGGTGGACTGTTCAGTAGTAAGACAAGAATAACAGAGGCGCCAGCAAGTATAAAATAGTTAAAATCCGCTTAAAAGGAGAGATGTAGGTGGGTACACCTCTCAGGTAAACAATAGACCAGCCGATAAGCCGTTAATTTATAACCATGATATTTATTGGGGATTCTCCAAAAATGCAACGCGTTTCACGGGCAAAACTCCCGCTTCATCAGGCAATCGGATAGCAGAAACACTGGGGGAAAGAAGAAACATAAAGAAAAAATTGTGCCAGGGGACGCTTGATTTACAGAAATGACAATATGCGCGGAACAACAATATAAGCATTCTATATAAACAATTCCTTTTTTGGTGTTTTTACCATAATATCAATCCTAGGCATATATAACATTTTCAAAAACACTGCGTTGGGGACTTCCCTAGCTCCAGATCCTTGCATGCTTCTTTTTGGCGATAAGCCTCCAAAATGGAAGCATCCCTATCACCGGTTAGCACAACATGTAGCAAAGGGTGCTAGGTCACACATAGCCAAACAATGGATGCAGCCAGCACTCTCCATTCATCTAACTGACAACATAATACTTGACATAATGATCTCCGAAAAGATATTAGCTATCATAAATGATACCTTTGATGTATTTATTAAAACCTGGCAACCATGGTTGAGTGCTTCGACTCTTTTAGGATTGCGCTCCTGTGCACTTACATTATAAGCCTATGTAAAAACCCCAAGGCTATACAACCTCATTGTCGCCCTCTTTGCTTAACTATACCACACTCCACACAAAAGCAGAATGCATGTATGATACCTGTTTACCTGTTTTTCTTATTATGTTTATACCTAGCACAGCCCCGATAGGGGCAAGAGAATAATTGCTGTATTGTGTAATTGGTTTTTATTAACCCAATAAAACTATTTGAAACTAAAACAAAAATCTCATTTTAGGGAGACTTCAGAGTCTAAACCTGATGCATGTAGATTTTAATACACTGGCTCTTTTACAGAAGATATGCTATCCCTGCAGGCACTAATCTCAGATTTCTCACGACAACTCAGCTCTGTACCACCTGACCCTGTGAGCCAATCAGTGATCACAAAGGAATAAATAAAAAAGGCTCTGGTCATTAAACGGAACCTAAAGTGACACCACGGTCAACAGTATTACTGGTGCTTATTCCAGCCCCCTGTAGTTGTCCTGAAGCCTCGCTGTCATTCTGCTCTTCTCCCTTTAGCCGCTGTGCCCTTCCAGTCGGTCGCAGGCTACTGCTCATACGCGGCCGCGGTTACACGCCTCCTCGATGACACTCCCTTCACCGGGAGCATTCGAGTGAACTCCCCGTGATCCTGTCCACTTGCTCTCTCTTCACCGGGAGCATTCGAGTGAACTCCCCGTGACCCTGTCCACTTGCTCTCCCTTCACCGGGAGCATTCGAGTGAACTCCCCGTGACCCTGTCCACTTGCTCTCCCTTCACCGGGAGCATTCGAGTGAACTCCCCGTGACCCTGTCCACTTGCTCTCCCTTCACCGGGAGCATTCGAGTGAACTCCCCGTGACCCTGTCCACTTGCTCTCCCTTCACCGGGAGCATTCGAGTGAACTCCCCGTGACCCTGTCCACTTGCTCGGGTGCTGAATTGTGGTGTTCAGGATAATTCAGGTTTCCAAATTCAATATCCCGTATTGAACACCAATACTAGTCCTTAATACAGTATAATCTTGTTCTAGTAATCCTCAGGCTATAGTAAACTCTGTCCCCAGGTCCTGACCGTGCGCCTGTATGAATAGACCATGTATGATGAATCCTGATATAGTAAACTACTTAGCCAGCTCCCTTGGAGTTTATTCTATGGGGATTCTACTGTATTCAGACACCACCACTAGTCCTTTATGCTGCTTATTTTTTGTAATGAGATTTATCTGCATTTTGAGCCTATTTGTTATCCGTCCATTTCTTTATGGTTTCTTTTCCCAGGTTGCCAAGGAGAGGCGATCCTCGCCGGAACTTCTGGATTGCAAACTGTAGGAGGACCGACCCGAAGGGCACCGGCTTATGGGAGCCCGCCTCGGACTACGTGTATTTCTGCTCCAAACACTTTGAGAAGAGCTGCTTCGAAGTATCTGGAATCTGGTACACGTCTATTTGATAAAAAATAATAATTTCAACATCAGAAACACTTCCTGTGTATATATGTAGAACCCCCCCCCCCCCCCCCCCCGTGATGTCACAGCTTAGGCTGATTAGTTATGCAGAATTCTCCTCCCCATCTCCCGAGTATTTTGGGACCAGGCATTATTGTCACTGCAGTGTTCTCCTCACATATTTTTTTTCCTACCGGGTGGCATGAAAAAGTAGCTGTGTGGGGTGAGATGAGAGAATGCAGGGGCAGCGCTTCTCTGCACAACTTTGCTTACAGCATAGGAGGAGGTGAGCTGATACCAGCCGGGTGCTCACCAAAACTAGCCGGGTGGAGCACCCAGCTAAAAGAGCCTGGGGAGAACACTGTCACTGGCTTCCGAATTCTCAGTAAAACATTCCGCAGTGATGCACCTGACAAGACTAAAAATGTCACCAACTGAGGTAAATTTCAGAATGTAAATAGGAGGAGAGAGATTTTACAATGGACAATCACTAAATGTATAAAATATTGTTAATTTTTATGCATTATGTCAATCTTTAGTACAGCTCCCCTTTACTGTTCACCAATGCAGCTGCTGAATGTGGCGACACATCACAGCTAATGATAGCCAATGCAATGTAAATCCAGCGAATTGCATGCAGCCTCTAAATACCTCATTCACTTGCATTTTCTGCCCATTTTGGTTGGCCCAGTTCCAAGCTATAGACTTTGCAGTGCAACGCTGCGGGCCGTCAATCTCTACCGCCACTCATGCCCCACCCACGATCAGGTTGAATTAATCGACCGGGAAAATCTGTGTATGGCTACCTTTAGAGTATTTTTAATTGAAACTTCTATTCACAATTTGCTCTCGTTTTATGCAGCAGAGCGAGATTACAAACATTGTAAACCATCACAAGTTGACTCAATTTAACCACTTACTGCACCAGGTGCAGTATAATCACAGCCTGGGAAAACTTGAAGCCCCAGGGCCATAAATGTTTGTCTTCAGCAGCGATCGGCCACTGTTCGCTCCCGCACGGGTACTTGTCGCCGCCCGTTAGCGGGGAGATGAATGAATGGGAATCTAAGTCCCCGTGTCAATGAACCCTGGCCTCAAGGAGATGCCTGCGTCATTGGATCTTCCGGAGTTATAGTGCCATGCATTACTTCCTATTTACGTAGGCAAATAGGAAATAATGCACGAGGACATCTTGTGGCCAAATAGTAAAAGTACACCTAAATACATCTTATTTAATAAAAACACCCACAGTTACATTTAAAATTAACTCCTTCCCTCCCACACTCTCCCATAGTACCAAAACTTTTTTTGGCATAATACATTTTTTTCTTAAAAAGGACCTAAAAAATACATAGTTACTTTTTTAATCTGTATGTCTAGAGGGTATATTACTGTTTTTCTTTATTTTATTTTATGGGCTTGTAATTAGCGATGGATGCAAAACTGAAAAAATGCACCTTTATTTCCAAATAAAATATTGGCGCCATACATTGTACTAGAGGAATATTTTAAACATTGCAATAACCGGGACAAATGGGCAAATAAAATGTGTGGGTTTTATCCATAGTAGAATGTATTTGACATTCCTGGACGTGAAACTCACGTCCAGGAAGCCATGTGCGCTCCTGCGCGTCCACGCGGCCGATCGCGCGCGTGCACGCGCGCTCCCGGCCGGCGGTTTGTTAGCCAGTGAATCAGTGAATCGGGCAACGGTGCCCGATCACTGATTCCTCTCCCCCACAGAAAAAGCGACAGCTTCTCTCGGAAGCTACGCTTTTTCTGCTTCCTATGTCGCTCTAAGCGTACGTGGTACGCTTAGAGTGACGTCACAGTAAACAACTCATGGCTGCCATCTTGTGGCCAAAAAGTAAACTACATCTAAATGTTAAATAAAAATAAAAATACACATATATTTCCAAAAAATAATACAATTTCAATCCCACCCTCCCAAAAATGCCCACATAAAATGTTTAATTAAAAAAAACAAAAAAACATTACAATAAAAAAAACAAAACACAAATATTTACCTAAGGGTCTAAACTTTTTAAATATCTATGTAAAGATGAAATATTTCTTCTTCTTTTTTTTTATTATAAGCTTGTAAATAGTGATGAATGCAAAACGGAAAAATGCACTTTTATTTCCAAATAAAATATTGTCGCCATACATTGTGATAGGGACATAATTTAAATGGTGTAATAACCGGGACAAATGGGCATATACAATACGTGGGTTTTAATTATGGAGGCATGTATTATTTTAAAACTATAACTGCCGAAAAGTGAGAAATAATGATTTGTTTCCGTTTTTTTCTTATTCTTCCTTTTAAAATGCATTTACAGTAAAGTGGCTCTTAGTAAAATGTACCCCCCAAAGAAAGCCTAATTGGTGGCGGAAAAAACAAGATATAGATCAGTTCATTGTGATAAGTAGTAATAAAGTTATAGGCTAATGAATGGGAGGTGAACATTGTTCGGATGCATGAAGCGAAAAACGACTGAATGCGAACTGGTTAAAACGGCCGAAAACTGAGAAATATTGAATTTTTTTCTTATTATTCCAATTAAAACGCATTTAGAACAAAATACATCTTAGCATAATGTAGCTCCCAAAGAAAGCCTAATTGGTGGTGAAAAAAACAAGGTATAGATCATTTCGTTGAGATTACCAGTGATGAAGTTATTGGTGGAAGAAAGGGAGGAACGCTGACGGGTGAAAATTGCTTTGGTCCTAAAGGGGAAAAACAAACCTCACTGATCAAGTGGTTAAAGGACCTGTCAGCCATACTATTTCAGAAAAAAAAAGCACATAAGTAGATAAATACTTGCTCTACTCACATAACATATGTATAGCACTGTCCTCGTTTTGATTTTAGTGATTTTTCTAAAGTAAAAAAAAGAGAATTCTTCTTAGGATTCTGCATTTTAACTGTGTATCTTGAGGCCAATCCTGATGCCATTTCCTCCCTTACTGTCCTCTGCCTAATTGTGTCTGCATTGCCGGCCCTCCTCCCAGTCCTCAGGCACTCCCACCCTGCTCTGCAATAGAATGTGCATTGTCTCAGCATGAGAAATATTGGCCAATCAGAGAGGAACAGGGTGTGGGAGGGGAAAACAGGAGAGAAAGAGGCTTCAACCAATCAGGCTGCATTAGTTAAGTCCGAGGGGAAAGTAAAGCAAAAAAAAAGACAACCCAGCATGCCCTGCAACTTCCTTTGTGCGGCAGATGTAACAAATAAGTCAGGTGACTCCTCCCACACACACACACACACACACACACACACACACACACACACACACACACACTCTCACACACACACACACACACTCTCACACACACACACACTCTCACACACACACACACTCTCACACACACACACACTCTCACACACACACACTCTCACACACACACACTCTCACACACACACACACTCTCACACACACACACACACACACACACTCTCACACACACACACACACACACACACTCTCACTCTCACTCTCACACACACACACACACACACACACACACACACACACACACACACACTCTCACACACACACACACTCTCACACACACACACACTCTCACACACACACACACTCTCACACACACACACTCTCACACACACACACACTCTCACACACACACACTCTCACACACACACACTCTCACACACACACACTCTCACACACACACTCTCACACACACACACTCTCACACACACACACTCTCACACACACACACTCTCACACACACACACTCTCACACACACACACACACACACACACACTCTCACACACACACACACACACACACACACACACACACACACACACACACACACTCTCACTCTCACTCTCACACACACACACACCACAAAAAAAAGGCTAAATAACTAATGGAGAGGGAAGGCTTCGGGCCCTATAGAGCCTTCCTGTTCCTCTCCGGATAGAATCACAGTGGGACGTTGCGTTTTGATGCAACGTTAAAGTCGCATCGCAAACTTGCAACGCACCAAAAAAGTTGCAACGCAGCGTTACCATCACATACAGCAGATACAGTAGAGAATACAGGCAATGAAAAGTATGCTTCCAAAGTCATTACTGAGCATGTGCAAACAGTCTAACGCAGCTGATAACGTGTATAACACACTGCATGCAGTTCTTTCACTTAAAGGGAACCTAAACTGAGAGGGATATGGATGTTTCCTTTTAAACAATACCAGTTGCCTGGCAATCCTGCTGATCTTTTTGGCTGCAGTAGTGTCTGAATCACACACCTGAAACAAGCATGTATCTAATCCAGTCTGACTTCAGTCAGAGCACCTGATCTGCATGCTTGTTCAGGGGCTGTGGCTGAAAGCAATAGAGACACAGGATCATCAGGAGAGTCAGGCAACTGGTATTATTTTAAAAGGAAAAATCCATATCCTTCTCAGTTTAGGTTCCCTTTAAAGTGCAGCGTTAGATACCAACGTAACGTGTGCACTGTGAACGGGCATTGATTCATTGCAGCGCGTTATTCTGCCTTAAATGTGGATTTAACGTGCGACTTCAACGTCCCACTGTGAACTTAGCCTCACTGGCCCCACTTTCTAGTCACTCTCGTTTAATTTGCCACCGTGGGCGGCTTTGGAAGCACTTCTGTCCCTGAGTGCCTCCAAAGACGGGGGCCACTCTGCACTGCGCAAGTGCACTCTGACAGGGGTGACATTGCTGGAATGAGGGGAGCAAGAGAAGACGGAAAAGCTCTGTAGGATTCAGAGCCTTTCCTGGCCTTAAAGGGTAGGTTCACGCAGGAGCTAAAAAAAAAAATCCAAATACACTTACCTGGGGCTTCCTCCAGCCCGGGGCAGGCAGATCTTATTTTTGCCTTTTTACCTAATCTTTTTTTTTTTTTTTTTTTTTTTTTTTTTTTTCCCCTCAGCGGCTATCACCGTTTAAAGGAAGATGCGATTCCCACCATATTTACAGCTGCAGCAAAACCTCCCAGGATAACCCGTCTGAAGAGACAGAAGAAGCATGTGAAAGCCACAAAACTAAAAGCAAAGAGGAAATTGTAAGTGTGCTGTCAGCATAGCGGCTGCTCCGATCTGTTCTATCAAATCCTGCAAAGTCAGTTTTTGTTTAATTAATCACTTCCCATCCGCAAGACAGTAAATCTGCATCCCCTGATACTTTTTCTGAGCTTTAGTGATGTAAGTATACGCATGCTGCAATTAATAAGCACAGTGTCTGTGCTAGCATTAATCACCTGTACCCCGTTCCACCAATAATCGTGGCTCTCCTATCTCCCGTCCTGCAGCCATCCTCTTCCAGCTGCGTGTATTGGGTCTGGCTTACTGACATCATCAAGCTGCGACCCAGTACACACAGCCAGAGGAGGCTTGCTGGAGTGCAGACTGGGCATTACCCTCGATGCTGGCATGGGGAGAAGTGAGAGATTACCTTTACATGGGAGGAGTATTGGGTCTGGCTTAATGACATCATCAAGCTGCGACCCAGTACACGCAGCTAGAGAACGCTTGCTGGAGTGCAGGATGGTGAATACCCTTAATGCTGGCATGGGGAGAGGTGAGAGATTACTTGGCATGGGAGGCGTGAGGGGAACCCCAAGATAAGGGAGAGGATTCCTAGAAAACAAGGAAAGACTATGTAATGAGTAGAGGGAACCCCTAGACCTTTTCCGGCCCGGGGACCGCTTTCTGACCAAATTTTTCTCTGGGGCCCACGGGGGAAAGGGGGGGGGGGGTATAGTGGACAGTGTCGTACACGGCGGGTTATGGGAGGGGTGGAGGCTGGGGTGCGGCGGCATAGCTAGCATAGTTGCCCCAGTATGGCTAGTATAGTGCCCCGGTATGGCTAGTATAGTGCCCAGTATAGCTGGTATAGTGCCCCAGTATAGCTAGTATAGTGCCCCAGTATAGCTGGTATAGTGCCCCAGTATAGCTGGTATAGTGCCCCAGTATGGCTAGTATAGTGCCCAGTATGGCTAGTATAGTGCCCAGTATGGCTAGTATAGTGCCCAGTATGGCTAGTATAGTGCTCAGTATGGCTAGTATAGTGCTCAGTATGGCTAGTATAGTGCTCAGTATGGCTAGTATAGTGCCCAGTATAGCTAGTATAGTGCCTAGTATGGGTAGGTAAGTGCCTCAGTATAGCGCCCAGTATGGGTAGGTAGTGCCCAGTATAGCTAGTATAGTGCCCAGTATGGCTAGTATAGTGCCCAGTATGGCTAGTATAGTGCCCAGTATAGCTAGTACAGTGGTACATAAAAGAAAATGCTGTGCACCTTCCCTTTAAACTGCTTTTATTCTGACCTTCAAACAGCAGCCAGCGTATGCATCATACAAAATGAACAACAGTGGTCAAACCTGAATGTCACGGTGGTGCGGAGGTGGATGGAGAAGAGGTGACCAGGGGTTGTAAGGACGGCACTACAGCCGTTTCACGCCGTCTGGCGCTTGCTCACGTGCGTATGTCCTAAAACGGGGCAGCGCTGTACGGCTTCCTTCTTAAGATCTTGAAGCCGCGCCCTCAGCGCTGCCCCATTGGTGTAGAGTGCTCGGGAGTGGAGGTCGGAGGTGAGGGGGCGGGGACTCGCCGCGTAGCGGCGAGAAGCTGACAGCTTGCTTATATTGTAGCAACTGACTTGCGTAGTGACGTTGTGACAGGCTGTACAGCCAGATATGCGTGAATAGTGCTTACAAAGTTCTGTGTGCATTAACCATTAAACATTGAACATTTATAAAACGTGTGTGCATTTGATCCTTCACTTATAAAAACATTTATAACATTTATATGTTTTTATAAGTGAAGGATCAAATGCACACACGTTTTATAAATGTTCAATGTTTAATGGTTAATGCACACAGAACTTTGTAAGCACTATTCACGCATATCTGGCTGTACAGCCTGTCACAACGTCACTACGCAAGTCAGTTGCTACAATATAAGCAAGCTGTCAGCTTCTCGAGTCCCCGCCCCCTCACCTCCGACCTCCACTCCCGAGCACTCTACACCAATGGGGCAGCGCTGAGGGCGCGGCTTCAAGATCTTAAGAAGGAAGCCGTACAGCGCTGCCCCGTTTTAGGACATACGCACGTGAGCAAGCGCCAGACGGCGTGAAACGGCTGTAGTGCCGTCCTTACAACCCCTGGTCACCTCTTCTCCATCCACCTCCGCACCACCGTGACATTCAGGTTTGACCACTGTTGTTCATTTTGTATGATGCATACGCTGACTGCTGTTTGAAGGTCAGAATAAAAGCAGTTTAAAGGGAAGGTGCACAGCATTTTCTTTTATGTACCAGTGTGTTCCAGTTGTGCCCTGCACCAACGTCTGATGCACTTCCCTTTGCTTGGACTGAAGCCTAACTACACGAGGCGTGCTAATTGACTGGGTGAAGCTATTGCAGACTGGAGCCAGCCCTACCCCTTGATCAAGCAGTTGAGTGCCGAGCTATCTTTTCCTCTCCAAGTGTACTGCATAGCTAGTACAGTGCCCAGTATGGGTAGTTAGTGCCCCAGTATAGCTAGCATAGTGCCCAGTATGGGTAGGTAGTGTGCTAGTATAGTGCCCAGTATGGGTAGGTAGTGCCCCAGTATGAGTAGGTTTAGGTTGTGCCCCAGTATAGCTGATCAACTTGATCAGATGAGGGGGAATTAGAAACGCTAAACTCTCTAAATACATACAGGGTGTATTTCTCTGTTTCCTTCTGTCTTGTGCAAGAGTTCAGCTCCACTTTAAAAAGCTGCACCTTTATTTTGGGAGTTTGATGACGTGGCCTGTGGGCTGATTGAATTAGCTGAGGCTCCTCCCTCATTTATAAATCAATATTAATAATTTAGACATGACACGTTTGTGAACTTGCCACAGTTTTGTTGAAGACTTCTAATTAGTTGTACTCTTGTGTATTTTTTGCAGAGATTTTTTTACGAGTGACCGATCGGTCCCACCAGAAGACGCCAATCCTTCGGACAGCCAATGTTTCGATGCCAGGAGGTACGACGGCATACCCTCACCAGATCTGGTGAATTTCCACGGACTGTGCCCCGAAAACATTGACATCCCAGCTGACGCGGCCCCTGCCGAGGGAGCCCTGGCCGGCACCGTGGACCACCAGATGCACCCCGAGGCCATGTTGGAAGAAATTTCAGTAGGGACTGTGGTGAGCGGACCCCTGACGGGCTTAGAACTTTATGCGGGACAGGGCGAGATGTCCTCAGAGATATGTGTGAGCGTAGAGCACACGGAAGAGGACAATGAACAGCCCCGCCCCGTCTCGCCCTCGACGTACATGATGCGTATCCCGCAGCCTCCCGGGGCCTACATCCAGAATGAGCACAGCTACCACGTGGGGAACGCTCTGCTGTGGAAAAAGAGAGCAGAGTCTGCGCTAGAGGCTCTGACCAAAGTCCAGAGACAGCTGGAGGCCTGCAGGAGGCGGGAACAGAGGCTCCGCCTTCGCATCTCCGCCCTACAGCAGGAGCACATGAGGGAGAGGCGGACCCAGCCGGACGTCAGAGAGAAGCTGAAGGAGCATCTGCAGGTGTTTGAACTGCAGCTCATCAATGACTTTGTGTAGAAGTTCGACTTTGTATAAATAAAAGTTTGTCTGTGGAGGATGCTGGCATAAGGGCCTTTGTGTTCCATCATAAGATGGGGAATAAAACCAGAGCTGTGGAGTCAGAGCCATTTTTGGTGCATGGAGACAGAGTTGGTGATTTCATAAACCAAGGAGTCGGATGATTTTTGCCCAAAATCCACAGCCCTGGTATAAAGGTGGACACACACAATACAATAAAATTATCCGATTTTACGGCAATTCAATAAATATGATTGGATCTCCCGAAAAAATTGACAGGGATTTTTTTTTTTTTCTCCCATTCAACTGAGAAATCCGATCTGATTTTGCGTTGGTTTTTTTTTTTTTTCATCCGAAATGCCGGAAATTTTTCTAAAGATTGTATGATGTGTGTTAGATTGTCAGTTTATTAATATACACACACCCTAGCAATTTTCTTAGTTTCCAATCATTTTTTATCATAATTGGGGAAAAATTTTACGTGTGTGGTAAATTGGTCAGATTTTTGAAATGTTACAATCAGTCATAAAAATTGATTGCAAATCTTGAACAGATATTAAAAAAAATTGTATGGTGTGTGGCCACCTTTAGACCAAGGAGTCGAGGAGCTGGCGCCATTTTAGGTACCAGGAGTTTGAGTCGGATGATTTTTGTACCGACTTCACAGCCCTGCTTGTCACTAATATTAACAAGCATAAAAACACACCTGGAAGTGCCTACATTGTATGGTCATGCTGCATCTACCTTGTGGAACTCCTTACCACACGTAATCAGGACAGCTCCATCCTTGGAAGTGTTTGAGTATAGGTTGAAAGGCCACCCGCAAGGAGGTTTACATTAGAGAAAAAAAAGCTCCCCCCCCCCGAATAAAACATACCAGCTGCTACACTGCAGGTTTACAAGCGTACCTGAGATGTGAGGCGTCTCTGGATAGTTCCGAGGCTTCCCTGATCCTCCTGCAGCCCGTTATTCCAGTCCTGGGTCCCTATAAACCCCTCCCACAAGAGCTTGTGCAATATGCGTCTTGTGGCCACGCTACTGCCATGTATGAGCGCATCACTACTGAGTGTACTGTACTGTCTGCACGGGCCTTACTGCACATGCCCAGTGCGGAGGCTCTGCTACATGGCCAGAAGCTGCAGCGGGCTCGAGGCGGACCTGCCAAGTCTGGACCATCCAATGGCTTCTCATGCCTGAGGCAGGGAACACACTTGACTGTTTTCGTGCGCGTTTTCTGCACAGAAAAACTGAGAACTCATGTTAATCAATGGGCTAGTACACACTTAATATGTTTTTCGCGCGCAGAAAAAAACCTGACATTCTGTATCCTGATTCTGCACATTTTGTCAGTTTTCTGTATCAACTACATCAGCTGCTGTGAAAAAACGCGCGCGTTTTCCTGCATGGAAACACACTTAGTGTGCAGAAAAAGTATGCAGGAAAACGCGCGCAGAAAACTGAAAGACAAGTGTGTTCCCTGCCTGAACGTTGAGGCCCCTTGAATGTGAGCTCGGGGGTAGGGATGATCAATGCGATGCAAATATTTCTGAGTAAATGCAGCTTGAAAATGGACCAATCAGTTTAAATCGATTGGTCCATTTTCAAAATGCATATATTTGCATCAACTCAGAAAAATCTGCATATCATTGATCATCACTACTCGGTAGTGGAAGGTAAACAATTAGGTTGGACAAAAAAAAAAATATTGAAATGAGCTTTAAACTGTAACCTATGTGGTATTTATCCTGCCAGAGTTTATCACTTTTTTCAGAAGTCTTAACAGAACAGAAATTAACACATTTTTTTGATTTACTTCCCATATGCAATGACCTATTGATGTCGCAGAGATAATGCATGGGATGTGTGTGCGCCGCCCATGTATATGTTACGGCCAGAACTCCAAGTCTGGCCACTTCGGGTTCTGGCCGGTCAAAACTAGAAGTGGCTGTCTCACTGCGGCCAATGTCAGAAATGGATGGAATCCGTTCTTCTACGGCTCTGGCCCCTGCCCCTCCTATTGGCTTCTGGTAGCCGGGGACACATGCAGTCAGTCGATAGTTGCAGCAGGGATTTGTGTTGTTCGTTGCTGTAGAGCGGGTGCTGGCAGAAGCAATGTCTGCAGCGTTTCTGCTCTGTTTCCCTGCCGTGACGAGCGACTGCATTGCATGTGTCCCCGACTGCCAGAAGTCAATGGGGGGGGGGGGGGGGGAGGTGCCAGGGGAGAGGAACAGAGCCGCCAGGATTTACTATTCCCCCTCCAGGGACTTGGGGAAGATGCAATTTGGCTGGCGGCTGAATTGCAGCATTTAATTATTTTTTTTTATTTGGGCTTCTACTTTTGCTGGCATCCAAATTACTCTGAGCGCCACTATAGCAGTAATTACCGCCTATGGCGGTGCAAGGTGTGCTCAAATTTCCTGGGCCATTTTTGGCTGTCCTGCGTCCATCCACCAGGATTCTGTTCAGCGAGTAGGTAGGCAACCTCCCATCTTTATAAGGCTTTTGCCAGGCAATGCTGCTAGGAAAGAATTGAAATATCAGGTTGGTCCAGAGATAAACATACAAATATATGTACCCCCCTCCCCCCAAAACAAGGGGGGTCTTCTAGACTGAATACCAGGTGTCCCTTACCAAACACCTCCCGACCGCCGCTATCTTTCCCTCCATTCCAGCTAACGGGCAGGAGATGCAGCGTGAGGTGGTTATACTCTGCAGGGATTGCTGTTTGCTAAAGGGCCCCATACACTGGTCAATTTCAGCCATCAATCGATTCAAATTGATTTGTGGCTAATTTCGATGGATTTGATCAGACAGGATGGATGGCCCATAGAGTTTCATTGGGTCTAACGGTCCAATAATGCATTTAAATAAATTTCATTCTGAAATCTGTTCCTAGTGTGTGGCACACATCAGATAGATTCCTGTCGACAGGCATCTGATGGTCGAATCTGCTGCAAATCTATAAGTGTATGGCCACCTTCAGATTCTCCAGAGTAGGACCGCATTCACTTGCTTGAACAATTTTTTTTGTCTCCGGACTAGCTTTTGTTTGTGCTTGGCTCCGCCCCCCCTTCCTGCCAGGACATAGATGCTCTGCCCCCTCCATCCAAAAAAATGCAGTGCTAGACACACCCCTTGCTTGTGAAGTTGGACAGCACTGGTCCAGAGAATCTCCACATCCTCCTGCAATCCACTATTCCAGCACAGGGTCTATGTGTACCTATTCCATTCAGCACGAGTCATGTAGTGGTGTTTCCGCTGCGCTCCCAGCTGTGGACAGGGACAGACCTGCAGACATACAGCTGTTGACTATTAGCACTTCAGGGTGGCAGATGCGCTCCCCCACAGATACACCAAATCTTATAATACAAGTACACCAGATTTTTCACCAAAAAATGATTGAGCCTAGGGCGCTATATATGGAAGAGGTTGATCTTCCTAGATATATATGTATCACTCAACGAATATAAACGTTCACTGTAATAAATAACCACTGATGTACCATTTTTACTGTATGCCAGATGTGATTTCAAATCTGTACAAAAAAAGTTCCAGCTTCAGAACTTTTTTTTGTACAAAGCTGAAATCGCCGCAGCCTCCCTGCACAGCTTCGGTCTTCTCTATGGGGATTGTACATGACATCATGTGCAGTCCCGATCCTCCCCATACAGAGACCGGAGCTGTGCAGGGAGGCTGCGCTGATCGCTGGATAGAAGCTTGGTATGTATAAGTGGCTGTATCGGGGAGCGGAGGGCACCTATATAGCTAGCCTAGTGCTAGCTAACATCTTGTGCAGTCATATAACCTAATAGATGTATGCTGGGAGGACTCGTGAGGCCAGCAAAACCTCTTGAGCGGCATGCAGTATCTGGCATACCGCTCAGGAGGTTAAAGGGATACTGTAGGGGGTCGGGGGGAAATGAGTTGAACTTACCCGGGGCTTCTAATGGTCCCCCGCAGACATCCTGTGTTGGCGCAGCCACTCACCGATGCTCCGGCCCCGCCTTTGGTTCACTTCTGGAATTTCAGACTTTAACCACTTCCCAACTGAGGGGTTTTACCCCCTGACCACCAGACATTTTCACCTTTCAGCGCTCCTTCCATTCATTCGTCTATAATTTTATCATTACTTATCGCAATGAAATGAACTATATCTTGTTTTTTTCGCCACCAATTAGGCTTTCTTTAGGTGGGACATTATGCCAAGAATAATTTTTTTTCTAAATGTGTTTTAATGGGAAAATAGGAAAAAATGTGGGAAAAAAATTTATTTTTCAGTTTTCGGCCTTTATAGTTTTTAAATAATGCATGCTACTTTAATTAAAACCCATTAAATGTATATGCCTATTTATCCCGGTTATAAAACCGTTTAAATTATGTCCCTATCACAATGTTTGCCGCCAATATTTTAGTTGGAAATAAAGGTGCATTTTTTTCAGTTTTGCGTCCATCCCTAATTACAAGCCCATAGTTTATAAAGTAACAGTGTTATACCCTCTTGACATAAATATTTAAAAAGTTCAGGCCCTAAGGTAACTATTTATGTATTTTTTTTAAATTGTAATTTATTTATTTTTTTTAATTACAAAAAAAAAAATTTGGGGAGTGTGGGAGGTAAGGAGTTAAGTTTTTGTGTAAAACAAGTTTATTTGTGTGTAAAAAATGGTTAGGGTGTAGTTTTACTATTTGGCCACAAGATGGCAACATTACAAATTAGTTTCAGGCGACCTGCAAGCGTCCTTCCGGAAGTGAACCAGAGGCGGTGCCAGAGCATCGGCAAGTTGCTGCGTGGGCACAGGATGTCTGCGGGGGGGGGTGTCGGAGGGCAGAGCATTGGCGAGTCACTGCGCGGGCACAGGATGTCTCTGGAGGACCATTAGAAGCCCCGGGTAACTTCAACTCATTTTCCCCTGACCCCCCCCCCCCCCCCTACAGTGTCCCTTTAATTATTACTCCCTACTTAGTACAGCGTCAGGTTTTACCAGAGCCTTTCATTCAGCCTGCACGCAATCATCTTTACAACTGGCAAGACATGAAAAAAAAAAAAAGCACCAACTACCATTATCTGTAACCCCACCCCCTAACCATGCAATAGGCTTAAAAGTTGTTGTTTTTTTGTAGATAGACATACGCACAGAGGGAGATACCGGTAGCTTGGCAGTTGAAAAAAGCTGTTATTTCCCACAATGCAATGAGGTTCACAGAGAGAAAACTGTCAAAACCATGGTCCTGACATCACACTGTGGGAGGGGTTTCACCACAATATCAGCCATAAAGAGCCCCCTGTTGTTCCGTTTGTGAAAAGGAATAGATTTCTCATGGGAAAGGGGGTATCAGCTACTGATTGGGATGAATTTCAATCCTTGGTTACAGTTCTCCTTTAAAGGGAACTTAACGACCAGCTAACGCTCATAGGCGTCAGCAGGTCTTAAGTGGGTTACCATGGAAACGGCCGCTCGATCGAGCGGCCTTTCCATGTCAGTTCACGGAGGGTGTCTCCGTGAACAGCCGGAGAGCCGCCGATCGCGGCTTGCACGCGAAATGTAAACTCGCAGGGAAGAAATCCCCGCTGTTTACATCATACGGCGCTGCTGCGCAGCAGCGCTGTAAGGCAGATCGGCGATCCCCGGCCTCTGATTGGCCTGGGATCGCCGGCATCTGATAGGCGGAAGCCTATCCTTCAAAGCGCAGGACAGCATTCCATCCTGCGCATTACGTAGGAAGAGGGAGGTAAGGCGCG
Source organism: Hyperolius riggenbachi (assembly GCF_040937935.1). Lineage (NCBI taxonomy): Eukaryota > Metazoa > Chordata > Amphibia > Anura > Hyperoliidae > Hyperolius > Hyperolius riggenbachi. The sequence continues at coordinate 11,376,637 of NC_090651.1, read as the reverse complement.
TGAGGGCGGAAATGGCTGCGGAGGGGGGCTTTGAGGAGCCCTGCAAATCGCAGATGGCCGGCGGCGATCAGACCCCCCCGGCAGGACATCCCCCTAGTGGGGAAAAAGGGGGGGGGGGGAAGTCTGGTCGCCCTGGCTTCAAAGTGATCTGTGCTGTGGGCTAGAGAGCACACGCAGCACAGATCGGATCAGCATAGACTGGTCCTTAAAGAGAACCCGAGGTGGGTTTGAAGAATGTTATCTGCATACAGAGGCTGGATCTGCCTATACAGCCCAGCCTCTGTTGCTATCCCAAACCCACCTAAGGTCCCCCTGCACTCTGCAATCCCTCATAAATCACAGCCACGCTGCTGACAAACAGCTTGTCAGAGCTGGCTGTGTTTATCTCTATAGTGTCAGTCTGCTGCTCTCCCCGCCTCCTGCAGAACTCCAGTCCCAGCCTGCATCCCTTCCCTCCCTGCTGGTTGGAGGGAAGGGACGGGGGCAGGGACCGGAGCTATGCAGGAGGCGGGGGAGCAGCTGAGACTGACACTACAGATGTAAACACAGCCTCACAGCACGGCTGTGATTTATGAGGGATTGCAGAGTGCAGGGGGACCTTAGTGGGGTTTGGGATAGCAACAGAGGCTGGGCTGTCTAGGCAGATCCAGCCTCTGTATGCAGATAACATTCTTTAAACACACCTCGGGTTCTCTTTAAGTGGTTAAGCTGATAGGGATATGGAGGCTGATGTTGATTTGTTCCTTTGTAATAATGCACATTGCCTGTCTGTCCTGCTGATCTTCTGCCTCTAAGGGCTCGTTTCCACCATAGCGAATCCGCATGCAGCGACGAGATGCGGATTCGCTTGGTACACTGAAGTGGCCGGGGCTGTTTCCACATGTGCGGCGTGCGGGAGCGATTTGGCGGCGGGCCAAATCTGCACGACGGGACCCACCGAATTCGCCTGCATCGGGAATCCGTGCGAATCGCCGCTAATGTATTTAATAGTAAAAACGCATGCGTTTTTTACATGTGTTTTTACCCGCGATTCGCGTGCGATTTCACACCTTTTTCAATGTTATTTTGCCCTGGCAGTGTCATGGTTAATTTCGCATGGTCGCACGCAAAATCGCGGGTAAAACCGCATGCTGAAACGCATCCGCATGCGTTTTTACAAGCGTCGGAATGCCGGCGAAATCGCGTCGCAACAGTGGAAATGAGCCCTAATACTTTTAGCCATAGACCCTGTACAAGCATGCAGATCAGATGTCGATGATAAATCTGACAAGATTAGCTGCATGCTTGTTTCAGGTTTGTGGTTTAGATCCTACTGACCAGAAAGATCAGCAGGACAGCCAGGCAACTAGCATCATTTAAAAGGGAATAAATATGGCAACCTCCATCAGTCTTACACCTCAGGCTCCTTGGAAACCGTGACCAAGAATTGAACTTTATCCCAATCAGTAGCTGATACCCCCTTTTACATGTGAATTATTTTCCTTTTCAAAAACAAATCATCGGGGGGCTCTGTATGGCTGATATTGTGGTGAAACCCCTCCCACAGGAAACCGTGAGGACCATGGTCCTGGCAGTTTCCTGTCTGTGAACCTCGTTGCATTGTGGGTAATAGCAGTTTACAGCTGTATCCAACTGCCAAAAAAAATCAAACATCATATCCTTCCAGTGACAGTGGTGTAAAGTGGCTATATAGTATAATGGTTAAGGGCTCTGCCTCTGACACAGGAGACCAGGGTTCGAATCTCGGCTCTGCCTGTTCAGTAAGCCAGCATTTATTCAGTGAGGAGACCTTAGGCAAGTCTCCCTAACACTGTTACTACCTATAGAGTGCGCCCTGGTGGCTGCAGCTCTGGCACTTTGAGTCCACCAGGAGAAAAGCGCGATATAAATGCTATTTGTCTTGTCTTGAAACACCTGCCAGCAGTAAAAATGTCACCATGTGATAAATGTCAGAATGTAGATCTGGAAGAGGAAAGATTTTACTGACTAAATTATTTATACATAATAATTGTAAAAATTAAGCACTTTATTACATTATTTTCACTGGAGTTCCTCTTTAAGGTCTACTTTCAGTGAGAAGCACCGTGGGATTGCGGTGCTTTTATATGCCCATAAAAACAAAGCAATCAGGCTGAAAACAGGGATGCTCTTCCGAGTAGTTCCGAACACTTCCGGCCGGAAGGAGGAGGTGCGGTGAAGAGTGGTGGAACGCATCACATAAGTCGCGTCTGTGGAAATATTACGCATAGGATCCTGCGGAATTCTGGGTAAATGAACCCCTCAATTGCAGTGTTCACACATCAAGCTTGATTACCATATCGATGGGCGGGGCTACACCCCGTGGAAGTTTGGTGGAGCGCTCCTCTTACTGCATACAGCTTATCTGCTGCCGTTCTGGTCGTGTGCACACGGATGGACCTGAGGATCTCCATTATAGAGACTGTTTGGTAAACGCCATCGCTCTGGTGTCATATCCAGCAGGGTTAACTGAGCGCAGGAGTGAAGTCCTGGCTCTTCCAGGCGAAGATACATGCGGCTACAGTTCCTCGAAAGCTAGTGAGATTGTTCCTGTATTGGCTCAACAGTTATTAGTCACATATGTGCAGCCAGTTCATAGCAGATGTGCCCATCTCTTCCTTTCGCTACAAAGAATCCGATTGTGTGTGAATGCCAGTGGGGACACTGATTCTACTAAAAAGGGGTATATCACTTTAAATGTATGCTGTTTTGTCAATGTATGCTAGTTAGTTGGAACTCCAGTACCGGCGTGGGGAGTGAGTGTATGGTATGTGCTGTAATACAGGTGGAGCGCTCTACCTTTCATTTTAAATGGTTTTATTGAGGGCTCGTTTCCACTGTTGTGGTGCGGAATCGCCTGGATTCCACCGCTGATGAAATCGCATGCGGATGCGATTCCCCATGCGTTTTTTGCCGCGAATTCGCATAGGTGAGGGTATATGCGATTTTAACCATGTCGCTGCCTGTGTAATTTTATATCGGTACCTATGCAAACTCGCATGCGAATTCGCGGCAAAAACCGCATAGGGAAACCGCATGCGATTTCCCTATTAAATACATTGCATGCGATTCGCATGCATTCCACTCTCAGGCGAATTAGTTGGCTCTTTTGTGCGTTTTTTCACCGCTCAAAAAAAAGCACATCACCAACGCAACAGTGGAAACAGGCCCATTCACTTGTATACCATGTGCGAATCTGCATGCGTTGGACGCATGCAGGTTTCACGATAGTGGAAACGAGCCCTCAGTGTATGTAGGACGTTTTTCACTGATTTCCCAATAAAGATCGCTTTTGTACTTTTGCATATCCCTGAGTGATGGCATCTTGTTTGTATTTATACATAAAAACGTTTTGTCACCCATCCTTGCAGTACTTATACACACCAAACACAATCTTCTAATTATTCCTTTTAAAACATTTGTTTATTGCTTTAGTGAAGAGCCCCAATAGGCAGCCGTATATCTCGGCTCACAGCAGCAGAGGTCCAGCATAATGATTGTAACAGTACAATGCAGCAACGCACCCCACAAACAGGGGGCGCTATCTGTATAACGAGCTGAAGTCACACACACACACACACCTAAACACATCTCACAGTGTCATTTACAGGAAAATGCCAAAGTGTTACTGCACTTAGTGTTAAATACAAAAAAACATTTGTAACTAACGGGTAATCATTATTTCTCCTTAAAAAAGAAATCAAATGCAAACATTATGAATAATAATCAGACTCTGTGACGGATGCTTGGGAATAAGATATCCAGAGGCAGATGGCTGGACTGACAGATCCAGAGAGAACAGGTCACCTTGAAGAACAATAGATTCTGTCTTGGAGAAATTGCTTGTCTTTACTGCAGCGTAAGCTCTAGAGCAGGAGTGTTGAACTCAAATACAAAGTGGGACAATATTCAGCTTTAGGGCCAAGTCGCGGTCCTACCTCAATGTATAGTGGCCAACTCTTTCCCTTATAAAGTTCCCTGGTGTCTAATAGCGCCCCCCTCCTATACAGTTCCCTGATGTTTAGTGGTCCTCCCTCCCCATAGTTTCCTGGTGTTTGGTGGATCCCTCCCTATGGGCAGCACGGTGGCATAGTGGTTAGCTCTCTCGCCTTGCAGCGCTGGGTCCCTGGGTTCTAATCCCAGACAGGGCACTATCTGCAAAGAGTTTGTATGTGCTCTCTGTGTCTGCGATGGTTTCCTCCGGGCACTCCGGTTTCCTCCCACATTCCAAAAACATACGGATAAGTTAATTGGCTCCCTCTAAAATCGTAAAATCGGCCCTAGACTACAGTACTTACCCTACATAATATAGACATATGGCAATGGTAGGGATTAGATTGTGAGCTCCTTTGAGGGACAGTTAGTGACAAGACATATATATATATATATACATATATATACACATATATATATATACATATACATATATATACACATATATATATACACATATATACACACACACACACACATATATATATATATATATATATATAGATATATACACACACACACACACACACACACACACACACACACACACACACACACACACACACACACACACACACACACACACACACACACACACACACACACACACACTGTACAGCGCTGCGTGCGCTATATAAATACTAAATAATAATAATCCCTCCCTCTCCTATACAGTTCCCTGGTGTCTAGTGGCCCTTTCCCTCTCCTATACAGTTCTCTGGTGTCTAGTGCTGTTTCCCACCCCATACGACTTCCCAGATGATCTAATTCTGTAGCTTATCCTCCAAAATAGCTTCCATGGTGGTCTAGAGTGGGCCAAACATAACGCAAAGTGGAGAAACCACGTGAGGGCCAAATCTTTTGGCTTCAAGGGCCAGAGTTTGACATGTATGCTCTAGAGTTACTTCTGGGAGTGCATTTAAACTTAGGTTGTGATGTGTTAACTTTTCGGAGGTGGAAAATGATTAATTAGAGTAATCTAGCAAAGCAAAGAAAGGGTGTTTAAATTTGATTTTGAAACCCTTTACGGCCAGTTCCCACTTGTTAAAAAAACGTACCCGTTTGGGCAGGAAGCAGATCCTAATGTCAAAAATAGGATCGGCTTCCACTTGTTAAAAAAAACCGGATCAGTTTGCAACGTTGCAGTAAACGTAAACGGAACACAGAGTCCAGTCTTGCTGAAGTTTTCCGTATTGGCTGGGAAAATGTACGCAATGAAAGCCGCTCTCACGAGGCTAGTCGCTGCGTCCGCTTCAATCGACACCGTGATGTACATAAACATGTCTCCCCAGTGCTAATGCCACAAACTCCTCCCCTCGGTCCCAGGACTTACCTGTCACGCTGGTGCAACTCCTCGCATCGTCCTGTGTGACAGGTGAGCATACAACACTCACCACGAGCCAGGGAGAAACACATTACCGGGGCGGGGAACCAGCAGGGGGGAGGGACTAAGACGAGGTCCAATAGATTTCATGCTAAAATCTGTCTGCAGTGTAGGAATAATCAATGAGATGCAAATTTTTCTGAAATTTTGCAATTTTTTATGCAAATTTATGCAGTTTGAAAACTGACCAAGCAATTTAACCACCCTGGCGTTCTATTGAGATCGCCAGGGTGGCTGCGGGTGGGGTTTTTTTAAATTAAAAAAAAACTATTTCATGCAGCCAACTGAAAGTTGGCTGCATGAAAGCCCACTAGAGGGCGCTCCTGAAGCATAATTCCGATCGCCTCCGGCGATCAGAATTAACAAGGAAGGCTGCAATGAACAGCCTTCCTTGTTTGGCTTTCCTCGTCGCCATAGCGACGAGCAGAGTGACGTCATGGACGTCAGCCGCCTCCGATCCAGCCTTTAGCGCTGGCCGGCACTATTTGTTCCGGCTGCGCAGGGCTTGGGCGGCTGGGGGGACCCTCTTTCGCCACTGCGGCGGCGATCAGGTAGCACACGCGGCTGGCAAAGTGCCGGCTGCGTGTGCTGCTTTTTATTTGGAGAGAATCGGCCCAGCAGGGCCTGAGTGGCACCCTCTGGCGGTATTGCCGCTAAGGTGGTTAAACCCAGGTTTAAATTAATTGGTTCATTTTCAAGCTGCATATATTTGCATAAAAATTTGCATAAATTTGCATCAGCTCTGAAAATGTTACACCTGTGATCATCCGTTTCATCCGATTCATCAGTTGAACTGTGTGCTCAGCAAGCAGTTACCAGGCAGCAGTGAGCAGTTACCAGGCAGCAGTGAGCATTTACCAGGCAGCAGCGAGCATTTTCCAGGCAGCAGCGAGCATTTTCCAGGCAGCAGCGAGCAGTTACCAGGCAGCAGCGAGCAGTTACCAGGCAGCAGCGAGCAGTTACCAGGCAGCAGCGAGCCGTTACCAGGCAGCAGCGAGCCGTTACCAGGCAGCAGCGAGCCGTTACCAGGCAGCAGCGAGCCGTTACCAGGCAGCAGCGAGCCGTTACCAGGCAGCAGCGAGCCGTTACCAGGCAGCAGCGAGCCGTTACCAGGCAGCAGCGAGCCGTTACCAGGCAGCAGCGAGCCGTTACCAGGCAGCAGCGAGCCGTTACCAGGCAGCAGCGAGCCGTTACCAGGCAGCAGCGAACCGTTACCAGGCAGCAGCGAACCGTTACCAGGCAGCAGCGAGCAGTTACCAGGCAGCAGCGAGCAGTTACCAGGCAGCAGTGAGCAGTTACCAGGCAGCAGTGAGCAGTTACCAGGCAGCAGCAGTGAGCAGTTACCAGGCAGCAGCAGTGAGCAGTTACCAGGCAGCAGCAGTGAGCAGTTACCAGGCAGCAGTGAACAGTTACCAGGCAGCAGTGAACAGTTACCAGGCAGCAGTGAACAGTTACCAGGCAGCAACAAGCAGCTTTGAGAGTTTGAGAGGCATTTCACTGCCTATCAACCTCCCATGGAAAAGAGGTCTTACAATTTGCCACCTCCCATGAACTTCAATCTCAGTGATTTACAAAATTACTGTGGCTGGATAGTGTACTAGGTAAGGGCTGCACCTTTGACATGAGAGACCAGGGTGTGAATCCTGGCCAGGGTGGGTACCTATTCAGTAAGGAGTTCAAGGCAAGACTCCCTAACACTGGAGAGTGGCCTCTTGAGCGCTTTGAGTCCAAATGTTTGGATTATTATTATTATAAGTTCCTGCCCTTCTCCTGTGCATATAGATGTAGTGGGCGGTGCATATAGATGAAGTGGGCGGTGAGCTGTGCAGCTAAAGAAACAAATGTGGAGTATATTTCCATACTCTGTATTAGGCCTTGTTCACATTGCGTTCGGCTCGCGTGTCCGTCCGCGTTGAGAGTAGAGGAAGCAAGACGTACCTCGATGCTCACGATGTTCATGTCTAGGAGAATTCATGGTGAAGCATGTGATCAGTTTGGTCAGGTGATATATATGCAAGTCTCTGATTTGCTAGTCATGATCGTGAGCTAAAACAGGAGGTGATCACAGGAAATCGGAGATTTGCAAATCTGTCTGCTGACAAATCACATGCTCCTCCATGAGCTCTCCTAGACACGACAATCACTACTCAGTACTAGCTTAGCTTCTATGCACCGTTTATATTCACTTATCCTGTTTGCTGTCACAGCCTCGGAAGAAGCGCCGAGCGGCGCGAAACGGCTGTCAGGCTTCTTGTGCCAGCACCCATTGAAGAGAGACTTGCTCTGGAGCCCCGGTATGTGCCTCCATTTTTGAATTCACATGATGGTGTATCTATGAAGCTTGGATGACAACTAGAATATATGGAATAAAACCTCTTCAGCAGCAGTGCCAGTTGCGCACTCTCTCATCATTTTACATAGGTTCTCCTATTTCTCTTTGCATCGAGAGCACGCTGTAACACTTACTGGGGAGCAAGATTTGCTTCACACCAACCAGTACATTTTGTAGTGCCGACAGCTTTTTTTTTTTTTTTTCTCTTTTTTTCCATGTTAGATTTTATTTTGATCTGTTTTGGTTTAAAGAGAGCCCGAGGTGGGCTCAAAAAAGGAAAAAAAAAGAAAGTAGGCTACCTGAGCCACAGGGCTGAGCTCCTGTGGGCTGCAATGGCCCACTTTCACGTTCATGACCTAAAGGTCACAACGCTGCACTGTGTGCAGGGAGGAGGGGGAGCGGCAGGGGGCGTGGCCAGGGAGAGCTGCCCAATGCCAGCTCAGGAAACCCTACAGAATGCCCCTGGCGGGCGTTTTGAACAGGGAATTCCTCTCCCCGTGTGTTTACCTCCGAGTTAGCAAGAAATCTTGTTGCTAAACTACGGGGGCTATAGCGCGGAGTGGGAGGGGCAGAGAGCGGCGGTTCACGGACACAGAGCCATGTCATTAGGCAGAGAATATGGCTCTGTGTCCCATCTGCCCCCCGAAGATCCACTTCAGGTTCTCTTTAGGTTGGACTTCGAAAAAATCTCTTATTTAGTAGAAATGTTCTCACTAGAGAGGTTAGCAAGCTTCTGCAACTGCTAACCGACTAACCGATAAGCAAACTTCCGTACGGTTCTGCGTGGACACACATGAAGGTTGCACAATCTGAGACGAGTTTTCGATAAGTCCAGGCCAGGATAACGTTTGTTCTTCGATGTTCACATCTCGGAGAACCTCAGTAAATCAGATGAAAGGTGCGAAACGAGGACGCAAGTCATGAAGTCATCACTGTTGGAGGTTTTTGATGTTCCTCACAAACGGTTCCAGGATGAGACCAGAATTCTTCTGCTCGCTCTCCTCGCTGTACAAGTCGTGCTTTCTGATATACTCCAATACGGAGTCGAAGACGAGATAGCGAACGCTCATCCCTCTACGCAGGGCTCGGCGGACCTTGGTGGAGGAGATGTCATTAGTGATCCACTCTTCCACCACATGAATATTGTTCCTGTACCTCCAGAGTATGTCCGACTCGTAGATGAACTTGCGTGCGTCGCAGTCTATTCTGGTGATGCACACCAGACCAAAGGACGATGCAATCTCTGTCACATGTTCGGGCTTCCAGAGGTTGGGGGTGCCAAGTGATTCCAGAAGGTCTGCTCCACATAGAAGCTTCACCTGAGGGACAGCTGGAAGACAACAGGGAACACATCAAACATGTGGACTATGAGTCCATAAACACCTGCACACAATTATGCCCACCCCTTCCTGCATTACTAAGCTGCTCCCATTGGCCAACCGTCATCAGATTAAATGCCTACTAATCCTGTCACCAATATCGATTGTGGCAGCTTGCCAGTGGGAGTGGCCTGTTGAGGGAGGAAGAGGCGGGCATAATTTAGGATTCATACCTATTCTCACTTTTATGGAAATGAAAGTGACTGTAAGAAGTTTAGTTTAACTTAACTGGGGCCTCTTTCAGCCCACTGTAGTCCTTCAGGTTCCTCGCTGTCCTCCCGTTCCTCTCCAATGTGCTGCTCTCAGCCCCTGTAAAAATCCTGCATCTGGCTCAGGCACAGACTACTGCGAATGGCCCTGGTCACGCACCTCCTCAATTGCAGTCCCACTGCGCACAAGTAGAATGCTTCTGGCCAGAGAAACGCGATGATGTGGACCAAGAGGACAGCAAGGAACCTGAAGGAATACAGGGAGATGGAAGAATCCCCAAGTAAGGTAAACCAAACTCTTGACTGTCACTGAAGATTTCCTTTAAAGTGGACCTGAATTCAGAACTCCTCTCTGCTCTAAAAGATACACAACAGCATAATAAACTTTAAAGACCACCTCCAGCCCAAAAAAAACGGTCTAAATGGCAATACATATATGTAGTCTAGGCACTGTGTGCAGTTAGATGAACATATAAAGTTTACATCTGGTACATCATAGTGTATAGAACAGACTCACATCTATATATGTAGCAGCACTTCCTTATTTCTCCTGAATCTGAAAGCATTGTGCCCTCCTCTTCAGCCTGGGTAACTCCCCTGCCCCTCCTTCCCCTGCTCTCTGCCTGCCTGGATCAAATTACTTCTCTTTTCACAGTGTGTTGGAGAGAGAAGAGACAAGAGAACTGCTGTAGCCAGTATTATCATGTCTGTCTGCTATAATTCTTGTTTCAGATGTCTGTCTGTCTGTCTGCCTAGATTAGATCACATGGACATGAGTGGTGGAGTTATGACGCAATTAGACATAAATGAAGGGGAGTTATGTTTTACTTGTGTCTGTGCAAGAGTTCAGCTCCACTTTAAAAGAAAATCTGAAACGAGGGGAAGGGGTCAGATTTACTCATCTATATACCATACAATCTGGATATTACAATCTCTACCCCTTAGTAGTATAGGATCTGAAGCCTTGTAGACATGCTGGGTGGTCCTCAGCTATGGGGGGGCCAGGTGGGGCTGTCCCTACTGAGAATCTAGCTCATGAACGGTGCCCCCCAATTAGAGATGGCCCGAACTGTTTGCAGCGAACAGGCCATGGGGAATACCTCAGGGTCATTTCCGCATTCATCATACTACGCATTACTGCGCAGACACTTTCCTGGTGGCTGCGCGTCCTTGACCGCGCGCCTGCAGCCGGGAGTGTTCTGCGTGACGTCATGCGCATGCGCAGAGCGCTCCCGGCTGCAGGCGCGCAATTAAGGACGTGTGGCCGTCGGGAAAGCTTTTGCGCAGTAATGTGTAGTATGATGAATTTGGAAATAACCCCCGAAGTCATTCCCCATGGCCTGTTCGCTGTGAACAGTTCGGCGAACTGTTCACCATATCACTACCCCCAATGCATCGGCAAGAGATACAGCTTGTAAGATCATCTTGTCTATGTACAGGTCAACACTACCGTTCTGCCCCTAACCCCTCCCACACCATTGTGCTTTATCACTCCATGCCCCTCTGTAGGAACAGAAGCCCGCAGGCTAGCAATGCATCTGTACAGAACTCAGCCTCACAGTGTTGCCAGAGGGATCAAGTCCCGAACCCGGCAGTCAACAGAAATTATGCATGTGTGAGCACCTATACTTTATCAAAGCAAACCTGAGACTTTAATGGCCCCAAAAAATTAGATACAGTAGAGTCTCAGTTATCTGGCACTGGTGGGGGTTGCCTGATATGTGTAATCTTCAGTTCCTTGAGAGTCCTAACAACCGGAGGCCTCAGTATAACACTTAGAGCCCTTTTCCACTAGCAATCGCTAGCGTTCACGCTAAACGCTAGCGATTGCTGAATCGCAATTACCGGCGATTCCCCGGCGTTCGCGGCCACGATTTTGCTATGCTATGCACTGCATAGCAAAATAGCGGCAAATATCGCTCCGCCGCGCGTTCGCATTTCCGGCAAAAACTAATCGCAGTAGTGGAAATGACCTACCGCGATTCCTATGTTAAAAAGCAAACCGTAGCGATTGTAAAATCGCTAGCGGTTTGCGTTTTGCGCTGGTGGAAAAGGGCCCTGAGGCTGTAGACACACTATGAACGCTTTGAGTGCTTTTCTGACCTTCAGAACTTTCTGAGCGTTTTTTAAAATATGCTCCCATTGACTTAAAATCGCAGTAAAAATCGTGATCACAGCACAGCGATTTTATTGCAAGTCGACGGGAGCATTTTTTTTAAAAAATGCTCAGAGAGCTGTGATAGTCAGAAAAGCATTCAGAAAGTGCTCATGGTGTGTCTACAGCCTAAAGGCCCATTCACACTTGTGCGCTTTACAAGCGATTTCTGCATTGCTGAAAAGCGCTTGTACAATGCAAAGTATATGGAAGTGTTCTCGTCTAAGCAATTTGCTGAACCGCGTTGCGTTCCCTGTAGCATTTTCTGAGCGTTTTTCATTAGCGGTTCAATGTTCAGTATAGGAGGGATGGTAAAATCGCTGAAAAATCTCTAGGAAAAAAACGCTGGAAAATGGCAGAAAATCACTCAGCGTTTGCGTTTAGTAGTGTGAATGGGCCCTAACAGAGCAGAAGGGGGCAGTCTGGAACCTGGGAGACCAGGGCATGGAAGCGGCCTGTGTGCAGAGGGTGGAGAGGGAGAGCAGGGCATGGAGAGTAGACTGTGTGCAGGGGGGGGGGGGGGGGGGAGCAGGGCATGGAGAGCGGACTGTGTGCAGAGGGGGGGGGGGGGGGGGAGAGCAGGGCATGGAGAGCGGACTGTGTGCAGAGGGTGGAGAGGGAGAGCAGATGGGGGTTAATGCTGCTGCCTTCAGGTTGGGTAAGCAGAGCTGTTGCGGATCCTAAGGTCTAGCAATAGTGATAAAAGGTTAAATTAGTGGCTTCCCATTGCCTGCAGCCGCACCTCTGCTCAGCGGACAGCTGAAGTCCAGGACATCCTGGCCGCTGTTATCCATCTTCCTCTTCTTATTATTCCTCCTGCACCCCGACTTCTTGTCCCGGCTCCCCTCGTTGTGCGAGTCTGCGAGCTGCTGCTGGTGGTGTCTACAGAGAACAGGAAGATAGAGGTACAATAATTATAGATAACTAGCTGATCACATTAGTCATCTGGCCACAAGCATACATGCCATCCAATCAGCACTGTGGCAAATCACAGCAGGGCGGGACAGAAAGGGGTGTGTGCGAGGTGGACGGACACAGCGCCGTGGCCAAAGAGGGGTGGGGACAGGAGGGGGCGTGTGTGAGTTGGACAAACACAATGCTGTGGCAAATTGGGCGGGATAGGAGGGTGTGTGTGTGTGTGTGAGGAGGATGGACACAGCGCCACAGCCAATCAAAGCAGGGTGGGAGAAGAGGGAGCATGTATGAGATGTAAGGACACAGTGTTGTGGCCAATCAAAGCAGGGCAGAACAGGATGGGGCGTGTGTGAGGTGTACAGATCCAGAGCCATGGGCAATCACGGAGGGGCGGGACAGGAGTGGGACGTTTGCAAGGTGGTGGACAGACACAGCGCCGTGGCCAATCAAAGTGGGGCAGCACAGTAAGGGGGCGTGTGCGAGTTGGATGGACACATTGCCACTGCCAATCACAGCTGGGACAGGAAAGGGCGTGTGCGAGGTGGACAGACACAGCCAATCAAAGCAGAGTGTAGCAGGAGTGGGCGTGTGTGGAAGGACATACAGACACACAGCGGCTAGCTTGGAAAATATTATAAATAATACTCCAACAACCCCAACCGCGCACATTGCTTGGCAGGAATAGTGGATTCCACACTCATTCAAACCTCACATTAAAGCACACATGAGGTCAAAATGATATGGAGGCTGCCATGTTTATCTCAATAAATGTACAACACACATTGCCTGGCTGTCCTGCTGATCCTCTGCCTCTAATACATTTAGTCACATGCTAGGTACACACCATGAGATTTTCTGGCAGATTTACTGTCAGATCGATTATTTCCAACATGTCCAATCTGATTTCCGATAGAAGTGAACGGAAAACAGTCAATGAGATATCAGATCGGACATGTTGTAAATAATCGATCTGACAGTGAATCTCAAAGTGTGTACCTAGCAATAGACCATGAACAAGCATGCAGATCAGGTGCTCTGACTGAAGTGTAACTGGATTAGCTGAATGCTTGTTTCAGGTGTGTTTCAGACACTACTGCAGCCAAACTGGTATGGCTTAATAGGAAATAAATATGGCAGCCTCCATATCCCTCTCACTTTAGGGGTCCTTTGAATCATGGAACACTGAATCCAGGGATAGGTTTAATCAGATCTCTAGCTCTCCCCCTCATCACTAAGGGCTGTTTCCTCTATCAGCATTTTGGAATCTGATTGTTTATGGACTGCAAACACTAGAGAGAACAACACTGCTGGAAATCGCGCAGGACTGGTTTCATTCCTGTGATGCAATTGCGGCACGATTTCACCCAATCACACAGGTCTGCCCTGCTGCTTTTTACCTGCGATTGTGATCGATCCCACAGGAGCTGCAGTGCGACACCCGTCAGAGCCATAATCAGGTACGGCAGGTGCACTAGTTGTTATGATTGCAGTCACATCATGATCGCAAATCCTGGTGGAAAACTGGCCTTTGGTCTGATCCAAGAGCATCAGCACACATTCACACGGTCTTCCTCCTCTCCGTGAAAAAGCGGGGCGACACCCGCGGAACTAGTGGGGCTCATCCTGAGGGGATCCTCAGTCTTCTCCTTGCCATACTACCCTGCCTGTGACCACTCCTGGGCTAAGTATTCTATTACACTCTTATGCGCTCTGCACTACACACTTTGGGCTGCTCCTAACCACTATTCGACATTAGACTGGCTGTCAGTTATTAGCACACATTTTGTTTACATATATATGGTTTATCGATGGAATTTCTTGGCATATTATTCATGTGATTTTGCAGTTATTGTATGTGATATTCTGATACAGGTGGTGATATATTATATACGTACAACTGTTTGCAGTGGCGTAGCTAAGGAGCTGTGGGCCCTGATGCAAGTTTTGGGCCCCCCAAGCACTCTATACATAACAATTGATACGGCGCACCAAAACCTGCCAATGGCAACTACAGTGTCAGAGGAGCAAGAAGGGGATGGGGAACAGCTTGTTACTGATTACCCCCAAGCACTCTATACATAGCAATCCCTGCCAATGGCAACTACAGTGTCAGAGGTGCAAGAAGGGGATGGGGAGCAGCTTGTTACTGATTACCCCCAAGCACTCTATACATAGCAATCCCTGCCAATGGCAACTACAGTGTCAGAGGTGCAAGAAGGGGATGGGGAGCAGCTTGTTACTGATTACCCCCAAGCACTCTATACATAGCAATCCCTGCCAATGGCAACTACAGTGTCAGAGGTGCAAGAAGGGGATGGGGAACAGCTTGTTACTGATTACCCCCAAGCACTCTATACATAACAATTGATACGGCGCACCAAAACCTGCCAATGGCAACTACAGTGTCAGAGGTGCAAGAAGGGGATGGGGAGCAGCTTGTTACTGATTACCCCCAAGCACTCTATACATAGCAATCCCTGCCAATGGCAACTACAGTGTCAGAGGTGCAGGAAGGGGATGGGGAACAGTTTGTTACTGATTACCACTATTCAAATTATCTATAGAAGTGATTATAATGAGCACAGGACTGATAGGAAGCTAACAGTGCAGTTGAGGGAGGGCCCTTCGGGGGCCCCTCTGTCCCAAGGGCCCCAATGCGGTCAAAACCTCTGTACCCCTATTGCTACACCCCTGATTGTTTGCACCTTTATATACTGAAACCGGGATTCATCCATGTGTGGGCTCTATTTAGAGCTTGCAGTGGAGATATGTGTATATGTTTATAAATATAAAAATATATATATATATATATATATATATTATATTTTTAGAATTATTAGATTACTTAGTTACAGTTATTTAGGTTGGGCAGCACGGTGGCGTAGTGGTTAGCTCTCTCGCCTTGCAGCGCTGGGTCCCTGGTTCGAATCCCAGCCAGGGCACTATCTGCAAAGAGTTTGTATGTTCTCTCCGTGTCTGCGTGGGTTTCCTCCGGGCACTCCGGTTTCCTCCCACATTCCAAAAACATACGGATAAGTTAATTGGCTCCCCCTAAAATTGGCCCTAGACTACAGTACTTACACTACATAATATAGACATATGGCAATGGTAGGGATTAGATTGTGAGCTCCTTTGAGGGACAGTTAGCGACGAGATATATATATATATATACACTGTACAGCGCTGCGTAATATGTCGGCGCTATATAAATACTAAATAATAATAATAAATAATAATAATGTCGATTTTAATTGATCTGAATCTGTTGGGTTATGATAAATGTCCGATTTACATATAATTGTGATTGTATAAAACAAAGCTTTTTGTATTTTGCTATAATACAGTGAGTGGTGGTGGTCTCAGAGGCCTCTTTATCCCCAATTTTATAATATTTATCTTGACCCCAGCACACTTCACTTACAGTTGTGTTCAAAATTATTCACCCCCCACTGAAATTGAGTGTTTTGGTTAGTTTGACATTGATTTTGATCAATTCAGTCATCTTGTTTACAATTAAATTAAAGGGGCACTTGTAAGTCAGACAGATGTAACATAATTATAATGAAATAACTACAAATGTCTTTTTTGTGCTCACATCATTATCAGTTTTATTCAACCCCCAAGTGACATTCATTCTTAGTACTTAGTACAACATCCTTTTCCAGTTATAACAGCTTTTAAACGTGAAGCATAGCTTGATACAAGTGTCTTGCAGCGATCTACAATATACCAAATGTTTTGGCATAGTGTTCTGTGGACTGATGAAACAAAATTAGAACTGTTTGGGCCCATGGATCAACGCTATGTTTGGAGGAGGAAGAACAAGGCCTATGAAGAAAAGAACACCTTGCCTACTGTGAAACATGGCGGAGGGTCTATCATGCTTTTGGGCCGTTTTGCTTCTGCAGGTACAGGGAAGCTTCAGCGTGTGCAAGGTACCATGATTTCTCTTCAGTACCAGGAGATATTGGATGAAAATATGATGCAATCCGTCACAAACCTGAGGCTTGGGAGACGTTGGACCTTTCAACAGGACAATGATCCCAAGCATACCTCCAAGTCCACTAGAGCATGGTTGCAGATTAAAGGCTGGAACATTTTGGAGTGGCCATCACAGTCACCAGACTTAAATCCAATTGAGAACCTCTGGTGGGACTTAAAGAGACACTGAAGCGAAAAAAAATTATGATATGGATATGATTTGTATGTGTAGTACAGCTAAGAAATAAAACATTAAGATCAGATACATCAGTCTAATTGTTTTCAGTACAGGAAGAGTTAAGAAATTTCAGTTGTTATCTCTATGCAAAAAAAGCCATTAAGCTCTACGACTTTCAAAAGTCGTGGAGAGGGCTGTTATCTGACTTTTATTATCTCAACTGTTCCTGAACTATTTACTTTTTCTCTGCCAGAGGAGAGGTCATTAGTTCACAGACTGCTCTGAAAGAATCATTTTGAATGCTGAGTGTTGTGTAATCTGCACATATTATAGAATGATGCAATGTTAGAAAAAACACTATATACCTGAAAATAAAAGTATGAGAATATTTTCTTTGCTGCTAATCTTCTAGTAATTATTCATAGTACACAACCAATTCATTATATCATATTTTTTTTTTCCGCTTCAGTGTCTCTTTAAAGAAAGCAGTTGCAGCGCGTAAGCCTAAGAATGTGACTGAACTGGAGGCTTGTGCCCATGAAGAATGGGCTAAGATACCCGTAGATCGCTGCAAGACACTTGTGACAAGCTACGCTTTACGTTTAAAAGCTGTTATAACTGGAAAAGGATGTTGTACTAAGTACTAAGAATGAATGTCACTTGGGGTTGAATAAAACTGATAATGATGTGAGCACAGAAAAGACATTTGTGGTTATTTCATTATAATGTTATATTTGTCTGACTTACAAGTGCCTCTTTGATTTAATTGTAAACAAGATGACTGAAATGATCAAAATCAATGCCAAACTGGCCAAAACACTCAATTTCAGTGGGGGTTGAATAATTTTTAACACAACAGTATATATACAGGTGTTGCAGACACTCCTTTTTTGTTTTACAAAAGCATCAGCACACTATGGGGTCGATTCATAAAAGGCTGTGCGGGAAAAAAAAATCTGGGCGGGAAAATACATTCCTCATTGTCGGTAACAGAAGAGTGTGATTGTCTGTATTGTGCTGTTACAATAGTAAGAGGCATCCTGTTTTGTTCTGTAATCTCTCTGCTAGCTGTGTGGGGAGTAGGAATGCTGGTCCTGTCAGAGAAGCCTGCGGATCCAATCAGATACGATCACAGGCTACTGGCAGGAGACAGGGGCTCTTTCTATTGGCTCCCTCTTCCTGTCAATCATAGCTCACTGAAGCTTCTGCTTCAGAGTCACGGCTCCCTGTCCTGTCTCCACAGACTCCGCTCTGATTTCGCCACATCAAACCTGACGGTAATTTTCCTGTGCTTTACCGCATGCTGTCTGCTTTATGAATTGACATTTACTGACGTGTGTTGAGGTGTTCACCGCACAAGGCGGTAATTTACCTCACTGCTCGGGAATGTCAGCTTTTCATGCGGTAACTGCTTTCATGAATTGACATTTTCCTAAGTGCTCGGTAAAGTCAGCTGTTTTCTGCACTATCGAATGCGGTAATGCTTTATGAATAGACTCCATTATTATGTCCCACACAATGCGTCTGATTCATCAAACGGCGGTAATACTGCGGTGCACACATAGCGCACGGCAATATTACCTTCCTACAGGGCCTCTTTAAGCCTCAGTAACTTCGGTAACTCTGACAAGGTATGCTGGGATTTGTAGTTGCTCAATCAGTGGAGCCTGTCAGGTTACATACACCTGAGCTGCATATTTCACCTCTTTACCTTAAAACCTGCATGGTTTCCGTCCAGTCCTCCTTCTGACACTCCCAGGGGTCCACTTCTATCCAATCAGAAGTCTGAGTGGCCAGGCGGGCCATTGCCAGGCGGTGTGACCCGTCCACCAGCCCCTTCTTCTTGTATCCGTCGCTCACCGGAGAGATGATTCCTTTTATCACTTTATACTTCCCTGTTCAGGAAAGAAAAGAAAAGCATATAAAAGAATGAATGTCTCACATGCACGAGCCATGCTGCTATGAGAGGAGATACAAAGTTCAGGGAATTACCAAGATAAACAGCACCAGTGCTAATTCATATAGAGAATCACCAACACAAGTGTCAGTATCGAAAATGTTTCTATCAGAAGGTATCATTTATACAGAAAACATAAAACCATTTAATTACTTCCCCTTCCTCGGCACGAGCATCTACGTTACTGTGTAGTAAACAGGGACGTAGATACTGCTGCGCGCTCCCGCTCACCACCGTTCGTTATCCCGGAGATCAATGATTGGGAACACATTGATCTAAGTCCCTGTGTTTTTTCCAATTTTTTTTCTTATTTTTTTTGCAGTTAAAATGCAGTTAGATTAAAATAATTCATATCAAAAAAGTACCCCCCAAAGAAAGCCTAATTGGTGGGGAAAAAAACAATGTATAGATTGTTTCGTTGTGGAAAGTAGTATGTGAGAAAATGCGGAAGAGCCGCCGCAGGTGCTCAGTGCAAGGCGGCTGATTCCGCGTCTAACGCGGCAGTTTGCGCGCATAGGCCTACACCTGCTAGTATGGCCGAACGTGGAGAAACCGCCGCATGTCCTGTGAACAAGACTACTGATTCCGCGTCCAAAGCAGTGGTTTGCACGCATAGGCCTACATCTGTCAGTATGGCCGAACGTGGAGAAACCGCCGCATGCTCTGATAGCGGCGCGGCTGGTTCCGCGTCCAGCGCGGTGGGTGGTACACAACACATGGCTGGTGTGGCTGGGACTGATAGTCCACACAGGTTCAGAAAGGCGTGCGCGTTGAGAGGCAGAACTTTTATGACAGCCAGAAGAGAGTCAGCTGACCAAGCTGGTCAGCTGACAATCCAACCAGTTCCCATTGGTCCAGCACTTAGGGGAGGCGCTGGAGAGCGCTGTGCTACATATACTGGGTGCTGGTCATTCTCTGGTTGTCTGCCGTTGCGATCACTACGTGGAAGCACTCAGACCTTTTTGTCAGAATCTGTGTTATTCTCTAGACCAGTTCCAGGGTGTTGATGATCACGGACCTCACATCCCAGACTAGGAATACTGTATATCATCTCTGTGATATCTCAGACCAGTTCCAGGGTGTTGATGATCAAGGAGCTCACACCCAAGACTAGGACTTGTACTATCATTCTGTTATACTTCAGACTAGTTCCAGGGTGTTGATGATCACGGAACTCACACCCAAGACTAGGCATTGTTATTATCTGTTATGACCTTCTGCTTTCCTGACAACTCTTCTGATCACTGATTTGGTACTTTGCTATATCTGATACTCTGTTGCCAAACCCTGCGTGTTTTAGGATTACCGAAACAGTCTCCTGTCTATGTACCTTATCTGTCTGTGTGTTGCCGACTTGGCTTGCCCGACCTCGAGAGCTATCTCCCCAGTTAAGAGATAGTTCCCATATCTGTTAGTGACACCACCCCCCCCCCCCCCCCTTGGTGTCACTCACACTCTGGTCCTTCCTATTCCCAGTCTGGTCGCTCCCTTGGGAGTTCTCTGACCATAGGAAGGAACTTGTTCTTTGTGCAGTATCCCTTACTGCCTCATCACCTGCTTGGCAGGTGCGGTCCTCAAAGTATTACTGTTGCACCAAACACTCATATCACTCAGGTGTCCAGAGGTTAGTGATATATCTGATTATCGGTAATACTGCAGATCATCAATCAGATCCTCTCTGTGTTACACCGATCGTTACATAGTAATAAAGTTATAGGCGAATTAATTGAAAGAGTGCTATTGCTCTGGTGTTTATGGGGAAAAACCTTGGAGGTGAAGTGGTTAAAGTCATTGGGAGTCTTTAATAAAAATAAAAAAAAAATAAAAAAGAAACCAGATACTTACCTAAGCAGAGAGAAGGCTCTGGGTCATAATGAGTCTTCCCTCTCTTATCAGTGCCCTCGGATGCAGCGGCAGCTCCTGCGTTTGAATCCCCCGCCGCGGGGGACTTTGAAAGTCTTCAGGAGTCGATTCCTCTCGAAGATAGGCGGCTCCATACTGGGCACGTGCGAGTGCACAAGAGAGGGCACATGCGCAGTATGGAGCGGCCTCTTTGGGAGCATTTGGGCTCCCAGAGATTCCCGAAGCCTCCCTTCGGCGGCGGAGAGAGCAGCATTTCACCGAATTGGTTGAATGCTGCTACGGGGGAGCCAGTGCTGGAACAGCCCCCGGGAGAGGAGAGGGAAGGCTCTATAGCAGTGTTTCTCAACATTTTATTGATATGTACCCCTTTTAAAACCCTGTACTCATCAAGTACCCCCTGGCATAGTAAACATTATCACAAGTACCCCTTGACAAATATATATTTAATCGTAGTACATTATAATTGGTTCTAAACAATTTCCAAGCATTTACTATTGCTTTTAATTAGCTAAAATACTGATTTGGTGTTGTTTAAATAAGATTTATCATTTTCTAAAACTCTAATGTGTTATTCTTGGTTGAGTATATCAAGCCCGAGTACCCCCTGGAACCATCAGAAGTACCCCCTGGGGTACACGTACCACACGTTGAGAACCTAGGCTCTATAGGACCCAGAGCTTCCCTCTCCTTAGGTGAGTATCTGGCTTTTTTTTTTTTTTTATACGGTTCTAAATGACTTTAAAGGAAACCTAAATTGAAAAAAAAAAAAGCATTTTAACTTACCTGGGGCTTCTTCCAGCCCCCTGCAGGCGTTCTGTGCCCGCGACGTCACTGCGATCCTCCAGTCATCTGCAGCACCCATCTGTCAGCTGTATGTGCAGCCCTCCTCATCGCGCTTGTGCAGTGCGTAAAAACTGCAACTGTGCACTTGCAGAACGTCCACAACCATGTGAGCGCGACCAGGAGGCGTGGCCTGTGACTAGCCAGCTTTCAGAGGGGCGCTGCAGCTCACTGAAGGGTCGCGGAATGATGGCAAGGGCACAGAAGGACTGCAGGAGGCTGGAAGAGGCCCCAGGTAAGTCAAACTGCTTTTTTTTTTCACTTAAAGGACAACTGAAGTGAGAGGTATACGGAGGCTGCCATATTTATTTCCTTTTACACATAACTAGTTCCCTGGCAGTCCACATTACTCCCATATATTCACATTAGGCTTAGTTGTGGACAGGCATGTGATTAACGGAAGATAATTTGCTAGTGAAAAGATAAACTCAAGTATAAGACAACGAGAAAACGAGAGAGAGAACACCGAGAGCCCAATATAGTGCAGTATGTACTGGATTGATGCAGGTAATAAGAGGCAAGTACGTAAAGTTATACTCACAAACACGGGTTACCACTAAGGCAACCACTGTAGATGCAGATAGGGAGATTAGACCTGTCCCCACTCAGGATTAAAGAGAGTCTGAAGCCAGTTGAAAAATTTGTTTTTAACTTTTATTCTGCTGAAGGATCATAGTACCTGCTAAACCGCCGCATTCCCGCGGCCAAACGAGGGTTGTTTACCCCCCCAAATCTCCAAGGCAAATACCGGGGAACGGTTCCCGATTGAGGCAGAGCCTAGGGCCGTAGCTCTGCCTCTCGTCGCATCAATCCCCGCTGCTCGCCGCCTCTCCCAGTCTTCTTTCACTAAGAGGGGCGGGGAGAGGCGGAGAACCGCGGGAAGATTGACACGAATGGAGGCAGAGCTACAGCCCTAAGCTCTGCCTCCCTGGGCAGCAAAATCCACGATCAGGAAAGTCGTGGATTTCTGCCCTAGGATTTGGGGGGTAAAAAAAAAACTTTGTTTTGCCACGGGATAGCAGCGTTTTAGCAGGGACCATGACTCTTAAGTTAAAGGGATACTGTAGGGGGGTCGGGGGAAAATGAGTTGAACTTACCTGGGGCTTCTAATGGTTCCCCGCAGGCATCCTGTGCCCGCGCAGCCACTCCCCGATGCTCCGGCCCCGCCTCCAGTTCACTTCTGGAATTTCAGACTTTAAAGTCTGAAAACCACTACGCCTACGTTGCCGTGTCCTCGCTTCCCCTGATGTCAACAGGAGCGCACGGCGGAGGCACAGACCATACTGGGCCTGCGCAGTACGCTCCTGGTGCCATCAGCAGGAGCGAGGACACGGCAACGCAGGCGCAGTGGTTTTCAGACTTTAAAGTCTGAAATTCCAGAAGTGAACCAGAGGCGGGGCCGGAGCATCGGTGAGTGGCTGCGGGGGCACAGGATCTCTGCGGGGGACCATTAGAAGCCCCGGGTAACTTCAACTCATTTTCCCCCGACCCCCCCTACAGTATCCCTTTAAATAAAGGGTAAAAACTAGTTTTTAAGCTGGATTCAGTGTCTCTTTAAAAAGTCGCTCTGGGTAGATCTGGAAACAAGGGGTTAGCACCCTTTCACCATGGGTGGACTCCAACAATGTGGAAATGAACGGAAGCGCCAAAAGAATAAAAATGGCTGAGAAAAAAATAATAAATAAATGGGGGAGGCAGTAGTCGACTTACCCCCTCCAAGCAGACACAAAAAATATCGAGCACATTTACACATATATATATATATATATATATATATATATATATATATATATATATATACTCCAAAGGGTCAAAGCAACACGTTTCGCAGGTGTGACCCCGCTTCATCAGACAATGGGGATGGAGCATACAGCAACAAGTGTCTATGACACAGCGTAGTGCCACACATTAATTTCCACATTGTTCAAGCATAAGACAGGTCCTCTCTAGTCATCATTGTACAATAACGGGCTGCGTGTCTCCATACCTGTGCCGTGCAGATAGTCCCGCGCCAATTCAAACAGCCGCAGGTGCATGACAGTGATGGGGTTATAGGAGCCAGTGGCCAACAGCACAATCTCCGTCCGGTCATCTGACTTCTCCATGGTACACCGCGACGCCGGAGACACCCAGGGGTTCAGGAGGACCGTGTCTGACTGACTTGTGCCCTCTAGATACAAAAACATACATCATGGTTAAGAAATTACTTATTTCCCAATTGTACACACGCGCTGCATATACTGCAGATCTGTTATTTAAAGGCACACACAATGCAATTTCCTGTCAGATCGACGGGTCATAATGAACATTTCTATCATGTCCGATCTGCTCAGTCGATAATGGGATAAGTTCTCTGTGGTAATAAAACATGAAACACAACCACACCCCCAGCACTGCAAATCTATAGTCCCAATCGCTTCATGCCCCTAGTGCCTAAACTTTAACCCCGTGGCTGCATGTAGCCTCTGTACATGCCATTGTCACCAATTTGTCACGTATGTTAGGGAGATTAGAAGATACATGAGAAAAAAAATTCTGAAAAGACGGTGTGGTTAGGAGACACTAGGAAAAGTGTTTAACCACTTCGGTCTATCTGGACGGATAGATCCGTCCAGATAGCTTGCCCTGCTGCCGCTGCAACGGTGTGCGATCGTGCACGCTCCCGCCGCCTTCCGTTATCCCGAGATCTATGAATGGGAACATTCTAGACCACCAGGGTAGGTTTGTTGGAGGTGAAGCCCTAAATCACCAGGGAAGCCATATGGGGAGGGAGGGGGAAACAATCACCAGGGAAGCCATATGGGGAGGGAGGGGGAAAACACTAAACACTAAGGAACTGTACAGAGGAGGTTGGAGGCCACTAGACATCAGGAAACTTTATAGGGGAGAGACAACTAGACACCAGGGAACTGTATAGGGGAGGGAAGGGGGTGCTAGATACCAGGAAAAGGGAGAAAGGTGGCCAGTAGATATTGAGGTTGGCCCATGACTAGGTCCCAGTATACAATTTCAGCCCACTTTGTATAGGAATATGACACCCCTGACTTATACAGAAAAGTAATACGATTAGTAAGAAAAGCAATAGAAGAAGGTTTTCTCACCGGAGGAGTTAGCAGTCGGTCTGTGTCTGTGATGGAAGCACTATAGTATGTGTGATAATATGTGTGTTACACAAACATGCAGATCTCTTTCTTCCTTGCTCGGCTGAGTAGTTTTTCTAGTTCTCATTCCTGATGAAGCCCCGCCTATTCCTGGATATACCGGCAGCTTCAGAGCTATTTCACAAGACTGACTGACGGAAATGAATCCACCACCAGCTGCTGCCATGTACCTGCCAAGCGCTCTCCAGGACAGCCTTTCTCAACCTTTTCACCCTGGAGGAAACACTTCAAATAATGTTTACATCTCAGGACCCCCTCCCCACTAATAGAGTGAGAGGGGATTTATCTCATATTAGGATTGGTCAGTAAAAGTGGGTGAGGTTAAAGGGAACCTAAACTGAGAAGGATACGGATTTTTCCTTTTAATACCAGTTGCCTGACTCTCCTGCTGATCCTGTGTCTCTAATACTTTCAGCCACAGCCCCTCAACAAGCATGCAGATCAGGTGCTCTGACTGAAGTCAGACTGGATTAGCTGCATGCTTGTTTCAGGTCTGTGATTCAGCCATTGGTATCTTCTTCAGTTGTGGTGTTCATGGTCATGCATGCGCCTTCGGTGTGCTTCCGCAGCTGGGATCATCAGTAGTACTGTGCGGGTGCAAAACGCTCCTGGCTGTGGGAGGACGGCATGGGGCGCATGTGCAGAACACCACAACTGGCCCCCGACTGAAAACGTTACCGGAGGCGATTCTGGGACAATGGAGCAGCCGGGAGGACGGTGAGGGAGCCAACAGTCCTCATGAGGCTGGAGGAAGCTCCAGGTAAGTATTGATTAGGCTTAGTGTAACGTCTCAGGTACACTTTAACTCCTTGTCGACCGCTCCACGCCGATTGGCGTGAAGTCCTGGGGCGGGGTGATCGCGCGCGCACGACAGAGCTCCGCTATCAGTCTCCCAGCAGCGATCTATTTACTCTGTACAGCGATGCGATCTACGGCAGCGCTGTACTGGGGACGGCCGTGTGACAAGGCTGTCCCCCTGGGCGGCAAAGAAGCGATCCGCTATCATAGTCTGAAGCCTATGACAGCCGATCGTGCTAATTGGCTGGCGGGGGAAGGGAGGGTTAAAAAAAAAAAAATAGGGAAATTTATTGTTAAAATAAATAGATATTTGTAAAACAAATAAACATTGGGGGAGCGATCACAGCCCACCAACAGAAAGCTCTGTCGGTGGGCAGAAAAGGGGGGGGGGGGGAATCAGTTGTGTGCTCAGTTGTGCGGCCCTGCAGCGAGCCCTTAAAGCTGCAGTGGCCTAATTTGTAAAAAAAATGGCCTGGTCACTAGCAGGCTTTAAGCCCGTGGTCCATAAGTGGTTAAGGGGTGTAATTTTGAAACTTTCTAAACTTGAAAGGGAAAAATGCCAGGGAACCCCTGTGAAGTCATTAAGGACCCCTGGGGCTCCAGTAGACCTTGAATGAGAAAGACTGTTCTAGGACTAAGTTGTCACAGGTAGTGGAAAGGCGTCTGTCGCTGAATCCGTATGCGTGGGACGTCTTATCCATGATCACTATCTGTGACACCATTGGGAGACCACTGATGACGGTCTGTGTCACAAAGCATTAGTACTCGTGCTAGCATGACTAACTCGTCCCTGACCTCTGATTGGTCACAAGATCAGCTGTCGTCAGATCGCAGGAATGTAAAGGGTTAAAGAGGAACTTAAACAGGTGGAAAAAATAAATCGATACATTGCAAAGTGAGATGTTACAAAATAGACGAGCGATCAAGAAGTTATTGATATTGGCCATGTAATAAGTTCATATTGTTTGATCCTCATTCAGCCAGTAGGTTATCATCTTTACTACTGGCAGACATGGAAACAGACGGACATCGCCAACTGCCATTATTTATACGGTAACCACACCCACTAAAAATGTGATAGGCTAAAAGGTTGGTTTTTTTAGATACACATATGCACAGAGGGAGATACTGGTTGGTTGGCAGTTGGAAACAGCCGTTATTTCCCACAATGCAACGAGGCCCCCAAAGTGTGATGTCAGGACCTAGGTCCTGTAAAAGAACCGCACACCAGGGAGTGTAGATGCTGGTGCTGGATTCCACGGCTGCTCAGTATAACAATTCAAAAAGAGGAGTCCGCACACAGACTTGTCAGGACAATGTGCATTTATTGTCCCATCACACACTTGCAATAAATGTCCGACCTGCACGGCCGACGATCGTTTCGGGGCCGCTAAGGGTCACTTTGTCAAGGCATGTAGCAGAAAGACATAAAACATGTAGCAGAAAGAAATAAAATGTCTTTCTGCTACA